>NC_135661.1:36706935-37412785 GCF_964188315.1 Podarcis muralis | reverse complement strand
ATAGAGAATAGTTTCCCTCCTTCTCTCATAAGAATGGAACTTGTGGACATCCAACGATGCTGAGTTTTGGAGAATTCAGGACAGATAAAAGGAAATACTTCTTCACACGGTGCACAGTTGGAACTCACTCCTGCAGGAGGCAATGATGGCCACCGACTTGGATGGCTTAAAAGAGGATTGGACAGATTCATTGAGGAGAAAGCTAATTGATGGCACTAACCATGAGGGTTATACTCTACTTCCATAGCTGGAGGCAGTAATGCTTCTGAATTCCACTGCTCTTTGTGCTTGGGTCCTGCTTGCGGGTTTTCCACAGGCATTGGGGTGGCCACTGTGAGAACAGAATGCTGGACTAGACAGTCACTGGCCTGATCCAGCAGGCTGCTTTATATTCTGAGTCTATGTATGTGAAGCTGCTAAACATGAAGGTTCCCTTTTGCAGACCTTCTGTCAAGACATTGTGGGAAGGTTCCACTCCCCCCCCCCCCCCATATTTAGACTGAATGCAGATGCATTAATAAGGCAAGGGCTGACCAGCTATTGAAACTTGCCCTGTTTTTCACTGCGTCTAACACCTGCTTTGTGCCAGTATGGGTGGGGAAAGTGAGAGATGTGAAATAGCACACCACTTTCCCTTCAATATTGAAGAACATTAACATCATGCCAAAGATGTAAAATTGGAATTGTGGGGTGTTTTGCACCTTGCAGCATTAATTTCCAAACTAACCTCTATGATTTCATCCAGTTGAGGTAGGCTTGACAGGAAACTCCAGTAATTGAGTTCTCTTGGACATTCTGACCATCGGCACTAATTTGCAAAGCAGATTAGACAGAGGAATACATTTTCCACCTTGACCTTTATCACATTACTTTCTTGTGGGGGAATAAGGAGGTGTATTGAGGGGGATGTGGCCTTTGGTGCACCTAATTTGTAGCAATGTGGTGTCTCTGCAGTTCCTGCTCCCCCCTCCCCACCAATGTTAACCGAGTAAGGTTCATTTTGATTCTCTTAATAAGAGATTATGTTCAATTTGGCGTAAGGGAGCTGTCATAAAACATGTTATCTTTTATTACCCTGGTGGAAGATATTTTTCTAGCGAATCATAAACGGCACACTTAAGGAAAACTTTAATTTGCACCTTTATGCAGGAAAGTTGTATGTGTGGTTTAATGTCACATTCTCAAATCCAGACCCACAGATTTCATATTGAACTAAAGGCATATTGAGGTGTATTTTTCTCTCTTTCTCAATAAAATAAAATAAAATCTACCTGAGCTCATAGAGCTGAATTGCAGTGCATTGAGGATTATTTCCACACATAGCGGCAGCTGATCAGAATTCTTTGCAGATTATAGGAGACAAATCACCTGCCTAAATGGTATGGAGAGCAGCCAATATCCAGGCATTGCTGATCTCAGTGATAAACGCACATTATTTGCAATGTTAGACTTGGGGAGGGGCAAAGGGAGAGAGGAAAAAAAACTCATTATGGAGTAAAGCTGTATCTGGGTCAAATATTGAATTTGCTTCAAAGGACACCAGTTTGAAAAGTATGTTTGAGGAGGATTTACAAACTATCCCACCTTGTCTGGTGCTTAAACAGTGGCTGTCATGACCAAAGTTCAAAGCGTTCTACAAATGTGTCCTCATCTGAAGACCCTATATGTGTGGAGCTCCTACAGGTGGAGACTTCGTAGCATCAGACTAATGGCCCATCTAGTCTAGCATCCTCTTCCCTGCAGATGCCTCTAGGGAGACCCAAGAACAGAAGTTGAAAGCAATCACCCTTCTCCTCTATACTACCCTTAGCAAGTGGGCCTGTGCAATGGATTTGGCAAAAGCCTGAATCCCAAACCGAACTAGGCCAATTTAGGAGGGATGCAGACTTTGGACAAGTTGGGTAAAGAAAGCCTTGGATCACCCCAAGTCAGGTTGGGCATCCAAGAGCAATCTGGGGATGGTGCCAGCGCCGGGCAGGAAGAAGGTGCTTTGGCTACTAGGGAACACATAAATGGAGCAGGGTTGAACCCTCCACTGACAAGCTGGTGAGCAGAGGATCAAATGCTGGGGTTTACTGTGCTAGCATGTTCCCCCTCAGAAATATACTGGAGCATGTTCCCCCTCAGAAATATACTGGAGAAACAGGTCTCAAGAGGATCCACCCTTTTGCTCTCTGCTGTGTGGTCAGGGGAGGGGAGAGACACAGTATCTCCTTCTCCCATTCCTTCCCAATGTTATGCTTAATTCAGGTTTAAGAAACCCTAATTAATCATTACTCCCTGCCCCACCCCAATTGATTCAGGGCCAAATTCAAGCCAGGTCAGAGGTGATCTGGGCTCTGGAATAGGGTCAGGTGACAAACTGTGAACATAAATGATTTGAGAATAACTAGGCAGGACTGAGCCTGAGACCTGCATAAAAAACATGCTTTCTCAGTGAAAAATGGTCCCTCCCCACATATATTTCTATAGGTGCTTCCACACATCTCGATCTTCTCCTCCCCACTGAAATCAATGAGATGCACTGAAATCCCCACTGAAATCAATGAGATGCACTGGATTTTGGCTCCAGAGCCTCTGCATGCCTGCACAAGATAGCTGGGATTATTTTAAGCATCCTTTATGGGGCATGATGTACAAGCAAGTGAATCAAGTGAATTGGCGGTAGGCAGACAAATGTACTCAGAAGGACAATTTTTGTCTTTCCCATTCTAGCCAATTCTTACATTCATATTACGCTTTTCCTGCAGACAGTAAATAGACACTGGTTTTCATCATAGCAGAAATACCACATTGCTTTGATTAAATGGTAGAACTTCCTTTGAAGCATCATAATTGGAAAATGGGGAATTAAAAAGAGAGTTACAATAATGTTATTGTGAGGTTTTGTTTGTGACAAACCATAATTCACGCTCTGAAAGCGCAGCTGGTCTTGTGTTTCCTCTTTGCCCTGCAAACACAATGGGCACTTTAGAGTAAATGTTAATATTATGATAATCTGAATAGCTGCATTCCTTCAATTCCAATTCCTCATTTGTCAGGGTTATAACACTTGTTTGCATTGGCTGCTCTATATGATTATTTTATTTCAGGTAACTTGAATAGGTACTAATAGCAGGTGGATTTGGGGTGGTGGGGAGTGATGGATGATCCCGTTGTTTTAAATAAACATCAGCTGTTATTTCCTGCAAGTGTACATTATCTTGCATATTTGCATAGTTTATGTGAAAGAAGAACGGCAACAAGTCTAATCATTAGATGTGTGATAGCCAACATTGTGCCATTCAGATGTTGTGGAGTGTAAGTCCCATTGCATGACCAGGTGGCAACAGCCCAAGCCCCCAGGGATCATAAGGAAGGAATAAAGACTCTGACAACGTTGTATGGAATTATAATTAGGCCACAACTTCATTAAACTTCCAAATGTAGGAAGACCTTGGTTTAGGCCTTGGGTGTGTATCCCTCCCAGCCCCCCAGCCTGGGGGGAACAGGGGCTCATCAGGGTAAATGGGATATGGGAGTGCTCTGCGAGACGTAAGTGTAGCAGGCAGCCAAGCCCATATCCCCACATGCAGGGTAGTTCACTGACGACTTTCAGTGTATGGCCAGTGACCCCCATATATATAACCCCCTTTAAGAGGGGGATCCTGGAATTGCTGCCACGGGGGAGGGGGTGAGTCACCACTTCAACCCCCCCCCCATAGGGTAGAAAAAACTAAAGGATTCCACCCAAGGCCATAACCGCCAAAGTTGTGATGAATTGCTACAGGGAAGACAAAACTTGCCAATGCAAGAAAATTTCTTCCCCGGTCCTTCAACAGCAACCAGTCAAAGACCGTAGCAGCGCCCGCTAAACAGGAAGAAAAAGTTAACCTGCAAACAAGAAAACATTAAACAAAGGGAGGGTAGGGAGGGTGAATCTCCAGAGCCGACTGCCTGGCTATTGTCAGCTCCACCCCCTATTTATAAATGGGGCTGGCCCCACCTCCCAGCCAGAAACTTGATTACTGAGGCTGGGCGTGAACCTCCAGAAATTAACACTGAGAGGCAAGCCAGCCCCTGTTTGCCAGTAAGCTCCCTGGGAACTGTAGCACCACGTGCAATCCCGCAAAGGGCACCCACAATGTAAAGTGTGAGTGCTCATTATCTTCAGCCTTTGGCAATGCTGGCTGGTGTAGAAGGGAGTTGTAGTGCAATGACATCTGGAAGGCACCACAATGAGCATCCCTGCATTATGGTTGAACTACTGCTACACCAAAAACTCTCATCCAGTTTCTCAAAGCTTGTTTTCCTCTATGAGAGAGCATTTCACCACCACCACCACCACCACTTCTTAGGGCACTCTATAACTTATTTATAAATTGAGTAGGTGCTGGGTAGAACTTGTAAGATTGTGTCCTGTATCTGGCTTAATACTGGGGTTAGGAGCCAGGATCCTTAGATGAAGCTGAGGAATGGCTATCAACAACACGGGTGAGTTCGGCCTCTCATATTGGAGCTGAATGAGTATTGAGCTTGACTCATTGAGTCATCTTGAATGTCAGACAGAAACCTGCCCCATCAGGAGATGTGCCTGTCTATAGGCAAGGACTCACCAGGAGCCAAAATTGGGGAGTAAGATCCTCCTCTTGAGGAGACCTCTGGGTGAAGACAACTGATAGGAGTCAGCTTCATTTAAGGTGTGGTTTCAGCAGCTCCAACCCAGTACTAGGCTGGAAGAATTGCTGGAGCAATGCATTTGTACCAGCACTGTGTTTTGATGAGTTTGGCCGCTTGGTTATTGTGAATCTGATAATGGGCTCCCCTGGGGCTGTCTCTTGTCTATACCCTTGTCTGCTCAGTGATCAACTTGAACACAACCTCAAACTGCCCTGATCTTGCCTCTTGCATGATCCCTTGCTATGGAGCTGGGCCTTGGCCTTGGATACTACTACTGTTTTTGCTAATTGTTGATTTTGCTGCATCAGATGCAGAGCGGGTAGGAAGGTATGGTGTGGGGAAAATGGCCTCAAGGGCCAAATTTTAACACCTGCTGGGCCTGATTAAGTCCATGGGCTGAAGGTACCCCACCAGTGTTTTCAATAATAACTCACATATTGTAGTATGCGTGAGGCTCTGTCCCAGAAGCCAATTTACTTCCTTTGCAATGCTTAATTAATATTTTTTCTCTGCTCTGTCTTTCACGGTCTGTTCCGAATATTGGGAGTTTAGGGCTATTCATCTTTCCTTGGCTGAAACAAATTTCTTTTGCTTTTAAAGCCTCAGAAATGTCATGAAACCACAGCATTCTTAGAGATTGCATAGCTTCACCCACAGAGAAAACTCTCTAGATTTCAGCTTGGTGTTTGGTGTGGTGGGGGCAAGGGAAAGAATGACGGATTGCTTGGTTTAGGGGGGAGTTTTAATTCTCATTGTTGGTGATATTCATAGATGGACTAGATGAAAGACTTCTTAATATTCAGTAAGGGCAATAATACAGTTGTGTGGAGGTGTACAAAATTATTATTAACACTGTGGGTGGTTCCCCCCCCCTTGCTGCTGTAAGTGGTTTCAGAGATATGACAGCTGTGATTGATTTCTGAAAGGAACTTTTTGAAATGCTTTTCAATTATTTTTTTTCCACACCCCTTCGTTTCTACCTCTTGCATTTGGAAATTCTGAATATAGTGGATTCTCTGGTCCCTATAGGTTCTGCTTATTGTGGCTGACTGTATCTGAATCATTAATGCATATTCCTATAGAATCAGGATAGTACAATCAGCTATGTTGGGTCACTTGCTATACCTCTCAGGTATTCATTAAGCTATTGGTGTACCAGGACATCGGATTCCATCTGTGAGCAACCTTGGTCATTTTGGAGAGCAGGCTTTCAAAACGTTATTGAAGTGAACATTTTTCCTACCAAATTCTTGGGGGGGGGGGGGGAGGCCTGAAAGTCTATCATGCCGCCCAATTAACTTTTCTATGTCAGTATAGGGATTCTCCGCAACCCCAATTGAAAGACAAATAGGCACTGAAGCAGCAGCTAAAGAAGATCTTATTCCCAAAGGCAAAGAGATTTGGCCATACTGTATTATGACATTGATGAGGGATAATTAAGCCAATTCAGAGTGAGGGCAATATTTATTGAATGGGCATTATTCTTACTCCGGATTGTCTTATTTTTGCCACCAGTGATGTCATCACATAATCAAACCTGATTGGATCTATAACAATGTCTCTTGTTTCATGGAATAGTGCCCACTTTAAACAGAGCCTAGTCAAAGCTAAAAAGAGGTATAATGATCTTAATGGGTGGGCATTAAATCATTGCTCCTATGGTGTCTCATTTATCAACTGTAGCTAGATGTTGGGAGAATTGATATAATTACAGCAGGGAACCCCTTCATTATCCCATAAATTTGCACTTTAGTCATTTAGCCTGCTGCAAAATGACGAAGGCTTGCAAAATTTGTGGTCTGCCAAAGAGAATGAAGTCAAAAAAGAGGTGAATTACACCATTTCTCTTTGATTTTTTCTCTTGCTCTACAAAAGTTCTGACTCTGGCAATTTTGGAGTCTCTGTGGCTGCATTTGAATGGTTGGAAAGCTACTCTGTGGAGTGTGCAGTACGCCTTCTAGTGCTATCTATGCTACCTCCTTGTAAGTTAAACAAAATTAATGGAGGACATTGATGGCTATAAGTTATGGTGGGTTAAGGATGTCAGAGTTGGTCAACTTTGGTTTCTCATTCTTCCAAGTCTTAAACATTTAGTTCACTACATTTCGATATCAGTTTGCACTTTTTTTTTTTTTTTAATATTGGGGGTGAGGGAAATCTCTTGAAAATTCACCAGCATTTTACCGTTGATTTCTCCTACTATATGCAATTTGTACTGTATTCAGGTTTCTAAAATATGCACATAATATACACTCCCCACTATACATCTTTGTTTGTTTTTATTAATATCTCCACACTTCACTCAAATATATGCATTTTTGTACAGAATACTTGGCTAGAGAACTCCATAACAAAAATTCTGTGGAGTGCAAATTTCAAAAGGTGGCAGTGTTTCGGCATGTGCAAATAGAATCATAGAATTTGGGAACTGTAGAGTTGAAGATACCATCTAGTCCAACCCCCTGCAATGCCTAAATCTTTTGCCCAATGTGGGTCTCAAACTCACAACCCTGAGATTAGTAGTGGCGTAGTGTGGGTTGTCAGCACCCGGGGCAAGGCAAGTAATTTGTGCCCCCTAACCCGTGGATTTGCGCCCCCTAACCCGTGGATTTGCGCCCCCTAACCCTAACCCCCAGATGTTGCGCCCGGTGCGGCCGGCCCCCCCTGCACCCCCCATGCTACGCCACTGGAGATTAGCACTGAATACCGCCAGATATTATATGGAATACCAGCAGCACTAAACTCCTAATATTTGGAACAGACCATGAAAGACAGAGAACAGAGCGGGCGGAAATAATTAATCGTTGCAAAGGAAGTAAATTGGCTTTGGGGACAGAACCTCATGCATAGTACAATATGTGAGTTATTATTGAAAACACTGGTGGGGTACCTCCAGCCCATGGACTTAATCAGGCCCAGCAGGTGTTAAAATGTGTCCCTTGAGGTCATTTTTCCCATGCCATACTTACCTGCTTTGCATCTGATACCATATAGGGCATCCCAAGACATGGCTCATTGTAATAAGCAGCATTTGCAGGCACCTGTCCCTTGGCAAACTGCTCATTTTCTTGATTTTAAACCATGTGGGGCAAAGAATGTAGGGCTTGCAGACACCAGCAATCAGTTGCTCGGCAGGACATCATCGTTATCATCCCACCCTTCACCATAAAGTCCCAGGGCTGGTTACAACAATTAAAGCACAATGTCAAAATCAGTTTAAAGCAACTTGCAGTCATGGAAATAAGGTGGGTCCTCACAATCTACATCTCAGCTGGCAAAAGCCAGGGTAAGAGGTACATCTGCAGCATCTGCCAAAAGCTGTACAATGAAGATGCCAGAAACATATCCTCCAACATCCTGCTAATAAAAATTAGGACATTCATTTTTTGGTCGCGAGCTCTCATGGGAGCCAGCTGATTCATGCCAGAGTATGAAACCCAAACCTGAGTGTCTTTTGGTCCAGCACTCTGGCATGAACCAGCTGGAGCGCTGGACCAAAAAATGGGACATTCGGAGATCCAATCAGAAGCTGGGATGGCTTCTGTAAATCCAGGATGTCTCACTTAAAATGGATGGTTGAGGGGTATGCAGACACACCTCTGTGGGTGGGGAGTTCTACAACTTAGGAGCTGCCACAGAAAATTTCCTCCCCTGGGTCATCCCACCCAGCTATGAGGGCAGTGGAACAACTAATAGGGTCCCCTCCACTAGTCCTAATACCTGAGGCGTCTGTAGGGAAGGAGGTGGTCTTTCAGGAATTTGGGGCCTGAGTCATTTATGGCTTTAAACACTAACATGAGCGCTTTGAGTTGGGCCCTTAAAGGAACTGGCAATGGCAACCAATGTAGGGCTGCTTCTACAACTTCTAATAAACATGTGTTGTTTGTATATCACTAGGGTTGCAAGGTCTGGAGCATCCCAGACCCTGAGATTTCAGGGCGCAAACCTGAGACCTGGGGCAGCCCCCAGTGATGACATAAAGGGCAGACCCCGGTGATGGCATTAAACATAAAACATTATCAGATGACATATCATCAGCTGCTTTTTACAATAATCAAGCTTCAAAGTGA
This sequence comes from Podarcis muralis, assembly GCF_964188315.1. Lineage (NCBI taxonomy): Eukaryota > Metazoa > Chordata > Lepidosauria > Squamata > Lacertidae > Podarcis > Podarcis muralis. The sequence continues at coordinate 37,404,056 of NC_135661.1, read as the reverse complement.
TGACAAAAGCAATTCTGTTTAAAACCAGGGGTAATTAAAATAATGACAGTGAAAAGACATAAACACTTGCCCAGCAACCAGGATCCTTCAGGGGAAGTCCTGTGTTTTCAGTGTGCTTTCACTGTTTATTGTGTACGCAGCTTAAGACCTACAAGGCTGCCCCTGGACTTTTCACTTTTCAGGGAAATGGGGAGCATCTAACAATGCAATCAAAGTCTCCAGTCCTATGCACACTTACTAGGAAGCAAGAACATAGTGCTATTTACTTCTGAGTAAGCATGAGTAAGATTGCCCTATAAGCCTTGTTAGATTTGTAACGGATCTGTGGGAGGAGATAAAAACCACCTTAATTGGAATATTCAGCGTTTTCTGAACACTTTCTTGCTTTGTGGTGTGTGCGATGACTATAGGAGTTTGGACTGCAGAAAGAATGTATAATTGGGTCCTAGAATTTGATAGTCACTCATCTCTGAGGATGCTACATCATGTCAGCTCGCCTTTTGATTATTGGACGTGGTGGGACTCTACAGGAGCTCATCATTGCCACTCAATAATTGTCACCAGCTTCTCTCCAAAGAACAAGTTGCTCAGTCTCTCTCTCCTCTTTCCCACCCTGTGTGTGTCATATGCAACTTTTCATCAGCATTCTCTCTGTATCTCCCTCTTGCATTCCTCTTACCAACATGTGGTCCCCTCTCCCGTCCAACTCCATCTCTGTTGCTTTTGAAGAGCAGTCAGCTATCACCATTCTTAGCTGACTGGTCCCCTCATGCCTTACTGATGCTGAAAAAGCACATTGTCGGCAAATATGGATAAAGCTGCGATGGATCCACATTACCTTTTGGAATAATAAAGGGAAGAGTTTTATTATCCCATCCCATAAGATTTTCACCCACTACAAAGCTATGTAAGAATAATAGGCAAACAAGCAAACGGTGAAAGCTCAGGTTGTTGTTTGAGTGAATGGAGTAGAGCATCTACACAGCTGATAATTAGTTGCTGTGGGTGCAATTAAAATGGCATTTGGATGAAGCAGGAGACAGTTTCAGAACTCAGATTGGTATTTAACTAAATTCTACTCAGAATAAACCCATTGAAATAAAAAAAAAACCTAGCTTACTCATGTTTGTTCATTTCAACAGGTCTGCTGTCAGGGAAGCTTAGTTGAATACCACACTCAACTCCTAAACAGGAAGCACACACAGTTCCCAGTGGTTCACATACACATAAGCTCAGTGGATATAGCACAGTGCTCTGTGTCTCTGAAAAGCAGAGGGAAAGAAGTGAATTGACTTTATAATGATTCTTTCTGTGGCCACACTCACACCATAGATTTAAAGCAACAGCTGTAGCTTCTCCCAAAGAATTGTGGGAGCTGCAGTTGGTCAAGGGTGCTGAGAGTTGTTAGGAAACCCTTATTCCTCTCCCAGAGCTACAATTCCCAGAGTTCCCTGTGAAGAAGAATTGATTGTTAAAGAACTCTTTCCCAGCCTTTTCCCAAATGTATTCAGTTGGAAAGTTGTTCTAAAGTGGAGTCATTTGTCTTTCTCAATGGCTAAATGTCTTCCTGTCCTTTTAAAGTCTTTCTCCTATATCACTGTTGTGAATCACAGAATAATAGCTTTTGAGAATGCATGAGTGAAGTAGCTCATGACTTTAAAAGAAGATGACCACCACCTGCTCCTTCCCATCTGCATTCCCCATCAGCGATGTGGCCCTTGAGGTTTCCCAGCAGATGGGCCCATGCAAGACAGCCACACAAATCGAGGAAATGTCACCTTTAATAAGTTTTAATACCATTCCCATACAGTTAATCTCCGTTCCTGGTAGAGCTTGAAACAGAGTAGGTCACTTGAAATACACTGGATGTGGCTATGTCCCTCTCCTCGTGTGGAGGTAGGATTGAAATAAGAGGAAGCAAAGGAACAAGAGACTTCTCTTCAAAAGACACAATTAAAGAGAATGAGTGAACTGGAACAGTTATGGCAGGAGGCAGAACAACTCCGGAATTAAAACAGAGCTGCTAGGAACATACTGTTCTTATTTTCCACCATTTTACATGCTTTTCAGACAAAAAATAAGAGTTGTCATGCGTGCTAGTCCAAGAAAAGGTACCTTGTACTGATGCCCTCCAAATGCTTTGGATTATAGCTGATCAGAGTCTGTCAGAGTTGTAGTCCAAAACATCTGGAGGGCACAAGGTTGGAGAAGGCTGGAAGAGATGTTTTGGGCTATGGTTCCCATCAGCCCCAGCTAGGGTGACCAATAGTCAAGGATGGCAATCACCAGGTTGGGGCACTTCAACATATCTGAAAGTTACTAGGTTGGTGAAGACTGGCATAGATAGTTAGGTAAAATTCTCAGCACATCTATTTGTCAGCGTTTCCTGGCTTTTGTAATAAGCCAGTTGCCTTCTTTCTTTTAATAGAAAAACATCCTGCAGATCAGTTTTACCTAAGGGTGCCTCTGATGCCATAATGGATATCTCTAAAATGAGATCAATGCATTGCACACTGGGTAATGTATTATTATTTTTTCATCTCTGCAGACAATGGAGAACCCGAAATATGAGCTCATCATAGAAGCAAAAGACATGGGGGGCATGGACGTTGGGTTAACTGGCACTGCCACAGCAACCATTGTCGTTGATGACAAAAATGACCATGCACCGGAATTCACCAGGAAAGAGGTAAACATTTACTTTAAGATGCAAAACAGTTGAGCATTGCTTGTTCAATCATGCCAGTTCCTGGAAACTCAGGAGAAGAGAGTATTCTTGCGCTTGCATCCTGCTTGTGGGTTTCCTACAGGCATCTGGTTGGCCACTGTGAGAACAGGATGTTGGAGTGGATGGGCCATTGGCCTGATCCAGCAGGGCTCTTCTCAACCTGATCTTTGACCTAATAGAAGCTGATGGGCACCCTCTGTGCTTCAGACCTGTGCGGAGGTTTCTGCAGGAAGGTTGTGGATGGTTTCACCATGGCACACAGCAAATGCTTTTAAAATACCGGCTTGGGAAGGTTATGTTTGTTTAAAAGCGTGTCAATTCAACGTTGAGTATTTCCAAGAGCAGGCCTTTAAAACTTGGCAGAGAGTCTTCCTCAAATAAAGTATATTTGCTGTTTCCCTCTACTGAAATCCAAACATGGTACATTGCTTGTGTTGAATTGTGTGTGGTGTAGAGAAAGGATTGAAATAGTAGGAAGCAAAAGGTTTGTGCTGATGTAACTTTTTAAATAATACTCTCCAAAAAAGAAAGGAAAAACCATCCCATTAATTGGCAATGATGCAAATCAATGCCAGATTCTGTCTCCAGTTTCCCATCTTCCTAGGGCTGACTGGTATTATTTCACATGAGTATATCCCTTTTCACCTGGAGTATACTACCATTTTAACCAAAAGCTGTGACATGGAACTTTGATGTGAATCATTTTCTTTTGTCTGATCCAGTTGTGCGGCTTTTCTTATGTTCTTATGTTCTTGTGATCTTACCATTTCTAGTGTCCAAAGGGATTTTTGACCTGCATTAGAAAAGCAGACACCTCAAGCGGATTTAGGAGATCAGCACTGGTTCCATTTACACTGTGTGTGGAGCCTCGTGGGCACTACAGGGGACATCACAACTATGATTTAGAATGAGAGGCAGGTGCTGAATTCAGGGGGTGCTGAATTTTGGCATCGTACAGGGTGCCGCTGAAATTTCAGAGCCCAGGGTCGTCCACAGCAGGCACCTCTATTGCACTACCAAAATTCCTCTCCATTTAAAAAACAGTTGGATAGAAAGCAAATGGACCTGTTGTCCCAGAAACAGAAGTCCCAAACCACTTTTGATGCACAGAACCAGTTGTGAGACTCTTTGGATCCAGACCTCAATATACACATGAATAAGCCTATGTCGCCTCCAGGTACGTTGACTATTATAGCCAGGTAGTACTTAACACACTGTGCCGATTAGTGTGGCACTACATTTAGCATTAGTCAATGAATTAATTAGCAAAAAGAAATGTAAATTATACTGGTAAAGTGTATGTAGTGTCGACTATTAATTGAATCCGCCTGCAGGTGTGGCTACTCTCTTCAGCTGGAGTAGGAGGAGTGAGAAAAGAATGAAAGACTCAAAATAGCCTTTAAAAGAAAATTAGACTCATTAACTAAAGAAACAGAGGCATAACCTTTTAGATTGTAATTACAGCTACTATGAAATAAGACCCTTGAATTTTAGCGCATTTTACAGCTACATGTGGGGCTTCTTCCTCTCGTTACATTTTCTTTGCAATATACACAGGGATGCAGCATACATATTTCCCAATCCCCTCTTAGTAATCTTAAAATTGCAGCCAACTAGGTCCTACTCAGAGCAGACCCATTGAAATTAATGGGTCCATAAACTTAAATCCATTAATTTCAGTGGCTCTACTCAAGAATCAACTTTAGCTGGATGCAGCCCCCAAATGTTGAATCAAAATCAAGAATTTAAGCAGTGTGGCTACACTTAGAATGACCTTCCCACAAAAGCACCAACTGGATAAAATTCCCATTAAACTATAACAACTGTTCGCAAACAGTGTTCCTGGACAACATGGGGAAATGCAGGAGGGTTTCAGTGGTTGGGGGATCATTAAATGCGGAAATGTTTCCCAGTAAAACAACTTCTGAGTTCCTGATTAGGTGGAAGTCCCCTGAAGTGTATGACAGTTGTACTTATGTGTACCAGTGGAACAGTTATGGAACTTTGGCTTTTTCACCGATCTACTGGCATGTCACACAAAGTTTCCTTCACACCAGTGTGCGTAGCCACTAGACAACATGGCTACTCCCCAGACTTTATGCACATGCATCTTTCTGTTCCTCCATGAAAACAAAAGGAAAATCCTGCATGCTGATGTGATGCTCCAAGTTTTGACACTATACTGTGGAATTTTTTTTCCTGCAACCAAATAGCACAGAAATGTGTTATAGTCCATTCATTTTCCAAAGGTGGTATTTGCATCATGTGAAGGCTCAATTATAATGTGGGAATTAACAGGGAAATATCAGGGAAATGGAATAAACCAGGGGTCAGCAAACTTTTTCAGCCGTGGGCTGGTCCGCTGTCCCTCAGACCTTGTGGGGGGCTGGACTATATTTGGGGGGGGGGGGTTTGAACGAATTCCTATGCCGCACAAATAACCCAGAGATGCATTTTAAATAAAAGCACACATTCTACTCATGTAAAAACACGCTGATTCCTGGACCATCCGCGGGCCAGATTTAGAAGGCGATTGGCCCAGATCCGGCCCCTGGGCCTTAGTTTGCCTACCCATGGAATAAACTGTCATGTGAATGCAGGCATACACACACACGCACAAATACCTTTTTTTACCTTTCTCCCAATATATATTTCAGCGGTTCTTTCTTTCTTTTTTAAATGGCCTATGTTATCGACTGACAGAATAATTTCTGGCTGAAAGTAGCTTTGGCTTCTATTTTTCATTCATTCTGGGAGTTGCTTTGGGTAGCTTAGAGTATATCTGTTCTCAAGGTCCATTTGTCAATTCTGAATGAATGGAGACCAAGATTGTCCCAATGAAAGTCAATTAAGCTACACCAGGGATGCAGCTAGCTCAGAAAACTCTGGGCAATACATTATTCCAGGCTTGCACTTTCTTCTGAATGTGAGCAAAGGAATTTTGAAGTACTCTCAAGTCTCTTGTGGCAGCACTGATTTGTGCACTCTCATCCATCTAAATGAAGCATGAATAGGAGAACTTCCCTGTGTCTTTTGTCCAAAGGTATTTGTAAAACATGCACAGCTTCTTCTGATTTCCCCTGTTTCTTATGTCAGCACCTTCTGTGCCCTTTATCAACACTGAAAGAAGACTGTCAGTCTATATGTGAAGACAAATGTAACATGAAAGAGGATTTCCAGCAAATTCTCCAGTTGCCATACTGATCTGTACATATAGCTCATATACATGACTCAGACACTGTTCAGTTTTGCCCTGGTCTTGAAGTTTTAATTGTTAACTCCAGCAGAGGGAATGATCTCTGGGGAAAGTGTAGTTGAGTGGTATGTATGCAAAAGGTTCCAGGTTCAATTCCCCAAATCTCAAGGTTGGGATTGGAGAGACTCCTATCTGAAACACAGGAGAGCTGCTGCCAATCAGTGTATGAGTTACATGGACCAATGGTCTGACTCAGTATGAGGCAGATTCCTGTGTTTTTCCAATAGCACGTATTGAAACACTACACGAGGGACTTGCCAGTTTAGCCTTCTACAGGAAGTCTGCAAGCAGGAATTGAGCACAACAACACTCTTCCCTTCTGTGGTTTCCGGCAACTGGTGTTCAGAAGCATTGCTGCCTCCAGTTGTGGAAGCAAAGCATGGCCATGAGGGTTAGTGGCTACTGGTAGCCTTATCTTTCATGGCTTTGTCCTCCTTTAAAGTGATTCAAGTTGGTGGCCATCACCTCCAACTTCACAGGACAAGCAGAACTGCTTCTACTCTGGACTGCAACCTTTCTGCTAGTTTGATATGCACTTCAAAATTGTTCACGCTGCCTCATGTGACAAATGCACACACATACGGTCCCATAATTAATTGGTTTCCTTTCACCCGGAAGCCTGGGTCATAACTGCAGAGGCAGATGTGCTGTAGCCAGAATCCATTTACAAAGTGCCTAATTAGCTGCACATACAAAATGTCTATTACTCACATTGACAGCTATTAATGACAGGATGCCATAAGGAAGTTCGCATCCAAAGCGGAATTAACAATGCCCCCCTCCATAAGTATGCATGCGTTTCTCAGAGGACAGGATGTTTTAAAAACAAACAAACAAGCTGACTTAATGTATATTATTTGAAACAGAAGCTTCCACCACCATCCCCTCAGGCTTAATTATCATCCACATCTATTTGGTTAAATATGAACGCCTAAATATTTAGTGGACCTGCTCATTTGCATAATAGCTTGAATTGCAATTGAAAAGGCAATGATCAATAGTCACATTCTGTTCATTTAATAATGTGATGTTTAGTAAAATTGATTTATTTTCTGGGGGGAGGGGCAAAATATTTCACTCTTGCTCATGCTATATTTTGTTGCACTCACAGGCTTGGTCCAAATGATGGTTTGTCATTATGTGCAAACCATGGTAAACCTTGGCCTTGGCACTTCCTTCTCTTCTGCACATATGAGAAGAGGACACTTTGGGCTTATCCAGACCTCTGTTTGCTCCTCCACTTTCCCCAAGGGAAACCAGAACTTTAGAGCTGAATCAGAACAAAGAGCAATCAGGTTTTCCATGAATTGCCTTTAGTTCCAATTTAGCACTAAAGAGTTTTCAGGGGGGGAAGCAGTGGGGCAATGGCAAAACTGCTCAGACCTATGCTGCCTAGGTGTGGGACAAGCAGAATTGTGGATGAGTCCTAACCTTTGCAGTTAGCAAACTGCCCAAAGTATGAGCAGCTTAATCTGTTGATTGCCAGGCCACCTATTGAATGAGCAGAATTAAAGTCAAAGAAGCTGCTTGTGAAATAGTGCTGTATGTAGGCTGTTGTTGTGCAAATAAATGTGGGAAGAATGGGAAATGGCTGGGATTCTTACTGCTGTTTTCACCTGTGTAGTTCTTGTGGGGACAAGAGGCATTATGGAAGTTGAGGATTATTTGCACATACCTTAGTTGTGGCAGCAAGGGGAAAAGCAGGGAGAAGGGGAATGGTGCACAGAATGAACAAAACGTCTCACTGGTGCTCAGTCATAGATCTCTCCTATCCTGTTTTGTGTGGATTTGTTTTTTTTTTTTTTTTGAAGGGCTGTAACAAAAAGTCTGCATTTAAATTGTACACATTTTGTATAAATGTGCTTCACGTTCTAAACCAAATTTTAAAAATCCATATTTGTCCATGCATGCCCTGTACAACCTGCATTTTGTGCACATTTTCTGTACTCCAAAACTGCATTGCAAACCCTGGAGAATTGTGTGATCTGACTGAAAGCTGCTTTCCAATCCATAAGCAAGTTCTAGATTGTCAGAGTGAGTTGGTCTGCTGAGAAAAGTGGACCAAACAAGTTCCTCCACCATCTCTAGATAGCTGAAAGAGGACTTACGATAGTCACATTCAGATTTCTAATGGCCTGTTTCATGGAAGATAGAGCAAACTTAGTCCTGAACCAATGGATTCAAATGACAAGAAAGGAGATTCCAACTAAACTGCATTTCTGATGGTAAGAGCTGTTTGACATTGGAATGGACTACCTCAAAAGGCGATGAACTCCCCCTCAATGGAGGGGTTTTTTTATGCAGAAGTTAGATTGCCATCTGTCAGAGATTCTTTAGCTGCGATTCCTGCATTGCAGGGGCTCGACTGGATTACCTTCCAACTCTCCTATTCTATGATTTCCCATTAACCCCTCCTACACATTTATTCAAGCCAATTCCTATTGAGAAGTCTGGAGCCAGCACCTTACATCCTTGGGAAGCTTCCAGGAGCCCAGGGCCTCACCGTTGATGTATTTTCTGGGGCCTCCTTCAAGCAATTTCCTTCTGCCATGCACAAATTTAATTTCTCCACAATGCCCCCAATTTAGTATCACTCCAGGATGCGGCGGGAGGTTTAAGCGATGGCCACTCATCCATGTGGTGATGCTAAGAACCCTGGCACTGCTGGCACTGCTACTGCCATGGAATGCTGCCAAGATTCACTGGTGGAGGAGAGGGGATCATCAGTGAGCCCCTTGCCCATGACCCCTTGCCCAGAGTCCTCTCAAAACCAGAGCTGACACTTCCTATTGATTTCATGTTAGCAATGCAAACTTGCTTTCATTTCCACCGTATGATTCACTTAATGTTTCCACGGAAAGAAAAGTGCCTTTCTTTCAAGCAGCCACAGGAATCCAGGAGTGGGGGGGCAAGCTACTTGTCTGGTGAGCGCTCCCCACCCCCCTGCAATCATCCCACCTCCGGCTCCACCTATGATCTCAATCCTGAATATGTATGGGGGGGGGGGGGAATCCTTAGCATCTAAACTATCCAGTTGAATGATTGACAGTCGCCTTTAGAGGAGGAGAAACTTGTCCTCAAAGGAGAGAAACAAGATTACTACTCATTTTAAAATAACAAAATAGAGTGCCAATACATTCTCTTCAGAAGAAGAAAGAAAATGAATGTTAACAATAGGATATGAAAAGGGCTCTCCTAGCCCACTTTAACATCTTCAGATATACACTGCCTGCATATTAATTTGATTTCCTCAGATATCCTCTTATGCCTTTCTCAAGAACACCTTATTACAAAAAGGGGGAGCAGCGTCCGCTTGCCACCACATCCTTCCACTTATCACATAATTAGACCTGGATATGCAGCATAACAGTGTTTTGTGTTTATCTCTTTCCCTGGCAAGGGTGGGCTGCAATGCTTTTGTTCCACTCTCTGCCAAGGTCACCAAATGCATGCCGTTGTCTCTGTAATCTCCCGATAAACACATTTCAGTGGGCTGCAAAGTGACAGGGCACCTGTCTTTTACAATAGAAAGCAGCAAACCCTTGTAAAAACATGAAGAAGTTGCAACGATCAGGAAGGAGCATTCAAAGAGTGCAAAATTGGCCACGGCACCCAAAAGGCCCTTTGGAGTTCGCTGCCCCTCTCCACCGCCCACACAAGAAAACTGATTCTTCTTTGTGAATTGTGTTTTCTCAATTTGCGCACAATTACCTCCAACTATTTCCATACATTCCTTCAAAAGGTTTGTTTTCATAACCTTAAAAAATTTCCCCTTGTTTAATCATCTCAAATAATCAGCTTAGCATGATTCAAATACTTGATTCATGTTCCGACCCACCACCTGCCTCACTCCCCTTTGATCAAGGCTGGTGAACAAAAACAGATTCTTTTTCTTAAAAAAAAAAATATGTAGCCCTGATATGAACCTCCACCTGAGCCTGTGACTTTTCCAAGACCTTTGGCTGTGCTCAGGTCAGCATCTAACCCATGGTGATAAAAGCATGCTTGCTACTGCTGTTAACATCCTTCCCTCTAAGCCTGTTGCAATCCCAACTACTCTCAGAAAGCTCCCCCCCCCCCACTCTAATCTGTGCAACATCTAAAACACAGAATAAGGTAAAGGTAAAGGTACGGGCCAGTCTTGACAGACTCTAGGGTTGTGCGCCCATCTCACTCAAGAGGCCGGGGGCCAGTGCTGTCCGCAGACACTTCTGGGTCACGTGGCTAGTGTGACATCGCTGCTCTGGCGAGCCACAGCCGCACACAGAAACGCCGTTTACCTTCCCGCTGGTAAGCGGTCCCTATTTATCTACTTGCACCCGGGAGTGCTTTCGAACTGCTAGGTGGGCAGGCGCTGGGACCGAACAACGGGAGCGCACCACGCCGCAGGGATTCGAACCGCCGACCTTTCGATCGGCAAGCCCTAGGCACTGAGGCTTTTACCCACAGCGCCACCCGCGTCCCAAAACACAGAATACAACTCCCAAATAGCATTTGCCTCCCAACATTTCTGATCTCAAAAGAGGCAGGTGGGAAAATTGTGTGCAGAGGATGAGTTCATAGTGGAGAAGCACAATTCTATCCCTTGGGCCCGCTTTTTTTCTGGAGATCAACAAATGGGTACAAGTTCTACATGTGCAGGCTCTGGTCAGACCTCTGGATGAGTGCATGGGAACTGAGGGAGGGGCCGGGATTAACTATTCCCTGTACATTCAAGACACATCACTATGCTTCTGAAATACACACACAGTGTCTATATCTATCTATCTATCTATCTATCTATCTATCTATCTATCTATCTATCTATCATCTATCTATCATCTAATGTTGCATTTAGAAGGGCTTCTTTCAGTGGGGTTCAGAGCTGATTTAATCAGTTCAACTGGCTTGGTGAACATTTCACTCTGCCATAATTACTTGAATAATATATCCTTTCCCCTCCCTTGTGAATAGGGAACAAGCCTTGGGGTTGAAGGTGACCCTCTAGTTCTCTTTATACAACCCTCGGGACTCTCCCCAGACCACACACTTCATCAGTGCTGCCTAACTCCCCCTTGAGTGTTTTTGCATGGCTGCAATGTATACTTGAAGTCTGATTATGTATCTTGCTTGCCTGGATGGAAGAAAGAAAGGATTTGTGTAGAAACTAACCTGCTTCACCCACTTACTCCTCTGGCCATTCCCATTGGCATCTGGCCCTTGGGATGTTTCCCTGTCCCCCATGAATATGTTTAATCCTCTTTTAAAGCTATCCAAGCTGGTGGCCATCACTGCCTCTTGTGGGAATGAGTTAAATAGTTTAACTATGTACTGTGTGAAGAACTACTTCCTTTCAGGTTGTAACTGGATGAGATGATTTTGCTTGTCCTCAGTCTTCCAAAATTCTGCTTCATTGCATGAAGTCCTAGTATTATGAAAGAGAAAGAAAACTTTTCTTCCCATTTTCTCCATGTCATGCATAGTTTTATGCCCTTCTACCATGTCATCTCTAACTTAGTTGTTCCATCCCCTCGATCATTTTGGTTGCTCTTTTCCAAAAAGCCCAGTCAGCAGCCATGTATCCACTCCAGGAATATTTCCATAAAAACTAGGAGAGTCTGCTGCTTATGGGTAAAGCACATGCTTTTCATGCAGAAGGTCTCAGATGCCATCCCTGACCCTTCTTAAAGGATCTTAGTTACTAGGACAGACTTCTGCTCGTCAAGACCTTGGAGAGCTGCTGTCAATTGGAGTAGATGATGTCTGGCTAGATGAACTCATGGTCTGACTCAGTTGAGGGCAGCTTCATACATGTAGCTCTACCGACTTAGAGCACAAGGGGAAATCTTGAGAGCTTGCCTTCTCCCCGACCTAGTGCGGAAGTTGCAGGGAAGCAGATGTCTAGATTTGCATCATGCAACGTTCTTGGCAACCGAAGTTCCTTTCGAGCAAAATAGTCCAGGCCAAGTGAGTTATCTGGAGTCTCGTCTGTTCTACTTTTGGCTTGCTTCCCTGCCTTGTTTGCTTTCCAGCACAGATGCTCACTGGCTCACTTGCTTAAAGGGTAGCTGTATCTCAAGCTCAATGTCTGACAGTCACTTAATATTTATTTGTTGGCACAAATGCTTTTTCCACAGTTCCCAGCCATATGCTACTGGGAGGCAGGGAGGAACAGCTTTGTACAGTGCATAGCACTAAATATATCATGAAGTGATGGTTTATATATTAACAGCAACAGGCTTTTGCATGTGTTTAGGGATACAGGTGGCGCTGTGGGTTAAACCACTGAGCCTAGGACTTGCCGATCAGAAGGTCGGTGGTTCGAATCCCGTGATGGGGTGAGCTCCCGTTGCTCAGTCTCTGCTCCTGCCAACCTAGCAGTTTGAAAGCACATCAAAGTGCAAGTAGATGAATAGGTACCACTCCGGTGGGAAGGTAAACGGCGTTTCCCAGAGCTGCTCTGGTTCTCCAGAAACGGCTTAGTCATGCTGGCCACATGACCCGGAAGCTGTACGCCAGCTCCCTTGGCCAATAAAGCGAGATGAGCGCCGCAACCCCAGAGTCGGTCACAACTGGACCTAATGGTCAGGGGTCCCTTTACCTTTACCTAGGGACATCATGCTTAAAGCACCTTGCATACATAACCACAGTCATTTTAGAACAGTCCTGTAGGATAGGCCAATATTATCACCCCACATATGGGGGGGGGGTGTGACCATCTAACGAGGCCGTGGCTGGGATTTCTGTTCACAGCTTACACAAGTTCAGTGTCACCCATGATTCTCAAGGGAAGGTCTGCACTACCTGATAACCACGATTGTTGAGTAATTTGATTTCTGTGAACTGGCTTGAACAGCATCTCCCAGCCTAATTTGTGAGCTGGAACACAATTCTTATTTAGATTTTTGCTAGGGAGAGGGAAGAAATTCAATTCACCTTCCAATGCCAACCTAAGTAATTCACATTTTTTCAAAACAACGTGCAAACTGAAGTGCAGCTAACCTTTGAAATTCACACATTTTCAAACATGGTGATGCAGTTCTCCAAGCAAACAATGCATTAAAAAAAATGTGTGAGAAAGTGGGCATAAAATGCATATATTAGGGGAAATAAAATAAGATGCATAGGACATATGCACAATAAAATGTTGATACATTTTCATGTGGATAAAAAGATACATAACATAACATAAACAAATGCAGAAACATGAAGAATGGAACTTAAGAACAGAACAAAATGAGAGAGGGGGGAAATTACAGGTTCCTCCATTCCTAAATTTCACACTTCGTCAAATTTTGTGGAGGGGTGGCAAAATTTGCCTATTTTAGGATGAAATAGGTTTTGAAATGTGCACATTGAGATATAAAATGTATATTTAAATACACATTTTGTGATGAGAAGAAGTACTACCGTATTTAACATTCAGAGGTGCTGCTTTGGTTTGCTTTCTTCTCTTCCCTACCCATCCTTTTTTCCTTCTTTTGTTTTAATCTAAGCCTTTTGGTAGCTACTGTTTTGTTATAATTAATTGTATTCAGATACATATTAAATACAGGTTTTTATGCAGATATATATATATATATATATATATATATATATATATGCAGATAAATGTGGAAACAAGGTGAATCTGTGCTGATAAGTGAACACATCTGAAATGGTTACAGACTGGTAGTAGGCTGAACTGTCCATCCCTACTGCCAGTGGAAGATAATTTGGATGTTACATATGGGAGATATCTCCAACAAGGGCGGCTTGCTGTCAGCCTCTGGCAATCTTCACTTCCTCTCCACTAGTGCTCTGTTTTGACAGCAAACTGAACTCTGTGCTTCGAGGTGCAGTTTGAAGAATAACAAGATTCTTCCTTATCCACTAGAAAGGCCATGTAGATCCTCTCTAGCCTGAAAACCTTTTTTGTGCTGAGTGTTTTCACCTTCTACAACCGTTAAAAATATAACTTGCCTTTTGTAGTGAGGGGAGCAAACTGGTATTATCATGAATCCATCTGGATGCAATGAGATCTTCCTAGGATTAAAGTTTTCTTTCACTTGCCATTCCATAAACTAGTGTCCCTGGGAAAATTTGTAAAATTCTCTGAGCTCCTGATAGCTCCCTGAATCTTTCCATATGTTGTAAGTCTCTAATTTTTCAGAACCCCTCTGAAATGTGCAATTTAGTCCTATTACCTAAGCTGCCTGCAGCTTACTTTTGACTCACTCTCTCCTACTTCTTTCTCTCCGTTACTTGCAACTGGCCTCACCAAAAAAAAAAAAAAAAAAAAAAAAAACCTGCTGCCTTGCTGGCCCAGAGATACCTTTGATCTTTCTCTTCTTCTATTGCTGTCCGGTGTTATCACCTTAAATTTGCTCCCAGGAACAACTTGATTGCTTTCACCAACTTAAATTTCACTGCTGCGCTCTTCCCTTTCACATCAACACTTGCCTTTCCACAGAAGGAGCCGCTTCTTTCAGCGTAGCCATGGATGTGATCAAACAAGATGGATTTGTTCACAAGCCACCTCTCCTCCTTTTGCTAGGTGCATGTTGGATACTCCTCTTTGAAGCCCAAAACTCACACATCATCAATCTGCAGACTAGCTTCATCGATCAATGAATCCATCTGTGCTTCCACAGAGCCCCTCTGCTTTTCACAGTTGGTAACAAACTCACAAAAATAAAAGCATGAGATACGTTAGAAAAATACTGAGTTTGTTATGAAAACTCGCATGCCTCTCTGGTATGTGAGTCTTAAGTCACTGCGAGCATTATGAGATGTTTGAAACTCCCCCCAAAAAACTTTGCCACCACCTCCTCTGTTATAAATAGGTAATTGGGGAAGCCTGACAATGCCCATAAGAAATCTCCAAAGTGATCTAGTAAGTAAATTTCCATGTGGTAACTATAGGTGAGGGAGAAAGAAACCTACTGCAACAGAAACCTACTGTACCTCCTCAACCAATATGCCAGCCAAAATACTTCTCTCCTTTGAAATTTGCACTTCTCTGGTTTCGCAATGCAATTCTTCAACCAAAGAATGCATTGAAAAATGTGTGTATTGAAGAAAATCTACGATATATTCTGCAAATTGTCTTTGTGCTATGTGTTTGAACACCTCTTAAGAGATCATAGCCAGTATTTTGCATGGTGGTTTCTGAGATCAAGGAGCAGGTTTTTGTTTCTGTTGGGATACAATTGGGTGCCATTTTGAATAAAGATGATGGACTGAACCTTTTAAAGCTGCAGTGATTGTAACCATATTTTTGCATGATGGTTCCTGAGATCACAGAATAGATTTTCCTGTTTGTTTGGATACAAGTGGACACCCTTTTGAGGGAAGATGACATAATGAACCTTTCAAAACTTCACTGATTTTCATAGAATTGCAGAGCTGGAAGGGACCACGAGGGTCATCTAGTCCAACCCCCTGCAGTGCAGGAAACTACCCAATACGGGGCTCAAACCTATGACCCTGATATTAAGAGTATCGTACTCTGCCGACTTTTATATGCCTGTTGTCTTTGTCCATGGAGTTTTCTTGGCAGGGATACTGGAGTGGCTTGCCGGTTCCTGCTCCAGGTGGATCATGTTTGGTCAAAACTCTCCACTATGACCTGTCCATCTTGGGTGGCCCTGCATGGCATAGCTCATAGCTTCTCTGAGTTATTCAGGAGACTCTTGAGAGTCCCATGGACTGCAAGAAGATCAAACCTATCCATTCTTAAGGAAATCAGCCCTGGGTGCTCACTGGAAGGAGAGATCCTGAAGCTGAGGCTCCAATACTTTGGCCACCTCATGAGAAGAGAAGACTCCCTGGAAAAGACCCTGATGTTGGGAAAGATGGAGGGCACAAGGAGAAGGGGATGACAGAGGAAAAGATGGTTGGACAGTGTTCTCGAAGCTACCAGCATGAGTTTGACCAAACTACGGGAGGCAGTGGAAGACAGGAGTGCCTGGCGTGCTCTGGTCCATGGGGTCACGAACAGTCGGACATGACTAAACGACTAAACAACAACAACAACTCTGCCGACTGAGCTACTGATTTGTTTGTTTGCTTAGAATTTCTGAGCAAAGGTGGGCACAAGGCTGCTTGTAACATCTAAAACACACACTTTCAGGAGGAAATTGCCTGCAAAAGTTCGTATATTAGGCAAAATTGTGTACAAGAATGCATGTATTATGCAACATGAAAATGTCTGTGATTTTCAGGCTATTCGAAAAAATGAGAAACTGAAAGGAGCCAGAATTGTTGGATGTGTTTATCACTACTCCCAAGTAAAGAGTATAGGAATGCAACCTTAGGGTCATATTCAATGTAAGACCAAGTAACTTAGCAGCAGACTTGTGTGAAGTGTTTTGCACCAGTAGGACATTGTTGCTCAAGAGAATGCATGAGCAGGTTGCTGGTATCTTTGTTGTCCAATAGCTTGCTCAGTCTGTTGCACAATGAGTTACTTCTTGTACAGCTATTGCATTGGGTTCCTTCACTGCACAACTTTAAAACTCACCCATCCACTAAGAGCCCGTGTGCCAGGTGACAGAGAGCTTTGGGTACAGCCCAATGAATTGTGTCTAAAGTTAGTAATATCCAAAAGGAGAACCCCTGAAATTAAAGTACATGGCTAACTTAATTCTATTAATTCCAATGGGTCTACACCAAGTAGGAGTTAGTTGGTTGGATACATACAACCATTAATGTGCCAGTTGAATTATGTTGTTTTCTGCTGGGTTTTTCTTGCTGGTTTCTATGTAGCCACAAACCTTGAAGCATCTGACTAATTGATTCAATATTATAGCTCACAGCTGGAGGGGAAAATATGTATTAGAAGACATAGGAAAGGACATATTTTCCTCACTTAGCAGTTTTGACCTTCTCAAGGTCCCTGCCTTAAATAATAACTGAAGTTGTAAGTAAGGCTCAGGATCCTTTGGGCACCTTGAACTCTCATTGCCTTCTTGTTTAATGGCCTCTCTGCCTCCTATAAGCCCCTCTATCAGACTACCACCAGGACTGCTTAGAAATATCTGGGGTGCAACACACAGTTTAACCTCCAATTAAAAAGGATCTTGGGGCCTCTTTACCTGTAAAGCGCAAAAAGAACCTGCTTTGCTACTTCTGCAAGTCAAGCAGGTGCTAAGGATCAATGCTCAATCATTGTTCCTGAATAAAATAGCAAAGTAAGTCAACAAAATGCCTGTATCTTTGCAACAAACACACAACTTAAGAAGAGCCCTCAGAAGAAGCATCCCTCTTCTTCAAGTTTTCCTGGATGTCTGCTAGCAGTAGTCCTCCCTACTGTTGCTCCATAGCCACTGGCATTGCTATGGGAAACAGTCCCTGCACATGGAGATTCAATTCATGGTGTACAGCAGCAGTGAGGAACCTATGATCTGGGGCTTAGTGGTGGGAGGGAACACAGAGGAAAAACTGTGATGGTGCCATAGGGGGATGTGCCCCAGCAAAATTACTGGGGACTACCCCTAGATCTCAGGTTTGGGCCCTGAAAACTCAGGATCTGGAAATCCTACCATCAGCTAATACATAGTAGGATTATGCCCTAAGGACCAACTCTCCCCATATGAACCAACCCAGACGCAGCAATCATCATCTGATGCCCTTTGTGTGCTTCTCCATGAGAGGCCCAGAGGATGGAGACACGAGAATGTGTCTTTTCTCCCCATTTATGGAATGGTCTACCCAGCAGTTACATAACTTTAAGTGCCAGGTGAAATTGTTTCTCTATAACCAGACCTTTGGCTGAATAAATATTCTGTGGCCTTTTAAATCTGTTTGTGGGAGGGGGACTATTGCTTAATTTTTGTTTTCGTATGTATTTTGTTTATTTAGCATCTCCTTTGTGTTGTGAACTTCCCTTTAATCTTTGGCTAAAGGGCAGTGTATGAATTTACTTACTTACTTTACTTACTTAATTGATACCTTCCTCAAGGAGGTGGACATGGTTTCCATTCAATGGAAACTGCTTCTCCCTCTCAGCACTGCTCTTTGAAGCTACCCCACATGGATCAGCATGGTGTGGGCTTTGCAAGCTTTCCCATGCTCACCCTGCTGCTGCGTTGAGTCCCCCCCCCCCTGAATAAAAGGGAGACAGAAGCTTCTTTTTCACCTTCATTCCCCCACCACTGCTTTGGGAAGGAGAAAGGAAAAGGGTGAGTTAACTTCCCTTGATGTGCTCCAAATTCCATTCTCTCTCTTTGCCACATACACAATTCTTCCTTTCCATTTTTGCAAACAGTGAAAGAAACAAGATATGCTGTCACAGAGCTCCGTCACCTCCTCTAGTGTAATATATGACAGCCCCTAGGGACTATATCCTCTTTTAGTCTTATGATTAAAACCACAGATGTGGCCAGTGCATCCATAGAGTTCCTATCAACGGTAAACATTCACCTAGGGGGCTTCTTTGCCCTGGAAGATATTTTTCCCCACCTTGTATCCACTTGGGAAACAAATTCCTTTATGTCTTGTTTACACAGGCTGCCTGCCAACGTTTCTCAGAATACCAGCTGGAATTGTACTCTGTTGTGGAGATGAAACATTTAGTGACAGACTCAGGCCAAATGAGAACACGTTCTCCCCTCACAGAGCTACAATTCTCAGAGTTCCCCGTGAAGAAAGATTGACCATTAAACCACTCTGAGAATTGTAGCTCTGTGAAAGGAATAGGGGATCTCCTGACAACTCTCAGCATCCTTAGCAAACAAGAGTTCCTGTGATTCTTTGTGGGAAGCCTTGGCTATTGAAAGTGGTATAATATTGTTTTAAATGTCTAGTGCAGATGTATGGACCCAGGCAGCAGACATACACCACATGAAGTGGGATAGCTGGAATATGATTTGTGTGGATGCTTTGAATAGATATTAAATACATAGATTCTAGTGCTACATTCCAGAAAGTACCAAGTACCTGATACTGTCTTTGAACAACTATGGACGCCTTATTAGCACAGCATGAAAATTCTTATTCAAAATGCACCTCTCAATACTCTTTTGGGAAGAAACTCCCGTGCCCTTGACATGCAGGAGAAATTCCACTTTTCCTATCGTTGGAGAACCATACCAGGAAAAGCAGCATGGGCAAAACCTCTCTCCTCCAGCTGACCATTAAAAAGCACAAAAATATCTGTCAAACAAGGAGTTGGCCAAGAGTTCATATGTTTATCCTTGTGCTAGTAAGTGAGTGTTTCATTCCCTTTCTCCTGTTCAGCACAGGATCAAGTGGCTAATTGAAGACTAGACATTCAGTGCATTAGCAGCGCTGCATGGAAGACATGTCAACATGCCTCCTTCAAGTGTATCCATCTAGCCTGTGTTGATAATAGCCTTTTATGTTCTCTTCTTCAACAATGCCTGTTCACATCCAACGGAAAAGCACAAAAATCAAACATAAAAAAACAGGCAGGGTCATCTGACCCATGTAATTGGAGGCCAGCCTCCCATGTGCACATTTTAAGTTATTCACTATCGGGGTGGCCTTTTCCCCAGTGCTGCCAACTTGTGCATCTTGCAGCAGGGTTGTCTGGCAGAAGGAAAAGAAATTGTTCAGGCCGCCCAGGGTGAAAGTCTTAGCCACTGAGCAGGAGGAAGAGCCAAAAGAACAGGTCAAGTCTAATTTTGCCCTAAGCAGACTCCAGCATTTCATATCCACATACACCCCTTCTGCAGATAAATACAGGTAAAAAAAGTTCAGTGAAAACGTAAGATCCACAAGGGTAGCTCCCAATGGACTTTCAAGATGTGTGTGTGTGTGGGGGGGGACTTCTCCACCCTGCCTGCAGGGGCAGCATGGAGTCAATGCATTGCTTTGTTCCTTCCCACCTTCTTGTATGCACTGCTTGTTTACTGTGACACATCTGCAATGATTAAGCCAAGCATTATGACAGACACAGCCTTTAAAAAAAAGGGGGGGAGGACCCAGCATTGGTAGCAGCCTGGCCAACAGGCTGTGAAACAAAAGCTTATGTGTTTGCTTCTTATCCGTCCTTCACCGTAAGGTGCCAGAACCTATAGCAACAATAGAAAATAAAATTATGAAACAGATAAAACATTACAATTATTTAAAAAACACCTAAAATGTTCCTAATGGAAAAGAGCAATGTGCAAAGCATCTCAAGATTCAACAGTGTATCCCAAGCATCAACAGTGCTTGTCTGAAAGAGATCTGAATGAAAATGTATAAACTGGAATCCCAAGGGGTTCTGTTCACCTTGTCAATCTTGAGATGGGAGGAGGGTTTTCCAGTTGGATCAACAGCAACAGGGGGTAGGGAACCTATTCCAGTGCTTTGTTTTTGCTGAACAGGATTGAAGTGATGGGAGTGTAAATGGTGCTGAGGTTATTAATTTAACATGAACGAACTACTGCACCCTTCTTAGTTATATCCCAAAAATGATAAATGGAAGACAGTATTTCCCCCATTAGTTTCTTTAAATAAATAAAAAAAGACACAAGAGGAAGAAAGAAATTGGGATAGACGCATGGATTTAAGATACATGAGAAATAGCTTATGAATTTAGATTATGCTTTGACACGGGAAAAAATTGTACATTGGCTCATTCATTTTAATATAGCAAAGAAAAATGGTATGTAGTGCCAGCTTTTAGAGAACACTGGGGGTTTTTTGTGTGTGTGTGTGTTTAAAAAATGATTATATAATAGCATCATTAGCACCTGTAATGCAGCTCATACTATGAAAATGTACAGAATCAATCAATCTCATCCCGTAACATCGGCCTTTTAATAGAGACAGTTGTTGCTGTGCTGAGCAAGAGAATTAGATTAGAAGATAGAGTGATACCTTCTGTCAAATCAATCTGTTGGTCTTAGTGTACACCAGTGCTGGAACTATGCAATATTATTCAACAAACAGAATTCCATAATACCTAAGAGCCAGCTCATGCTTCCACAACAAGGTGATGTGGGCATCATACAAGGGACTGTCTGCTGCAAGTTGTATAGACACTTGAAACTGGCCCCACATCAGCAATCAATCACAATAACGAGGCCACATTCACACCATACATTTAAAGCACAATAATTCCACTTTAAAGAATCGTGGCTTCTCCCAAAGAATTTTGGGAACTATAGTTTGTTAAGGGTGCTGAGAGTTGTTAGAAGACCCCACAGAACTAATGGTGGTCACTGCCACCATTCACTCAACAGCCTACCTGCAACTGCAAATCACATGCATCGCCAAGGCCATTAATATCATCTTATACACGGAAAAATACAGTACAGTTTTCAAATGAAGTTAGCCAGGACACAACAGCAAGATCCCCCAATGCATTTCCCCACTAACAAAATGGTCCCAGTAGTATTTTCATCTCTGAGGAAGAAGAAGAGGGGTGGGGACCCATGGATATTCTCGGCTACTTCGGGTGGGGGAACAAAATGTTAGCAAAACTGAGGAGGAACATTTTACAGCATTTGTTTTAACTAAACAGGGCACACAAACAGATGGCCTACAGAGCAAGGCAACATGAAATCATTGTTTGTTTGTGTGTGACAGCAGCCTATATAAGAGATGGAAATGCAGAATGCAAACTAAGGGCGCTTACTTTCAGACATTCAGGCCAAATCCGCACCACACATTGATACCATGATGATACCATTTTAAACAGCCATGGCTTCCCACAAAGAACCCCAGGAGCTGTAGTTTGTGAAGGGTGCTGAGAGTTGTTAGGATATCCCCATTCCTCCCCCCCCCCCCCGAGCTACAATTCCCAAAGTGGTTTAACTATCAATGCCTCTCCCCAGGGAACTTTGGGAACTGTAGTTTTGTGAGGGGAATAGGGGTCTCCTAACAACTCTCAGCACCCTTAACAGTGTAGACAATACTGAGTTACTATAAGACAGCTTCCTGTGTGTGTTTCCTCATCACTTCTTTTATAAGGGAAAGTTGTCAGCCATCTTGGGGTACACATTTAAGGACAGAAAGGTGTGATAGAAATGTTTTGAATAAATAAGCTTACGATTGAAACATGCACCCCCAATGATGCATTCAGACATGGGGAATATATTATTTAGCCTTTCTGACTATAATGCTAACACTTCTGTCCCATTTGCTAACATTTTTTTTCACACTGCAGTACCCGTTGTGTTATGGAACTCTGGCATCAACCATACTTGATTTCATTCACACCAGTGAGTGTTGTGCGGCACAACAATGCATATCATTAGACAATGTTACTACTCCCCTACCCTCTCCGCATATGGCTGCTTCTCTTCCCTTGTCACCCGCCCCCCCTTTCCTGGAGATTGCAGGAAATAAGTGTGTGCCGATGTCCAACCCCAAATTTCTTCACTTTACTCCCACAATTTTCCGGGTTAAGGGGGCTGCTGATTGTTTTATTTATTTTGAATCAAGTAACACGAAATGAGTGGTTCCATTGGTTTTCCAGATGTGGTTTGTTTCATTGTGAGAAACCTCAAATATAATGTGGAAATTAAAAGTTATGGAAATGTAAGGGAAATGGAATAAGCTGCCCTGTGACTGCAGGCTTAGAAAGGATTGTGTGCCCGTGCCTGGGGTGTGTGTGTGTTAAGGTTGGAGGCTGTGTTGAAAATAGAATGCCAGGTCTCTGTGTTCCCTTTCATCTTCAACCCACTCTGTGTCAAGAGGCCAGGCAGGGAGGCCACCAGGGATAAAAGGAGTGAGTAGGTCCTCTGACTCCACTGACGTAGAGCCTTTTTCAAACCTGTGGAAGAAGGGAGGCATTAGGTGGTGTGTGTGTGTGTGGTTTCATTGCTCAAAAGAGATGTTTCCAGGACGTATCGCTAAGGGGCACGGAATACAACTTTGCCATTAAGCAGATTAATTTTTATTTTATTTTTATTTCTGTCTCCCAGCATGAAACAACTCTCCTCCTTCTCTCCCCCACCCCCACCCGCCCAAGTCCTTGAGCTCCTGAGTGAAAGCATCACAAGTAATTAAGCAGAATACCCCGGTTGAATATTAAATTAGAAATTAAGCTAAAATGCTCATCCACCGCAGCTCGGGAATTTTGAGCAGATCGCCTTAAATTTGATGGCAGCGGTGCCTGCATATATTTCTTGAACTGCATTGCTAGCTAAATTGATTGAATTAAACATGCTTCGTGATGCTCGCTAACCTTTGACCCCTCCAGTTACTCAGAATAATCAGGAGGCTAATTATCCTGGCAGGAGCTGAGCTTTGAAGAATCAGGGGCACGGCTGAGTTCAGAGAACCTACACTAGTATTAATCAGGATGTCATGACTGAGGTTCGCTGAGAAGCCCAAAGTGTCGAAGGACCATGATGGTGGAGTTTTGTTTGTGAGATGTTGTGACTGTGATTCCAGTGGGGAGGTAGACGAGGCTTGTTTGCATGAAGACAGTGATCTGTTTAATTGTGGGTTATCCATTTTCACGGAAAGAGGTGGGAATGTTTTTGTTCAACAGTGGGAACAGTGTTATACACCTTCCAGCATGCAAAACAGGTTGGGCTATCACTGTTTTTAAAGCAGTGGTACGACATGGGTGGCGCTGTGGGTTAAACTGCAGAGCCTAGGACTTGCCGATCAGAAGGTCGGTGGTTCAAATCCCCACGACGAGGTGAGCTCCCGTTGTTCGGTCCCAGCTCCTGCCAACCTAGCAGTTCGAAAGCATGTCAAAGTGCAAGTAGATAAATAGGTACTGCTCTGGTGGGAAGGTAAAAAGTGTTTCCGTGCGCTGCTCTGGTTCGCCAGAAGTGGCTTAATCATGCTGGCCACATGACCCGGAAGCTGTACGCCGGCTCCCTCGACCAATAAAGCGAGATGAGCACCGCAACCCCAGAGTCGGTCACGACTGGACCTAATGGTCAGGGGTCCCTTTACCTTTACAACACGCTTAGCGGCTGCGTGACAGGCATAAATCCAACTGGTGACCTTTCCCCATCACAAGTGATGTTGCCTGAAAATATGAAACTCGGTGGCTCAATATGCTCATTTCAAATACGATCTAAGCCTTATTGTCCAAAAACATAAAAACATAAGATCTTGCTGGATCAGGCCAATGGCCCATCTAGTTCAGCATCCTGTTCTCACTGTGGCCAACCAGGAGCCTGTGGGAAACCAGCCAGCAGGACCTAAGCAAAACAGCACTCTCCCTTCCTATGGTTTCCAGCCACTGGTATTCAGAATCATTACTGCTTCTGACTGTGGAGACAGAGCATATAGCCATCGTGGTTAATAGCTGTGGCTAGATGTTCTTCTCTAAGTCTGTTGTCAATCTGAGATTGAAAAAAGTCATCTCAAGATGACCACTTCTCAGCGGTGCTACCTCACAAGGGAAGGGGAAAGCTTGACAACTGCATTTGCATACATACATAGTGGAGACAATATGCATCCATTCTCCTTCCCCCAGTTCATGTGAATGCAATATGCAAGATGGATATTCTTAGACAGGTACTCTAGTTGCTAACGTGTGGCTTTCCAGATGTTGTTGGACTCCAACTCCCATCAGCCCCAGGCAGCGTGGCCAGTGGTCAAGGATGATGGGAGTTGTAGTCTAGCAACAACTAGACAGCCACAGGTAGCTATTTCAAAGCTCCAAAGAACTTATGGTTCTCTGTCGTGGGCATGAACCATCTAAAACCTAGACAACACATTACCCAAATCACTTGGATACTTTTTACACAAGCCCCACCCATTGCTGGAGGTGCCTTGTGCTGGCCTAGAAACAAAGGACTCAGCTAGATTGGTAAAGAAAAAGCGACTTACATGCATTGTGTGTGCGATATAACATTGTACCACCAGATGGCGAAGTAGAGTCCTGTTTTTCTCTACCTGTTTTCCCTGTACAAATTTACAACGCTTTAAACTGAAACACTACTTTGATGTGTCTAGATCCAGCCAAACCCCACAATGAGAGCTCTCAATAGTATGGCCCTAGCTGTTCCTTAGATCTTTGGGCTGGGGAATTATATTTTGGGGTTACAGACTGTGCTGGCCCAAGTCATTTTGTTACAGGAACTGGAGCCCAAATGCCCCCCCCCCCGCAAGAGACAATTCTATAAAAAGCCATTCAGTACCATTCAGACACCAATAACTCCTACTTCATCTCTCCCTTTTTTTGAAGGTGCATACTAGCTAGGTTCCCCTTTAAATGTGAAATGTACTGAATGCCTCCCCCTTCTCTATACTGCATCAATGCTTCTGCTAGTTAGTTGTGCCCTCATCTGTGCAGAGGTGTAGTGGCCCGGGGTTGGTGGAGTATCAAAGACCCATTACTATTTCTGCAGCAAAGTCCCAGAATCCAGTGTTCCTAGTAGAACCACCCAATATGCTTGAAATTTATAGTCTCTGAGATAAGTGAAATGAGGTGAACCAACCACTAAAGATTGGATCCTTGAGTCAGTCTGGAGACAGTGTGTGGGAAGAAGGAGTTGTGCTGTATGATCCCAAACTAAGCATTTAGGAACACTGAAAACACTTCAGTGCTTGAGTTTCAAGAGAATGGAGTCCAAGTTCTATTATGTGCAATGGAACTTTAAGAAAAAACACAATTTAAGTCATTCTCAAAAAAGATATCGAAGCACTCCCAAACATTGGTCCGTGTACGTGCGCAGGAAGGGGGGAGGGAGATCTAGTTGAAAGGCAGCACATGGACACCTGCCTTGATCATTGCAAGGCATTCCTAATTATTTTTACTGGATAAATATAAGATTATTGTATAATTTTAGAAGGTTGCATAATCTGAAAGGGCTGTGACTATCTTGGAAGGACCTTGCACCTCTGGATTCATGACTAAACTTCTGCATATGTGCAACAGCAATATTCTGTATGACTCTGAGCCTCTGTTGCTCATGAGCCTTGACATTTGGTTGGTGATGCAGAGGCATTCAAGCTGGCTTGGGACTTTCCTCTGCATCCCCAAAGTGGCCTGAGACCAAAGCAGGTGCTGGAGAGGGAGCCTGGTTATGCATACCGTGACTCACCTTAAATCCCCCTTAATGGAAAGCCACATGTTTTTCCATGCCCTTATTTATATTAGCAAGTAAGCATCAATAGCTCAGCCAAGTATGTCAACTTTGCAACAGCTCAAAAGATTAAAGAAACACTCTGTCCATAAATGCCGAGCACTAGAAAGAACTGCAAACATTTAAAAGCTGGAGGGGAGGGGCATTTGCTTTCCCTTGCATAAGAGCAGCTTCCATTAATGTCAAAGAGCTGCGCTTGCTTGTGCCTGGGAGCATGGAATAATAAATATTGTTGAAAATAGCAACAAAATTGAAGCCTCCACTTTAGTGGCACCCACCCCCTCATTTGAAGGAAAGCACTCAGGTTCTCCAAAGCCCAAGGAGAGCAAAGGAAGGCTCAGGTGTTCTTGAGCAGTGAAAGACAGCAGTACATTTTGAGCAGTATAAATCTGCCCTGAGGAATACAAAGCAGACCAAAAGTGTACACACACACACACACACATATGAGAGAGAGAGAGAGAGAGAGAGAGAGAGAGAGATATCAGGGTAGCATTTATTTATTGAATTTATACCCTGTACTTCCTCCCCAAGAAGCTCTGAGCAGCAAATAGATACACAATTTAAAAACAAAAACAAGGCAAAAACATTCTAACAACAAATACAATTAAAAACATCTAAATGCAGTTTCAGTTTAAAAGCATTCTAAAAGCACTTGCAATTAAAATATCCTTCTATCCAGTGATCTTGGTGCTTTCAGGAACAGTATTCTTCGGCCAATAAATGTCTGGGCAAACAGAAATGATTTTTTAATTCCTGCTGTTAGTTAAAAATGATGAAAACAGGCACAACTCACTAGGGAGGGCATTCTGCAACTGAGGAACTACCACTGAAAAGACCCTGTCATGGGTCTGGGCCAACCAGGCCATCTTCAAGTCTCACAGGAATCTTCACGGGGCAGAATGGAAAGGGAAAAGAGACTCGAGGGTCTATCTCTACAGCAGCCTTTGCTAACCTGGTGCCCTCAGGATGTATTTTTGGAACTACAGCTCCCCTTATGTCCTGTTCCATTGCCAGTGTTTCAGTACAATACAACTGGCATTCCAGTTCATTTCTATAGTTGGAATAGGAAAGCTTTACTTTGTCCTTTGCCTCAGGCAGCAAAATGCTTTAGGCTGGCCCCACCTGCCATCTCATTTTGCTGCTTGCATAGAGGCTGGAGCTATCATTGGTTGATGACTGGGCCCCCTGTCTCTGGCACTGGTTGGGACTAGCAGCCATTTTAACTTCTCCCCAAGACCTGTAATGTTGCTCTGAGTCATTGTGAAGGAATAAAATGGCAGCATCCATCAGAAAGCTCTTTACTCACAGTTCTTGATGCATCAGCTGCCCTTGGCCTGTGTGGTTTCTCTGAAACGTTTACACCATTTAAGAGATGAAGGTTACATTCCCACCGTCCATTTAAAGCACTATGAAACTACTGTCAAGGCTTGTTCCAAGGAATCATGTGAGCTGTAGTTTGTTAAGGATGTTGAGAGTCTCTTAAATGCCCCTATTCCCCTCATAGAGCTACTGTTCTCTGAGTGGTTTAACAATCCTTCTTCACAGAGAACTCTGGGAATTGTAGGTCTGTGAGGGGAACAGGAGTAATCTAACAACTCTCAGTACCCTTAACAAACTACAGCTTCCAGAATTATCTGACGGAAGGCATGACTGTTTAAAGTGCTATCATAACGGTGTGAATGTGGCTTAACTGAACCCATGATATTTGGGTGGCAGTGAAGGGGGGGATCTGTACATTTCTTCTGTGATGCCTGAACAACAAACAGGCTGTGGCACAAACAGTCCAAGCTGTGTCCACTTTGCTTTAATTATATATATATTGTTGACATGTTGGGAGCACATTAAACTGAGCAAAACAAGCAATAAGCTGCAGCACATGGTAACAGTAAAACATGTTTGAAGCTGCTTGACACTGCATTATACAGTAGCTCAGTGGCAAAGCTTTGCATGCAAGAAAGTCCCAGTTTCAGTCCCCAGTACTTCCAGCGACGGCTGGGAGAGACTCCTGCCTGAAACCCTGTAGAGCTGCTGCCAGTCAGTGTAGGCAATACTGAACTAGATGGACCAATGGCCTGACTCTGTAAAAGGCAACTTCCTGTGTTCCCAGAGTACATCCTCTGATCCAGTTTCAAACAAATGTTTCTTTTCTTGGAGGCAAATCTCAGAGGAGGGAATGACATTTCTTGGCTCTCTAGCCATTCTCTTCTGGAGCTGATGTATCTCCTGTCATTTTTCATCATTTGTGAGCTCTACGAGGGAAAACAAACACAGAGATAGGATGCACCAAGCACCTTCAGCCAAGGAACGATTCCCAGATTAATGCAAAGTGACTTGCACTTTTAATTTGGTTATTCTCAACTGGTGCTCCCAGCGGGTGGAATCCTAATGACTCATTGGGTTTGATGCTCATCAATCCAGACCATGTTTTCTCTTTCGTTACATTTGCTGCTCTCCGAGGCTCTTTAATTCAAACCGCGTTGGCACCACAGTCTGTGACAGAAATCTGTACCTTTGGCAAAGCCACAGAGTCTAGTTACTGATTCTCCTACTGAGCACTTTGCCCAATATTTGTATGGGATACAAAGCGACTATCCCATTACAATAAGGCTTTGTGTGCATGGGTGATTGAGTAGGTCATTTTCAAACAGTTTGGCTTTTTAGCTGACTGAGAGGTCCCACATGGAGCTGTGTGGAACGACCTCACCTGCATATTTCCTGCTGCATTCTGTAGTGACTGAAATGAGCAGTGGCACATTAAATTTAGGAGCAAATAAGCTGGATCTGTGATCAGATCTCCCTTTATAAACACACACAAAAACTATAAATTGAGAGTGAGTGGGGTCATACTATAGAGTTTGCTACTGCATACTGTAGTGATGGCCTCCAAGTTGAATGGCTTCAAAAAGGGGAGTTAGACAAATTAGTGGAGGAGAAGACTATCCATGCTGGCTATGTTCTACCTGCAGTGTCAAAGGCAGTAAGCCTCCATATATCGGTTGCTGGGGATCACAAGTGGGGAGAATGCTGCTGAGTTCAGGTCAGGCTTGTGGGCTTCCTTTTCAGACACCTGGTTAGCCACTGTGATAGGATGCTAAACTTACATGGACTTTGGCCTGATCCAACAGGGCTCTGACCCATGCAGGCTGAGGTGTGTCATTTGTGTGACACAATATTCCTTGGCTCCCATTACGTGGAGAAAGGTGGGATGCAAATGGCAGTAAACAGATAAGCCATGTGGCAATTTCAGCACATGTCTATCTCAGTAGAGGTCTTTTTCATCCATGTTCTCAAGGTGCAGATCTGGACATGTAAATCAATGCGAAGTTGCACTTGAGGATTTGAAGTTTCTGCTTGCGGCCAGTTGTTTGCAATGAGATGAATAAATCTTTTTAGGAGGTGAAACTTGCCAGGGAGAATGTCTCAGCTGGCATGTGAACAAGTATAAATCTGCTGACCCAGTTTAAACCAATTGGGGATTTGGCCCAAGGTATGCCATTACTAAGTGATGGTTTTTAGATGGATGCTGATGGCAACAGCTTAAATACACATCTGGACTCATCTATTTTGTTCTCAATTGACTGTGGTGCTTCAGGGATGTGTAGATATTAAAGACGAAGAAAATCAATTAATGCATAATCTAATCATATCTAACAGTCACTGGAGGTTTGGCTACCAGCACAACTTCTCCCAGTCTAACTATTTTTTCCAACTTTAAAGGGGGTTGCTATGTTCATGTTATTTTCAGTGTTAGTGATGTATGATCTAATGCTCTCATGTGGGTATTTCTATTACGCTGTGTGCTGAAATCTTTCCTCTAGTTTTTCAAAACTTTGTTTCCCCACCCCTCCTCTATAAAATCAGCTTGCATGGGGGGGGGGCTCATTCTCAGGATATTTGAGAATTCCTTTATTATGGGGATGCAGCGTTTTGAGCTTCCGTTATTTTTGTGAGGTGTCTAAGGGTTGTGTATGTGTTTTCCTGCCCAGTAAACATTTCCCCAACACCCTGAAATTTCTCCTGTTTATCTGCTATTCCTGATCTTAAAAAAAAAAAAAAAAAACCTGATGGGAGGAGCTACCTCCTGACACCTTACCCTGGGCTTAAACTAAAGTGCAGAAATCTGTGGAAGCTGCAAAGTACAAACCACTGGTGAGATGATTTGAAGAAAGAAAGGACACTCGCAAACACCACTTGGCCTTCTTAAAAGCTAAGCACATAAAAAAAAAACCTGCACCCTATTCATGGGAATTTCAGTGAGTTTCCTCTACACACTTTGATAAATTTAGGTGCTGTTTCTTTTCCCATTAATTGATGGGAAAATGCAACATAATTTTTTGGCACTGCACTATAAGAATATAAGATGAGCCTGATCAATTGGATCAATGGCCCACCTTGTCCGGCCTCCTGTTCTCACAGTGGCCAACCAGATGCCTGTGGGAAACTTGCAAGTAGGAACCTGAGAACAAGAGCACACTCTCCAAGAACTGGTATTCAGAAGCAATACTGCCACCCATAGGAGCCATCTCCTAGGGGCTGAGATCCCTTTGCCAATAATTTGAAGGGGCTGCTCTCTATGGGTTTGAGCTCCAGAGGCACATGCATGAGCACAAAGAGATGGATAAAAGAGAAAATATCATGGCTTCTTTGAGCAGTGTTGTTACCTACCCAAAAGGAATGCAGCAAAATGGGTAGTTGGCACTGGCTAATTAGAACATAAGAAGTGCCCAGCTGGATCAGACCAAACACCATTCTAGCTCAGTATCCTGTTCTCACAGCAGCCAACCTCCGGGAAGCCCACAAGCAGGATCTGAGTGGAACAGCTCTCTTCTGACTTGTGGTTCCTAGCATAAGAAGAACATAAGAAGAACCCTTCTGGTTTAGCCCATAGGCCCACCTAGTTCACTATCCTGCTTTCTCAGTGGCCAGACAGGCGGCTATGGAAAGCCAACAAGCAAGTCCCGAGTGCAACAACACTCTCTTCTCTTGTGATTCCCAGCAACTGGTACTTAGAGGCACACTGGCTCCAACAGTGCAGGTGGAACCTAGCCATCCTGGGTAGTAGTGGAGGAAGCTTCATTAAAATCAGGATGTTGCCACCTACTCATCATCACTTTGGATTCTCTTTGCACCTTTGCTCTTTGTCCATAAGCAACAGGCATTGAACAAAACCAGGTCAAGTTGACTCCATGCTGGGTTACTTCAAAGTTGACTTGGACCATGTAAAAGTCTTTCCACCTAGGCTGTAAATGGTTACAATGCTATCCCCATCAAGGTTTCCTCCAGCTCTGTGGAAAATTTTAAATGGAAAGAACACTTAAAGGGGAACTGGATAGCTTGGGGAATAAGCTTTCGGAGATCCTCCGGTTATTTTATTACAAAGAACACCGTCGTCCATACCGACTGGAAAGGACAATGAAATATTATGGTTCAAGTAGAGAGGGAAAATAATCAAGATGAGTAAAAATCACCTTTAAAGCACTCTGCTCTTAAAAGCATTCTTAATGCATTTCCTTCTCTAAGCATTGTATTCCAAAGCACCTTTATGTATTGTATATTAAATCTCTTTATATTAAGAGGAGTTAACAAAAGATTTCATCTTTTTTATTATTCTGGAGAGTTTTCAAAGCCTGTCTCAACAATCATGTGGTTCTTTATCTTTAATCTTTCAAGAATCAGAGCAGAGAAATTGTAATACCGTTTCTTATACTTTACGCTCTCTGACTGCATTATTTATGGCCTGTAAAATTTCAGTTTCACTCAAGGATTACATTTTCCCTTTGGTTGTGGTGAATAATTAATAACACCTTAAACAAATTTGTTGTGCCGACTGTGGTCATTTGTTTGATGGTAGTAACATTTATGGCTTTCTTTATTAATTTTGAGTTCCAAGCTACGGTGAAGGAAGGCAGCACGGGTGTGATTGTCAATCTGACTGTGGAGGATCGGGATGACCCGGCAACAGGAGCATGGAGAGCGGTTTATACCATCATCAATGGCAACCCAGGACAGAGCTTTGAAATCCATACGAACCCCAAGAACAATGAAGGGATGCTGTCAGTTGTCAAGGTGAGCAGAAGGATTAGCTGTGCCTCTTAGACATCTAAAGAATGGCCATAATGTCTTATGTTGCCCCTTTTCAGAATTGCTTTAAATTTCCAGAGGTTTCTGTGGGGAAAGCTAAGGCTAAGGTGGGGAAGCTAAGGCCTGTGAATCAGCAGTGGCCCTCCAGAGCTCCCTATCAGGCCCTCAGAAATCTCTGCAGGCCACATCCCTCAGTGGTCATGTTTCACACCCTGAGTGTTTTTGCTTGGCTGGAATTTGCCCCTGACCCTTGTTTGAAGGCTAGAGGGTGAGTGTAGAAACTAGTCTGCTGTTCAGAAAGAAGGAAATGTGACCCTGGGGCTGAAAAAGGCTCACCACCTCTGCCATTGTTCATTTCTAATGATACGATGCTGCTTGCTAAGCTAGCCATGAAGTACCCAGCAGGAATTTTCTGAGGGGAGTAATTGATTGCTGTGAGAAATGTGGGAAGTTTAGACTGTGTGGGAAGTTTAGACTGCATGTTTCAGGCAGTTGTGTCTCCCTCTTGAAGAGGGATTTGAGCAATTTGGCTGGAATTTTTTAAAAAAACAAAAGTACAGAATCACATAGAAGGAAGACAGAACTAGTGATTGGCAACGGGCCACATTTGGCTCATAGTCTGCAAGCTGCCTACCTCTTCTTTAAATTTATCTTTAACTATGAGAAGCAAAAGGGATGTGGGTGGCGCTGTGGGTTAAACCACAGAGCCTAGGACTTGCGAATGAGAAGGTCGGCGGTTCGAATCCCCACGATGGGGTGAGCTCCTGTTGCTCAGTCCCTGCTCCTGCCAACCTAGCAGTTCGAAAGCATGTCAAAGTGCAAGTAGATAAATAGGTACCGCTCTGGCGGGAAGGTAAACGGTGTTTACGTGCGCTGCTCTGGTTTGCCAGAAGCGGCTTAGTCATGCTGGCCACATGACCCGGATGCTGTACTCCGGCTCCCTCAGCCAATAAAGCAAGATGAGTGCTGCAACCCCAGAGTCAGTCATGACTGGACCTAATGGTCCAGCAAACCTGGATTTCTTCTGGGCCTTCTTTGACTTACCAGAGGAGGATACAGGAGCCGCAAGTAACTTATTGGTCTGAAGGACCTTGTGTTGTGAGCATCAACATAAGTCAACACAGGCTGTGGTATGTGCAACATGGCTACCAGTGCTGGTGGCTATATTGTATCCTGACTGTTGGATTCTGTGTGCTTCTGAATACCACTTGTTGTGGACTGCAGGAGAGTAGAGTGCTGTTGTGCTCAGGTACTGCTTGTATGCTTCCCATAAGCATCTAGCTGGCCACTGTGAGACTAGGATGCCAAACTAGATAGGCCACATCCAGCAGGGCTCTGCATTCATACATAGGATCAATCCAGAATAGGAAACACTGAAAGAAGTTCCTGCAAGTTTCTAGACTTCATGGTTGCACAGAGAGGGAGAAATCTGTTTGAGAAGGAGGCAACATTTCCTGTTTATCACTGATGAGAGACTAGCAATGGTTTAACCCAATATTCGACAGTGCGTAGTAAAGGTATGGAATTCACTCCCACAAGAGGTAGCAAAGGCCACCAATTTGGATAAGATTAGGCAAATTTATGGACAATAAAGCTATCAGTGGCTATTAAACCTGGTTGATACATTCTATTTGGCTGGCCACTGTGAGAACAGGGTGTTGGACTAGGATGGCATTTGGCCTGATCCATCAGGGCTCTTTTTATGTTCTTATGTTCTTGCTTTTCAGCCTTTGGACTGTGAGATTTCAGCTTTCCACACACTCCTGATCAAAGTAGAAAATGAAGATCCATTAGTTCCAGACATAGCATATGACACCAGTTCCACAGCAACTGTTCAGATCACGGTTCTGGATGTCAATGAAGCCCCTGTTTTCCACCCAGACCCAATGACTATCACCAAAAAAGAAAACATCCCCATTGGCAGTGTTGTGTTAACAGTCAATGCCACAGATCCAGACACCTTGCAACATCAGACTATAAAGTGAGTAGAATATTCCTGAATCCCAGCTTACTATGACTAGTAATTTCTCATGAACTTGATTTTTTTAAAAAAAGAAATGCTAATATTGAGGTTTGCAAATATTTCAAATTAAGAACCATTTGGCTTTTATATTTATTTGATTGATTGATTGATTGATGGGATGCCTGTCCTAACACATGTCCTGATTTGAACACTGTCAAATAATTTAGAAACAAAGACTGAAAATTGGATAAAATTCACGTTGAAAAGACCAATTTGAAAAACTGGATCTTGATTTTCAGAAACTGTACTGGGAGGCTTGATGCTCCTATGCTTCAGGTGCACAAAGAAACATATAAAAGTTGGGACATCTGTTCAAGTTCTCTTGCTTTAAATTATGTGAACGTGTAATTTATTCTGCTATATAATGTTGGACAAAATAGTTAAGGCAGGTAACAGGGTGGGGTGGGGGAATGCCTCCTTTTTTTAATAGGCCAAATGATATTCATACAGTATTTAGTTCTCACACTCACTGGTGAAATGATAGCTATTTGCCCCAATTTTCCAGTGCTACTGGGAAATAAATGTCCTTCAGTTGAAGCATTGACATTAAACAAAGCACCTACTTTTAGAAGGGGGAAAGACCACCCAGGATCAATTCTACAGAATGATGTATCTGGTAATATCACACACGTAGTCCCTGTCTCCAAGGAAGTGTGTGGACTATTAAATGCTGCCATTGTCTCATGTTTAAAGGATAGAGAATCAATTACAATACTATTTTGTGACATATGAATGTGGTTTCCTGTTCTGAACCTCCTGCGGCCACAGTATGTGCAAATATATCAGATTATTCTCATCTACCGGCACTTTTGCACATCCCTGTGGAGAGAGAAACTATAGGTTTTTCACTCTAAAATTGACTGGCTGTTTGGAGTAGGGATGGCTTGGGAATATAGAAACAGCAAATCCTGTGATAGCCAGCTGACATCCAAACTGTCTGCAACTGGCATCATTGTTAATGACATGTAATGCATGGATGGATGTGTGGACCTTTGAAGATGATTGCCACTCCAGTCCACAGCCCCATGAATTTGCCAGTGTACATTTGGAGTCTCTGCTTGCACAGGTGTGGCCTTCACCACTGCTTTTAATGCATGAGGAAGCAGCCCACAAAGTTTCCTCAAAGGGGTTGTGTCTTTCACTGATATCAGCTAGAATTGTCTTTTGCAGCAAGTGCAAATTGGGGTGGCTTATGCTTCCCAGAAGCCCCAGAAGCAAGGAGCTTGGAGGTGACTCGGGGCTTTTGCCATGATGTCTCCTAACTTACCTGTTTGGGGGCTCTTCTTTCTTCCTGACTGGTGCTTCCTTTTCTTTGAACATTCTTCCATCTCTGAAATCCAGTCTCTGCCTTAACATTTGTGGACCCACTTTAGAGCAATCCTGCAGAACTATAGCTTTGACACTGCAAAATCCCTACCTTCTCTCAGCCTTGGGCATATCTGTTGGGCCCTACCTTCTCTCAGCCCTTCCACATATCTGTTTCCACCCACCTCTCTATTATTCTTGAAAACGGACAGAGATGTCCTTCTGCATGCCTGGTATTCCTTGATTGTTTGCATGACACACAAGCCACAGAACTCTCCTCTGAGAGCCAGTGTGGTGTAGTGGTTAAGAGCGGTAGTCTCGTAATCTGGGGAACCGGGTTCACGTCTCCGCCCCTCCACATGCAGCTGCTGGGTGACCTTGGGCCAGTCACACTTCTTTGAAGTCTCTCAGCCCCACTCACCTCACAGAGTGTTTGTTGTGGGGGAGGAAGGGAAAGGAGAATGTTAGCGGCTTTCAGACTCCTGAAGGGGAGTGAAAGGCGGGATATCAAATCCAAACTCTTCCTCTTCTTCTTAACAGCGTCAACAGCACTTCTTTGCTATACATACATGACAAGAAGACCAATCCTGGGTGGAACCTCTTACATGTCCCTGGGAGTGATATAGAAGCAGTCATGTGTGAAGTGGGAACTTACTCTCTCACATTTTACAGAGTTTATATTTGTATCAGGAGGCCATAGCTGTTGCATTCCTCCAGCATTGGTGCATGTGATGAGGGTGGCTCGAGTTGGCAGCATGCACAGCTGCTACATTCTTTCTGCCCATCTGTTTCCATTCTGGAGGAATCAGTGCTAACTCCTGTGCTTAGCAATATCTCAAGCTAGGGATGGATGGATAAAGCTGCCCATTTTGGTTTCTCTCTGTTTCTAATTATTGCACATTGTCCTGAGCGCTCATTTCTCTTAATGCACACATTCAGTACACAAATCTAGCAACATTCTTCACAGAGCTATTGTTCCTGTTGTTGTTGTTGTTTAGTCATGTCCGACTCTTCGTGACCCCATGGACCAGAGCACGCCAGGCACTCCTGTCTTCCACTGCCTCCTGCAGTTTGGTCAAACTCATGTTGGTAGCTTCGAGAACACTGTCCAACCATCACGTCCTCTGTCGTCCCCTTCTCCTTGTGCCCTCAATCTTTCCCAACATCAGGGTCTTTTTCAGGGTGTCATCTCTTCTTATGAGGTGGCCAAAGTATTGGAGTCTCAGCTTCAGGATCTGTCCTTCCAGTGAGCACTCAGGGTTGATTTCCTTAAGAATGGATAGGTTTGATCTTCTTGCAGTCCATGGGACTCTCAAGAGTCTCCTCCAGCACCATAATTCAAAAGCATCAATTCTTCGGCGATCAGCCTTCTTTATGGTCCAGCTCTCACTTCCATACATCACTACTATTGTTCCTAATATAATGCAATTTTGTATGTTATATTCACAGATATGTGTAACTTTATGCACACTTTCTCCTAATATACATATTTTTGTATACATGTTTTGACTGGAGAACTGCATCCCAAAATCATGAGAAGTGCAAATTTTGAAGGATGGCTGAACTTCACTTCATGTATCACTTCATGAAGTGCATATTAGGTAGGTTCACTCCAGAGGGCACAGGATGGAAGATGGAGTTCTGCATTTTCATCTTGTAGGCATTTGAGTCTTAGATGGCCTGTTACCCCAAGAGCAGTCGAGCCCTGAAAGGGGCTGGCTCAGATAGCAGAGTGTTGGCTCAGCCCAGAAGCACATAACTCATTCTGCTAAAAAAACATTTCTGCTGATCATTGCACTCGTGGTGTATACAAACAAGCAGTGGAGTCATTTGGGTGCATGTGGCTTGAGTAAAGCAGAAGTGGAAACAATGCAAAGGAGAATTTAAGCAGATACGAGCGTTGCAAATTGCAATGTTAGGTGAGAAAAGTTAGGGTAGATAATTAGAGGGTTCAATTCCCCATGTTGTTAAAACACCTAGTTAAAGCAGAGTATGAATATTTCATGCACCTGTGTCATAAATAACTATGAGCTCTGCCCTTAACAGGTGTCATCTCCCCTGTTTATTTTTTTGGGAAATTTATTTATTAAATTCAGGTTTACCCACTTCATTTTGTTTTAGTCTTTGCTCCAGGGATTCCTGGTGTCATTTGCTGTTCTCAGGGGTGGCTGCTGATGGATGGACAAGTGCTGAGGAATTTTTATTATGTGTCAGAGCATCAATATATGACTACCATCACCACAGCCAGCTACTTCCCAGGTGCATCACTTAAAACCTAGCTTGTATTGAAGAAGTCCTGTATTCCCTGATGGGGGTTGGCCTTTTTGATTACAAATATGGCGCTCAAGTTATTGACAGGTGTAACTATTTCCAAGGGAGCTATTTTGACAAGAACAGGCTCATTAATTATTTGCAGTGTTTGATCTTTCGCAGTGGAAGGGATGCTGTCTCCAGAGACCAAAGGTGTGAGACAGACTGTGGGCTGCTATTATCCTCAATCTGCCTTGAATACCAGATCCCTCCACTGCTCCCCTCCCCCCTCAACCAGGCCCAGCGATTTTTGGCAATTCCTATAATGATTATGTTGCAAATCCAAATCACAGCTGGTATTAATGGCTCGTCGGGGCGATCATTTGCTTTGCAAATAGCATAACCTAGCCAGACAGAACGGCAGAAATCCCCTTGGCCATGTACCGCCAGTCGCAATCTCCTGCTGAGGTGTTAGCAATCCTGAATAACAATGGCGCAGAACCTAAACGGAAGAGGCTCCCAGAGCTCATGACATCGCTTAGACCATCGCTTGCACTTCCAAGCCACAGGATCTTTCTCTCTGTTCCCTCTAGGAAAGCTTTGCTTTCCTCAGGCTGAACATCTCAAAAAGAGCAGCAATAACAACATGAAAAGCAAAGCCATGAGGTTGGGGGCAAGGCAAAGATTCCACACGAACAAGGATGTTAGCAGGGGAGGGTTTGGAAGGTGGGGGAACCAGTGGAAATAAGGAAGAGGCTGAGAAAACTGAGTGGCTTCACAAGAGCATACCGTTGTACTGAGGGATATTTCAGCTAATGTTGATTTTAATCACCTTTTGAATGTTTTCAAATATCTGTTTTTATTGGGAATTTTTAAAATGTTTTATTATATAATCGTGTAAGCCACTTAGAGATTTTCTTACAATGAAGTGGTATATAATTTTTGTCAAGTAAATGAAAATGAAAATCTAACTAATTCACTGTTCCCAGGCCAATATGTGAAACCAAACATAGCTCCCCTTCTAAATTTGCATTATTTAAAATTTTGCAATGCACTTCTCCAAACCCAACCCACCACCAAAACTGTGTCCCAAACAGCATGCATTAGGGGAAAATGTGCACAAGAATGCACATATTGGTGGAAATAATGCGTGAAAATGCATTATGTAAATTGAATATTGAAAGTACTATTTATTCATTACATTTTGATACTACCTTTTCCTCCAAGGAGCTCAAGTAGGTGTACATGGTTTCCCCCTCCCCGTTTTATCCTCACAACATCCTCATGAAACATCATGGCTGAGTGGGGATTCAAAGCTTGTTCTCTCAGGTCAAAATCCAGCATTCAAAGCATCACATCACACTGGTCAATGTGATTTTTTTTTTTTTTTTTTTTTTGAGGGGATGAATTTGTGAACTGATATGAAAAATGGTGCAAACTGAACTTAAAGCAAGAACAATGAGTCACTGGGGGAAACTGAAGTTGATAGAGTCACACACACACACACACATCCTAATTGTGCAAGACTTGGAAAATGGTGCAAACTGAACACTTGGAAAATGTGACCCGGGGATGTGTGGATCACACGGGCTGATTTGGTCCAGTCCTCTGACTGTTATCACTGGATTAGCTTTTCACAACTGGCTGCTGAAATCTGAAAACCAGCAGTTGTCTGTATAACGTTCCCTGTTATTAACAGAGGCCTAATGGAAACATGTGCTTGTATACTTATTTAGCTGTTGTGGGTGAAAATGTTCCTGGAAAGCCTTATTCCTGAGCTGCACAGCTATTTAATGCAAAGGGAGCATCTTCAGGTTGCTTGGTGAATAACTAGGAGATTCTCCAGACTTCTGGTAATGAGCAACATAAACTAGCCTGATATGTGCAATGTTCAGAATGCAAGAAAAATAGTGTACTCAAACACTCGGGAACATTGGCTTGGGTGAGATTAAAATTAAACTCTCCCTGGTTTGGAAGAAGAAATGTCACTGGGCAGAGCACATCACCATCCCTACTGGATTTCTTTTTACATTTTTAATTTTGCTTGCTTTCTCCATCTTTCAGTTAAAGGATATTGCCATATTAAAATTTCCCATTCCTTGAATGTTCTTCCTAAGTTTTCTATTTTCTTGCTGTTGCCTGTCTTAGCTGCAGCTGGTAGCATTGATGACAAATCTTTATATGGTACACCTGAATATTGGTCATTAGACGCAGCGCCATCTCTACTGTTAAGTTAACCTTACGTTAAGTTTTCTATTTATTGTGTCATTTTTCTTGGAAGTCGGGGGAAGTAGGACCCCAAACCATTTATTATGCAACAGTTAAGACAAGCCAATGATTAATAGATTCCAAATCACAATTACGAACTTTGATTTCTTAATCAGGGATTCCTGTCAGTTTTATAACAGATTTAAGAGTTTAATTTTGAGAGCCTCTTCCCCATCTCAGAATTGTTAATCAGAACATTTGTGTGTGTGTGTGTCAAAGAGATGTTAAAGGCCAAATTTAATAATGTTCCCTACCATGGGAAATTAAAAGAAGAACCTCATTCTCAGAAATCTATTATTAACAGTAGATCTTAATTAAACATATTTACCAGCTTCAGAAATATGTCTTTATGGAAAGATCCTTCAAGGTATTTCTTTCCACCATGGGCTCAACAAGTCCAGAGCCTTCCAAGAGTTAAGGCTTCACACTAAGTATAAATAAGTTGTTTACTGCACTGTAGTGGTAATTTTTAATTAAAGCAATGCTCTCTGCTTTCATATTTTATTGTGGCAATATATTTTTATTACCTACTGTGCTTCTGGAGTTTTAATTATTTATGTAAATATATTACTGCAACTTTCATTCTCGGGAAATGATGTGAGTTGATCTTTCTCTTGCAAAGGCGGGAGCATGGTTGATTATGGTTTTGCAGCATGTCTAATTGATTAAATAGCTATATTTAATTGGCACACATATTATCTGAAAATATGGGTATGTGATTATATATATATATATATATATATATATATATATATATATTCAACATCATACTGTTACAAATGTTCCATCTGCACAAACATTATCAGGTTGCCACACAGATCAGCCCCCCCCTCTCCCATTCACTGTCCTTGGCATTCTCCTGAACCCCCACATCCCTGGCCCTGAGCCAATTTCTAGATGGTTTCTACACACACCTCTCTTTTCTTCATCCAGACAAGCAAAAGGCATTGCCATAGTTCAGGGACTCAGCAAAAACATACAGGATATAAAGCAGGAGCATTGCAGGATATGGCCTGGGTAGTATTCAGAGGGCTAGATTTGGTCCCATGCCTGAGGTTGCCCACCTAGATATGATTCTAGGTAACTTCTTAAAGAGATTCCAGGTGAGAAATGAGTAGCTACATTTATCCATAGTAGCAAAAAGGAGAAGGTTATGTGGAAACTAAAAATCCTTCCATGACTTGAGTTTTATTTGGCAAAAGTCTACTTCATCCAGCGCATGTACTGGAGAAAAGTAATGCTATTTCATGGCTGGTGATCTGGAGAAAAGCCATGAAGCTGCTTGAGGTGGTCTCTTTGGTATAGTTGTGTGAGGAGATGCTCACATTGAGGAACCCTTCCAAATTTATTCTACGTTCATTGAATGAATTCCTGAATCAATGTTCCAGAGCAATTTTTTACTGATTCAGTTTTCAAAATATACACCAAAAGAGGAACAACATTTATACCATCATTTTAAAACCATTTTCATTTAGAGAGTGGGTGGGGAGAGAGGAAAAACCCTACTAAAACCAGCACTAACAATAACTCAGCATAACTTGATCATTTCGCATCTATGATTTGATGTAGCACAGCCGGCAATTATCAGCTGCAAGATGCGGGAAATGCCAAGGGGAAGCTTCTTGGGAAAGTGAAAACAAATCAGATCTGGATATTTAATTTATGTATGTAAAGAGATGGAGTCTGCCTAAAACCATTTACAAGGGACACTGATCTGCTGAAGTTCTGTTTGCGAAGTGGCTCTTCAACCCAACTCCCAAGCATTGCAGAAACTAAGCAGAGCAAGAAGTAACTTACTTCTGTTGTCCCTACTTATGCTGCCAATCACCAGCCCTCTGTGAGCAATGAAAGCATAAGCTATGAGTCATGAAACTAATTCTAGAAATGTATTTCATACTCTGCTGCTGGCTTCATCAAGCAGAGCTGAGCACTCTCTGTCAAAACGTGATGGGAGCTGAGAACTATCATTCCTTGCCGTAATGGCGTGGGGATTAATTTTTCACTCTCTTTATTGTAGGCATGGACCAATAAGCTTGCTGTTGGATTACTCAGCAATCTCATTTCAAAAAGCACCACACACACACACACACACACACACACACACACACACCTAGAGATTCTTGAGCCCAACGTGTCTGCATGTCTGCAGCTAGGCACTCATTCATTGCTAAAAATGCCTTCCAGAGTTTGAAAAGCTTGCCTCCAGGCTCTTAAGTCAGACAATTTCTTTCCTTGTGTAGACAGAAAATATAATAAATCTATAGGCCTAAATTAATAGCCTTGCTTCCACCTCCTCAGTAGTCTGAGAATTTTCATCTTTTTAGCTGAATGTTGGAAGACTCGGAACAGATAAAAGGAAGTACTTATTCACACAGCACATAGTTACCTTAATGAACTTGCTCTCACAGCGGAGTTGGATTTAGGGCAGTGCAACTGGTTCTGCTGAGCTGGGCACCTAGCCCAGGGGGCACTTCAGGGCATCACAACTATGATGTCCTGAACTGAGCAGGGCACCGCTGAAATCTGAAAGACCAGAGTCTGCCCTTGGTCACAGGAGGCACTGATGGTCACCAATTTGTATGGCTTTACAAGAGA
Source organism: Podarcis muralis (assembly GCF_964188315.1). Taxonomy (NCBI): domain Eukaryota; kingdom Metazoa; phylum Chordata; class Lepidosauria; order Squamata; family Lacertidae; genus Podarcis; species Podarcis muralis. Next base: position 37,361,577 of record NC_135661.1, on the reverse strand, counting down.
ATCAGACAAATTCATGGAGGAGAAAGCAATCAACAACTTCTGGCCACAATGGCTATGTTGTGCCTCCATGGTCAGAGGTAGTGATTGCTTCTGAATACCTGCTGGTAGAAACTACAGGAGGGGAGAATGCTGTTGTGCTTGGGTCCTGTGTGAGGGCTCCTGTTGCTGCAGATTCTACAAAATTATGCAAAAGGAAGTTAAAAGAGTGGACTAAACATATATTAGCTAACACTGTGCAGCTCTTGCCACAAGTTGAAGTGGCTGTTGTCCATGAGTGTCCTGCAAAACAACCTCCCTCTGTTCATCGACTCTCAGAACACTTTTGTCCCTGCTGCTCTTGTGGTTCAGGCAAACACACGAAAAATCCCTAAGAAAGCCCAGAGCCTTTCAATAGCACTAGCAATTTTTCCCAGAGTCCTGCCTCTATAATTGCCCAATGAGATGGCATTTTATGACAAGACTGCCTCCAGTAAAATGAGACACCCTTTCAAAAAACCACAAAAACACCCACCCTCCTCCCTACCATTTTTCTTTCAATAACCTCATGCAGCATTTGCTATTAGAATTGCACTTAGGTTCGTTTAGGAAATGGTTGGAACATATGAGCACTCATTTTTCACCCAATAGCTTTCTGTAATATTACAGTAATAGGAAAAATACCTCATGGAGTTCAACTAGTGTTTTTTCTATTAACTTTGTAATAAGAGGTCCAATTTCTGTAAAATAGCTTCTGAGTGTAAGTGAAATTATGCACTTTGTTAGGCAGCAGAGAGACCATAAGTCACCCATGAACTGAAGTTCTTCAGAGCTTATAACCAGCCGTAGGTCCTGTGCCCATAATGTAAAGCTTGATCATTACATAAGGAAATCCAGTGTAAGGAGCAGAACGCAGGTTTCATCACTTGAGAGAAGCCATAACTTTGGAGTCTTTGGAGAAATGATAAACCCAATCTTAATCATGTAGCCAAGCTAATTGTTTGCCAGCAGAGCCCATTTATGTGTTTATTTAATATTTCCAATATTTACAGACCACTTTTCACCACAGAAGGTCACAAAGCAGTTTTACAGAACAATCAATGAAACAATTCACCCATCCAATAAGTTGGCGTTTAAAAGAATTTAAAATATAACATAGGCATAATATTTATTTATTTCATTTCCTCCAATAATTTTAAAGAAGCAGACCTTGGTTAGTAGCCAATGCAAGTCATACTCAGAGTTAATGAACATGAGTAACTTGGTTTAATTATTTCAATGGGTAAACCTCCTGTTCTCATCCCCACCCAAATGTTACGTAGGTTATACTCAGTGACGGTGAATGGCTCCAGGTGAGACTGATGGCTGAGTCCCATCCCAGCACTCTAACCACTACACCACCCTGTAATATGGCACATACATGTCTTGGGTGGCAATTAAAATGACACATAACAGACTGGCAAAAAAGAAATAGCCCTGAAGTATATGGCCTATGGAATAACTGTGTTATTTTCTGGGGTAAGACAAAATCTGTCAATTTGGGGAGACAAGTGAATCACCGTTACTATGGAAGAAGGGGGGGCTTCATTTGCTTGCATTTAGCTGAAAAGCTTTGCCACTCCTTCAGTCGGAGCTGCAGGCAGCAGGCTAGTGGCACTGCAGTGCTGTCCTACAAATAGACCCAGAGGGAATCATACTGCAACAGAGGCTGATTATGCAGATGCATCCTGGCTGGAACCAATGGGGTTTGGAGTTCAGCAACATCTGGAGGACAACAGTTTCCCTACCACTGGACCACAGAAAGCCATGATGGGAATGACGGTGCTAGTTCAGCATCCTGTTCTCACCTGGGTCGCCCTGATGCCTGTGGGAAGCCGGCAGCTCTGACCCAAACACAAGAGCTCTCTCCCCTCCTGCAGTTTCTAGCAACTGGTATTCAGAAACATTACTGACTCCAACCGTGGAAGCACAGCATAGTCCTTGTGACTAGTAGATGTTGAATGCCATAACTTTGTCTAATCCTCTTTCATAGCCATTCAAGTCAATGGCCACCACACTTAATCCATGTGTTGTGCGAAGAAGAGTCAGACCATGGAGCCATCTAGCTCACCATTGCCTACAATGACCTCCAAGGCATCAACCTTACCTGGAGATGCCAGGGACTGAACCTGGGACCTTTGGCAAGTGAAGTAGATGCTCCACCGCTCAGCCACATTCCCTTCCAGGTAGCTTGCCAGTCAAAGTCCCAGTGGGACTTCAGCACAGCAGGCAGAAGGGAGGGGGCATAATTTCCACCAGCAGAACTGTCAGTGGCATTGTACATCTTCATTGTTGTTTTTCCTTTCCAGTTGCCTTCTTTTTCTTCAGCTTAGCTCCCAAACAGCAGCAGCAGCATTTCATCTTTCCTCAGCTTCGAGAGGGAGCCAGAGAGAATAAATAAATAAATAAAGTACCCAAAGTGTTTTCGCACAGTGTGTAATAACAAGTGTAAGAAACTCAACTTGATGTGTGATACATGAAATGCCTAAAACATAATCCGGCGTTCTCTTGAGAGCAAAAGAATAAAGCGAAATGAAATGAAAATGAAAATAAGCAAGTCTCCTCCTCTCCCTGCTAAGGCAAGATGCAAGCAGATCTCTCCATGGAATTCAGACAACCAAATGACACTGCATTTTTCCTGCAAGCCTTTGGCTACAATTGTAGAGTACATTTAAAGTGCTACTATACCACTTGGCTTCCCCACAAAAAAGAGTTCTGTTGATAATAGGTTAAGGGTGCTGAGAGTTGTTAGGAGGTCTCAATTTTCCCCAGAGAGCTACACTGCCCAGAGTTTCCTAGGAAGAGGGATTGATTGATAAGCCACTCAGAATTATAGCTCTGGGAAAGGAATAGGGAGGGCTGGCTCAGAATAAGGTTGGTGGAGCAGTCCCCCATTTGCCCTGATGTGCCAACCTCCACTGTTTGCTTCCATGGATGGTAAGTGGGTGTAGCAACCTCTTTCTTTCACTGGGCTAGATTGTCCCCTACAGTACAAGGATACAAGTAGCATCCGTTGCCCCACCCACCACTGCCATGTGCCCCCCTCCCAGAAGGGAAAGCGCTCCCCAAGCTGCTCTAGAGTGTGTTAGAATGCAGGGAACCTGCTTATATGTATAGATAACTCACAATAAAGCATGCTGTTCAGTTTCTCAGTCTCATCGCATCCTTGGATTGTCACACGTCCTGTGGGATAACTCAGTTATCTGTTCCTTCTCAGTTCTTTGTCACGTATGAGGTTTTAATTCATTCCTCCAGGCCAGATGAATCATGGCAATGTTTCCCCATCACCACCCCTCCCCCCTCCATTCCTGCTTCTTTTAAGAAGAGCAAATTAGAGAGACAAGGTACTCTCTCAAGCATGTCTTTGCAGGCTGTTAAGAGCCTGACACTGCCTTCAGCAAATTTGGAAAGAGGCTTTTTGTTTTTTTAAAAGGGCCTTTTAAATATAAGCATACACAAAACCAAACCAATCTTTCTCTTACTGCTAGTGTGTAACATAACGCTCCTGTTTGCCTCATTGTGAGTAAGCCCTGCTTTTGATATAATGCTTTTAACACTGTATGCAAGGCTTAGGGATGAATGACTCTGTCAAACTTAGTTTTTCTCCATTCATCTTCCCACCACCACCTTAAGTTCAGTTTGCCTCACATTTCCACATCGATTTGTGGTTGTTGTTTTTTCTTTACTTTTAAAAAAGTCTGCAGAAAATATCTAAGATTCATTTGCATGCAAATTTCTCCTAATGTACACATTTCCCAAAGCAATTTCTTCCAATATAATGTTGTTTTGTACATTCTATTTACTCATATATGTGTTTTCTGAGCCTGCTTTTCAGTCAAAGAACTGCACCACAAAATTCAGTAAGGTCCAAGTTCTGAAGCACAGTTGTGTTTCAGTTTGCAAAATAGGCAGGATTGCATGAAAATGTGAAGTCAATTAATTCTTCCCCCAACCTTTGTCACTGAGTGCACAAATTGTCTGATTTTCACAGTATCTGTTAAATGGAAGAAACATGGGTTAGCAGTCTCCACAAATGTAAATGCCCATGCATGTGCAGTAGGGGGAATCTCTTACTGCTGGATCTTCCAGTGTTAATTTAACACTGAATGACTGCATGGCGAGCCCAAACCCCACGGCAGTAGGGGACACATCTGCGAAGGCACCTGTTAGTTAGAACACTCAAACACTCCAGTTAGCTACACCTCACTTAACTCATCCAGCAATCAGCTTATAGTATCTGGGGCTTTGATGGTTGTTCTGCCCACTTCAGTCTACTAAAATACCAGGGCCCCCCTTGCACCTGTTTGTAATCAAGCACCAATCACTGCTGATACTTCAGGCATCCTTTATCTTCAAACAGTAGATGTGCTTTCTGCCTTATCCAAGTTAATCATGTTTAGCTCTCAGCTACCCATTGCTCTTCCGCATGAAACTGCAACTTGTCAAAGTGAACATGAAAACTCTCCCTTCTGGGGCCGTCCTTGGCAAGTGGAACCACCACCTCCCTTCTCCTTTTCTTGCATGCATTTTTATTTGATGGAAGAGGGGAGGTAGGATATTGGGTGGCTTTCTGCAAAGCCTTTGGCACAGTCCTGTGCATAGCTGTCAACGTTTCCCCTTTTTTAAGGGAAATTCCCTTATTCCGAATAGGATTCCTTGCAAGAAAAGGGAAAAGTTGACAGCTATGGTCCTGTGATCCTTACATTGTACTGTAATGAATCCAAAGAAGATGTAGCTCCAATAATCACACATTCTATTCGTTTACCCTTGCCTCCATATTTTTTTTCTTTTCTGTTGCCTCCCTTATGTTGTTTTCTAGATTGCAAATCCCTTTAGGGTAGCTACTTACTTATCACCTAAAGCCAGAGATGTATCTCCAAAAAAAGGGTGGCAAAGTGACTAGTTTTGCATAAAAATTGCATATGCTGATGTGTGTTTATTGTGCTTCTACACATACATACTACTGTAATTTATATAATGATACTCTGCATCTTTCCATTGCTCAGCCTTCTGTCCAGGTGTGAACAGTTCATGGGCTCTTCAACTCCCTCACTCAGTTTTTTTATCTTTATGGAGAAGGGCCACAGCTCACTGGTAGAGCATTTGCTTTACATGCAGAAGGTCCCAGCTTCAGCTCCTAGCATCTCCAGGTAATGTGTGAAACCCTGTGGAGCGTCAGTGTAGACAATAACTGAGAAAGATAGAGCGATGGTCCAATTCAGTAGAAGGCAGATTCCTATGTTCCTGTGTTTTAAACTGAATTTCAGCCAGAGAGCTCAATGGCTATGAAAGTATTTTCACACCGGTCCTAACCTGATTTCTGGCAGCGAGAACTGCTGACCTCTTGCAACATTGTTGATCTAAATGGGAATAACGCTTCACAGGAGTGAGCTACTTTTTGATGCCTTCCCCTTACCCGCCCCCGTGCTGCCTCCTGGGGTGGAAAAAAGCCACTCTCTCTGAGAACTGTGCCAGTTAATAGGCTTATTTTGTCCAGGCACTTCAGACGTTTCATCTGCCGGCCTCTCCGTCTTTGAAGACTGTGTGGCAACTAACAAGGCAGGGAGATGCTGTGGATTACTGTAGCACTAGTAACACTGATTATACTGGGAACAGGAACAAGCTAAGCGTGTGTAAGAATAGTGGACTAAAAGTCCCCCTTGTCTGTTAGCAAGCAAAATCTCCATGGTGGGAGTACATTTAAAAACATGAGAGGAGCCTTGCTGGGTCAGGCCAAGGGCCTGAACAGCATCCTGCACCACATTCACCCCATGCAATTAAAGTACTATGGTGCCACTTCAAAACTATGGGAGCTGTGGTTAGTTAAGGGTGGTGACACTCATTGGGAGACTCCTGTTTTCCCCTACCAAGTTACAGTTCTCAGAGTGATTTAATAATCAATCTCTCTTCACAGGGAACTATGGGAATTGTAGATCTGGGAGGGGACTAACCCCCTCCCAGCAGTGCCAGATTATCAAATAGGCAGAGTAGGCACCAGCCTTTGGGCCCCATGCCTTTGGGGGCCCCACGACAAAGGATCAAAATAATATTGATTTGATCTTGAATCAATCAAGCTTTCTCAGATCAATGTTATCCCACTAGAGTCCACACACTGGGGCCTCCCTGAGATTTCAACTGCCTAGGGGTTTCCACATGGTTTAATTCAGCACTACCCCCAAACAACTCTCAACATCCAAAACTACAGTCCCCTGAATTCTTTCGGGGAAGCCATGACTGTTTGAAATGGTATCATGGTGCTTTAAAAGTGGTGTGTGAATGTAGTGCTGTTCTTTAAGGGTGCATTCAGATGTGGGGAATACTGAATTAGTTTTCTTGGTGATAATCTAGCACTTATATCTCATTTTCTAATGTTGCTTTCACACTGTGGCGCCTGTGGTATTTTGAAACTGTGGCTTTTTGACTGATATTCCAACATGTTCCGGCTAAATTTAATTCACAACAGTGGGCATGGTGTGACACAACAACGAACACCACTGGGCTGCATCTCTGCTCCCCCCCCCCCCCATTCCCCCATGAAACAGCAAGAAATAACTATATGTTGGTACACTGCCCCAGTTTTCATCATCTTATCTCCCATGATTTTTCAGGTTAAGGAGGTTGCAAACATTTTTTCCCACTGTAATAACGTTCCCAGAAGTGACCTTCATGACATGTGAAAGCTCAAATGTAATGTGGAAATTAACAGTTAAGGGAATGTTAGGGGAATGGAATAAGTGGCTGTCTGAATGCAGCCCAAGTGACCAACCAGATGCTTATGGGAAGCCCACAAACAGGAGTGCTCTCCCCATTTGCAGTTTTCAGCAATACCAGAAGTAGATTTTGGTAACTTGGGCAGGCATGGCAAAAATTAAAATCAGCAATACAATCCAGGTAGAGCTTTAAAATCTCCCAGAGGAGTCCTCCTTGCCCACCACAGGATCCCAGGCTAGGAACTAGTATTATTTTGTGGTGGGACCATCATTCAGTGGGAGAAGATTTTATTTGCATGAAATAGACTATTGTGGATGGAGGGCAAAGATGCTGCATCACAAGCAGGCTACACAGACAAATGATCTTACAGTCCAAGGCAATTTCATATCCTCTTTTGGAGAGTCTATGTCCTAATGGAGCCACTATTTGCATGCAGAAGGTCATAGGTTTGATCTGCAGTTCAAGGGATCTTGGGACTGACCCCTGGTGGACACATATAATGTTGGAGTAGATGGGTGAGGGGTATGATTCTGTATGTTCCCTCTTCTCCATGAGTTGTGGGATAACGAGATTCTTCGTTTCTAGGATGGAATAAGCATATCTTTTAATGCATGTGGGCACAGACTGCTTTGTAAAACAGCCCCTCATTTTTCTGAAGTACATTCCCAAGTGTGATCACTGTATATAGATATTTCTTTCAAAATATTCCAACTTCTATTATTCTTTCTGATTCTTCACAGCCACACATTTCCACCCATAGGGATAATAATAATAATAATAATAATAATAATAATAATAATACAACTTGATAGCTAGAAGTATTTGGAAGGGGTTTCAGGAGTAGACAGATGAAGAAAATCTTTTCATTTAATTTCAAATTTTATTTAACAGCCCTATGATCACCACTTTATGGCTTTAATTTGATGAGGGAATATTTACATTCCATTTTAAAGCTCTCATTGCAACAATTCTGCAGGTTTTAGATTCATTTTTTCCCCTCATCCCTTTCAATTTTTTCCAAATGTAATTAATTACTTGGACATTTTTCCAGATTCTATCATCCAGTGGCAAAGAACTTGCCAATTGCCTGATCTTTTTTTAATTCCCTCTGTTTAAAATCATTCCAGAAAATGATTATTAAGGTTAGTTTGCTAAATCTCCAGGCTGACATATATGATAAATCAGAAGTGAATTTCAGGTATAGCTTTCCAGTGATGAGGAGTGGTGTCAGAAATAACAGGATGTATTTGCAGAAATAATCCTCAACCTTGCCCAGGATTGCCAACTGACTACAAAAAGCTATGTGGCTAATATCTTTATATGCAAGTAGTGAGAAACAGTAGAAAGAGCTCAGTGTTTAGCCTGGAGAAGACAACATTAAGAGGACATGTGGTAGCTGTGTCGAAACTGCGTTTGGTTCCTTTTAGGGCAGTGGTTCCCAATAAGTGGTCCACAGACCTCAGGGGGTCTGCATAATCCACCCAGTGACACCATTCACAAAACAAACACCACCATAGAAATATCCAAAATTTCAAAAGTAAGAGGTCCATGGCTCCGCTTTTGAAAAACAGGGGGTCTGCGTTACTTAGCTAATTGGGAACCACTATTTTAGAGGAATCGTTTGGGAGTGACACAGCGAGAGGCCTAAGGTAAGGGGATATATATTTTCTGTAACTCCCACTGAGTATTATGAAAAAGTAAAATAACTAGGTTTTCCTGCTCATTCTTCCTTTTCTTCATAGTGTGCAAAATCAGAGTTTAGTTTCTTATAAGCAGTTAGTAGAAGTTAGTTAATAACTGGAATTATTGTTAAAGAAGCTAAGCTTCACAGAACCAACATTCGTGTTGAGAAGGCTTTAGGAGTTGCAATAAGCTGTCTTCAAAGGCTGTAATGTAGAAGATGGATCAGATTTACCCTCTGTTGCTCAAGATGCCTAGAACAGATGGGTGGAAAATGCAGGTAAGCAGATTACATCTAAACTTTAGGATAAACTTTCTAATGGTACAAGCTGCTGAGCAGTAGAACAGATTGCTTCTGCAGGTGGTGTATTCCCCTTCACGGGAAGTGCTTGAGCAGAGTCTAGGAACCCATCTATTAACCATGCTGTAGTTTTCTTGTACATTGCATATTCTGCCCTGAACTCGTACAGAGGTTCAACATAAATTTGGAGAGAATAAAATTTTCCTCTAGTACGTTTTCAACCTGGTGCTTGAGTTGTTCAGACTGGAATGAAGTAGTATTTCTGAACTTTAAAAACATGCAAGCTTTTCAAACTCTTGAAGGAGTGCCCCACTCCGAAACTCATAGACCTAAAATCATTGTTGCTGCCAGGATAACTACTTGCACCCCCCCCCAAAAAAAGCTAACTTACATTTTAAAAAACAAATGTCTTGAGGGAAAAATGAAAAGCACAAAACTTGAAACTACCAAATTTATTTCAAATTGAAAGAACAAGTAATACATTCATCTTTGATTCTCTTTCTCAAATACAAAAGAAAATGTTTTAGCACACAAATCATTTTGAATAACCTTGTGAATTGTGTTGTTGACTTTTCTCAAAAGTTTCAGTTTCAGGCACATCAAAATCTCACTTTGCGTGCCTTTTCCATTGCAAATTCTGTCACCGGCTCCTTCAGCTCAAGAGCTGATGCTCTGACACGTTCCACTGATGTAGTTGCCAAGCCAACTAGTCTCTTTTGCAACATTGTTGAGCATATGCAAGTCTTTATAAGTTTCAGCTTCGAGAAACTGTGCTCACCACTTGCCACTGACGTTGGAAGTGTGAGAAGGATTCTTATGGCAACAGAAACATCGGACATGTTATCCAGGAGTTTTTGTTGTAGTATGAAGAGAGGTTCTCCTTGTGGCAGCATGGACTTTGGAGGTCTTCAAGCTATTGCTCTAAGTTCATAGCACAAATAAAACTGTAGCCCTCAAAGGTCAAAACTGTGTCTGTCTGAGGTCTGTCTAACTGCCCTAACGATAACACCACTCCTTCCTACAACAAAAATATGAGTGGCCTCTTGGAGCATATTCCTCATTTATATAATGTATGTAGACAGGGTGAAGGCAGCCTTCTGGTGATGGGACCCTGTCTGTAATGGACAACAAACCAATGGGACTCTCTAGAGCAGGGGTCAGCAACCTTTTTCAGCCATGGGCCGGTCCACCGTCCCTCAGACCATGTGGTGGGCCGGACTATATTTTGGAAAAAATAAATGAACGAATTCCTGTGCCCCACAAATATCCCAGAGATGCATTTTAAATAAAAGGACACATTCTACTCATGTAAAAACATGCTGATTCTTGGACTGTCCACGGGCTGGATTTAGAAGGCGATTGGGCTGCATCCAGCCCACGGGCCTTAGGTTGCCTACCCCTGCTCTAGAGATATAGCAAGCCCTTTTTCTTTGCAGTTTTAGTTGGTCACTGAAGATGCACCACTTCTCCTTTGAGTGTTGAGCTGCTATTATTGAGTGTCCTGCTATATACCACCTGACTTGCTGATATGTAGATCTTATACAGTATGATATATTAGAGTGGGGTCATGCAACTATATTTTTAATCTTTTTTTAAATGTAGCCCACCTTGGTTGAGACTTTATGATGGTAATGATGATAGGGGTGCCAACTTAAATAAAAAAGGGGGGTCAGGCAAGCCCCACCCCGCATAATCAATCACAAGATGCGACACACACATTTGAATGGCAATTCCACACACACACACCCAAGTATGTTATTGGGGGGGTGAAAGGACCTCGGCCCCTAGGCATTAGCTCCTATGGATGGTGGTAGTGATGATTGTGATTATGATAAAAATGGAGTAAGAAAAAGGAGAGGAGGGCGGAGAGCAAAATCCTGCAAGTTGTCAACACAAAATCTGATTCTGAAATTGAAATACAAAATGAATTTCAACAGGGACAAATGTCAGGTTCTACACTTGGGCAGGGAAAAAGAAATGCACAAGTATAAATGAGGGTCACCTGGATTGCCTGTAGTACATGTGAAAAGGGTCTAAGGGTCTTAGTAGACCACAAGCTTAACATGAGTCAACAGTGTGATGAGGAGCAAAAAAGCTAGTGCTATTGTAGGCTGTGTTCAAAGAACTCTAGTGTCCCACTCAAGGGAAGTAATAGTACCACTCTGTTTTGCCTTGGTCAGTCCACACTTGGAGTCCTGTGTCCAGTTCTGGGCACCACAATTTAAGAAGGGTATTGGGAAGCTGGAATGTGTGCAGAGGAATCATAGAACTGTAGAATTGGAAAGGATCCTGAGGGTCACCTAGTCCAACCCTCTGCAGTCCTGTTCACACTTGTCTCTGTGTGGGCTTGAACCTGCAAGCTTATGGTAAACAGCCAGATGCACTGATCCATTGTGCTACAGAGAAGTCTGCAACTTACTTAATCAGTTATCGTTAACTATTTAATGGGCTTGGTCCAGCAGGAAGGGGTTGCAGTTAGCAGAGGTGAAGCAGGCTGTTTTTGTGTGTGCTTGCAGGTTAGGAGTGTGCTTTGGATGAGAGCGATCAAGATGATAAAGGGTCTGGAAACCAAGCCTTATATGGAACAGTTGAGGGAATTGGTTATGTTTTGCCTAGTAAAGAGGAGACTGAGAGGAGCTATGATAGCCATCTTCAAACATCTAATTGGCTGTCACCTGGAGGATGGAGCAAGCTTGTTTTCTCCTGCTCCAGAGGATTCTGTGATTCTATGAAAGTTGGCTGATGATTGCTCATTCTTTGTTTGAATTCACACAACATCCAAAGTGCAACAGGGCAGAGCTGCGAAGGATGGAGAGTGGCAGAAGAAAGTTGAGACAGGGAGCAAGTGAAAACTGGAGGAGGAGGAGGAATCAGAATAATATATTCCTGGCCCTCCAGTATTTTACTGATTAAAATGGGGACACTCTTACATCACTCCAGTTTTAATACCAAGTATCACTGCCAGACACACATCCCACACTCCCTATTACACATTACAGACAGTTCCACACCACCTGCTGTATCGGTTTACTCTTCAATTGCCTATTATCCTTTTATTCAAAAGCCAGAAATTGGGGAAAATGGAAAAAATATTCATTGGACAAAATGGCATGCTGTTCACTATAGCTGATCAGAAAAGAGTAAATGTGTAAGGATGAGCCAGCTGGATTTTTATGGGGGAGGGTGTTATGCACAATTCAGTTGGATTTCAACTTTAAAATTCTGAGGTGCGTAGTATTATGCATGGTGAGGAGAAAACATAAATAAGATGTTTTATGGGGCCACCCAATATTGGAAGATTCAGGTCAGGCTTCTTCATACAGTGCTGATTCACTGTCATAATGGCCATCAACTTTGGATTAGACAATTTCATAGAAGATAAAGCTATCAATGGCCACAAGCCATGATGACATGTTTCTCCCTCCACTATCAGAGGCAGTACATTTCTCAAGGCCAGATTCTGGGAATTGCAACTGGAGAGAGTGCTATTGTATTCAGGTCCTGTTTGTGAACTTCCCATAAGCATCTGGTTGGCCACTGTGAGAACAGGATGATAGACTAGATTGAACTTTTTGCCCTTATTTGTTGAATGGTTTCTTTAAATGTAAAGGTTCATCATTGTTCCACTCGATGTGTATATCTTAAAGGGGCCAGAGCAAGGGCCAGAGCAAGATAACGAGACCCAACTTTAAAGCTGTGAAACATAGCAGGTGCTGCTGAGTTGTATTTGATTAAGGTGTGTCAGCATTTGGGTTTAGTATATAAGGAGCAGCACCTAGCTCTCCCATTACCCTGGGGGTTGGGTTGGTGGTTGGGTCTGGTTTGGTTGTTAATGTATTTAGTGTAAATGGAGTTTTTGTTTTTCTTATTAAAACCTTGTTTAAGTTATTTTTGAGTCCTTTTCATTTTTAATGCATGATCTCCCCAGCAAGCTATCTGCAGCGCTACCATACTGCAAATAGCCAACATCTTTGGTTATGGGCCCAGCTGCTGAGTGGATGACTGCATATTTTTGGACTCTGAGAAAGGTTTGAAAACTCCTTCTCCTGTTAGTGTAATTTTCTGTGGGTCTGGAAGAGTTCCAGAATGGTTGACCGGGTTCCTGAAGCTGAGAAGGCTCTGGTCTTCCCACAGCTAACAGATGAGAACTATAGTTTATGGTCTTTTCGGGTGGAGGCGCTTTTGACCTCTAGAGAAGTATGGACCTATGTAACTGATGACCCTCCTGACCCTGTAACTAATGCTTGGTCGAAAGGAGATGCAAAAGCCAGGGCGATAATTAATTTGGCAGTCAGCGACCAGCAAGTAGTCTATATAAGAAATAAGAAAACTGCCAAAGAAATGTGGGACAGTCTTGCAGCAGTGCATGTTAGAAAAGAGTCAGCATCTGCATTGACGTTTTTCAAGCAGTTGTACCAGACGAAGTTGCAGCCTGGTGGTGATTTGGCAGCACACTTGAGACGTCTGGAGGCAATACGCGGCGAATTAATTCGAAGGGACATGGTGATACCTGATATTCAGTATGTTTTTATCATCCTTTGTTCCCTGAATGAGGACTTTGATGGTATAGCTAGCCAGATATCTGCTGTTCCACCAGCACAATTAACTGTGGAAGGGGTAACGGCAAGATTAATGGGCGAGTTGGATAGAAGGGAGGCTTGTGCCATAAGCACTCCTATTTCCAGAAAGAATGAGGAACGCCATATGCAAACCTGTGGTGATACAACTGCATTTAAAGCTGCAAAGCGTTGTTGGTTCTGCAATAAGCAAGGACATTTTGCAAAGGACTGCAGAGCCAAAAGAAAGCAAAGTACTCCCAAGTCTGTTTCTGTTCGTCAGTCACGGTTGTCAGCCCAACAGCAGACATCGTATAGTAAAGACAGAAACGAGCCGCGAGCTTTTCATGCTTGGACTACAAATCGTAAAAGAATTAAAGATGCCAAGTGGAAGTCTTTTATTATAGACTCTGGAGCATCTCAGCACATCTGCAATGATCGAAGCTTGTTTATTTCTTTCGAAGAGGAAATTGGTAATGTACATTTAGCCAATTCACAAGTCTTGCAGTCGCTTGGCAGAGGTACTGTTAAACTTGACTCTTTAAACATTACAATAGCAAACTGCATTTACTGCCCGTCAGTGGACAATTTATTGTCAGTAAGGTGCTTTGCTCGTCAAGGCATAACTGTGCGTTTCTTAAAATCAATGTGTGAGTTTTTTGATGGGAACAAACGTTTATTGTATGCCCGGGACTCTGATGGTTTATATAGACTGTATTTTCGCACCTACTCCCAATCGCCTATAAATTGCAGAGCAGCACAGTCAAGCCAGGGGTTGAGGAATGTAAGGCCTCATTCCGGGTGTGTCCATGAGGCGCACAGAATTCTGGGACACCTGAATTTTGCTGATGTAATTAAGACAAAGAATATCGTTAATGGCCTCAACTTAAAACCATGTAAATTCTTTATGCAATGTCTATCCTGTTGCAAGAATAAGATTAAGGTTGCACGCAAGGGTAGGTGCTCAGATAGGAAAGTAACTGAACCATTTGAGCGTGTACATTGTGACTTAGTTGGGCCACTCCCACCATCATTAGGAGGTTCTAAGTACTGGCTTACTCTGATAGACCAGTATAGTAGATACTGTTGGACTTATGCAATAGCTGAGAAGTCCCAAGCATTTGAAAAGTATAAAGTTTTTTGCAACTGGGTAAAAACGCACTTTAACAAACCAATTAAGAACCTATTTTCTGACCGGGGCGGGGAATTTGTTTCTGAGGATTTTGAGAAATTCCTGGAAGCGCAGGGGACTACTCATGAGTTATCTTGCCCCCGAAGTCCCTGGCAAAATGGGCTTGTTGAAGTTGTGCAGCGTGACCTACAGGCAGGGGTTAAAACGTATCTGCATGATGCTAATCTGCCCAAAGACTTTTGGGCTGAAGCACTTAATGCATTTTGTTACGTTAGAAATCGCAGTTATCATACTGGTTTAGATGTCACCCCCTATGAGAAACTGTTTAAAAAACGCCCTAATCTGAAATACCTCCGCATTTGGGGTTCAGATGTAATTATGCATTATCCTGCTAAGCAAAAATTGGGTGAACGTAGTGTCCAGGGAAAATTAATGGGCTACCAGCAGGGGGCGTACAGAATTTACATACCAGCAACTGGCAAATTTCATATTACCAGAAGCATGATACAAACTGTAAATTGGAATGGAGTTGCTGTCTTCCAAGATACTGATGGTATAGATAATACTGAGGAAGAAGAGGAAGAAACAGCAGAAGAAGCAGCAGGAAATAGTGCTCCTGAATTAATGGGAAAAGACAAAAAGCCTGTTGAGTCTGATAAATTGTTTGATGATTTAAAGTCACAGGCACCCGAGGGGAGGTCAGATTCTCTTGAGTTTTCTGACCGTGAGCTTAGCCTACAGGCACCTCTTCAATCTGACAATGATTTACAACCTGAAACTAGTGGTTTACTTAGTCCCATTAAGTCTGAGAAGTCTGACTCTCCTTCCGAACTGAGACGTTCAGATAGAAAGAGGCAGAAGCCACAACGATTTGCAGATGAACATTTTAATACTGTGTATGCCAATAAGGCAGTTTTTGAGCCAAAAAGCTACAATGATGTTCAGAAATTACCTAAGCAACAAGCTGCAAATTGGTATAAAGCTATGAACTCTGAGATAGCTTCTTTAAAAGAGCATAACACTTGGTCTCTTGTACCACAAACCCCAGATATGAGACTTATTGATTCAAAATGGGTTTATAGAGTTAAAATGAATGACAAAAATGAAGTTGTAAGGTACAAAGCAAGATTAGTTGCTAGGGGTTTTCAACAAATTACAGGTGAAGATTATGATTTGTGTTATTCACCAAGTGTAAAATATGAAACAGTTAAGCTTTTGTTAAAAGATGCATCACAATGTGGAAAAGCCTACTACACAATGTTTCTCTGCTCTTAAGAGAGTGTTAATGTACCTTAAACACACCAAACATTATAGGTTGCAGTTTACAATATGTATTGACAAAGGTTTTGAAATTTTCTGCGATGCATCTCATGCAATGGAACAAAATAATTGCAGGGGTGTGTCTGGTATGGTGTTTTGTTATAACGGTTGTCCATTTGAATGGAAGTCCCAAACACAAACCATTATTTGTCTCTCCACAACAGAAAGTGAATTGTGTGCATGCGTTCAGGCCACTCGTGATGTAGAATGGTATCTGCAAGTGTTTGCAGACCTACAGATGCAAGTAACACTACCAGTAAAAGTTTACCTTGATTCCCAGAGTGGACTTGCTATCCTGTGCTCAGAGACCAATACGCAGCGCACTAGAGTCTTAAGGTTACGTTTAGAATTTGTAAAGCAACTAATTGCTGATGAAATGGTTGTATTTGAATATGTTCCTGGTGACAGTCAAATTGCGGACATTTTTACAAAAGCACTTCCAAAGGTTACACATGAAAAACATGTACAAAGTATGCTTTCTGTTTTTGTTCCACAATGATGAACCGCAGGGGAAATGTTGAATGGTTTCTTTAAATGTAAAGGTTCATCATTGTTCCACTCGATGTGTATATCTTAAAGGGGCCAGAGCAAGGGCCAGAGCAAGATAACGAGACCCAACTTTAAAGCTGTGAAACATAGCAGGTGCTGCTGAGTTGTATTTGATTAAGGTGTGTCAGCATTTGGGTTTAGTATATAAGGAGCAGCACCTAGCTCTCCCATTACCCTGGGGGTTGGGTTGGTGGTTGGGTCTGGTTTGGTTGTTAATGTATTTAGTGTAAATGGAGTTTTTGTTTTTCTTATTAAAACCTTGTTTAAGTTATTTTTGAGTCCTTTTCATTTTTAATGCATGATCTCCCCAGCAAGCTATCTGCAGCGCTACCATACTGCAAATAGCCAACATTATTATGTTCTTAAACTGTGCGCTTGGCCTAGCTGAGCACCTCCAGTTGAATGTTCCCAGCACACTTGTGTTGCAGGCAGAGCTACAGTGTCTGGTTCAAAGGTTAGCAGCCCAAATTGTTGCCCGAAAGGGGAATTTAAATCCTATTCTTTATTCTTCTTTATTATATACCAGGTCTTAGCACAAAATCCAGAGGGAGAGAGAGAGATGGAAGGGAAAAAAACTCATTTGGTATCTTTTGAAATCTCTCTGCACTCCAGGAAGTGTTTTTATGGCCCGCTGCACATTTCGCATATTATCATGGCTTTGCTAACACATGCAGACTTCTGCATTTTGTATCATCAAATATTTAATGGAAAAAACTAGCCAGCTGGTTATGGTTTCCCATTTGAACAGCCAAATGCGGGCAGAAGATTAGGTGGAGGGCAAACAGAGCAAAGCTAAGAATTCGGGGACCCTTCATTTGTCTTTCTGAAGCACGGATGTGTTTTTTCATTTATTGGTGCACTTGGCCCTGATTCAAAGAACTGGTTTTCATTATTTATTATCTTCTCGTTAAAAGAAAAAGAAAACAAGCAAAAGGTTTTGGAGGTCACTGGCACTTTGGATTCTGAACTTTGCTGTCCACCTGTTTGGGGTACATAAATCAAAGGGATATTCCCAATGTGGCAAAATCTAAAGATGATAAATCAGACATTAAGGGTGGTTGGAAATCTAAAGATGATAAATCAGACATTAAGGGTGGTTGGAAATCAAATGATTGGACTATGGCTGAAGTTGCCCCACAAAATGTTAAAATATTCATTCATCTACTCATACTGAATGGTGACTAACAGATTGAGGTTGAATCCTGACAAGACAGAAGTACTGTTCTTGGGGGACAGGGTGTGGGTGGGTGTGGGGAGACTCCTTGGTCCTGAATGGGGTAAAACCAGGTGTGCAGCCTGGAAGTCATTTTGGACTCACAGCTGTCCATGGAAGCCCAGGTCAATTCTGTGTCCATGGCAGCTGTTTACCAGCTCCATCTGGTACACAGGCTGAGACCCTACCACAGACTGTCTCACCAGAGTGGTGCATGCCCTGGTTATCTCCTGCTTGGACTACTGCAATGTGCTCTACGTGGGACTACCTTTGAAGGTGGCTCAGAAACTACAACTAATCCAGAATGCGGCAGCTAGACTGGTGGCTGGGAGCGGCCGCCGAGACCATATAACACCAGTCCTAAAGGATCTTCACTGGCTCCCAGTACATTTCCGAGCACAATTCAAAGTGTTGGTGCTGACATTTAAAGCCCTAAACGGCCTTGGCCCAGTATACCTAAATGGGCATCTCCACCCCCATTGTTCTGCCCAGACACTGAGGTCTAGCTCCGAGGGCCTTCTGGTTCCCTCCCTGCAAGTTAGCCCTGTTTAGGGAAGTTTTAAAGGATTGATGCTTTTATGTTTTTAGATATGTTGTAAGCTAGAGCTGCCATATGTCTGGAAAATCCTGGACATCACTGGGATTTGTCACCCGAAAATGGTGTCTGGGTGGAATTTTCAATTCCCATTGTAAATGTCCGGGGAAACCCAAACATATGGTAACCCCTGTTGAAAATGGGTGTTGTTTTGCTAATTTTGGTTGGTTGGTTGGTTTTGAGGGAAAGCAGCCAATGTGCCTTCATCTCGGTGGCCTTTTCCCAGAGAACCGCTGGTTGATTTATCTCCCTCCCTCCCTAACCTGGAAGCAGTGCTAAGCTGAGCCGTATTGAAAGCCAAGGAGGGTATATGTGAGAGGGAGCTTTGGTCTGGCTGGAAACTTTGTGAATTCTCCCTGTGCCCCTCAATTCCCAGCCAAGCGGATCCCCTGGATGTGAGGGATCCAGCCAAGGGGGTGCCCTGTGCATGCCAGCCTGTGAGTTTGTGTGTTGTTTGTGTGTGTACATGTGAGAGTGAAAGTGTAGGAGAGGGAGAGAGGGAAAGAGTAGGAGGGAGGGGGACCGAGGGACAAGAAGCCATCTCTCGGCGCCCGACTGTCATCCAAGCCCCCCAGGGCAAAATCAGTAGCAACCCACCCACCCCTTTACAACATTTGACGGGTGGATGTTAAGTGTTTAGTGAAAATTTTCAAGCAGCAGATGTGTATAAATTACCCTTCCCTGACCACCCCCCAAAATGTTTGCAGTATGTGGCCAGAGTGCATAATGTGCAATTGGATAGTTATGACAACACCACAGTTCTTTCTCTGTGTTCATGCATAGAATGGGACAAAGGAAATGTGGAACATTTGTGCAGGACCAAACAAGTTGCACTAAACCTCAGCATGTTCTGTGGCCACCACCTTTAATTCTTTTATCTGCCCATGGGGTCTTCGCTGATCATCAAAACAGGTGCATGGCAGACTCTAAAGGCAGCACAGTGGTCAGCTACTGATGTCTGTCCAAACACTCACTTTTGAATGATGGCCTGTTATGCTGAGCTTGTTGAATTGGATACACACAAAAAGAAAAGACTGCAAATATCTGGCTTTGATATAAAGCAGGAAGGGGAGGGGCGCAAGGGAAAGTAGCTGTGTAGTCCCTTTATTTCCTTGATTTGATGTGTCTTTCTAAAAATAGCAACAGGATGACATTGCAGGCAACACTTCTGAAAGGCAACATTTGCAAAGGCCCCTCCTTATATTTTACTGCTTTTACATGGAGTTGTTTAGTAGCAATGGGCTTCAAGATAAGAAAGTTATAATGCATGCCTTATCAGCAGCTCCCATGTTTTGTCTACCAAAACTAAAATTTTTGTATTGTGTCACCTTTATTGACTCAACACATCCTCTGTCTAGCAGTAAACACAATGAATAAGGAACACATGGTAGAAGATCACATGTAAGTCATTGGATCTGTTCAAGAAACCGCAAGGCAGAATTGGATTAAACGCTGTCTTTATAGATTTGAGTGTTGCTATCTTGCAGTCAATAATCTACCCACCCTGCTCAAGAAGCTAATGTTACTGCTACTACTGTTGATGCTGAATTATATCAGTAAATGAAGTGGAAAAACTCAGAAGGAACTGTGAAGAAGCAACTTCCAAGTGATTTCAAAATATTGGGAGACACGATTACTCTGTGGATTGTGTGCTTTTTAAAAAATCATGCACTGCATAGTTTAACTATGGAACTTGCTCCCACAAAAGGCAATGAGGGCCACCAACTTGGATAGCTTTGAAAGCTATTGATGGTGACTAGCCATGATGGCAGTGCTCTGTTTCCACAGTCAGAAGCAGTAAAGTTTCCAGATACCAGTCTCTGGAAACGACAGGAGGAGAGCATGTTCTGATGCTCAAGTCCTGCTTCTTGGTTTCCCACAGTTTGGCCACTGTGAGAACAGGAGACTGGTCACTGGCCTGATCCAGCATTCTGATGGAGGCATGTGGAGAAAGGATAGGAAAATCTGACTGGCCACTAATGAACCGTTGATCCAGCAAAGTTATTGTTGATTTTTTGAAAATTGTCACATTCTGTAAGCAAACACTTCCAAATATATTACTGGAAGGTTTTCCTGACTGACTGATTGTAGGAATCAAATAATGTTCTCAGCAGGAAGACGTGGCCATGCCCCATGGTTTATCAGTGCTGATTTGGCACCTGCCCTGTTGTGTTGCTGGTGGAACTAATTTATGCTTCATTTTTGCTATCGTTCTCCGTTGACTCCAAGTGCTAAGACCACTCCTTCCCACTGATTGGCAGCTTCCCAGATCTGCCTTCTTCGGCCAGCATGTCATAGGGGCATGAGCCAAGACACCTATCCTCCTTCCCACAAACCTCTTTTTGACTACACTGCTGCTGGCTCTGAACATTCCTAGTCTATGTCACTGGCACATGTGGTGGTGCTGATTAGATTTCTGTGTTCTTATTGTTCCTGCTTGGAGCAAACCATCATCTGCCCATATGACCGAGGTGTCAGCAACTGCCATGGGGTGTAGATGGCAAACAGCCTTGTGGATCTGGCCTTTTAAACAGTTTGCATCCTCTGCCAGCAAGCAGAAATGGCTTTGGTTGCCATGATGATTTATTTCTGACTTGTAGTGAGCAAAACTAGTTGTTATTATTGGGGTGCAAGCAGCATCTGATGAAACACAAGACATACCCAGAACTGTATCTTAGACCTTCCCAAACATGCTAATACCAAGAATAGTGCAGCTGTGAAATTCTGAGCCAGGACTTCATTTGGATGATAATATATATTACGTCCATCCATCTGGGCAGCACCAATGATTATGTTCATCATAAGTTGGCACTAGTGGTTCTGATGAGGACGATCCCTTTTAAGATACTGTATTCTGGCTTACGTTTTTAACATTCTTCTGTGATTTTTTATTATTGTACTTTCACTTCGGTTGCAAATTGTTTTAACAGGTTTTTTTTTTTGCAGTGCAAGGAATATATAAACTTAACAAACCTAATAAGTAGATCACTGTGATCATCTGGAGAAGCCCTCTTTATTGCCCCACCATCATTTCATGCTCATTTGGTTCATACATGAACCAGGGCTTATGGCATGGTGGCACCACTCATTTGGAAGACTGTTCCTATTGAAATCAAGTAGGTACCGACCCTCCTGGTAGTTCATCACCTGCAGAAAATTTATCTCTTTAGCCTAGCATTTTTAGAGAATTATTTTTTTATTCAATGCCAGTCATTCGTTGTGCACTTTATGTTTTCCTCCCTAACTTTATGATATTTTAACTATTTCATTGTACACCACCTCTCTAGATCTAGATATGAGTGGGAGGTCTATAAATATTCCTGTCAATAGAATTTAAATAAAAACTGTTCATATTTTTAAGGCTATTTTCTTCAAAAAGCAATAATTCTACTCTGAGACACCAGTTGTAAATAACCATCTGAAATGCATCCTGCCTACTCTTGATTAAGAACTTTTATTCTTTGTTGTTGCATAAAGGTGTCTTAAACTTTAATAAGAAACCGCAAGAGATTGACAGAGCCCCTGTTCAATCACACAAAGAAGATTAAACAAGATAGCAGTGACAGGTGGTACAGAAGTCGGTGGTGATAGTGTGAGCAACTATATTACAATAAAAGACATACCTTTCCATCAACAGCAAGGAAGAGGGGAATATGTACACTGGGGTACTAAAATTATTATGCAGCATTAATGCAACACGTTTACTGTTCACAGGGCTTTTTGCTAGCATTTGCAGAAAACTCCTCGGGTGGAAACATGTTATTGCTGTTTTATGGACAAGGGACTGAGGTCAAGGGCTGTTTCTCATTATACGTTCTATATCTGAGAGCGGAAAGCACATTGCAAAGTATACATCAGAAGCAGCTTGCTTGATGGGGCAAGGCCACTACCCTAGTTTCCTGGCAGGCAGGCAGCTGTACAGGTGAGGAGGAAAGGGAGGTCAGTGTGGTGCAAAGGAGTAGGAGCTACTAGTCATGATGGCTATAGGTTCTACCTTCACTGTTAGATGCATTGTGACTCAGATACCAGTTGTTGGGAATCACAGTTGGGCAGAGTGCTGTTGTGCTCCTGCCCAGTTTGCAGGCTTCCCACAGGAATCTGGCTGACCACTGTGTGAACAAGATGCTGGACTAGATGGGGCATTGGCCTGATCCAACAAGCTTGTCTTATGTTCTACATCCACTGTCAGAGGCAATATGCCTCTGAGTACCAGTGCTGGGAATCACAAGTGGGGAGAGTGCGAATACACGCAGGCCCTGCTTTTATGCTTCCAGGAGGCATCCTGTAATTGCAGGATGCTGGATCATGAGACATTGGTCTGATCCAGCAGGGTTCTTTTTAAAGCTATACTTCGTGAGTGGAAAGCCACACTGTACATGCATGTGCATTTTTGCCGCTTCACATATTAAGTGTGAATTTTGTAGGCAGGCATCTGGATCTCTGTACAAAATATGTCACAAGAAGTGGTCCTGAAAGCAGCATAACTTGCCCAGAGGAAGGGGAAATTCAGCTCAGCTTGTAGTTTATGAGAACCAAAATACAGCCACCCTTTAAAATTCATACTTCCCTGAATTTTGCAATGGCATTCTCCAGACAAAATATGTGTAAAAAAAGATTTGTAGACTAGCACAACACTTACATAAAGATGCATATATTAATGAAAGCAACATGCAAAAATGGATTGATTAGGTAGCAGCACTTTGCAAAAAATGAGTATATTGGGCAAAATTGCACACACAATGTGCTAAGTAGGGGAAAAATCACACTGATGAATTCTCATGAGGTCTTTTTTGTTGTTTAAAATGGGAGTCCCAAACTTGTGGAAATGTCAAGAACTGAACCTATGGTTGGTAATGAGAAACTCAGAAAGAAACTAAGAAGTTGACAGGTTTCACCACCCAACCACCCCTATTTGAGGACCCACTCCTGGAAACCCCCCAAAGGGCATCCTGACTCCCCTCCCCCCCAAAAAAAGTGGCCTTGTGTTGTTTGTCTCCTGCTAAATGAGTTATGCTGAGCAAGATTTTCATGTAGTTCTTGCCTCCAAAGTTGCTGCCTATTACATGTAAGCCCTGCAGGGTATTCTGTCGCTGTCAGTGGAAGCTGAATATGTACATTATGAAACACAGAAATGTGAACTTGGGGCATCTGCATGTCTTGGGGGGGGGGAATTGTTGTTTTAGTCCCAGTTTCATTATTTTATGTGATTTTCTCTACCATGAGCCCTTCTCTCCACACTGTTTCACTAGTGGAACTCTCATTTACATTTATAAAAAATAAACCATCAAAGAACAGTGGTCTTAGTTAAGCAGCATTATTCACTTACAATAGGTAATATTTCTGGTATTTATTTATTTTTTAAATATAATAACAACAATATGCTCTGCCAAATTGTGCCTTACGTGCTTCAGCTTTGAAGTGCAATCTTTTGCGGAACAGTTGGGAAATGTATTGTGATTTGTTAGAACCTCTTGTTCCTCAGATGTCATAAACTTGAGGTGCTGATTTTTATTTTTTTAAATCAAATGGTTTTAGGGTTAATTGAGCATTTTCTGCCTGGGACTTGATTCACCTAGCCTTTTTCTGTTTTGATTTCTTTCTTTCTCATTTCAACGCTATCTCTTGTTTTATTTTTTTTTAAGGAACAAAGGAATAGTATGCATTAATTAAGAGCATTGTTATTATTCTAATAACTCATTTTCATGGGAGATAAACTCTTTAAATGGTTATTAACCCAGAAGTATAGGCAGAGTTGATGGACTGCATCATTCACTATTCATTAGCGGTTGCATCTGTCGTGTTCTTTGCCCTTTCCCAATGGGGCCAACTTGTTCCTGGGATGCCAATAACGACAGCCTCATTTGTAGCAATGAGATATTAACAGACTGGGTAGGGTTGCTATAGATGACACAGTCTTGATGGTATCAGAACTACTGTGCCTTTGTTCATCAACCATAAATATTGTGCCTATAATGTTCCAGTTGCATTGATGTCGAGGCCCAGGTTAGACCCGAACTCCACCCTACATTAAAAGCACTGTTACTCTGCTTTGAACAATCATGGTTTATTCCAAAGATTACTTGAAATACGGGTGCTGAAAGTGTATTTATTTGCTTATGTCATCTGTAAGTAAGGTTCACCATTTTGTTTTGGTTTTTTTAAAAAAAATCAAGCGGTGTATAAATTTTACAAAATAAATGAATATATCCTGCCTTTCTTCCAAAGAGCTCAAGGTGGCATACATGGTTGCCCCCATCTCAGTTCATTCCCACAACAGCCCTGCAAAGTAGGTTAGGCTGGGGGGGGGGAATGACTGCCCCAATGAGTTTCATAAGTGTATGGGAATACAAACCCTAGTCTCCAAGTTCACTTTCAGGCACTCTAACTACTACACCACACTGCTCTTGTTAGGTGGTCCCTATTCCCCCACAAAGCCACCAGTTCCCAGAGTGGGTGTCTTATACACCACATTGCTTTTGTTTTGTTTTGTTTTTTAAAAATGAGAGTACAGTTTGTGAATGGATATACAGTTTGTGAATGTTTGTAAATAAATAAATAGCAACGCATTTATTTTAGCCTTAGATTAGCTGCAGGGCTCTTTCAGCTTGAGTTCAAGCTGGTCTGCAGAGGAACATTTCCCCTTGAATTCAGCTTGATTTCCCTGCAAAGGGAAACAGCTGCGAAGGACAAAGCTTCCTTTGCCTGCATAGCTTGAAGAAATCAACTTATGTAGGCAAAGGGACTTCTTTCCTACAGAGCCTGGCTGCCTTTGCCCATAAGGTTTGAAATCCAGCTGGTCTGCAAAGGGAAATGCTTCACCTGATTGATGTCATGTGACTGACAATTGGATGGCCCTGGCAACCTGTCAATGTGTCCCATGGGGAGAGGCAGGCATCAGGATCCTCCCTACCCCTACCCCTAATTCATGGTGCGTATGCAACTTAACATGGTATTTTTATGTCTTGTGTTTATGTGTCTATGGGCACACACTAACACATACATAATCATTTTGGTATTACTTTTTATATATGTATATAAAAAAATATATCTGGAAGATGCCAACTTATTCCAGAAAGATAAACTTTCTCCTGGGATGACAAGTAGGGGCTCCAGATTGTATCTGTCATATTGAGCCAGTGGTTTGATTTCTTTTGTTTAATACAGAAAGATCAAAATTTGGACATTTAAGGCTGGTGTCAGGAACACAGTGAATGCAAAGTGTATGGCTGTGGTTGTGTAGTGGAGGAGGAATCTCTGAGGAAAGGATTAACAATTCCACCTGTTGACTACATGCATATTACAAACCACCCAACTTTCATTCAGTCAATAGGTGCTTCACGTTTGCATCAATTTGGTAACTGGTTGGAATTTTCTTCGTGGACCAAAGGCTCCAGGAATGGCCATAGCTCAGTGGGAGAGCATCTACTTTGCATCCAGAAAGTCCCACATCACTTCCCAGCATCTTCAAGTAGAGAAACCCTAGCCTAGAACTTTGGAGAGCTGCTGCCATTCAGTGTAGATCAGGGTTTCCTAAACTTGGGTCTCCAGCTGTCTTTGGACTACAATTCCCATCATCCTTGATCACTGGTCCTGCTAGCTAGAGACGATGGGAGTTGTAGTCCAAAAACACCTGGAGACCCAAGTTTGGGAAACCCTGGTGTAGATGGACCAATGGTCTGACACAGTGTAATGCAGCTTCCAGTGACCCCATTGTACTCAAGCAGAGCCTAAAAGAACTATTTTCTTGCTACAGACCATCTTTCCATCCCAACCAGTTACCAAATCAACACAGACCTCTCAGCAGTTAGTCTTCCACATTATGGAAATCAGCAAGTTATGATGACAATGAGAGACAGACAAGTGTGTGAAATTATACAAAACAATGTCAAAAATGGCAGGTAACAAGGGGCACAGATGCCCGTTAATGCAAACAGTACAAGTGTCATGTGGCACACGTCCATCATTAATGCTCCCAGCCCTTGATATGTATAACTTCCCCATTCTAGACAATAGATGTCTGTTTGATGGATAGATGGATTGTCCACATGTCATACAAGATCACAATTTGTGTCTGAACTGACCCTCACTTGACTTCATTCTTGTGACTTGTTTGCCATATCACATCCCTCATTAAGTGTCCATTGACTGATCTTTAATTTCTGCCTTGCTTAATGACTAGGTAATGGGGGTTGCCTGTGTCATTTTCTTGTAAACTCAAATTCTTATATGGCCAGTGGTGATTGCACATTTCAGAAAGGTATCTGATAAACAGCTGGAGTGGTATGCATTTTTTTCTCCTTGCTTTGTGAAACTGGGAACTGCAATTCAAAGTGTGAAGCCTCTAAATTGAGCCCCATGGTGCCTGTGCTCAAGGTAAGTTCTGTATTAATTGAACTCAATTCACAGCTGATTATTGGGTTTTTTTCCTCCCCTCTAGGTACTCCATTAACAAAGATCCAGCTGAATGGTTGGAAATTGACCCTACGAATGGTACAATTCGCACCAGGGGTGTCCTTGATCGTGAATCGCCATTTGTTATCAACAATGTGTACACTGCACACTTACTGGCAATAGATAATGGTGAGTAATGGCAATTGATGAAAGAAGAAAGTGGTTGGTTGACATGCTTTTCATCCCATTCATTGTATGTCACAGTTTCCTGAAGAATCATTAAGAACAGCTCTGTTGAATCAGGCCAGTGGCCCATCTAGTCTAGCATCCTGTTCTCACAGTGGCCAACTAGATGTCCCATTGGGAAGCTTTCAAACTAGATGACTGCAGCAGCTCAACAAAAGCATCATTGGTGGTCATTGACTATGCTTGCTGGGGCTGATGGGAGTTGTAGTTCAGCAACATCTAGGAGGTCCAAGGCCCCCCACCCCTGCTGTGAACAATACTGAGCTAGATGGACTAGCGGTCTGATTTGGTATGAGATAGTTTCCCATGTTTCCATATCCATTCACAAACAAGCAGCCAATGCCTCTTGCCTTCATTCATCCATCTATTATTCATTTGCAAAGTGGCCGTCTTCTTTTTCCAGTGGATCCAGCAAAAGAAAAATCTCAGAAATGTTCTCAAAAAGATTGTCATTTGAGAGATTGCTTTTCAGCTTTGACTCTGTTAGAAAGGACCATCCCCATTGTGAGGATGTATTTCTTGAAGAAAATAAAGGTCTACAGACCAGTCCTCAGGAGGTTGGATATATTAGCATTAACAGATTTAATTTTGCCCCCCCCCCCCAAAAAAAGAAATGATTTCAAGCCCCTAGCACCACAGTTCCAATAACTAGCTCGACACACCAGAGACTATCCCATTTAACGTATAATAGCAATTACATTGAAAAGACAATTAAAAACCCCTTGTTAAAATGCAATATTTTAAACATATTTTGTGGATTAAGGTTCCTTCTGTCGCACATAATCTAAATTGGAAGGATTTTATGAAAACTCATTGCAAGTTACTTTTGTCGCACATTAAAGCCTGAGATGGGAGGGAGAGATGCTGCCTTTTCCTGAACAGCTGAAAGGCACAAAATAAATAAGGGCTTTGTGTGTAATGTTAGAAAAGCTAATATGCTTAACACTTCTCGGGGATGCAGCTGGTTTTTAGCTGCAGCGATGAATTGTGAAATGCTCTTTTTAAGAGGGTAATTTTACCATCTTTTTCATATTGCACGAGTCAGTACAAGGGAACATTTGCAAGGTTTTGACAAGAATATGGCTTTAAAATGCAAAACGGAGAGCAGGAAGAAGGTCCCCTTTGCCATGGTGATTTACTCGGATATTCATAAATGTACGTCTCTCGCAGAGCCATTTCTGTGGGAGACATTTTTTTAAAAAAAAAAATGCTATTGAAATTATTCCGCATTCCACATTTGTTGGTTTTGGATAATGCATCTTTTGTCGAGTGTTTGTGTTAGCTGTAATGTGATTAGAACCATAAGTTGCTGTTTGCAAAGCAATGTGTAGGAAGCTGGTATTAGGAGGAGATGAATGTTCATACACTTGGAGCAATGACTGCAGCAGGGAGGGGGAACCCTGTTCAGACCCAAGGCTGCATTCACTTCTGGATGACCTGCCAGCAGCCACATGCCACCTGTGGGTAGGGCACGGAGCAAAAGTGGATGGTGTTGGAAATGCCAGTGTTAACCTTTTAGAGTGGGCTAGTTTGGAAGGGACGCGGGTGGCGCTGTGGGTAAAACCTCAGTGCCTAGGACTTGCCAATCGCATGGTCGGCGGTTCGAATCCCCGCGGCCGGGTGAGCTCCCGTCTTCCGGTCCGTCTTCCTGCCCACCTAGCAGTTCAAAAGCACCCCTAAGTGCAAGTAGATAAATAGGTACCGCTTTATAGTGGGAAGGTAAATGGCGTTTCCGTGTGCTGCACTGGTGCTGGCTCGCTAGAGCAACTTCGTCATGCTGGCCACATGACCCGGAAGTGTCTCCGGACAGCGCTGGCCCCCGGCCTCTTAAGTGAGATGGGCGCACAACCCTAGAGTCGGACACGACTGGCCTGTATGGGCAGGGGTACCTTTACCTTTACCTTTACTAGTTTCTGCCCATGCTCTAGCCCACACACCTGTCTCTGTCCTCCTTGCTGACTAGCAAGAGGCATTATCAGAGTTCAAGGACTCAATCATAGCTGGGCAAAGACACTCAAGGAGTATGTAGAGCAGTGCTGGAGTCCTGGGTTGGGTTCTGGGAGCCGGACAGATGTGGTGAGCTGCATTTGGCCACAGGTCTAATGTTCCCCACCTCTCAACTACAGCAAAAAGGCAGCCTTCAAAGGAGATGTATCCCTCTAAACATAGCGCTCAACTTTAGTCCAGGAGTTCCAATGAATTCTCATGAGTAGGTGGGCATTCTCTGCCACTGCTTAAAAGCTCGTCAGGTAGGCTGGGGAACTTGCTGGAACAACTGCAGAGATTCTGTGCAGCCCTGAAACTCAGGTTACTAATCTGGGACTTGTGGACCTTGCCCCTGGACCAGCGTTATAGCTGCCCATCCTTCACCTTGTAAGGACTCCTGGGCTACATCTGACTCTTTCCTTGCCGCTGAGTGTATACTATTAATCTGCTTTAATAATGCCTCACTTTGATACATCTAAGTAAGTACATGTAGTGCCATGTGGGTTTTTTTCTTTTTTGGGGGGGGGAGCCAAACCAAAGTAGGTCTTTGGTCCCATCTAGCAGGCCTCCTGTTCTGTGTACAATTAGATCCACAATTCCACCCAGAGCCCTTTTGGCTTCTGAGAATTGCACATCAGTGCCTTCACTGTTCTCCTTCACAGAGAACTTGAAGGACCACACATTTCCACAGTTTTACTGACTGTGTGCAAGTCAGTAACTTAAACACTGTGATGAATGGATGATCCAATGTTCAGCTGCTTGAGCTCAAGCTGCAGCTAGTGCCATATTGACTATTAATAGCAGGGTAGCTTAACCTACAGTTCACGGAAACCAGCTGCAAGCTGATGCTTATGTTCAGGGTTCACTAAGTGACTAGCTCAAGATTTGTGATGGTGCGCTTTAGCATCAGCTTAGGTCAATTCCCTCCACTGGGTTTGGTTCCTTGAAGGAATATTGTTGATCTCTGTCATTCTGTGACCAAACTTAAGGCACAGATGCAATGAAATTATTCCTCTATAATTTTCCTAGCCAACCAACACTAATGCTTAATTTTCTCAAGATTATTATGTTCCCAATGAGCTACATAATGTAGGCTGGCGCTTGAATAATCCAAAGCAAGTATGAAATGATTCCTAGATCTTTCAGAGAAGGTTAAATTAACTGAAAGAGTATGGAAATACTTTGCTCTCTCTGGGAGAGCAGTGGCATCTATAAATGTCAGTGCTAACATACCGGTGTTGTTGTTGTTGTTGTTTTGTCCTTTTAATATTACTAGGAAGTTGGGATGGGAGGGAGATTAGATCCAGGTCACATTCAAACATGAACCTACCTAATTCAGACTTTCTAAAACAACATGCAAACTAAAACACAGCCACCCTTTGAAATCCTTGCTTCTCCAAATATTCAATGCAGTTCTCCAGCAAAGTATTGTGTGCAAAAATGCACATACTAGGGTAATGTGTGCATAGAAATGCATTGTGTTAGTCAACATGACATACAAACTTGTGTATTTAGCAGGAAGCTGCTGAATTTTCAAGAAGAGCTTTCTTTTTCTAAATCAATGTGGAAATTTCGAGAACTGAACTTAAGCTAGGAGCAGTGAGAAACTGAGAGAAACTGAAACTAACAGATAGACCCATCCCCTCTGGGGAGGACCCCTGACTTAATGGCAGAGCCTGTTTTCAGCATGCGGAATGCCCTGAGTTCAAATTCAGAAAAGAAAGAGTTTCAGATAGTGGGACTAAGAAAGCTCCCTGACTGTGAGTCCTGCTAGGCAGTGGTATAGTGGTAAAATTTGAAGGGCAAGAGGTCATAATGACAACCTCCACAGCCACTCTCCCAAAATCAGTCCCATAGGTGTCGCCTCAAGGAGAGTCTAAAATTGCAGTTAGTTGTGTTGTTTCATCATAATCGTCATCATCATTATTATTATCAGGCTGTATCCAGCTAAATAATTTCCCTAGTGCAAAAAGTTTTAGCTGCACAATGGAACTTTCCCACTCTAACCTCTGACCGTGTGGCATGTCAACCGTGCTGGTGGAACTATCTACTTGGATAGTGACGAGAGAGAGAGAGAGAGCATTATTATTTGTATTAACTAAAGATCTTCAGTCAGCTGAAATGCAACCTTACTAATCATGAAATGCAAAAAATCCTGGAAATAAATCAACTGGGAGGAACTGTCAGCTCACTCATAGAACATTTGGAATCAAGAGGTGAGCAGGGAGATGGCTAAGTTTGCTGGGGATACCAATCAGTTCTGGGTGATGAAAACAAAGACAGATTATGTGGTGCTCCAAAAAGATTGTTTCAAACTAAGTAAAGTAAAGGGGCAAACACAATGTTATGTAAGCAAGTGTACACTAAGTGTACACTAAGCTAGTTGTTGGGGAATGTGAGTGGAAGAGGGCTGTTATCTTCATATCCTGCTTGTGGACTTCCCAGAAGTATCTTGTTGGTCCTTGTGAGGCGGGCTCTTCTTATGTTGCCAGAACTGAGCTCCACTGAGTCTATTGGGACTTACTCCTGGGTAAGTGTGCACAGACTTGCTTCCTTAAACTCTTATTGGAAAAATCTTTGCTATTGAATAGTTGATGGAGCACAGTATTTAATTTCATAGATAATAAAATGTGACCTTTTCTGTGGATGGGATCTCCCTTTTATAACCCTCTCCTCAATGAATGTCCTAATTTGCTTTGTAGTCTCTTGCTTTCTGTAAAGGTCAAGCCACTATCTGTAGTGTATGTACTCTTATCTCCCCCTTTTTTTATTAAAGGCTTATGTGGACACAGAAGCTCTAATCTATTAAGGGAGAAATTAAATCCTGAAGGAACTTCAACGAAGCAGAGTTAGCACATTAAAGTGGATCAAACCATGTTTAATCTGGGAGTGGATTGAAAATGGAACAGCCAAAGGCAACACTCAGAAAGCATTAGACGTTTCTGGCTACTGAGAGAAAACAAATTTGAATACTTATTCACGTGTGCTTAGAAGTGATTTGCTTCCTTGTTGGTGGGAGCTGTAGCAGCAGAAAACATCAAAGGAAATCCATGGTTGCTATGGACAGCCTTAGATATACTTACATATATTGTGCTTTGGAGATTACTATATTAGCCCGAATATAAACCACACCTTTAAAATTCAAGGAGGGGAGAGAGAAAAAGGCAATACCCAAATATAAGCTGCTCCCTTAAAATTCTGCAGGCACTCACACCCATTCTGTTTTACCATATGTCTGTTTCAGCAGCGATATCGTAAAAGCCAATTTTTGTAAGGTCGTGAATTTAAGCTGCACTTTCACTTTTCATGGTCGGAATTTGTAGAAAAAGTGTGGCTTATATTCAGGCCAATATGGTTTAGACAGGTAGAGAAATACAAAGATGGGGAGGTGTTTGAACAAAAAAAGAGCCTAGTTGGATGGGGCCATTGGCCCATCTAGTCCAGCATCCTGTTTCCACAGTGTCCAACCAGATGCCTGTGCGAAACTTGCAAGCAGGATCTGAGCACAAGAGCACTTTCCTCTCCTATGGCTTCTGGCAACTGGTATTCAGAGGCATACGGCTGCCAACAGAGGAAGTAGAACCTAAGCTGGATCTATACAGATTTTTAAAAATGCTATAGAAAAAAGCAATAAAAGCTCTTAATGAAAAATTCTATTCATGACATATCACTTCTCTAGAGCGCCATCTGGTATCACATGTTTATAACACACTTATAATGATATAATCGACAAGTGTAGCTGAGTCCCTAGTCATCGTGGCTCATAGCCACTGATAGCCTTATCCCTCATGAATTTGTCTAATCTTCTGTTAAAGTCATCCAAGTTAGTGGCCATCACCAAGGTGAAGGCAGTGGTGGTCTTTCTTTTTTCAGTCCCCAAGAAGATTTTATGATTTCCCCCTCCCTCCAAAATTGCCATACTTCTCTCCCCCCCCCCCCCCCCCAATTTTGGTGGCATGTTTGGAACTAGCAAATCAAAAACCTCCACTGATCTGCCCTGGTGTGCCCCAGACATGCCTCATTTTGTCCTCTCCATCATCAGTGCACTGAAAGTGGAGCAGGGACACCACAGATGCAAGGGGGACAAACTACTCCATCTATGAAGGACAAGATCCTATTGACCCAGGCATGTCCTCCTGGGAACCATAAGATTGCAGCCTGAGCACAACTGCAGGTGATAGATGATAGATGATAGATGATAGATGATAGATGATAGATGATAGATGATAGATGATAGATAGATAGATAGATGATAGATAGATAGATAGATAGATAGATAGATAGATAGATAGATAGATGATAGATAGATAGATGATTGATAGATGATAGATAGATAGATGATAGATGATAGATAGATAGATAGATAGATAGATAGATAGATAGATAAGCAAAATATCAGAGGAATATAGGAGTCTGCCTTATATTGAGTTAAGTCATTGATTCATCTAGTGTTGTCTGCACACTGACTGGGAACAACCCTCCACAATTTCAGGTAGGGGTTAGTTTTCCAGCCCTACCTGGGGGTTCTAAGGACCTTATGCATGCAGAGCAGATGTTCTACCACTGAGCTATGGCCCTTGTTACTTTTTTGTATTTCTTTTTTTAAGATACTGCTTTGAACTTAAATAAGATTTCAGATTTCACACTGCTGGAGCATTTTATCAGTTAAAGGCTTTTAATTTACTTAAAATGTGTTTGAAGTTACCAGGCAGCAGATTTATATTTATTTCTTTTTTGCAAGTTATTTGTCACACTGCAGGTATTCTCTCCCCATCCACCCCCACTTTCTGTCACACAGGATGGAATGCCTCTTCCAAGATGATGCTTGCTGTGACACACGCATGCATCATCCGCAAACAAAGATGCTATGCATCTTACTCCAGAAGTATGCTTACCCATTTGCAAATATATGCAAATGCCACTGATAAGACGAATTGACTAGAACTCATATGATAAATCAACTGAAGGCTTGTTTAAAGAAGAGAAAAGTTGCTCAAATTTCCCAATTTACCAACGTGGGCTGGGAGAATAGGAACATGGGAATCTGCCTTGTATCGAGTGTTGGACGACTGGTCTATCCAGCTCTGTTATCATCCACAGCAGCATCTCTCCAGGGGCTCAGACTCAAGGGACTCTCCCAGTCCTACCTGGGGATGCCTGAGACCAGGGACCTTCTGCATGCAAAGCACATGCTGTACCACTGAGCTACAACCCTTCTCTTTTAGGATTACATATGTGCAGAGTGTGGCTGCAAACTAAAGCGGGTTTGCATTTAAGTGCCTATGGTAGCCATAGGCGACTAGGAATTCTGTGCAGGTGGGTGTGAAGAAAACATGCATTAGAAAAGTACAGAGGGCTACTCTTGGAAGGGCATTGCTTTCTGTCTCTGCCCTGCCAGCAGGCTAATAACATTTGTGGGCTTGTCTAAATCTCCATTTGCAGAGAATACACAGGCACACACTTTCCCATTGACCACAGCATTGGGGGCTATTTGGTTTATGACAGGGTTAGAGAGCCTCAGGCTTGGAGGCCAAATGTGGCCATCCAGGACTCCACATCTGGCTCTCAGAACTCTTCCTAGGCCACACCTCTCACCTTACAACCTTCCCACATGCATTTGCCTGGCTGGAAATGTTCCCTTGAACTCTGATACTGCCCCTTGCTTGTCGGGATGGAGGGGCATAGAGGGTTGTGTGAGTGTGTGTAGAAACCGGCCTATTGTACAATTTTTCTCTGTCCGCTTCTGCCTCTGACCCACCCACTAGTGACAGTGGCCCCCAGAAAGTTGCTCAGAAGAGAATGTGGCCCTCGGGCTGAAAAAGGTTCCTTACCTTGGTGTATGCCATGGACTTGCATGGGGGGGGGGTATTTAAACTGACATGGAAGCCCACTCTCTCATGCCTACAAAAAAGAACGTGAATTGGCTTCTTCACCTTATCTTCTTGATGGTCAGCGATCAGCTAAGAAGATAATGCTTCCTATCTGTCTATCTATCTATCTATCTATCTATCTAATCATCTATGCTGCAGATAAACAAATAGAGGTGAGCTTAATTACCCTCCTGGAGCTCTGTGAATCTTCATTTCCAGTCTCCATGTTTGATGCAGAGAAAATGACAGGTGATATGAGGAAGATGCAAGCAAAATAACTAAAAAGTGCTGCCTAGTAATTCAGTTACGAGTTGTCTTTCCATCTGCCGTAACCTGTTTATATACATCATGATGCCTGAAATTAAATTACTGCAGATTGATTCCACCTAAAACACACTATTTGGAAAGAAATCAGGCAATTAGTGGCCATGGCAACCCAATTAAGCTGCATTTACACCCTTTATTTTAATTGCTCTATTAATTGAAGAGGGAAAATAAATGAAATGCTCAGCCTTTACTTGTCATTTTAAGTTTTAGCAAAATATGAATTGCAGAGAAAATATCATTGAAATTAGTCACTATGAACTGCAGGTTTGGGGAAAGAGAAAAATTAATTTGCGGCAAACTGGTTTTAAGATGGATGGCGCACGTTAGTAGCTATTTGATAAGAGCTTTGCTTTTTGAAGTATAATTACTCAAATGTAGAAACTGAACACACTGTTAAAATATATGAGTGATTGTAGTTTTAAAGGGCAGTTTGTTTTTTTTATGAATTGTTGAGTGAAATATATGTTAGGGAGGATGGAGTGGGCTGGGGAGACCCTGAGATTCAGCTCTGCATTATGGATCTGCTTCTTTCCGAAAGTGAGAGGAATGCATTTAAATTGGAGCATTTTGTATCAGCTGAAGATGCACAGAAATGATTGATTTTAAGTCAAGTGCAGAGATATTAACAGGATCACATGAAGTGAAATCAACTAGTAAGGCGGACAAGTCAAGAAGATTGGAAGACCGAGGACTGATTAACACTTGCGTGCCTGTTAAAAGTTGGCTCATTGTCTTGTGGTGACGTTCATGCCTGTGGTTTTAAGATCTCCCAGAGAAGCAATCCCACCAATTTCTTCCCTCTCCTCTTCCCTCTTCATTTTACTTAAAAAATATAGGCAACAGGGGGGAAAGAACACTGCATAACAATACAATAAGACCTCTAATTAAATCAGGGGTGTATAACCTGGTATGCTCTTGATGTTGCTGAACTCCATCTCCCCTCAGCCTTAGTTAGCATGATCAGTCATCTGGTATTAGGGAAGTTGTAGCCCAGCAGTGTCTGCAAGGCCACTCTTAGCTGGTGTGTGCATAATAACTATTGGCAGACCTGTCCTCCATGATTGGTCTAATTATTTCACAACATGCTGTGGCCATGAGTCACATGAGTTCACTCTTCTGTGTTGAACAACAGAGCTCCCTATTTATTTATTTGTTTGTCTTGTACTCATAGCCGATCAGTTCCTTTGGATCAGGGGTCAGCAAACTTTTTCAGCAGGGGGCTGGTCCAGTGTCCCTCAGACCTTGTGGGGGGCCGGACTATATTTTGGAGAGAGAAAAAAGAATGAATTCCTATGCCCCACAAATAACCCAGAGATGCATTTTAAATAAAAGGACACATTCTACTCATGTAAAAACACGCTGATTCCCAGACTGTCCGCGGGCCGGATTTAGAAGGCAATTGGGCCAGATCCAGCCCCCAGGCCTTAGTTTGTCTATGCATGCTTTGGATGGCTTCAGTGCCTGGTTCAGGTGCTGGGAAGCTGTAGCCCTCCATAGGTTAGTAGACTCCAACTCCTATAGGCCCCAGCCAGCATGGCCAATGGTCAGAGATGAAGAGAGCCACAGTCCAACAACCACTAGATCCAACAAATCCACAGGTGAACCATCCCTGGATTTGAACCAGGAAATACCCTCAAGTGTCTATAGCAGAGGTGGAGAACTGTGGCCCTGCAGATGTTGTTGAACTCCAACTTTCATCAGCTCCAGTCAAAGATCAGGGATGAAGGGACTTTTAATCCAACAACATCTGGAGGGCCACAGGTTTGCCACATCAGGTTCACCAGAAATGTTGATCTATAGAAATGTTCACCAACAATAGACAGCTGATATACAGAAGATGGTAAAGAGCTAACATTTTGCACACAACTCTATTCTTTTAATCCAGAATTGTGGGCGCTGGCATATATTTATTCTAGGTTTTGTTGTTGTTTAGTCATTTAGTCTTGTCCAACGTTTCGTGGACAAGAGCATGCCAGGAACTCCTGTCTTCCACTGCCTCTTGCAGTTTGGTCAAACTCATGTTGGTAGCTTCGAGAACACTGTCCAACCATCTCAACCTCTGTCGTCCCCTTCTCCTTGTGCCCTCCATCTTTCCCAGCATCAGGGTCTTTTCCAGGGAGTCTTATCTTCTCATGAGGTGGCCAAAGTATTGGAGCCTCAGCTTCAAGATCTGTCCTTCCAGTGAGCACTCAGGGCTGATTTCCTTAAGAATGGATAGGTTTGACCTTCTTGCAGTCCATGGGACTCTCAAGAGTCTCTTCCAGCACCGTAATTCAAAAGCATCAATTCTTCGACGATCAGCCTTCTTTATGGTCCAGCTCTCACTTCTATACATCACTACTGGGAAAACCATAGCTTTAACTATATGGGCCTTTGTTGGCAAGGTGCATAGCTGCCAAGTGTCCCTTATTTGAAGGGACAGTCCCTTATTCCAGCGTCATGTCCCACTGCTGTCCCTTAATGATGGATGTCCCTTAAATGATGTCCCTTAAATTTCAAAGGAAGCAGCTCCTCTCCCTCCCTCCCTGCCGGCCAGGGAGGAGGGAGGCTCCAACTGTGTTGCTTGGCTGTGTTGCTCACCCAATAAGAAGTCTAAGAATGACTGGGGGTGGAGCTTGCATGCCTTGTGTGTGGCTAGTTAATGCAAGCTGAGGGTTTTTTTGAATGCTGGATGCCATTTTGTTGCACGTGCTGCTGCAAACTTTGCAGTGCAAATCCAGGCCGGGGAGCCATCTTAAGTTGAGGCTGCATAGGCCTTGTGGTGCATGTGATTCAGATTCTATTCAGTTGAACCTCTGGTTACAAAGTTGGTTGGACAGTGTTCTCGAAGCTACCAGCATGAGTTTGACCAGACTGCAGGAGGACAGGAAGACTGGAGTGCCTGGAACAGGTGAGACTGCAGGTCCCTTATTTTGGCTGCTGGTCCCTTATTTTCAAGGCTGCTCCTCCCTTATTTTCAAATCTGTAAGTTGGCAGCTATGGCAAGGTGATGTCTCTGCTTTTTAAGATGCTGTTTAAGTTTGTCATGGTTTTTTATTATTATTATTCTAGGTTAATAAACCTGATAAATGAGTGTGACCTTGCAAAGGGACACATTTCTGCATATAGATAGTTTGCAACTCCCTTCCCCACCATTTCAACTTTCTAGTCCTTTTATGCAAGCATTTAGATTCCTCCCCGTCACCAACTATACAGCATGTTGTTTTTAATAAAAACATTTTTTAAAAAAGAGGAATGCCATCTTTTCGATCCACCTAGGGATTTGGTTGGATGGCCACATGTCACGTTCGGAACCATCTTTGGGTATTTTCTGAAGCACTTCTTTCTCTTTCTTTTCACAACGATATTAAATATATACAAAAAGCAGCTCACAGAGTGTAGCAGCCACCACATCCCTTAAAAGCAAAGGCAAGGAAAAGGCTGAAATGAGAGCACTGGGGTAGGAAAATCCAAGTCTAAGCTCAAGGTCACTGAGGTCATCACAGGCCTAAATTGTGCTCTTTGATACATAGCAGTGAATTCGGAATAAATTCCACTGTCTTCTATGAAAGAGCTGCCTACGTGAACTGGGTTGAAATATAAAGCATTGAAAGCATGGGAAAGAAAGAAGAAAAGTGTTTAGATTTTGGGCAACTCCCCCCCCCCCAACCAACATACACAAAAGTGCTTCCTGAATCTGAGAATTTTAATTGGAGTTCTGTACAATGGGTGTTGCATGTGGTTTTTCCAATGCAACTTTTTTCAGATGGAGGAGGATGGAATGACTTGTCAAGCCAATAGCTGACTTCTGGGGACTTCATTAAAGCTGATGGGTTTGAATCAGGGATAGAGTGAGGTTTCAGAATGGGGGCAGGGCAGCTGACAATGTGAAAGTAATCTGGAACTGTACTGAAGCACAACAATTTTTGAATATGGATGGGATGAAAATAGAATTTATCAAAAGCCAATCAGGCTTCTCCCCCCAAATTCCTACTTAACTGTGAATGGCATCTAGATAAGCCCCCACTACACAAGGGTAGGAGGGCAAGATGCCACTGCAAAGCAGGAGGATGAGTCAGAAGAGGAGCTAACCTTCTACCCTGAGCCAGTTAGCCAAAACAGGCCACATGGTGAAGAGCAAACGCCCTCCCACTCTTGGAGGGAAGCAACATGAGACTTCCTCCTTCATTGGGTTGGAACAAAACCACCCCCAAATAAAGTTGTGAGTGATGTTATTATAATTCTTCATTATCTTATAATTATAGCATGCCTTTGTTCCATCTTGGAACAGAAAGTGGCATAGATGTGGTCTCCAGGAAGTCACCTATCCAGGCCATAAGAAGACATGCTTAGCTTTAACAATATCTTGGCCTTGTTTACCTTCAGGCCATACCCTGTGACCTTACACAGGGACGTTGCTCTCATTAGGCTGGCTAGGTGCAGTACTGACCTTTGAGGGGCACAGCTTTATACAGATTAATTTTTGTTACATATTATAAATTCCTGATAATATTTTACTTTTGAAGAACTTTATCATTTCTATGAAACATCTGTTTTTGAAAATTGAAGTTAGAAAACAATTGGGGATGCAAATAGTTAGCTTTGCCTAGGGTTCAAAATAGCTTGGCACTAGTACTGACAAGGCATCTTGGGAACCTCAGACCTGAAGGCCGAACATGGACCTCCATGTGTCTCTATCTGACCCTCTGGGCTCTCTCCAGGCCACACACCCACTGGAGCTGCACTCATCACCACCCTCGTTTCAGATCATTCTTTAGTGTTCCTGCCTGGCCTGCAAAGTCCTTGAACTCTGAAAATGCTTTTTGTTTGTCTAAATGTCAGCAAGCGTAGACTTTGGCTTTTTGAATTTCAGCAGCGCCCTGTGTGAGCCCAAAATTCAGTCCCCCCCGCCACACTTCTCACCTTCTGTTCTGTATGTGCACAATGCCATAATTATGACACCCTGTGGCACACAACCCTCCTCAGCTCAGTGCCCACTGCAAGGGAACCAGTCTCCCTGCCCTAAATCCACCTCTGATGTCCACCCACTTTAGCCACTGGCCCCACCCATCACTGGCATGTGGGCCCTGGATGGTTTCCAGAAAAAAACTAATCCCCCATCTGTGCACTCCATCTACCCTGTACTTTGCAAAATGTCTGCAAGCTTTCCAGAGAAGATAATTGTCACCCTAGACTTGCTTATTGTTCCCTCCCCCTCCCATTACTAGCAATTTTGCGAGAGTGAGATCAGCCGCTTATACTTCTTAAGATTATGTTCACTTCCAGCTATACCACAGCTTTAAGAAGTGTTCTGTTAATACAATTCATTAGCATGGTTCTTTCTTTCTTTTCCCCCTTCTGTGAGATGACAATAACTTTGTCTCTAAGAAGGGCTTCCAGAATAATTTAGAAATTCTGATTAAAGTTCCTTTAAAGTTCCTTTCTCCTAATTGCCACTGATAAGAAATTCTCATAGAAAAGGGATTTAGATAAATGTTCTATGGTATTGCCAGACACAAAGAACTAGCAGTTTGAAGCTACCCCCTGATCTAATCAAAAATATTCAATCTCATTAATAATACTGTCTCTCTGTATTCACAAATGGCTGCTTTTGACTCTACTGTGTTCTTATTAATTGCACACATTTTTACTGTCATTTTAGCATTTTGTTTCTTGGTCGTCCTATGACCACAGATTACATTCTACACATGTACAATCTGTGTACACAAAAGGGGTGTCTGCACATTGCATTCAATGAGTGTTCAGCCTGTGTATCCATGAGCGCGAACAGTTGAGCTGTACACTTGTAAAATCAGTCAAATGTATCATTCAACAAGTGTAGTCTGTGTACCCATGTACACAATAGTTGCACTCTTTCATGCAAACACCTGTACCACTTTAGAGACAGCTTATACCTGTGGTTAACATAACATGTGAATGAGCCTAAATAGTTGAGCTGCACACTCATACAGTAATTCAAATGCAACATTCAGTGTGTACAGTCTGTGTACAC
Source organism: Podarcis muralis (assembly GCF_964188315.1). Lineage (NCBI taxonomy): Eukaryota > Metazoa > Chordata > Lepidosauria > Squamata > Lacertidae > Podarcis > Podarcis muralis. The sequence goes on along the minus strand of NC_135661.1, from coordinate 37,320,693 downwards.
AGTAGATAAGCTGGAGAAATCAATCACTACACACCATTTCACACCAGGGGTACATGTTTGTGTCATACATTCCATTCAATGAGTATACAGTCTGTGAGTTGTACGTTTGTACACTTATTTATGTGACTTCCAATGAACGTAAATCCACTGTACCAGCGCACAGCAGGTGAACTGTACAAATTGGCAAGTGCACATCCTTTCACAAGAACACTTGTACCTGTGTCAAGACAACTTGTACCTGTGTTCAGTTTAAAATGTAAATGGACCTATTGTTAAGCTAGTTTGCTACTGTGTTGAGCAGAATTTCTCAAAATAGCTGTCTAGGATAAGGACCCCGAGATCATCTGCAGAAGCATCTCTGGTCATTCTCCAAGTTGGTGAGCCACAATTGACCTTCTGAGGGCCAGAGACCAGTGGTGGGTTGGAGCAAGAGGCAAAAGTGGGCAAAGGAATGGATGCGACACTTTAGCTTTGTATGGTAGGCTAGTTTCTACATACACTCTCATCCTGTATCTATCCTGTATCCAAGCAAGCAAGAGGCATTGTTAAGAGTTCAGGGGCACATTCCAGGCAGGCAAAAACACTCAAGAAGGTTGGTATTTTATTGAAGTGTTATATTTCCTGTTTTTTGGTGTCAAAAAAGTGGGGTATAAATGACTGGAAATTTATTATTTACGTGGAACATTTATAGCATTCAACAACATTGTAGCATTGTACAAAACACACACATATATACATATTGCTGCTGGTGGTGTGCAGCATTTAAGTGCTAAGAAACATTTTGATTAATGACCCTAATAATTCAAGGAGCTGATTAAATAACAATATATTTTTAATTTAAGTACTTAAAATACTGCAGATGACATCTTAAAAGAGGTGTTCCCTTTCACATGGGAAAAGCAGGAAGGAAGCATTTTTTTTTTTTTAGATTCTGTCACCATATAAAAATAAAATGGGCTGGAGTCGGACTAACTTAACTGCACTCCAAGTGCCACTGAAATCAATGGGACTTAAGTTAATCGGTGTAAATATTGATTTCAGACGACCTAAATGCAAACAGCTTAGGCTGCAATCCTGTACACACTTAGTTGGAAGCAAGTGTCATTGAACTCAGTATGACTGAGTAATTGCTCGTTTTTGCAATCTAAAGTGCATTTCTGTATCAGTTTGCATTAAAAAGATCTTGAAAATTCATATGCATGGAAATGTACATGTATCCTTATATGAACAATTTTGAACGCACATTCCTTTTTGTACGCACATACATGCATTTTTGCAAGCCATTTCGCCAAAGATATTGCTCATATATAATTTTTTCTGCACACTTCCCTCCACCCTCCACCACACACACACATTTTGAAACCTCGCACCATCCCTGTTTCAAACACATCAACTTTAATGCAGCCTCGTTTGGTTGGCAAACTGCAGTGAAAAATTCCAAGAAGTCTGCATTTCAAAGGATATCTGCATTTCAGTTCACATTCTGTTTCAAGAACTGCAAGTTAGATGGCAAATGCATCTGCATCCTTACTTCTAAGTAGTTATGTATAGGATTACACTGTTAATCCAGCCCCAGTGGAGTAAGCATGCCCCACACATTTCAAGCAACTTTTTTTTAAGATGCAAATTTATGCAGATTTAATTGGTTAGTTGATTGAGACTTTTTTTTAATTGGCTGATAGTCCTAAGTACTGTTATTACAAAAACGTTCTGTCATCTTTATGAAGATATCAAACTTGCTCTTGATAATTCCTTCTCTTTGTTGACTTGATCCAACTGTCTCATATACTGTATATATTTAACATATCTTATATATAATAATAAATTATAATAATGATTTTTTTTTATACCCCACCCTTCCCAGTTTAAAAACCGGGCTCAGGACAGCTAACAACAAATATAAAACATTGATTAAAATGTGACTTAAAAACAGCATAAAATACAACATAAATGCAGCATCAATGTCAATAAAATTCAAAAATTCAGGGGTTATTTTTTTTGGGGGGGAACCCCAATCTGTAAACATCAAATGATCACCAGGGCTAACTGGCCAAGTTGGTCCTACTAGGGCCAGCAAGGAGACCAGGGAAGAGTTTAAATGTGGGGTCCCAGAAGGGTTTCTTCATAGAAAAGAAAAGGGAAAGGGAATAGAAGATCAGGCTAATTCAAATTGAAGGCCAGGCGGAATAGCTATAGAAAAGCTATTTAGGTAGTTCCTAAATACACTTTTATAACTGCAATAGAACGAATAATGAGACTATAGCATAGTTAACTTAGTGGTTAATTCAGCCCTGGATGTGTCTATTTATCTCTAGCTTGTCTTTTGATGTGTTTCTTGCTGCAAAGTTGCTAACCAGTTACAGTTTATGACCTTGACATTTGCTTGTTTTCCTTTTGGAATTCTGGTGTATTTCATGTAATTGGTTATAAATAATACACATGGATGATAAGTCACCAGAGCACACAAGAGGCAATTTTCTGCTCCTTGTATTGTACATATTAGCTGAGAGATCCTTAAAACATTTAGGGGGTGAAGATGACATGTAAACAAGATAGAGCAAATGAAAATGGTATCTGCAGAGGGAGAAACAAGGCCAGATTTGTAATGCTATTGGGTTCTAATTTTTTTTAAAAAATGCGACATTTTGTTAATATAAGATAAAAAAGAGGGCATAGCAGAAAATAGTATCAGCCCAGTGGAAATAATATACACTGAATTAAAGATAGTGTTTTAATTAAGTGCATGAAAGACTGTCTTTTATGATCATATTTCAAATATTCAAATGCCTGTTTTTTCATCCATTCTCCTCTGACGTGGCTTAATAATATATCAAGAACAAAAAAGGGGGGTGTATAGGAGCCTTTTTGAAAATTCAATTAGTCCATCACTAAGGGGGAGAAATAATTTCTTTTTCATTAAAAGGAATTCAACCCTTTACTCCTTGTGATGAGAGAGAAAGAGAGAGTCTTGAATTCTGACAATTCTGCCTTTGTTATGCATGTATGTATCTGTAACAGATGAGGTGTCATCCTTGGGATAATTTATCATCCTAACAACTAATATTTTATTACAGTTAGTGATTTCTTGAGATCTAAAGAAAGAAAGCATTATTTTCCCCCTTTCCTGCCAAACTTGTCAGGAGCCATTTCGTAGGCATGCCTGTTTCTCCAGCAGGGTTCTTGGGACTTTGTGACTTAGGGGGCATTCAGATGTGGCAGACATTGTGTTGTTCTCCTCATCCAGCCCCCTCATCCAGCCCCCACCTGCCTGCCTTCATACTTACAACCAATCAGCAGGTGGCTCTGTCCACTATTAGCTCTGGTTCAAACTACTGTTGGTCTCTGTACTTTGACCCTCCCAATCCCAAAGGACAACAGTAACCACTGTTTCAGAGAAGAAGAGGAGTTTGAATCTGATATCCCACTTTATCACTACCCAAAGGAGTCTCAAAGCGGCTAACATTCTCCTTTCCCTTCCTCCCCCACAACAAACACTCTGTGAAGTGAGTGGGGCTGAGAGACTTCAGAGAAGTGTGACTAGCCCAAGGTCACCCAGCAGCTGCATGTGGAGGAGCGGAGACGCGAACCCGGTTCCCCAGATTACGAGTCTATCACTCTTAACCACTACACCACACTGGCTCTCAGAGCAGAGCAAGCCAGCAGCATGTTTGATGGATTCAATGCACTAACAGTGCACTAATATGTGTCTGTGCCTTCTGGATTTATATGGTCATTTGTAGCTGAGAGATGTGAGGATCCCTTACTGTCTGAGAATGTTTTGTCTTGGTGGCAGCACAGAGAAGTTATTTCATTCTCCATTCACATATGTACCTATGTATCACATGGAAAAAGAATTATGTGAACCATGGACTGTATGGAGACAGTTATAAGATGAAACTGAAAGGACTGCCTGTGCTTGCCCTCCCCACCTACACTTCCAGTCTGCTGCACAAAGGAACCCACAGCCTGTTGCACTTGCTCCCCACCCCCAATACTGTGTGAATGCTTTGCAATTTGTATTATTTTTATTGAAGTGGAGGAAATATTCGAAGAGCACATAGAAGATGCATGCAAGTGCATGTGTTTACTTTTGAAAGCAGTTGTTTCGAAAGAGTGTGCATGTGGCAAAAGTGAGTAGTAATGAGAAATCACACTTTTCACCTTTATATAAGGCCCTTGGATCAACTTTGGAAACTGGTGGAAAGTTATTAACACCTGTCAGCCCTTTGTTGGCCTAAGTAGAATGAGGTGCTGGTCTTACTTCTGCTCCCAGAAGACAAGTGTCTATATGGTTCTCACAGTACCTCCAGGGGATCTGTTTCAGACACTGAGTGACAGATTGCACTGGCCACATGGTGTATAAACTACCCTCTCAACCTCTGTGTCTGCTTACTTCCAGCACAGGTGTAAAGTGCATTGGCTGTCAGTTGCATGAAACCTGTTTCCCCCCCCCTCTCTCTCTCCCTCTCTCTCTCGCTCTCTCTCCACACACACACACACACACACACACACACACACACAGACTTCAATAGAAGGAGCTGATTCTCCACTGTTTTGCTGCTGTCCTTGCCTCTCTAAACAAAACTGAGAAGAAACAATCTTGCTGTGGGTGTAGGTGGATGTCAACAGCTACCAAGACAGTCGCATCCCAGGCCCTCTGAAAGATTCAAGTTCCACTCCAATAAAGAGCTGGGTGGGGCAGATAGCCTTGCACTGGAGAAAACAGGAATGTACTATCACCAGCAATTTTTTTAAGGCACCTGTTGGTGTGTCTGATGCAGGTTCCCTGGGAGGGAGAGTGAAGAAAAAGACTGGGAGAGAGCAAGATGTCAGCAGCAAGGGCATTTCTGTCCCAGAAATGTCTGTCCCTGGAAAACTAGTGGGAAATACTGTTAATGATAAAATAACCAAGCGTATAGAAGAATAAGCCATGTTGAAGCTGAGTCAGCATGGCTTCTGCAAGGGCAAGTCCTGCCTCACTAAGCTATCAGCATTCTTTGAGAATGTCAACAAGCATATAGCACCTTAAAGACCAACTAAGTTAGTTCTTGGTATGAGCTTTCGTGTGCATGCACACTTCTTCAGATACACTGAAACAGAAGTTGCCAGATCCTTCTATATAGTGAGAAGGTGGGGAGGGGTATTACTCAGAGGGGGGTGGGAATGGGTGATTGGCAGATAGCTGTGATGAGCCTGTTGACGACTATTAACGACTGCAGTAGGTCTTACAGGAAAAAGCAAGGGGTGAGAAGGTGAAAAATGGCTTTGTCATGTATAGTGAGATAAGAATCCAATGTCTTTATTCAGGCCAGGTGTCTCCATGGTTTTAAGTTTGGTAATGATTTGCAATTATCAATGATTTGCAATTATCATTAAGTTTGGTAATGATTTGCAATCTCCTACTGTCTTGAGAAACCAGTAGGAGAACACTTCAATCTCCCAGGACATTCTATACAAGATCTCAAAGTAGCTGTTTTACTACAAAGGAATTTCAGAAATAGACTGGAAAGAGAAGCTGCTGAATTGCAAATCATTACCAAACTTAAAACCATGGAGACACCTGGCCTGAATAAAGACATTGGATTCTTATCTCACTATACATGACAAAGCCATTTTTCACCTTCTCACCCCTTGCTTTTTCCTGTAAGACCTACTGCAGTCGTTAATAGTCGTCAACAGGCTCATCACAGCTATCTGCCAATCACCCATTCCCACCCCCCTCTGAGTAATACCCCTCCCCACCTTCTCACTATATAGAAGGATCTGGCAACTTCTGTTTCAGTGTATCTGAAGAAGTGTGCATGCACACGAAAGCTCATACCAAGAACTAACTTAGTTGGTCTTTAAGGTGCTACTGCAAGGAATTTTTTTTTTGTTTTGACTATGGCAGACCAACACGGCTACCCATCTGTAACTGGAACAAGCATATAGTTAGAGATGATCCAGGTGACACAGTGTACTTTGGTTTTCAAACAGCTGTTGGCAAGGTACCTAACCACAAACCCAGTCATTGGAGCCTCCAAGTAAGGCTAATCTAAGGACAGTTCCAGGAATTATGGAATTACTTTTAGTTTGAAATTGCCCTTAACTGCATGCTTACCTGTGATTAAACCCCAATGACTTCACAGTTTGAGCAAACATGCGTAAGATTGCACTATTAATGCTCTGTGTAATGCTTACCCACAATATGGCTTTTTTCATTTCTCTTATATTTACTGATTTATTGATGGAATATTGTTGTTGTTGTTGTTGTTGTTGTTGTTATAGTTGCCAATGGTAGAATGCAGTGGGGATGAAAATAGTGCCTGCATATAGAAGGGCCAATGCTCACCAGAAGGAAACACAGCATTAAAATGTATAGCATTGGCTGATGGATGTCTTGATAATGCAATACAGTGGTACCTTGGTTTAAGGACAGCTTAGTTTATGAATAACTTGGATTAAGAATGGTGCAAACCCGGAAGTAGGTGTTTTGGTTTGTGAACTTGGCTTTGGAATAAGAACATGTTTCACTTCCTGTTGAGTATGTTCCATTTGTAAATTGAGTCCCCCGCTGCTATGGGAAGCATGCCTTGGTTTAAGAATGCTTTGGTTTAAGAACGGACTTCCGGAATGGATTAAGTTCGTAAACTAAGATACCACTGTACAGTGTACATAAATGTCCAATTCACAAAACTCTGCTACTTTTTCCATAGGTAGCCCTCCTGCAACAGGGACAGGGACACTGCAGATTACTTTGGAAGATGTTAACGACAACGCCCCCTCTCTTTATCAAGCGGTTTCATCTGTCTGTGAAGATGCGAAAGATGTGAAGGTCATCTTTGGAGCCTTAGACAAGGATATTCATCCTAATGCCGAACCATTTAAATTTGAGTTGAGCAAGCAGTCTGGACAAGATAAAGTATGGAAAATCACAAGAATCAACAGTAAGTATATTAGAAATAGTACTCCCTTCCATTATTCAATCTTTAAAGTTCTCTCTCCTCCTCCCACCTTTTATCCATCCCCAACTGTTATCCACAAAATGGATCCTTGTTAAATTTCTCAACCATTCTGTCCGATATTTCCATTATATCTAAGGCTACTTTCTTATCTGTAATCAACTGTTATATATAAAACTGGTCATCCTTAAAAAATTCTCAGTATTTATGTCTGAGATTCCAATTCAATATATTATACCAAGTTTCCCAAACTTGGGTCTCCAGCTGTTTTTGGACTACCTCCCCCATCATCCCTAGCTAGCAATACCAGTAGTACCAAACAGCATTAAACTTTGTTACTAAGCATTTTCTTCATATTTTCCTCTTCTTCCTTCTGGGATTTGTGTTTTGCTTCCAAGTCTGCCTCCGCCTCACAAAAAAGCTTTGATGTCACATACACCCCATATATGTAAAGCACAATTTTTGCATGGTTTAAGCATACCATTTCCCCCAGAGCTACATTTCCCAGCACCATTAAATCTACATTTCCCAGGATTTTTTTGTGGGGAGCAATTTGTGTTATTTGTATGGTGTGGCAGATGTGCAGCTTCCCGCTTCATTCAAGTGCCTCTGTTTTGTTTGAAAAGCAACAAAGCACCTGAAGCTCATTTGAAAGTGGGACCAATGTGCTGAAATACAACCTGAAGACAGTCCAACTAAATCTTGGTTGTGGGAAATGGCCAAGCAATAAGAATTTTCTGATGCTATTGTTAAAAGCACCGCCTTTGGCCACAATACACAAATCCTGGCCAAAGTCTCCCTGATAGGCTCTGAGGTTGACTCAGACTGTTATAAAAGCTGTCCAAAAATTCAGTGACACAAAGGAAGTCAAGAGGCTGACAGATTTCTGCTGAGGGAGCCCTTAAGTTTTGCTGCGCCTCTGAAGTGCGTTGAATTATCTTCTGTTACAGTGTGTGGGAAATTTTGCCACTTCCTTAGTAGAAAATGAACACTCAGGGAGTCTGAACCAGCTCAGTGCATTACAGCCATCCCATGCAACGCAATGACTAGCACACCTGGTGGGTTTCTATTCTCATGAAATTGCAGGTGTGGGGAGAAGTGTTTCACTGCTGTTTTCTCCTGCTGAAGCCATTCCTCAGCAAATGCCTTTCTAGCTGCTCAATTATGATTGCAAATAGACACATTTTGGCCTTCACTGAGCTTTAGTAATGGTTTGAGATCTATCAACATACAAAGCCAGAATGTTGTTTAGCTTTGTTAAACATTTTCTCAGATAGCAATACAAACTTGAGAAGTGTTGATACGTTAGGTCATCATGGAAGTAGAATTAATGGTTACCCATTTTTGGAAGGAGCTATGAAAAAACGTTAATATACAAAGGGTTGGGATATGGCTTTAGTTGAAATGTTGACACATAAAATCACACTGGCTAGGTGGAGTCAAAAGAGGAATAATTTTGGATCAGAATGGTTTGCTTTTGCGTGTGAATAAGAAAATTAATGATGTAATTCTGCCATCTCTTTACGCCGCTTGGTGGAATCCTAGCTGTTTATATTTGCTGTAGTAGCATTAATAATAATAGCAGCATCTGTTATCTTTCTACTATGTTTCACAGAGAGTAATTCTTGTGTGATTTTTGATGTGCCTATTAGTCTCTGGAACTGAGTTTTATTCACAATTTAAATTATGTTCAGAATTTTATTTATGTTTTGAGTTACATTCTTTGCAGCAGTTCAGGAACTGCCTTTGCTACACTGGTTTCAAAACTTATTTTTCTTCCTTTCTTTACATAAGAATGGGTGATGGAGGTAATGCTTCAGGAATTTGATATTTGTGGATTTCTCTAAGGAATTTGTCTATCTATTTGAAAGAATTTCTAAACTTCTTAATGCTTTAAAAGATCAAAACGGTATATGCAACATTCATAGAAACAATAAGGCAGTATAAAACAGTTACAACATTTATAAAAAGCAGTAAAACAGTAAAAAGCTATAAATGCAGATTGTGGTAGGGATTCAATAATCTTTTAAATCAGGAAGAACCTGGGCAGAGAAAGATGTCTAAGCTTTTCAAAATGTCCCCTAATTGTTGTTTCCTCTTTCATTTCAGACACCCACGCCCAGCTCATTCTGCCACAAAACTTGAAGAAGGCGAACTACAACATCCCCATCTTGGTGACCGACTCAGGGAAACCGCCTCTAATTAACAATACAGAACTGAAAATCCAAGTGTGTTCCTGCACAAAATACAAAATGGACTGCAGCGCATCTTCGACCCTTCACTTCAGCATGGTCCTCTTCTTCATTTCACTCTTCAGTTTATATTGTAAGTTTCCCAAAAATGTCTAACACTAGAGTTAGTTCACACTCAACCTGGTTCTGTTGATTGATGTGTTCATGCCACTGATGGGGATGAAAAAGCAGGGGGTTCATTCAGAGTGGGACCTCTTTCATCCGTATCCCACCCCGCCCCGCCCTCGTCAGTCATGATCCTATCTAGCTGAAGTAGCAGCCAGCCATGGGTTGCCATTTTCCCAGAACACTGCAGGGCACCTGCTGTGGGGATGTTTAGAGAGGCAGGAGAGGATATGTTATTTGATGATATCCTTCCTAACTTGTGTTAGCAGGTCCTATCTCTTAGCAGAGTTCCAAACATTCCCCCTTTTTAAATTTGTACAGCGGTTAGCTTGTTGCAGACTCGTCTGAGGCTCACTATATAATATTCCTGATAAGATCCCTTCTTATCCCTCTTAAAAAGTGTAGACATGACAATCTTATTAAAGTCCCTATAAAAGTAGTTTACTCACTGTATCATCAGTTCACAACTGGATCCCTGAAAGCAGACTTAGGTTACTATGTGGAACTATCCCATAAGGGAGTTAGTCCCAAGTGACTGCGAACAGGCAGTCACTTCTGCTCACATGTAGAAAAGCAAAATGGATAAGAGGAGCAAAAGAAGGAGGTATGCTCCTCTTGCCCAGATTAGGTCATGCCCACATCTAGTCACATGCAAATGAAGTTTGTCACGGCTCAGGAGGAAGTTTTCTCCTGGCTGGTACAAAGCATGTTGTACTTGACTGCTATGTGTTTCACATCCTACACCTGCCACAGTGTCACTCTCGATCTGTGTGGGAAGTTAGCTTCTAGCTGCCTTATGTTCAGCAGAGGCAACAGTGCTGAGGATGCAGTGGCTTCAAAGGGTGTTGTGTGTTGACTCTAGGCCTGCCTCTGATGGATGACAGCTCTTAATTTCAGAGATGCCGACTCGGCTCTAAGTCAAGCAACAGGGAAACAAATGATGCTCATTCAGAGAAGGCATGAAGCAGATTGTCAACAGAAAAATAACAGTTTTAGACTACAGTGTATATAAAGTAGTGGTGGGGAGTCTGTGGCCCTGAACTCCTATCAGCCCTATCCAGCATGAGCAAGTCTTGAGAATAATGAGAGTTATTGAGTCCCACAACCAGAAGGCATCAGGTTTCTCTCCCCACCCCCATTCCTAGACTTACATAATTTTTTTTCAGGCTACAACCCTCTCGGTTCCAAGTGCCCTCCTCTCACCCTACCCCTATAAAAAGCATCAGTCAGAATAGCAGTTTGCACAACCCACTAGGGAAGATAAGAACACCGACAAAGTCAAAATAGTAAAAATTTATTTCACAATTATTCAAAATCCAAGTAAAGCAATCAATTCAACAAAATTGATGAACTTGATCCAGTGATATGAGTCTGATAGTCTTTACACCTTCAGTGCCCCCACTGCACCCCAAGAGGCAGAACCACCCACTTTGGGAACCACAGATCTAGACTGTACCCATTTCCTGGGGACAGTCCCTGGATTTACAAATCAGTCCCCATACAAAATCCATTGAAGTTGAAAAGTGTCCCCGCATTCATTGAAAAAAATCTGGTAACCTTAATCTTGACACACAATGGACAGTGCATTAATGCTGTAATATTCCAAGTGTGCATTAGCCATGCCTTCTCACCCCTGACCTACTGAATTTGATTTGCTTGAATCTGAGCAGAACTCTCTGCTCAGTGGGGGACTCTGCTGGTCATGCGGAGATTTCTACTCTTGTACAATTGAACATAAGTACAACAACTGCAGGCCTTCTGTTAACAACATAGGATAAGGGCTGCAGGCCTGGGGACGTGGGTGTACAGGAACTGGGGGCAGGTCTTGTGTATGCACCCCTGACCCACCCCTTCCTTGAAATGTTGTGTGTTCACATGAACACAGTTGATGTCAATTAATCTCTGGTCAACCTGATACAACAATAATGAAAGCAGCTTTCTGCAGTATTTCCACAGGTTTAACAATTTAGGATTACAGTGGTACCTCGGGTTACATACGCTTCAGGTTACAGACTCCGTAACCCAGAAATAGTACCTCAGATTAAGAACTTTGCTTCAGCACGGCGGCAGCGGGAGGCCCCATTAGCTAAAGTGGTGCTTCAGGTTAAGAACAGTTTCAGGTTCGGAACGAATTAAGTACCGTATTTTTCGCCCCATAGGACGCACCGGCCCCAGTGGTGTAGCGTGGGGGGTGCAGGGGGGGCCGGCCGCACCGGGCGCAACATCTGGGGTTAGGGCAAATCCACAGGTTAGGGGGCGCAAATCCACGGGTTAGGGGTGCAAATTACTTGCCTTGCCCCGGGTGCTGACAACCCACGCTACGCCACTGACCGGCCCATAGGACGCACCTAGTTTTTTGGGGGGGAAATAAAGGGGGGGAATTTATTTTTCCCCCAGGTGCATTGTGCTAAGCCTGAAGCTTGGGGCGTGCGGAGCTCAGCGCGCCCCAAGCTTTTGGGTGCCGGCAAGATCTCCGCTAGCCGTGAGAAAGCCCCACGACTTAGCACGGCTCTCCCAGGGCTAGCGGACCGCTGCGCTAATCCCGAAGCTTGAGGCATGCGGAGCTCAGCGCGCCCCAAGCTTCTGGGTGCTGGCAAGGTCTCCGCTAGGCGTGGGAAAGCCCCACGACTTAGCGCGGCTCTCCCAGGGCTAGCGGAGCGCTGCGCTAATCCCGAAGCTTGGGGCGTGCGGAGCTCAGCACGCCCCAAGCTTCTGGGTGCCGGCAAGGTCTCCGCTAGCCCTGGGAGAGCTGGGTCTCCCACGGCTAGCGGATAGCTTCCTGAAGCCTGGAGAGCGCGAGGGGTCGGTGCGCACTGACCCCCCTCGCTCTCCAGGCTTCAGCGAAAGCCTGCATTCGCCCCATAGGACGCACACACATTTCCCCTTCATTTTTGGAGGGGAAAATGTGTGTCTTATAGGGCAAAAAATATGGTACTTAACCCAAGGTACCACTGTTTATCCAACTAAATTCTACTCAGAATAGACCCTTTGAAATTAATGGACTTAAGTTAGTCATTGGATGCCACTGTTAGCCTCTGCAGAAAGTAACAGAGAAATCAGGTCAAAGAGCCATCTAACCACATCTACTCAGAAATAAGTCCCATTGAATTGAATGGTGCTTACTCTCAGTTAGGTGAGGTTAGAATTGCAGCCCAAGGATTTATTTTATGTTATGCTTTTGGATTTCTTACCCACCTTTCACCACTTTGCTACAATGCCAAACATTTCTTTCTTTCTTTCTCCCCAATTCCACACACGGAGGTGGCTGCCACGAGCTCTCCCACAGTCCAAATATTTATCAGAATAATCAAAGATTACGCTGCTGTAAAAAAGAAAAAAAAACATGAGAGACCCTTAATGTGCATTGAGCAGATGAAATATCCCCATCACTGGTGGCAAAATTATGGGCTTAATTTTTGCTCGCACATCCAGAAAGAGGGAGAGGAAAAAAAACCTGCTTACTTGCTTGGCTTCGCTCTTGGTGCTTATACTTTATGAGCCACTTCTGCCTGGGAGGTAAATCCCTCTGTCAAGTGAGGATTTTGCTTCCCACGCCAAATTTTGTGCCTGCGTGCATACGTTTGACAATCTGGAATGGAGGATAGATAGCACAATGTGTGAGCCATTCAGTATGACTATGAGCCCTCTGTGATTCTCTTGCCAGAACAAAACATCTTGGTATTATCATTTAAATGAAGCAATTATTATCTAAGCTTGGGATATGTTCAGGAAGTCAGTGGAATGATATGTGGTTGAGGTTTTTATTTTATTTGGGTTGGGGGGCATTGAATGAGTTTAACTGCTCTGAAAAACTGCAGGATGGCAAATAATCTCAAAACAGCATATGCAATGACCGCCCCTAGCAGTAGATGGGATGGATTCCAGCTGCATCAACCATGTGAAGGGAGAAAGCTAGTTTTCTACAACTGAGTTCTACTCAGAATAGATCCATCAAATTTAATGGACTTAAGTTAAGCCAGAGCTGCACCATACATTTAAAGCACATCCACTGCATATTTATTTATTTCATAAATAAATCAAACAAAACTCAATTTACAAATCATAAAATAAAATTATCAATGAAAAGAATTGACAGTAATAATTGAAGTCTTTTGAAGAGTTAAATAACAATAGACTAGAAAACAGATGGAAACTCACATCAACTTTCTAAACACCTGGGTAGGCTTGTCTTAAAAAAAAGAAGAGTTTTTAGCAGGCACCAAAAAAAGAGTACAGTGAAGGCGCCTGACTGATCTCAATAGGCAGGAAGTTCCAAAGTATAGCTGCTGCCATATTAAAAGTGTATAAATGCGGAACAGGTACAATTTTGCATGCCACCTGTAGCAGTGCTGGTTCTGCCGATTGCAATGGTTGAGTGAGCATATATGGGGTAAGGCTCTCTTGTAGGTAAACACAGATTTCAAGCTAACTTTTTCCCAAAGAATCCTGGGAGATGTAAGTTGCTAAGGATTCTGGGAACTGAAGTTCTGTGAGGAAGAAACTGCTGTTCCCAGTATTCTTAGGGGGAAGTTGTGTGCTTTAAATGTGAGTTGGGTGTGCTTTAAATGTATGGTGTGGATCTGCCCTTAGTCATGTCCATTAATTTCAGTGGGTCTACTCTGAGTAGATCTAACATTGGATACAGACCCTATTTTTGTTTGTTTTATTGCATTTATATCCTACCTCCCCACCCCCCACCCAAAGAGCTTAAGGCATAGTCCTCCTCCTCCCCATTTTATTCTCATAACAACCCTGTGAAGTAACTTAGGCTAAGAGATAGTGACTGGCCCAAGGCCACCCAGTGAGCTTCATGGCCAAATGGGGATTTGAACCCTGGTCTAAGTAAAACACTCACCACTACACCACACTGGCCCTCAGGATCAAAATGTGCTCTGGAATTTCTGGGCAGGCAAACGTAGATCTCTGCAGGTTGTCTAGGCTTGTTCAGTGTGTTTATCAGTTCCTACAAAAAAAACCCAAAAGCAATTAATGACCAAAGTAAATGTTAAAAAATACATAAATATTATTTAAAACAACTTATTTTAGCAGTGGAGTATCACGTTATTAACACTTTCAAATTCCAAGAGAAACAAAAACAAAATCTCTTACTGGCATTAAAACAATGACAATGTTATGTTGGTGCTGGGAGGACTTCTCTGGGAAGAAGATTTGTATGGTGAGCCTTGCTGGACTTTTAACATAGACCAGTTGCTGTACAAGAGTACGGTAGCTTCAAACTGCATTGGTAGTTCCTCTACTCAGTATGCTGCACATTACTCATGGGTACAGCAATTAATTGCAAGCTGATTTAGGAGCAGAGTCATGCATTCCACTACACCCTAAAAAGAGTCACTCACTTCCTGTATGAAGAATGTCGTTCATCATTGACTGTAAAGAGTTCCCAGTTTGTGAACTCCAGCTCACATGCTGGGATTATGTGCAATCCGGACACCCACAGAAAGGGTGTATCCAGAGTTCACACAGCCATTACAGGTGCATGGGACAGCTAAGCTGTGCCCCCCCAATATCTCCCCCCCCCCCAGGCCTAGTCCGCCCATTGGGGCAGGGTGAAGCAACCACCTCATGGGCACCCTGCCTGCCCCACCACCTCTGATGGAGAAGAGGTGCTGGGGTCGGTGCTGCTTTCTGGTGACATCTCAGGAGACTTCACTGAACTTCTATGAGATCTCATGGAGTGTGCCAGATTTCATGAGATTTTGGTGAGATCTCACTGGAAATCAATGCCAATACCAGTGCCACAGATGGTGACAGGTCACAGCAAGGTGGCATTTTGCCTCAAGTAGCAAAATGCAAAGTGCCAGCCCTGTTGAACACCAACACCCATCAGCTTCTGCTGGCACAGCCAACAGTCAGGAATGATGGGGTCCAGCAGCAGCTTATGGGTCACATGTTAGCTACTCTTGGAACAGGAGTCTTCCTCAACCTGGTGCCATTCAGATTTTTGGAAACACAACTCCTGCAAGCCCCAGCCAGCATGGGAAAAAAAATCAAGCCACACATAATAGTGAATACCTTTAGAAATCTATCTTGCCCCCTAGAGAAATTGGGTGAAATGTTCCTTCCAGACTGTAGAAATAGATTTCAAGAACCCATTTGCACATAGTTCTACCATACGCAAAAGTTGGTGCCCCACATTTCCTGTCCATTCTAGAATAGATACGAGCACCACAATGCTACAGTGGTACCTCTGGATGTTAACGGGATCCATTCCAGAGCCCTGTTTGCATCCTGAGCAGAACGCAACCCGCGTCTGCACGTGCATGGGTCACAATTCACAACTTCTGCGTGTGCGTGTGACGTCATTTTGAGCGACGCGGCGAAACCCAGAAGTAACCCGTTCTGTTACTTTTGGGTCGCCGTGGAACACAACCTGAAAACACTCAATCTGAAGTGTCTTTAACCCGAGGTATGACTGTACTTTGAAATGAGCTATAGGAGCAAAGAATTGTTCAGTCATTTTGAAGTCAGTCTAAGCAACCTTTAGTGCTCTCTCTTTTCCAAGTTGCCTTGGGGGTCTAGCCAGGTCTGCAAACTGCAAAGTTTGACTTTGGCAGCGATAAGTAAAACACTCCATTACCCTGCCGGAAAGTGAGGAGGCAAAGACTGAACTCGATGTGAAGAGACTAAATGAGTTTTGTGGAGTCTGCATTGAAATTAATTTGTCAAACTAAGTGTGAAAGGCCTCAGGTGTGCTGGGAAATGGCGCATCACACAGATGCCAGGACTCTGATTGCAAATAAACCTCAAAGATATCCTTGTATTTAACTATCTATTAATTTCCTCAAGCCTTCCAGTTGAAGTGACAATTCCTGGTAAGACTTCACCCCTGGTGAGTCCTCTGCATCCACCCGCCCCCTACTTATGATGATGCCACTCTTTCCCATTTCAGCAATGAACCAGAAGACCTAAGATGCAATACAGTCTCATTTCCCCCTCCAGTCTACAAATCCAGAAGACATAAACCATTAAACATTTCATTAATTGGATGATTTAAATCTATTTGAGTCTCAAGCGAGCAGAATTTGGGGAAACAGTTAATGGAGCAAAGCAGCCTCCCCCAACCTGACAGTCTCCAGGTGTCAGATTGCAAATGGCATCGTCACATGGGTCACACACTGACTAGGGCTGATGGGACTTGGAGCTTAATAGCTTCTGGAGGGCACTGCATTGGCTACCCCTGCGCAAGAAGTTTCTTAGCAGCCACGTGAAGCTTGCTGATCCTATATAATTTACACTCCATTGAAATGAATGGATGAAGCCAGGAACTTGTGGATGATTTCACACAAGAAATAAATACATATAGGAAATATGTATTCTATGCATACACATCCACATAAAGAGGAAAAGAGACGATGAATAAATGTGAAAGATAAGTGTATCCATAAGGCATAAATACTTGATCATTCGGAAATATTCCTACTATGTGATCCAGTTGTTGTTTTTTTATCAGCTTTTCCTCAGAAGTGAAAGCAGCACTTGAGAAGATTAAACCTTGATGCCTTATGTGGTGTGTCTTGAGGAGGAGAGGGGGGAAATGTTTAATATTCCCTGGTTTTGACAGAGCTAAATTACTGGTTTGTAATAGACTGTGTTTCTTTTCTGGGCGGTTTATTAATGTCAGGCGTATGACTGCCGAGTCATTTTCTGAATTGTTTTAAAACAGTCTATAGCTAAAACCAGCCAATAATTCACAGAAGATAATTTACTTGACAAATTTTGGCTGCTGCTCTGCTGGCAGGGAGGCCACAGAAAATCACAATTTCAGTCTGCTCAAGTTTATCAATTTTTTATCTAACCCAATTTATCTCCTTGTCTTCCATGGGATTCAGTATTCAGTGTGTGATATTCCAAACTGCAGCAGTGTTGGAGGACTTTCAGCATTCCAAATTAAAGCTACACCAGCTGATTTTTTTATTTGCTGCCAAGGCCACGTGGTGCTCTCTTTTCTTTCAACTTCCCACCTTCAGTTGCATTCCCTGATTGTGCAATATTGTTTCTACAGAGTAGCATTTTCATGATTAGCCACTGGTGACATTGCCAACTCTAGATATATGTGAGAGCTCCCACTATGGATCTCAAGGATCTTCAAAGTCCTAAGGGTTCTCTTGCTGTTAGAAAATACCTAGTGAGCTCTTCACTCAGAGGAGCTTAGCGCCTTTCATATCCTCAGAGTCCTTCTGAGATCTACTTGTTTAAGCAGTCTTCCTTCCCCCATTAATCACTATATCACCAAGTGTGTAGCCTCTTCTTTTCTTCAGCTAACCCTTTCCCTCCTTGACTCACCACTGAGGTGGCTAGCCCCAAAATCACTGCCTTTTCCTTCACAAGAACATAATAAGAGCCTGCTGCATCAGGCAAGTGGCCCATCGAGTGCTGCATCCTCTTCTCACAGTGGCCAACCAGAGGCCTGTGGGAAACTTGCAAGTAGGACATGAGCACAAGAGCCTTCTCCCCTCCTGCAGTTTCCAGCAACTGGAATTCTCAATTATATTTGCATAGGAGGCTTGTTGCTACACATATTCAAACATCCCTTTCCCAGGCAAAGAAAAATTATCACAGTTCAAGGGCACATTCCAATTAGCCAAAAGACACACAAAGAGGGTGTAAGGCAGGGTTTGGGAGGGGGTGTGTCCTGAGGAGAGTCCCAAGGGCCAGATTAGCCTGAGGTTCTCCATCGCTGGTATAGAAGAAAGCACTCTGGCATTAAAAAAAAGCAGTCGTGAATTTCCTCCTCCCATGCTCCTTTAGGGAGGGAATGTGGGTAAATCAGCAACCTGAACACTGTTGACTGTCTTGTTAGCGCTTTGATTCTGATCAGCTTCCCATCTCCCTGTTCAGTAGCAGTCAGGTTTTATTGAACCTTATGCTGAAAGTGCATGTTTTTAATCATCTGAAGATTAATTCAATAAATATCTGGAGAGAGGGTAATTGTGCTTCTCCCCCCTGAAGAAACTGAGTGATCAGCTAGCAAACTTGAACATCTATCCTTATCAACCAAATGACTGTATATTACTAGAGCCAACCTGAATGGCTTTAAAAGAGAATTGAACTAATTCATGGATGGCTGATTTCATGGCTGTGCTCTGCCTCCACAGTCCTTGGCAGCATTGCTTATGAATGCCAGCTGCTGGAAGCCACAGGTGAGGAGAGTGCTCTTCTGCTCAGGTTCTGCCTTTAGACATCACATTAAGGCATCTAGTTGGCCACTGTGAGAACATATTGCTGAACTAGACGACCATTGGCCTCATTCAGTTCTTAACATTTTCTGAATGAAGTTGATCATTTAAGTCCATTCCAGTCTTAAGACCTGGTTTTGCAATAGAAACTGCCTCAGTTACTCTGGAGGATGACCTGACCTGCGCTGTGAAAAGAACAGCGGAAGTGCTATCACGTTGATTCATTTTCATCATCACCCAATAGCACTTGATACCATCAGCCATGGTATCCTTTGGGGCCATCTGGCTGGAACGGATATACAAGCTGTCACTCTTTAGTGGCTCCATTACCATCTGGCAGGCTGGATCCAGGTGGTGGTGCTAGGAGACTGCTCTTCTACTCCATCACCTTTGGTCACCTCAAGGTTCTGTTTTGTTTTCTATGCTTGTTATCAAATACATTAAACCTTTGGGTGAGGTCATCCAGAGGTTTTGGCTGAGATAGCACCAGTGTGCAGCTGACATAAAAAGCTATTTATTTTGTTCCAGTATTTCAACTTCAGGGAAGCACTAGAATTGATACTCCAATGTCTGGAGCTAGTTCAGGAATTGATGGAGTTTAACAAAGTAAAAACTTAATCCTTACTACAGGGATGAGGAATCTGTAGCCCTCCAGCTGTTGTTCCACCCCCCTGGACCCCAGCCGGAATGGCCAATGATCAGAGTTTATGGGACTTGCAGTCTAGCAATTTACAGAGGAACATGTGTTCCCCACCACTGACTTACAAGATGGAGGTACTATTAATGAAGAATGCTGGTGAACTAGGTAGGGTAGTTCAATCTCTTCTGGATGAGATTGCATTCACCCCAAAGGTGCAGGGTGCCTAGCTGTGGGTTAGTACAAGATCTATTGCTTTCCTTGAAGCAGAAGTTATGGTGGTTACCAGGAGGACTTAGATGACCTTTGACTTAGGATGATCTCCATTTTGGATCTTCCTCTTGAAGAAATGTTATGTTAAACATAGCATAGTTTAGTGGTCAAAAATGATGGAACCCTAATCACATAATTCCCGAGCTAGAGAAACTCAGCATAAAATTTGATTTGAGTAACAGACCAGTGATATTAACAAACAAATCGTTTAGTAGTATTATAGTATTCCACACAAAGCCCAATGTGCCTGTATCAGAGATACAGAAACAAATTATTCAAAACAAATAGCAATAACTATCTAGCAAACAAGTAACAACCATTGAGGCCTTGCTTAGTCAGTATATGTTTAGCAGTCAGTGGAATGTGCAGTGGAAATGGAGGCCACAACTCTGAATTTATTTGCATGCTAATAAGTCCCTTTCACTTTGGGACTGTCATTTCTGTATGGCTGATAAGAACAGTTTTAACAATATTTGGATTTTTAAAAAATCTTCCAGCATCTATGTTTCTTAAGCATAGAGGTCTATTGCAAGCTGATGAGGAAGGCAGCTAAACAAAGACATTGTGTTATAGCCAACCAAGTCATCACAGAAATAGAATGACTTCCACTTGTGCAACAGAACTTCCCCTCCCTTTCTCCCCACAAACCCTTCTCCAAAATCTGTTCTGGAGGCTTCTCTAGCCCTCCAGAAAAGATGTGGAGGGATGTGTGGGGCACATGGGGGTAGAAGTGAGAGAGGGGGAAGTTCGTTACATGAGCAGAAATCATTGGTTGGCATCAACCCAACATCTTTGAATTAATGATGATAAAACATTTGAGAAAAGTAAATAGAACGTTACTTGTATTTTTTAAAAGATCAACACTGCTTACCGTATTTTTCCATGTATAACACGCCCCCACGTATAAGACGACCCCTATTTCACTACAGCCACCAAATGTCTGCACGCTTGTTGCCAAAAGTCCACCTGCCCACTCAATGCAACCACAGCCAATTGCATGCACACCTCACCGCTGCCATAAATCGCCTGCCCAATTGCCACAGCTGCAGCCAATCATCAGCAGGCCTTGCTGCAGCAACCAATCACATACCCAATCGCCTCTGCCAATCTCTTGCTGGCTGCTGCCACCAATCCCCCCTGCCCGCTATCCATGTATAAGATGACCCACAATTTTTGCCTTTTATTTCTAAGGAAAAAATGTTGCCTTATACACGGAAAAAATGCGGTATATTCTCACAATCTCCATTAATCTGGAAAATTAGCCACCATTTCTTGAGGTTACCTGATACAATTTCTTCTACAGGAAGTCTATTTGTTCCCAAAGTGGTTGTGTGTGCTTGGTCATGGTCTTAGAGACAATGTCCCACAAAACAACATAGACATGCATTGCATAAGAGATGAGAAGGTTTTGAGCCTTCAGGTGTTCTTGAACTCCAATTCCCATCAGCCTGCATGGCCAACATTCAGGGATAGTGGGAGATGGAGTCCTGCATCTTCTGGAGGGCTGCAGGTTCCCCCCACCCCTACCTTATACCAAATCAGATCATTTCCCTTTCTAGCTCACTGTGAGTGGTATCATCTCTCTTTCTGCATTGCAACCCTTTGCTCAGGCACAGAGCTGTGGCCCCATAAGCATGGCAGCTTACTAAATTGAAATGTAGACCTACTACATAATGGTCTTATGATCACTCCCCCTCCGAGAGCCAAAAGGGCGGGAGGGCTCAACCGCTCACTCTTGGAGTAACCAGCACAGATTAAAATCTCCATTTCACTCATAAAAATGCATTAAGCATATGAAACAAATCCATGCAGTTATTACTGTGATTATGAGTATGCCCAGATAGTTAAAGCTGTGTTAACTCTATATTAAATGATCTTGAATATGTACTCAAGGGTGAGTTTATATAAGAACATAAGGAACTTACCATTCTTAATAGAAGAAGAAAAGCCCTGCTGGATCTGACCGAAACAGATGCCTCTGTAGGAAGCCTGCAAGCAGGACCCAAGTGCAACAGGAACTCTCCTCACGTGCGATGCCCAGAAGTTGGTGTTCATGGTAGAACATCTCCATTGGGGCTAGAACCACTGGCAGCCTCCTCTTCCAGGAATTTGTCTAATCCATTTTTAAAGCTGGTGACCTCCTGCAGGAGTAAATTTCATAGTTTAAGCATGTGATATGTGGAGAGATGCTTTCCTTTATCTATCCTGAATCTTCCAACATTCTGTTTCAATGGATGTTCCCAAGTTCTGGTACAGTGGTACCTCGGGTTAAGTACTTAATTCATTCCGGAGGTCCGTTCTTAACCTGAAACTGTTCTTAATCTGAAGCACCACTTTAGCTAATGGGGCCTCCTGCTGCTGCCACGCCGCCAGAGGACCATTTCTGTTCTCATCCTGAAGCAAAACTCTTAACCTGAAGCACTATTTCTGGGTTAGCGGAGTCTGTAACCTGAAGTTTATGTAACCTGAAGCGTATGTAACCCGAGGTACCACTGTATTATGATAGTATTAAATGACTGTATTAAAGGGACAATTGTTCCTATATTATTCTGAATGGACGTTAAACATTTTGGAAGACATTTCTCCATGTCCCACCACTGTTTTAATTAAAGCTGGTAGGGGTGGGCTCTTCTAGGTGGTAGCACCTGGGCTCAACAACACTCTCTCAAAGGCCATTAATAGCACCTTCCCTTTCTGTTCTTGATGCCTTGTAAACATTAATAGCGCACAGAAATCCATTGATGGATTATGGATCCTCTTGCAATTTCCTGAACGTCTCCCCCTCCCTCCGCTTTGTTTCTCATTTTGCATCTCAGCTTCCTAGACTGGATTTCTGAAGATATATTACTCAAGGGCTGCAATTGACCAATGTAACATTTTGAACTTTTATCCTCCAGCTGTAAATTGTCATAAATAATTGCTTCTGAACATGGGTAATTTAATGTACCTTGCTTAATCATGTGCAAGCAATCAAGTCAGCAAAGCCTTCAGATTAAAAGGGGGATATATATATATATATATATATATATACACACACACACACACACACACACACATATATATATATATATATGTAAAATTGTCACCTGCTTGCTAATAACCACACATTATTTGCCCATCACTTAGGTCTGTAAGAACTCCTGGCGGACACCTGAAGCTGACATTATTGAGTTGCCATGGTGACAAGCAAGCAAAGGATATGCCATCCCAGTCAGAAGATCACCTTTGACTCTTACGATTCCTTCACTCCTAAGCCTCAGTCGTGCCAAATGTGGCACTTTGCAACTTCACTCTGTCTGTCCTCCCAGCTGCACGATAAGTTTCTGACAAAAAACCTCCTGCCTCGGTCTGACTTTACCAATGGGTTCCTCGCCCATGAAGACGGACGGTTGATGTAGTTGCTCGCCGAACGGTTACAAAATAAAAATAAAAACACCACATAAATCTGATCTTCTGGGAGCAGAATTACAGAAGGACTCCACCTCCCCCCTCTCTCTGTTGACTTGTTGCTATTCAACTGTTTTAAAAAAAAATTGTCTGTGGGTTAGTATTTGTATATGTATGAGTGTATGTATATGTATATATATTTATATAGAGAGAAGAGATATACAATAGGGTTAGCTTTTGTATGGCATTCGCCTTAGGCTCACGGTCAATGGAGCAGAGCAGCACAAAGGCTCGGTAACAGATCAACGTACCAATAATGGCTCAACACGCTGTGTAAGCTGCATATAGAAGGGGAGATCCAATATTAGTCATACTCAGAGTAGACATGTTGAATCAATGCACCTGAGTTACTTGAGTTCCACTGGTCACAGTGGGTCTACTCTGAAGCACGACCAAAAGAGAACAAATTGTGGTGGTACCATGAGAAATGACCACTTTGGTGGCACTTCCTTAAGAAAAGAAGTCTGGTACCATTCTCCAAAAGTTAAGGTACCTTTTGTTAATTCATCCTTCCTGTTCACATCCAAGAATATTTTACTCGTTCAGCTTGCTGTGGAAGGTGAGGGAAAAGTAACACTTAACCGTGTTCTAGGGGAAAGAAAGTAGCTCTTGCTGATGGATCATCTATTTAGATATATCTGGTTTTATAAAAATCTATTTTATATCCTGTCCCTCCTTCCCAAAGAGAGCACAGGGTAGAAAATTATTAAAAGAAAACACCTGTTTAAAAAAACAAATAATAAAACATCAATGACATTTTGATAGAGAATCAAATGATATCTCCTTAACACCTCCTCAAAGGCCTGAACAAACAGATGCATTTTAAATTTGTGCCTGAACATAGGTAGAGTGGGGACGACCCAATTTCAGCTGGAAGGGAGTTCCACAGGCAGAGTGCCAACACTGAGAACTCCTTTAGTGAGGTAGCCAAGCTCTTGTAACTGTCCCATTTTAGACGGTAGGTTCACATGATGGAAAATTCCAATGTAGAAAAAGGATACTTCCATATAGAATAATAACACAACAGGGAGAAAGAGTTCTAGCCCAGCCTTTCCTCCTTGACATGGATTGGTTTTGGATGCGAGAATATTCCCTGCATTGAGTACCATTCCATCAAGTGAAACCCCCCCCCCCAAAAAAAAAAAACCCAACCAGTGTGAAGTAGTATTGCCCACACACAGGTTCTCCATCTCAATGAGAATGAAGTCTCCGTGTTTGTACATGACAAGAGACCACACACCCACACCCTGCTTATTTGGAACAAGCAACATACTGGCACACATTGCCCAATCACCCCTGGAGCAAGCTGGATGAACAAATCAGGAAGGCTTGATTTCTCACACCATCCAAACAAGGGATTATAGTTTGTTGCTCTCTAACAATCTGCAATCCATAAGCCAACAGCAAACCATGTTGCTTCCTAACAATCTACAATCCATCAACCAACAGCAAACCATGGCTTAAATGTTAGCTAGTGATCATGGCTGGTGGGGGGTGTGTGTGGGATCCACAATCCCAGGTTCAGAAGTAATGGGATGCCAAGGTTTATGGATTTGCTTCTTCCTCTCAGCAATGCAGGAATGTTCAATCTCAATAAACAATAAGCCACAAATGCTGGCTTATCATTACAACTGAACACAGCCTGTGTGTCAATTATAAATAAGAGATTGGAAGGTGTGCCCTTTGACTTTGCTATAGGCAAAAAACTGATGCCATCATCTAGCATTTTCACCTTCAGATAATCTACAATGAAAACACTTGAGAATTCAGTGGTTGGGCACCAGGCAGTCAACAGCTTTAGGGGTGTGAGAGTCTGTAGTTTCATTCAAACTTATGCATATGAGAACACCTATCAAGATTTCCCATTGCTGGCCCTTTTTTTAAAAAAGTTCCTCAACAGCCTATTAATAACCAGTTCTCTCAATGCCTTTGGAAGCTAGCTCTCATTAAAGTGACACTTGAGCACACCTAGTAGGGTGGGGGGAAAGTTGTTATATAAATATATACATATATATAAAATTTGTTTTAAATATAGTATATATACATACATACACAGGTACACACACAGTTTAAATGAAAACTAACAATGAAAACTCCCTCTTTTTTCCCCTCTTTCTTTTGGTCCGTGCAAAATAACCACACTTGTTTGCAAACTGTAGGAATAAAGGGTGTTCATTATGTATGAATATGAATCCTTTTTTTAAGGGGGGGGGGAGTATTATTTGGTGAGCATGTAAGGAAATGGCAAAGTTCTAATTGTACCAAGACGTCCATCTTGTTAATAAATTGTAAATGATCCACAAAGCTCACACCAAATTTTTTTTATAACAAAGGAAATATCAGCAAAAAAGAGAAAGAAGTATATTAAATTGACAGACTGTGGCTTTTAATAGAATTTGACAGTAACTAGGGGTAAGGTAAGTGTCTTAGACTCTTTTAATAAAGTTGCTTATTTAAAGTTTGAATTGCAGAGCTTTCTTATGCAAGAGAATGTCGCAGCTGTATATTTTGGGTTGGATTTGAACAAAAACTTACACACCATGCTGTATGTTTAAGCGTTACCTTCTATGTCATACCTCTGTTCCTACGGTAGCTTTTTATGAATCATTAAAGAAATCCAACCGCACATTTAGTTTTTCATACTCTTACACCAACTAGCAAGTGTGCCTTGAAAGGAAACCATTTTCTCAAGCTTCTTTGTTGCACCAACCATGATTGTACATTCACTTTAAGACCAGATGTTGGCCCTTTTTAAAAGAAACACGCTCCCCCACTTCAAATATTTACAATGGCCAAACGATACACAGATGTTGCTACACCATCTGCAATGATTTCCCTGTTCAGTCCAGTGGGGAGGGGGTACAGTTCAGCCTTCTTAGCCCTTTGAGTTGGGGAGCTGGCCTCTCTATTAAGACACCTGAGCTATGTTCATAGGAGCTCCAGTCGTGCACCAGAGCACATTAAAAAACCATGACTTGGACCAATGCAGGTCAGCATAAGTTGGGTTTTATACATTGTTTGCAGAAAATGCTTTGACAACACATAAGGGACAGACCGCAATCCTGATAAAGTCATTGCACATTGTCTACAGAAGCATGTATTCAGTGTCAGTCATACTCAGAGCTGGCGCACTGAAAATATTGGATATAGATCTACTCTAAGTAGCATTTAGATGCAAACCTGAGTATCCCAACTTTTGAGAGACGGGGGATTGAAAGGTGCCAGAAAACAGGGAGTTGGAGATCCTATTATAGTGCAGCAATCTGAGATTTTTTTCTTTTTGTCTCTCTGTTGCTGCATATTTAGCATAAGGGTAAATACAGTTCTGTCTATAGCCAATGTAAACCTATCAACATGGTCCATCTCTGGCCAGTGTTGCATCACTCAGAAGGTGGAAGGCCCTTATTCCCCAAATGTTGTATGTGATCAAGATGTTTTGAAACCATAGGGAATGTGGAATGAAACATGGATTATGGATGAATCTGTGTCTTTTTTTGCCTCATTGGCAACTAAATTTTACAAAAACAGGCACCAATCCCATTTATGTCATTTCTTAGTTTTTGAAAAAGGTTGTGATTAGGTATTCATTCAGGAATGTAAGAAGGCTTGTTAAAGCAAGCTAGCCCACACAAATCCATGAAGCTTCTAATCAAACAGTGCCATTTTTCAATGTGGTACAGACGTTGACCTTAAACAGATGCAAACTCAGGTAAATGAAGTTGAATGAAGATTCAATTGTAAGCCTATAGGATAAGGTTGGAAGAGGAAACTGTTTTTCTTGGCACTAATGAATCTGATTGCAACAACATGTTGACCCACCACTCAGCAAATCCCATTTAGCCCTTAATTTGCTAGATTGAGCATATAAAAAATGGGATTCTCTGAAGCCAATGGAACAGCAAAAGCATGCAAATATTTTATTTAGCTCACTGTTGTTTTCATTTCACCCAGATATCGAGAACCTATAAAAACTTTGCTGTTGCATGAAAAAGACAACATTTAATTTTTTTTGCCTTATTTACACTGAATTAAATGCAATATTTATTAAGTGTTAAGGCACATCATGTGCAAAATCATCTGCATTGAGAGAAAGGCGCATGTAAAAACAGCCCTGGCATTAAATAATTTTGTTCTTTAAACAGAATTTTTGTTAAAAGCACAACTTTAATATAACCGTTATTAAGCTAATCAAAAAATTGTGTTGATTAGCCAGGCAAATGCCATTTTCAATAGCAGTCACAAATGGAGAAATTGCCAGAGTGCCTTGGGAGCCTGTTCATATCTTGCTCATGTGCATATATTAATGTACATTTTTGTTCGGCGTTTGCACAGCTGAAAGATCAAAGCAAAACAATGCCAACGGAACTTCCTCTGGGTGCCACAGCAAAATTCTAGATTGGATAAAGCACATAGCTACCCAGCCAGATTCCCACTTGACAATGAGGAGTAATTCAAATGACTGTTTTTCTTATAGATTTAGACTGATGCTCAATGGAAGACATTTTGGCTTGTCATTACTATGCCATTCTTTTGTTATTCAATCCAATATTCACCTACACCATTTGTATGCATCTCTCTCTCTCTTCCATGAATCTTCTGAGCTCAACAGCAAAGTTATGACCCAAAGTCTCTATAAGCTGCAATGCTTAAGTGATAGGACATGTTACACCTACACCCAAAAAGAAGACTACCAGACTAACTAAAGAACTAGGTGCAAACAGGGAAAATCAAAACTTATGTGCAACTGAATGCTTCCTCTCCCTGGGGCATGCAGACTAGCAGATTTTATGTTCCACAGCCAAAGATGGGGAAGAAAGTCTCCCTCCTTGCTAAGTAAGACTTGGTTAATGGAAGCCCAAACTGTGCATTCTGGCTCCATTGACCGACATTCACCATGATGTGCATGCCAGGCCCAAAGGGAACCCTCTCAAATATAAATTTCTGGTATCAAAATCTGGAAAGAGCACCTTTCACTCCCACAATGCCACAAAGTGGCAATAGTTTCAGATCTTTTCTTAGCTGCCAGCAGTGGCGTAGCGTGGGGGTGCAGGGGGGGCTGGCCGCACCGGGCGCAACATCTGGGGGGGGCGCTCGCACTCGCAGCTCTCTGCCCCTGCTAAAATCCACGGGTTAGGGGGCACAAATTACTTGCCTTGCCCTGGGTGCTGACAACCCACGCTACGCCACTGGCTGCCAGCACTGTACGTCAAATAGCCAAATGAAGCCAAAGCGGGAAGAGGTGTTCTACAGTGTAAAGTAGGAGAATATGGGGAGTCCCAATAGCCCCCTCCCCAAATAAAGGTGCTTAGCTGCAACTCACACTATAGAGGGAGAGACTGACTGTTGCAAAGTGAAACAGAGGGAGAAGAGGGGGTGGAGTATCATTAAATAGTAGGCTGGTCCAACCCTCTGGTTGACTATAAGAGACACATGGCCTCAAGGCCACCCCCAGAAGAGGAGGCAACTTCGCATCTCCTTTCAGAGGGGAGTGAGGCAAACCTACCCCCATCAAAGGCAGGAATGGCTTTCACGTTGTGGCCAATGTGACAGCATGCTCTGTGCCCTCAATCTTACTGTGGGCATAGATAATGGAATGAGGCAGGGAATCTTTCTCAGACCTACCTTGGAGATCCAGGGATTGAAACTTTTTGCAGATGTTCTACTGCACACATAGGCAAATTCAACCCTCTAGATATTTTTGGCCTACAACTCCCATGATCCCTAGCTAGCAGGACCCAGGGATGGTGAGAATTGTAGTCCCAAAACATATGGAGAGGCGAATTTGCCTATGCCTGTTCTACTGAGTCACTGCCTTTTCACTCCTAAAGTTTATTGTGATGGAGAGTACAAAAATGCAGGCAGCTGTGTTGAGCCAATGCATTGAGCCAAGGATCACATGACATTGGGCCAAGAGCAGCATGGAACCATAGATCAGAAGGTTGCATTTCTGTACACAAAAGTTGCTTACAGAGGTCACACCATAAAGACCATAATGACCATAAAGACCAAAAGCCAATACCCAGCAGTGGGCTATTGTGGCAAGAAGGTTCCCTGTATGTGATAGTTACTTTCCCACCAGTTCCAACCTTTCAAAGCAGGGTCAAAAAAAACAAGCAGCAGCAGATTAGCTCAGAAAGCAAGCGTGGATTTGCAATCCAGAGGGAACATACTTCAGGAAAGGTCTCTTAACAAACAGTAGAATCAGGGCTATGGCTTCCCACCTTGGGGAAGGGCTCAGTGATAAAGCAGGAGGCCCCTGGTGCAATCCCCGTATTCCCCAGTAGGAAGGACAATCCCCCTGCCTGAAAACTTGAGGAGCCACTACCAATCTATGTAGACAATACTGAGCAAGATGGACCAATAGCCTGACGTTGTATAAGGTGGCTCCCTATGTTCCTATAAGTATCCTTTCTTGGAAAGGGTGTGTGTTTGTTGGGTGGAAAGAGGTTTCGGAGAAGGACTGTAGCTCAGTGATAGAACATCATCTTTGCATGCAGAAGGTCTCATTTTCTATCTCCAACATCTCGAGGTTAGGGCTGGAGGACCGGAGAGCCACTGTCAGTCACTGTGAACAAAGCTCTCACTTAATACAAGGGATCTTTTGATATTCCTGTGTAAATTCACCAATGTGCCTTCTTCACAGGGATGAGGAAGCAATTTGTTATATTTCTCACAGAAGACTGGGCTGATTCAACACTCCTGGACTTACTTATGAGTTAGAACACAACTCCCATTTGAATTATGCACTTCTCTGGAAAAAAATTTTTTGGGGGTGATGCATTTTCACATTTTGCAAATGAATGCACTGAAAGGTATGCAATTGGAGTGCAGACTTTTCATGTACAGTCATACCTTGGAAGTCGAACGGAATCCATTCCGGAAGTCCGTTCAACTTCCAATGCATTCAAAAACCAAAGTGCAGCTTCTAATTGGAAGCAGCAGAAGCCCCATCAGACGTTTGGCTTCCAAAAGAATGTTCGAAAACCAGAACAGTCACTTCCGGGTTTCGATCATTCGGGAGCCAAAACATTCCAGAATGAGGCTGTTTGAAAACCAAGGTATAACTGTACTCTTAAAAAAGAAAATCTTCAGGAAAATGATGGTGAAATGGGATGGGATTAGGTTATATAGTCTCTCCCTCAGTTTTTGCTTGCAATTGTGTTTTTGATTTTTTTTGGGGGGGGGGTTACCTATCCTCTGCCAAGACAGTTCAGAGCTCTTGGTTTTTCTAAAGACGTCTCTTCTAGGGACAGGAGACAAGGGCCATTGCTCTTGCTGCTGTGCTAAGATGATGTGCTTTCCTTCACTGCCGGGAGCTGGATGAAAACTCAAAATCTCTCCTCCAGCTTGTTGCCTCTGTTCTGTAACTTACAGAGGGGCCCTCTAATTATAGCAAGGAAGGAGTCTCCATGGCCCAAAGGACTTCACATTACACTAAATGTTCAGTTTCTGTTAATTGGTTCTCGTGGGAAACTTGCAGATTCTAGCTTCGCACAATTAACTCAGGCTGGTGTCAATTTACTCTTGGCAGAAAGCCCAGGTCTGCTTGACCTAGAAACTACTCACTCTGATTGGTTAACGACCAGCACTCAATTCTGTTATCAAGGGTTTGCTAGCTCAGTTTGAGGTGAGGTGTTGTTAGGAGTAGAAGTGCTGTGTATGGTTTTGAGAGAGAGAAAGAGAGGGTTTATTTTACTTTTACTTGTATGCAGAAACTCTGCTGTTTTATTTTTTCCTTTTAATAAATCCTGTAAATAGTTATTCTGAGTCTAGCTGACTAGTCATTACTGCCGCAACTAGCTTCCTCGCTGTGCAGGAAAACTCTGCTACGTTTGGGCTAAAGCCAATAGGGCTATGCCTGACACTTCAAAGTTCCATGAGGTTATGGGCATTGTGCTGCCAGCCTGAGTTGCGGTGGTGTCAGCATCAACGGCGTTGGTTCCAGTAGTTCCAGAGGTTGTTGTTCCTGGCTGGTTCCTGACCGTGGTGAGCTGGTGACGCAGTGGACACAAGGACAACAGCTGCAGTGTGTGAGTGCTGGGTGCTGTGGTTCCTGTTTTCTCTCTCGGTGGTCGTGAGTAGCTGGTCCCGGGTTCCAGGGACATCGCTCTCAAGATGACCTCACAACCAGTTCAGATGGCTTTTGAGCGTCTGAATGACTCCAATTACTTGCTGTGGTCGGAACGCATGCAGGCAGTGCTGCAGAGGGATCGTCTCTGGCAAGTGGTGAGTAAGTTTCCTGCGAAGCCTGATGATGAAGACCTCGATAAAGACCAAAGAGCAAGGGCCACAATTGTCTTGGGGCTGGAAGATTCCCAGTTGCCGTATGTGAGGGGAATCAAGACAGCTAGAGGCGTGTGGCAAGCACTTAAAGAACTCCATGTGCGTGAGACAGCGGTTTCCAAGCTGTTCATTCGCAAGGCATTGTACAAGGCAATGTTACAGCCTGGGGTTACAATGCAGGAACACCTACACAGTTTACAGTTAAAGTTTGCTGCGCTACAGGAAAGAGACTGTGCATTAGACCAGCAGGAGAAGGTGGCTATTATTTTGAGTTCTCTCCCGGAAAGCTGGGATAATTTAGTTTTGTCTCTAGAAGGCATACAGGAGCGTGATTTATCAGTCAGTTACGTTACTGGGCGTTTGATTGAAGAATGGCAGAAGCGGCAAGAAAGGTCGTTGGCTGCAGAGGCTTCTACAGGTGGGCGGTTTGGAAGGAGTTCTCATGCCGTGCCAGAGGTGAAGCAAGAGCAGCGTACCGGTGAGGAGTCAGCGTTTGCTGTAAGGCGTTGTTTCCGATGTGGGTCTTCAGCGCATCTAAAACGACAATGTCCGGAGTTGGTCAAGTCTCAGTTGCCGGTGCAGGAGCAGAGACGAGATCAGCAGCAGCAGCAGCGTAAAAAGAAATTCTTCAAACGAAAACAGTCGGCTCAGCTGGTGACCGGCGAGGTCAAGATTGCTGATGAGAAACAAGCGGTCTGGGTGGTCGATTCGGGAGCATCTCGCCACATCGTAAATACAGATGAATTGTTTGTTTCCAAGAACTCAGCACAGCGCAGCCAGGTGGCTCTAGCAGACGGAAGTACTTCCGAAGTGATTTCGGGGGGTGCAGTTTTTGTTCCTTGTCTTCGTGAATGCCTGCAAAATGTACTTTGTGTGCCTTCATTAAGGAGCAATCTGATGTCTGTAGATTGTTTGCTAAAAGCCGGGTTTAAAGTGTATTTTGAAGGAGACAGTTGCATTATTAAGAAGGCTGGTGAGATTTTAGGCACTGCTAAGTCAGAGGGAGGCTTGTTTTGGCTTAAAGCAGGTCCTCAAGTTGCAGCAGTAGTCAGTAAATCTCAGCCTGCAGTGAATAACAAAGCTATACATGACAACTGTGTGCACTTATTGCATAGGAAAATGGGGCATGCTTGCTGGAAAAGTGTACTAAAAATGTCTGAATTGGCTGATGGGGGTAATTTAAAGAGTTGTAACAAGTACCTTGATTGTAATGTGTGTAAAAAGGTTAAAACCCACAGAGTCTCTTACCCCAGAAGTGACAGAGTTAGTGAGTCACCGCTACAGCTGGTTCACATGGACGTAATTGGTCCATTTGCTGTAAGCAGGGGTGGATCGCGTTTTTCACTAACAATTGTGGATGACGCCACGCGTTACTCCTGGGTTTTTCCCATGAAGAATAAGGGTGACGTGTTCACTAAGTTTAAAGGCTGGGTGGCATCTGTGGAAAGATTTCTGTCCATTAAACTCAAAAGGATTCAGACGGACAGAGGTGGCGAATTTATGTCAAATGCCTTTAAAGATTGGTTACAAAAGCGTGGCATTGGGCATAGAAAAACGAATGTTTTTTCCCCAGAGGAGAATGGCGTTGCAGAACGAAAAAACAGATCTTTACAAGATATGATGTTTGCCATGCTTGACGATGCTGATTTGCCCATGTCTTATTGGGGGGAGAGCATGCTCACCGCGTGTTATCTCCAAAATAGGCTCTTTCATCAAACAATAGGTACAACCCCGTACTTTAAATTGTTTCAGAAAAAACCCAAAATTGACCATTTGCATGTGTTTGGATCAAAAGCCTGGGTATTAATTCCAAAACAAATGAGGAAGAAGGGAGATCCTAAGACCAAACAGTTAGTGTTTGTGGGTTACCAGGAGCTGGGAAAAGGTTTCCGTTTTGCTGAAGGGACAAATGGCATTGTGATCTCCAGGAATGCCAGTTTTTGTGAACATAGTGGCTGGGAGAGACTACATGCCAATACTGAGGTTTGGTTTGAACTTTCCCAGGAGCTTCATGACTCTGAAGGTAGACACAGAGAATCAGAGTCTGAGGGGGAGGAAAGTTCAGATAAGAGCTCTCAAGAAAGTGGAGTTAGCCAAAGACCAATTGCTAAGCAACAAAAGAGAGGTCGAAGTTCTGAAGAGGAAAGTGGGTCAGAAGAAAAATTTTCTCCCAGAAGATCTAAAAGACAAAACAAAGGAGTGCCTCCGGTGCGTTTTTCTCCAGATACTGCAAATGTGTTTAGTGTAATTGCAGAACCCAAGAGTTTTCAGGAGGTGTTAAAGTTACCAAAAGAGGAGGCAGAGCTCTGGAAACAGGCAATGGAGGAAGAGATGTCCTCTCTGAATGAGCACAAGGTCTTTACACCAGTAGCAGCGCCTGAGGGGGCAAAGATTGTAGGCTGCAGGTGGGTGTACAAACTTAAACCTCTGGTGACAGGAGAGTACAAATACAAAGCTCGTTTAGTGGCTCAAGGATACTCTCAGAGGTCTGGAAAAGATTATGACGAGACTTTTTCCCCTAAACTAAAAGGTTTGCCAAACAATTGTCCAGTAAGTTCAAAGTGAAAGACTTAGGCCCGGTTAGGACATATCTAGGGTTGGAAGTGTGCTGGGCCCAAGATGGCAGCTGCTTAATTAGTCAGCAGAACAAAGTTAAACAACTACTGACTACATACAGGATGCAGGATTGCAAAGGGGCAGTGGTGCCTATGGATCCAGGTTTCATAAAAACACTTCATATAGATGAGAGTCCTGAATTTGAACATCCTGATGTATATCACTCTGTAATTGGAAGTTTATTGTATCTAGCACAGTGGTCCAGACCTGATATTAGCTACGCAGTAGGCATATTAAGTAGGTTGGTCTCAAAACCCACACTAAATGCCTGGAAAGGGGTAAAACAAGTTCTGAGATATCTCAAACAGACAATTGGCTATATGTTACAATTAAATTCTTCAGAGGATGAAATGTTGAGTTGCTTCTGTGATAGTGACTGGGGAAATTTGCCGGATAGAAAATCTGTCACAGGACTAGTCATAATGGTCGGTGGAGCTTTAATCAGCTGGCGGTCACGCAAGCAAGACGTTGTAAGTGTGTCATCAACGGAATCAGAGTACGCCGCATTGAGTGAATTGTGCAACGAGGTGATTTATTTCAAGCATTTGTTAGCAGATTTAAATGTAAATTGTGGAGAACCAGTACAAGTTTACATTGATAATCAAGCTTGTATAACCTTAAGTAAAACAGAGGGTTTCAAATCGCGTTCTAAACATATCTCTGTAAAATACCAAAATGTACGTTGCTGTGTACAAGACAATGTAATCACCTGTACTTATGTATCAAGTGAAGAAAATGTAGCAGATGTGTTAACTAAACCATTGGCAAAGATAAAGAACAAGCGAATGTGCAAGGGTTTAGGTTTGCTGGAAAAATGATCTCCTACATAGGTGTATTTGATGTTAATTGTTCAGCAGAATCTGTGAGGGGGTGTTCAGTTTCTGTTAATTGGTTCTCGTGGGAAACTTGCAGATTCTAGCTTCGCACAATTAACTCAGGCTGGTGTCAATTTACTCTTGGCAGAAAGCCCAGGTCTGCTTGACCTAGAAACTACTCACTCTGATTGGTTAACGACCAGCACTCAATTCTGTTATCAAGGGTTTGCTAGCTCAGTTTGAGGTGAGGTGTTGTTAGGAGTAGAAGTGCTGTGTATGGTTTTGAGAGAGAGAAAGAGAGGGTTTATTTTACTTTTACTTGTATGCAGAAACTCTGCTGTTTTATTTTTTCCTTTTAATAAATCCTGTAAATAGTTATTCTGAGTCTAGCTGACTAGTCATTACTGCCGCAACTAGCTTCCTCGCTGTGCAGGAAAACTCTGCTACGTTTGGGCTAAAGCCAATAGGGCTATGCCTGACACTTCAAAGTTCCATGACTAAAGCTGTGTTTTATTATTTAGCGGTTTGCAAGACTATCACAGCTGCTGCAGGCTTTTGTAATGCGCCTGTTATCACAGTAGGAAGGTTTGCTTTTCAGGGCATGAATTTTGAATTGCAGTAGGGAGCACACCCAATCTATCCTGGCATCTCAGAGACTAGAAGAGATTCTCTTGCTTTCCTTTGGGCCATAAAAGAAAGATTATATTTTTTAAAAAAAATCAGAGAGAACAAGCACCCTGATGAATCAAAGCTCAGCATTTAATAATGTATCCTGTGTAGCAATGCTGGTGGTCGTGGGTGGGTGTAATTTCTTGCTGTCTGCCAAAGTGGATAAATAGGTGCGCCATAAATGTGGCAGAGGCAACTGACAAGCTGCTACAATAGTAAGAATGATCATCCTCATTATTATTATGACTCTTTAAAATTTATGCCCCGCTATGCGGCTGAGAAAAACCTCCAAAGTTGCTTGCAATAAAAAGGACCAAATACATACAGGATAATAAACCAGAAGTCATAAACTGAAAAGTCACGAAAACGAAGCAGAAAGAACAAGAATTCTAATACTGGGGAAATAAAAAATCTCCAGGGATGGAGGGCCACTGTTACTGTTGCTGCTGCTCCTGCTGCTACTACTACTATTATTTTGTTTAATTATATCTCATCTTTTCCCTGAAACAGAGGCTCAAAATGGCTCACAAAAAGTAAAACAAACATAATTAAAATGCAAAAAGCTAAAGGCATATAAAAGATAATAGCTATAAAGGAATTTAACTACTGTTGCACCCCACCCCAATCTCAAAGCAGTGAGAGAGCAGTGAGGGGTTCTGGGTGCTTACCCAGCATTCATGTTTCCTTTGGGATGGGGCACAGTGGAGACTGTAGTGTCTTTAGGACATATGGTTTATTTACACATATATACAACCTGAGCCCATGATGGAGGGGTTCACAGCATTAACACCTCAAGGGGGCCTTGCTTCGCGCTCCCCGCCCCCAATAGCCCCAGCCTTGGATTCAAACAGAAATAAAACATCACTCTTACTCTCTGTTGTTCCCAGCTTCTACCTTATAGCTAAGATATCTCTAACTCGGGCCTTTGGCTCTCTATCAGCGAGTTAAGGTACCAACCCACTTCCTTTGTTTCCTTAGACAAATTAGAAATTGTGACAATACTTTCTATAATAGCTGATCTCTGATTTTAAAATTTTATGTTTTTTTTATTGTATGGTTTATCTACCACCATTGTAAACCACTCTGATTGTTTTATAAATGAATAGTGAAATATAATAGCTGCAGCGATGTACAGCTCAATGCTATGCATGCTTACCTTGAGTATGAGACTTTTAATCTCAAGGTCATGGGTTTGAGCCCCATGTTGGGCAAAAAGATACCTGCATTGCAGGAGGTTGGACTAGATGACCCTCGAGGTCCCTCCCAACTCTATAATTCTATCATTCTAAATCACATAGAGTTCAATGGGGCTTACTCTTAAGTGCATATGAGTGCAGACTAATACAGTGGCAGGTTACAGGTAGGTAGCCGTGTTGGTCTGCCGTAGTCGAAACCAAATAAAAAATTTCATTCCAGTAGCACCTTAGAGACCAACTAAGTTTGTTATTGGTATGAGCTTTCTTGTGCATGCACACTTCTTCAGTGGCAGGTGTGTGTGTGTGTGTGTGTGTGTGTGTATGAGAGAGAGAGAGAGAACCAAAATAATATCTTGAAAGTGGAATACACCTTCAGTGACAAAGCCTTTCTAAAATGAATGCAGCTATCATATAGCTGCTGTCATTTCCAGTGCATGTTCCAGAAAAGCCTTGCTTGTTTTAATTTCACTATAGCTGTTGCTACTTTTGTCACACGATCGGGGAAAGAAAAAAAGAAAGAAAGAAACCCAACTTGCGCCACTATCAAACCAACAATGAAAATGCAAGCTTTCAAGTTTCTAAGCACAGCCAGCGCTCACTTGGTTTTACTTTAATGGCAGAAAACTAATGGAATAATTCCATAACATAAAGCTTGATTAAAGCGGTAATTAAAAAGGAATTGATCTGACGCATCCGATTCTTAAAATTACAAGACTTTGTAAAATTTAAATCTTTATCTCTGTTGCAGAAGCCTTGAAGACTCCTGGGTTGATGGGGAAAATATTTGAGAACAATAAGCATTTTTCACCAAAGTGAGCCTTTAACATGGAATAAAAACTGGGGGGTGGGGGGGTGGAGAGAGAAGAATCCACACTGTGATTATTCCATTTTCCACAGAAGAGTGCCTTGCGCATTACATTAGTGTTTGCTATTAGCGTATTTCATGTCACTCCATCATACTGTCTTTCAGTCAAAACCTTGCACTTGTCAGAGCAGATGGAAAGTTAGTTTAAATTAATTGATAGCATGCTGTGCACAGCTTGTGGTTTCAAGAACACGCAAAGAGAGAAGATACACCAATTCTCTCTTCTAAAATACCTATAAATTCAAGGCAAAATCTCTTAAGAAACCATCAGGAAATTACACTTCACCACAACAACTGCTGTCCCTTTTTTCTGAAAAAAAGAAGAAAAGCGATGTAGCTTTGATTTTGACATGAGGCGGCAGTGGTAATAAAATTGGTTGAATGCACATCATTTGGTGGGGGGGGGGTGCAGAGCAGATAAGCCTTGTTGCGATGACACAGCTCTTACTGTCTTTTCCCTGATGTTTTCTTTTCCCACAAACACTTCTAGCCCAACTGATCAGCTATTCTGATTAAGGATCTAATCGCCTGTTTATCAGAAGGTTCTCTGTAAACGGAAAGAGGCCAAGCCAAGTCTGTAAAGTGGACATGTCACTCTCCATCTGTGATGGCCATTCTTTCCTTCTGACACCCTGACTTTTTAAACTTGCTTTTTAGTCCATCTTTTCAATTGACTTCCATGCAAAAGTCTCTATGGTAAGTCACGTTGCTCTGAGTTAAAAGAATCTGCCCATTTCTCAATCCCTTTGTTGTTGTTTTGGAGGCCCAGCAGAATTCTGAACCATGTTAACCTTTGGGAATTGCCTGTGCAATGAAGTAAGAGTTGCCACTTAGGGGCTGGGATCAGAGCTCCACCCTGATAGGGAAAAAGGCTGATGAAGCCAAGAGTTTACAGCCTAAGAGAGTGTTTTTGTAGGATTTTTTGGTATGCACAGGGAAGCTTTTAGAAGGGATCCTGTGACTGGATGTGGTTTCAAGGGCCAAACTGGAAAGCCTATAGGGCCCCTGAGTTTAAGAGACACACTTAACAGCATGCAGAGTTTGTCCCTAAGAAATCAGTGGGATGTGATACAAAACTAAGGTCTAGCCAGACAGCAAGCAAACAACAACTGAGATGAAAATGCAGCTTGTAAAGATCAGACAACAGAGAGAATGCTAAGATGTTCAGATATTAAAGAGAACCCACTTCCTTCCTAAATAAGCCTTCTCAGCTTGCTTTAGCTAAACAGACATGCGCTCTTAACAAGTATATTCATCATGATGACCTGCTAACTTCACAGGTCTTGGATGCGATCCTGTCAGTCATTGGAGGGGAAATGGAAGGGAAATGGATGCATTTAGGCCTCCCTCAGTCAGTTTGATAGACACATATTTCTTTGAAGCTGTGACAGGCGGCCTCCCAACTGTCAAGTTTGATTTAGCATTTCTAAACACTTGGTTTAGAACATCCTAGATTGGGATGGCTTCCAGTGCTCCTTTTCCTGCAAACTCCTCTGAAGAGGCATGAAACATCACTTAAGAAGGATGTTTTCATGTCTATTTCTTTTCCATGAGGTGCGTTCAAACAAACCGGCTTCTAGAACTTTGACAAACGGCTAATTAGATGCGCATAACTCCTCTTAGGTATTCTCCATGAATCTTCAATTCAGAAATGAAATGGGGAAAGGGAGAAATCACTGAATCAGCTCCAGGATGAAGTAACAAGAAAGAAAGCTAGTCTTCACAGAGATGAAATTATCACCCCCAATTACAAAGTTCCCAGCAGGGACTTAAAAGTAGAAATGGACACATTCAGTGTATTTCTGGTTTGTGTCGGTTCCCCATAAGTCCCATTGCATAGATCTGCAATTAAAAGAAAATCCACAGGGGAAAAAATACATTTCAAAGCATATTTAAAACTGCATTTTCTCTCCAAATACAGCCAAGAACTGCATGATGTTTGGGTACTGCCAATGGAATAATTGAGTTCCAATCTGCACAGTAGTTGGGAAGATAAGAATCAGGTGGTTTTATTTTGGTTTGAGGCCCAATCTCTTAAAGAAGCTTCCTTCCAATACCTGCTGACTTATGCCATAAGATCTGATGGGGGAGGCCCAATCCACAGTCTCACCAGTGGATGTGACCTGTTTCGTGGTGACATGGTGGCACTCTAGTAATAGAACTTCCTCCCTGTAGATTTGCACCTGCCCTGCTCCTCTCTGCTGTATCATTGGGAGTGCTTCATATGAGGTTCTGTGCAGAAATGGGGCTCTGGACTTGAGGACATGAGATTATGCCTTATTATAGGGGCATGTGAATGAAGAACATTAAACAAGATCCAAATGTGCTGTAAGCAACGAAAACTAACGGCACGACAAAAGAACAATTTTGTCCTGAGCCACAGACTCAGCAGTAACTTTTATAAACTTGGAAGTCAAGGTAAGGTTTGACAAGGAGTTGATGGATCTATTTTTCTGCAATTGCAAATGTGATTGCAATTGCAAAAGAAGAGGGGAATACTGTAAGACAGAGGTGGGGGATCTTTGACCCTCATTAGGCCTCCCCATTTGGCCCATGACACTGTTTTGGCCAAGCCATGCCCTCCCGTCCTATATCTGGCATCGAGCACAGTGGCCTAATCCAATTTCACACCTTTACCCTAGGAATTGCAAAGTTCTAAGAACTCTGAAGGAACCGTAGAAATAAGTGCTACATAATCATCACAATATGCCAGCATTGGTGACTGGTGGCTTGTGGCTGGATCTGAATGAAGACGAAAGCTAAGCCCATTAAACCTTACCCAGTTCTGATACTTAACATATTGTAAGATTTATCACATTTCAGAAGCCTCTTTCTCTGAAGGCATTCAGAGAAAACATTATCCAGGCAAATGAGGCCACCTTCTCACAACTTATCACTTCAAATAAAAGTGTGAGTATCATAATTCAGCTCAGAATCTATCAAGTTTGCAAAGCCTTTGACCTCTTTTACTCCCCCCTTCCAGAACCACCCCTCCTTCCAAACTGCTGAGATGAAGTGCTGGAAAAAAGGCCCTCATAAAATGCTCATGAATAATTCGATAGTCATAAAGAAACAGGGAATGAGAGAAAATTAACTTCTCACCTCCTAGTGTTACTTCAAGATTAATTTGCTTAAAAAAAAAAAAACCTAATTAGTTGGCGCTCCTCGGGTAAGAAAGGGAGAACAAAATAAATGAGGGTGTTCTAGGGGGTGAGGAAGAAATGTTGGTGTAAACGTACCGGGATCTGTAAGCAAACAGGTTTGATGCAATCCTTTTGAAAATAGCTAGATTAAATCTTCAAAGAGAAAGCTTCCAGGGAATAAATTGAAATACAACACAGTTGGGGGAACACGCTTCTTTCTACCCCATTCCACTTGTTTAAAAATAAACCATACCTCTAAATTAAACAATCTTGCTGAAGTGGAAAGAGTATGCTTAAGTTCTCAGAGGCTTGCTTTGAAGTCTAACTTCTGAACTGTCGGTTTGGGGAGGCGGGCAATAATAGCTTAAGGTCCATCTGCCTGACCAGCTGAAAGCGTAGTTAGGTTAGCCAACAAAATGTTTGTGGGTTGCATCCATAAACGTGTCCTCCATTCTCCAACAAAGGTGCTGTCCATGGTACTTGAGCTGCTATCATTTCCCCCCTCACTACTAAGATTTGCTGAAATTATGCACCCAAACATGTGTGTGTGTTAGACATTTGCTCTCATTTATTTTGGATCTATAATTCCTAGTAGTAGCACTGCCTCCCACTATTCCTGGGATCAATGATTCTGATGTTAATGAGGCTTTGGTCCTCTCACCATCTTTCTTCCCTGTGCACAAGGAACTCTGAGACTGGTAGCTGTTGAGAGGGCATGTCGCATATGAAAGCACAAGTCTCTATGCTTCTCAGACTACAAGTTTAACTGTACATTCGCTCTGTGTGTTTTGACCAGCAACTCACAAGCCACAACGAATATGGCTTGTTGACTCTAACACTCCTGATTGCTTCTAGAAAAATTCACAAAAATCTCCACCCTGGCCAGCTCAGCAGGGCTTTTGAACTGGTGGCTCCACCACTACAGACTCTCTCTCCTCATGTTACTCTGTCCATGAGTCAGATGAGCTCCAAATGGAAGGAGTGGGAGAACAGAGGATACCATCTTTATAAGCATTTGCCTTTAGCAGAGAGAGACAGAGAAAGGAAAAATCCCTCTGGCAAACTTTTCTTCAAAACGAAAAAGTGAGGCAGTTCAAGCCTGGCATGATCTAACACCATCGCTGATGATTTAAGACAACTGATCCAACTTCCTCCAGCTCCTTGACACATCAGGTCTTACTCCACCTTTGTTCTCTCTCCCTTTGTTCTCTTTTAATTATAATCCCTCTAAGCCTGGACATCATCTGCTCGCCCTAGCCAACTCACTACTTGAATACTAACTGTGGAAATGAGTCTGGGTAGGGGAGAGGGGGAGAGGGGGAGAGGGGGAGAGTTATTTGTTCTTCACAGGCTCCAGTGCTCACAGAAGAGTGCTGAACCCACTGCTAGAATACAGCAGCTTTGACCTTGATCAAACAATACAGATGGGTTTTGAAACATAAACACACACACACACACACACACACATCCTCACAAATTCATGAAATGCATGCAAGGTTGACAGCAGCAGAAGCTCCATGCAAGTGGTGGGTCGGGCAAAAGAAAAAAGGGGGTGGATCCAGAAGCAAACAGGGGTGGAGAGAGAGATGAGATTCCAGGCACAGGTCCCAACACCCACACAAAGACTTCTCTCCATCCAGGATGCAGGCAAGAAAGAGGTATTTTCAGATGTCCAGGTGCTAAACAGAACCTGCTTCCCACCAAAATAAGCTTTCGAATCTAAGCTTGCTTCAGCTAAACAGGCATGTGCTCTTAACAATAATATTCATCATGGTAAAGTCCAGTTTGTCCAGAATTCAGCTTCCAAGTAAATTGGCTCAGCTGCATTCCAGTCACTGAGATTGTTGCAAAACAGTTGTTTATGGGTTTGGCTAGTATTCCAGTGAGGACAATTTAAGCATGCAAAGACTTGATTTTATTAATTTATATTCAAAGTATAAGTAGCTTAATGAT
The DNA here is from genome assembly GCF_964188315.1 of Podarcis muralis. NCBI lineage: Eukaryota > Metazoa > Chordata > Lepidosauria > Squamata > Lacertidae > Podarcis > Podarcis muralis. The sequence goes on along the minus strand of NC_135661.1, from coordinate 37,278,301 downwards.
TACAGAGCTCTTTCTATCCCACAAAGAAGAACTTGTTTTGCCTAACTTGGGCTAAAATAGCCCAAAGTGTGGCATAATTTCCCATTTTTAATTTGGTTTCCTTGTGTTTCCCCAAGCACTTAGCAAAAGGGTCTTTTAGTACATGCAAATCACATTCTTCCCAAAGAGAGAGGGAACCTTTTAATAAAGCTGCCAGCTCTCTCTTTTTTAAAAAGTCGTACACTTTGTATTATTAATGTGTCAGATTTCATTGCATGTTTTCATCCTTCCATGAGCAGAGGGACGAGGCAGTGAAATATAACAGATATGTCAAACATAATATATGGAAGGATGATTAGGAGGAAACTTTCAGCGTTTGTTGCAGATTAATATGTTAATTACAGCACGCATTGTGTGTGCGTGTGGTGGTGGAGGGAGAAGATTAAGTATCTCCAAAGTAAATTTATTTTTTAACCAGCTTTTATTCCTCACACTTCATAAATTAACCAACAGAATGGGTAATGGAGTGCGATTCCAGCCCATTAGAAACGGCAAAGCCCAACACGAACAACATGAATGTGGATCCAGATAATGTCTTGGTTCCTAAATAAGCTGTTCATCACTAAGGTGATGCTTTGTCTTCAAGCCACTTGTTTTCACAAACCTTCCATATGTGTGTCCTGGAACAAAAGAAGAGGTGGGTGGGGAAAAGAACTCTAGGTGCTTTGTGCCAAACTCTTGACTTCTGGACGAGCTATTCAGTCTAGAGACTGGTAGCATCCTTAGTTCAGTCCATTTTTACAAAGACTTCCAATGAGATTTGCTATATATATGATGCATTCCTCTCTCCCTCTCGCGATGTGTTTGTGTGTGCTAATGCTGTCCACCAGATCTGGCCAAATCCCACATCTTGCACCAAAACAAGCTGATTTGGGTTGACCTGGAATTTGGACACTTTGGGTTGAGGCAGTCCCAGATCACCCTGGGATAGATTGGGTTCACCCATAGTGACCCAGGGCTGCCAAAGGTTGTGGGGAAAGGTCTGCTAGCAAGGAGAAGCAGCTGCTCAGGCAGTATGAATATGTCTCCTGCTTCCCCCCTTCCGGCCATATGTTTAACTGAGGTTTAAAGGCCTAAATAAATAAATAAATAACCCACCTATTTAGCCTCACATCCTTTGAGTCGGCTAGGGAGAGAGATAGTGACTGGTCCAAGGTGAGCATCATAGCTGAGTGGGGATTTGAACCTTAGACATCAGTTTCCTGGTCCAACCCTTTAATCACAGCACCACCACTGTCTCCACCCCCCATCCTCTCTGTGTTGGTAAGAGAGCTTCCAGATAGTTTTTATTTACAGTACTATTTTTGAGTGGTATTCAATCCCATACCAGCAAATTCAAGTTTCACTATTACACTTGATTGGGAGGACTTGCACAACAAAAGGGAGTTGTTAAGAGACTCATCTTTTCCTCACAATTCCAGAGTAGTTTAACAGTCAAGCCCTCTTCCCAGGGAACTCTTTTCACCCTTAACAAACTACAGCACAGAGAATTATTTGAAGGAAACTGGGACTGTTTAAAGTGGTTTTACAGTGCTTCGAATGGATGGTGCGAATGTGGTCTAAATGTCCATAGGTTCTCCCTGCGCAGCCATTCAGTGGGCTCTTAGTACCACAAAGAAGACTTTTCCACACATCAATCTGCCTTGCTGGATCAGGGCAGAAAACCTTTTGTCAGTTCAACAGCTGCAGAAGCACTTCCGCACACACAAAAAGGTCCCATTATTTCCCACAAGCTAAACACAGATTCTTGCCCCAACTCTTCTAAATCCGTAATTTAATACCCTAAAGCATCTTGGTTTTCTACCTTAAGCCGCCACAGTTTGTCACCGCTTGAGAAAGATCAAAGCCAGCTGCTGGCCTGCTTTTTGACTAATGTAAAACCAACCCAGACTAAAATTACTTTATGGAACAACTTTGTTCAGTGAGAGAGCCTTGAAGTTTCAATCAACACCAGTGTCTTCAAGGAGACAACAGCTACCATGAGATCACACTTTATTAAAGCGCCATTGACAAATCACTTAGCAAAGGGATGGTAATTAATTGGTGCTTTGCTGCATGATTACTGGCAGGTTGGTGTGTTTGAGTGGATACTTAGAATTGTTACTACCACATCAGTGAGGTGTTCGCTATGGCTCAGGGGGGCCCACTGGTTCACTGGGGCAACTACATGTCCAGAGTTTTCACATAGGCCTAGAGCGGGGAAGACTTTCTTCAGTCTGAGGGTCACATTCTCTTCTGTTTACAAAATCAGAGAGCAGATACTATCCTCCCCTCCCCACCCTGCCTCCACAGGCTACAGAATTTGCTTTCAAAAGAACGAAAGAAACAACAGACCTCTGTAATACATTTCAGGTCAAACTGTCAAGGATAATCCCATGCAAAATTGGCATGTCTGGGCATTAAGGTTGACACACACAAAAATCGCAATAAATGATTCCGGCTTGATAATGCTTTGATTGCTAAATTCAGCATGAAAAGCATTTCCTCTCCTGGTAATAACAGAATTAAAAAGGAGAGACATCTATGCATTCCTTGATGCTGCAAGATCTTCTTCCCAGCAAGGGATGAACTTGCTTGTTATTGTAAGGACAGGCACAGAACATGTAATTCACATCAATTTCTGATTTGTGGAGGGGAGCTTAATCAGCAGTGACATTTTGATGAAGCAGGTGGGAAAGCATTAATGCCGTAGAAAATATAGTATGTTCCAATAAATAACAAAAATTCGAGAGACGTTGTTTGGAAATTCTCAGCACCGCCTTAAGATCTACAAGGGAATGCCTACAGGGGTGGTCTGAAAAGAAGGTCTCCTGCCAAAATCTAAGGTAAAAGTTATACTTCACAAAGAGTCTCTGACAAGAGAGACGGAGTGTTAAGCTTTTCTGGGTATTGTAGCTCTGTGATGAGAAAAGGGGGTCTCCTAACTACTCTCAACATACTTAACAAACAACATTTCCCAGAATTCTTTGGGGAAACCCATTATTGTTTGAAGTGGTATGATACTGCTTTAACTGTACAGTGCAGATGGTCCCTAAATATTAGCCACAGTTCAGGGTTGAGCTAAGTAGTGAAATCTTCTGATCTCATTGAGACCACACCAATAGAGGGGTGGTGGGAAATTTGTGAGCTGAAGGCTCTCTGTAGTTTGCTCTCAACACACTAAATTATGGTTTAGCACAGCGATAGGAACCTGTGGCCCTACAGATGTTGCTGGACTCCACTTCCCAATATTCCCAGCTGGAATTGTCAGCAGTCAGGGATGATGGCAGGTGCAGTCCAGCAACACCTGGGGGGTGTCCCTGGTTTAGCTTGATGTCCAAACATGAACCTCTGTCTCCACACAGTGCTGACCACAAGGGAAGTTTGGGAACTTGCAGTCATCCAGCTTTATCAGGAATCACTCTTTTCCCGTTCTACCTTGGAGTTCACTCAGAGCTTCCCAGTTTTCATTATCTCCAGCCTCTCACCGGCACCCTATAAAGGAAGGGTTTCAGGGTGACTGGGCAGTAGTTCTTGGTTTGGCTACCTGCTTGGACAAGCCCTTTCTCCACAAAATTCTGGTTCTAGGTCTGTTTTCCAAGCTGGCATCCAAGGATTGTCTGAGGAGATCCAGGCCAAGTATTAAAACACAAATAATCTAACATGGTCCACCACTATCTCTTAGCTCAAAATAGAAAATCTCTCACCACATTCCTTCAATTACTTATTCTGCATAATATGCTTTAGCTTCGTAAACCTCTCTCTCGTATTTCATATCATATATCTTTATCTATATCATCTATAGCTATATCATATATCTATATCTATTCACACCATCAATTCCAACTGCTGATCTACAAAGGCATGTCTCAGAATAGGAGCCCACCTCATTGTGAGCCAAATTTTTCCCCAGCAAATCTTGATTGAAAAAATTTTTTTGACTGACACTGGCAAGACATATTACAACCCCCACCACCACACCCCCTTTAAAAAATCTATTGTCATCTCAACTCTGATTGGAATCTGGGGGAAAATATGATGGGTTTCAGAAAGATGAAGAAGAAATAAAATGTTTGGCCAGCTGCTGCCTCCATAACTCAAACTGTAATTGCAGTGACAAAGCCTGAGATACAAACCCCTGCCCCACTCAAAGATGTGCAATAGCTGGCTAGTTTGCAATTGTGGAGCTTGACAACCTGCTGCTTTAATTGTTTTTTTCTGGATGGCTGAGGTGAACAATAGTTATTCGCAAAATGTAATGAACTGAAGCCTGCAAAATAGAAATTTTATAAATGGAGTCAGACCATGACAAATGTTGCCAGGAGGGTGTGTGTGTGTGTGTGTTTACACACACACACACACACACACACACACACACACACACACACACACACACACACAATAGCAAACCTTAAAACTGTTTTTGTTAAATGGGTGGCTGAAAGTGAAGACCCTGTCATCAGACCCTATCTAGTGCATGAGACCATATCCAACGTTACTGATTCAAATAATGAGTTGTGAAGCTGACATGTTCCAACAAATAGTTAAGATTAACCACAGTTTAGGGTTTCAGCATGGGCCACTATGTCTTTTCTTTGAAGCACTGTAACAGCCCACAGGTTGTTTTAATGTTTTGCTTATTGTCTCACTGGATGCTTATTGCCTAGGCAGGCACATTATATGGCCCATGAAAGAGGTGAAACGACTGAACAGAATACCAGAGTTGGGTGAAAATCAGGTCAATTCTTTGTTGACTTCAGCAAATAAGCAGGGTTGGCATGACAGTAGGGCAAAGATCAGTTGTTGATTCCACTCAGCCCTTGCTGACGGAATGTTGCTCTGACAGGGTTTGGAAGCACCCAACCCCTCTCTGTGGGAGGCACCCAGTGTTGAACACTGTTGTGGCGCAAACCAAGCATCCAGAGTCGCACAAGGTGACTAAGGTGTGAGATTCCAGCCAGGCAGAAGCCTTCACCTGAGCTTAGGCCATGTCTTAGCCAATCCAAATATTATGTGTTTGAAATTCACAGACCCAAGAGGCTGGAAGACGGCCTGTTCTGCATGGGGTTGCACTCACCTGGAAGGAGCAGGTCTTTAACTTAGGGATCCTCTTGGATCCAACAATGGAGACTCTAGTTTCCTTGACAGGAAGAAGCACCTACTTCCTGCTCCAGCTGGTTTGCTACAGCGACCATCTTTATGAAAACAGGCCAGAAACCCAGTGCTGGATTTGCTCACAAAGCAGTGTCTGCAGTTTAAACTCTCCAATTGAATAAATTTGTTTAATGAAATATCAGTGTGGAAAGGGGGGAGGGAATCATGCAATCCCTGCAGATGTTTCTTGGCCTGCGATGAACTGTGAGCCTACCTGAGGGCAGATAATTAAGAGTCTAAATTAGAATTTTATATCTGGCAGTCTATTCCGCTTCAAAATGACAGAGAACATGCCATGGGTGTGATCTTTGGCAAGGAGCACACACTCAAGGAAAGTTTAAACTAAGTAATTTTAACATGATTGGTTGGGAAGAACCTAATGCTTTCCAGCTCACCTCCATCTACTTTCCCTACAACATATCCAGTTTTAAAATAGCACAGTGGCTGGATATCCCTATAATATGACTTGCATGCATGGTATTCATTCACCTGCTGTTTTGTATGGCATAGAAATGTACAACACTGCCTTACACCAAGTCAGACCATTGGTCCATCTAGCTTAGTATTGCCTGCTCTAGTGTTTCCCAAAGTGGGTGGTACCAACCCCTGGGGGCAGTGGGGTTACCTGGGGGGCACTAAGTGGCAGGAAGGTGGCAGGGAGCATTAGACATGTAAATGATAATCAGACTTTGCAAAGCTGATACCACTGGATCAAGTTCATCAGTTTTGTTGAATTAATTAAACTAACAAGTTCTAATTGGATTTTGAATAAATGTGCAATTAATTGCTACCGTTTTGAATTTTATTGTGTTATTATCTTCCCTAGTGGGTCATAAAAACTACTATTCTGAATAATGCTTTTTCTAGGGTAGGGTAGGGTAAAGTAGAGTAGGGGGCACGGGGGATGAGTTTATGGAACCAAGCAGGAAGTGGCCCAAAAATATTTGGGAACCACCATTCTCTCCCAGCCCTACCTGGAATTGTTGGAGATTGAACATAGATTCTTCTGCATGCAAAGCAGATGCTCTACCACTAAGATACAGCCCCTTCCCCCAAAGTGAGGAAGTGGCTGGAAGAACGGTGGCACTGAGGCTACAATCTTGGCATGCCAGATATAATCTGATGTGCTTCCTCACCCTGCTATTGTCTAGGGTAGGGAGAGTTAGCCTGTGGTCCTCCAGATGTTTCATCAGCCCCAGCATAACCAAAGGAGGATGAGGAGGTTGAAAGTTAAAGGACCATAGCTACCGAAACCTAGTCCACTAGGGTGAATAGGGCACTGCTCCTCTGCCAGCCTTCATACAGCCCCCACTTGTCTGCCTTCTTCCTTTCAACCAGTCCAGCAGTTGCACTGACTGTCAGCTTCTTCCTCCTTCCTCCATCTCAGTGCTGCCCTTGTAGAACTCAGCAAGGAGGAGGTTAAGAGCAAGAATTAGCTCTGCCTGCCATTGGCTCTGGCTCCACTTACTGATTGGGTGCCCTGTGAGTCCTAATGAGCACCAGCCAGCACTAATCACCACCTCCTCTTCCTGATGCTGTTTTGCCAGCTGCAACTTAGTCTACCCACCCCTCACTGAGCCCCCCCCCCCCAAAAAATCAGTAGTTTGTGAGAAGGAGAAGACATGACTGGGGTGAAATGTCATCCTTGCCATCTCTTTAAACAGCCTGTATAAAGATCACCTTCACTCATTACCCTTTGCTACTGCTTTTATTGACTATCCATAAGTTACCCTGCGAGCCTCGCTGGCTGAAGGGTGTGAAGAAAACCATGCAGTCATTAATAAATACTGTCAAATTTGTGGCACACAGAAAAAGGCAAAAGGCCACCAACTCTGGCATCAGCGTAGTCACTTCTCAACGGAGAAGTCCCAGGATGTGCTCATCGGCAATACACCGTCAGGAGCATCTGAATACAATTAAACTCTTCGCTTGACACATGATCTCCCTTGGACTTTTACCACCAGAAATGTAATTCAGTTAATAGCTGATTAATTTATTTTTAATCAAAATGTTTTCGCTTTGGCATAGATTCCCTAAAGGTTAATGGTTCCAGTGAATTTCTATAAAGCCCAAGAGTGTCCGTACCGAAGCCTACAGAGATTTGACTTTGCATATTGATGATGCCCTTAACTTTCCCCTGTTGAATATTCATCCATACTGAACTGGAGACCTTGTTGCCAATTTGTTGCAAGCCGTGGTAGGAAAGGGATCAAAAATAAAACTGCCAATATGGTAATTTCTTTTATACAGATCTGTTGTGCAGCCCCAGTTAGAGCACTGCGTACAGCTCTTGTTGCCGCATATCAAAAGCATAAAAATATAAGAAAGGTCCTGTTGGATCAGGCCAAAAGTCCATCTTGTCTAGCATCCTGCTCTCAGTGGCCAACCAGATGCCTGAAGGAAACTCGCAGGCAGAACCTGAGGACAAAAGCTGCCTCCCATGGTGGATGAAAGAGCACAGTCATTGTGGTTAGCAGCTTTGGATCGCTTTATTTTCCATGCATTTGGCTAACCCTCTAACCCACCCTATCATTCAGGTTATAAATAGTTATAACAGGTTTTAATAGTGTGTTTTTGCATTGTTGTAACCTACCCTGGAACCTTATGGTGAAGGGAAAGCAATAAAACAGAAACACCACCACCACCACTCAACCCAAGATATAGGGAAGGAATGGGTCCCTTCAGATGTTATTGGATGTTATCTCCCATCATACCTTATCATTGGCTGTGCTGATTGGGGCCAATAGATGTACAACAACATCTGGAGAGCCACAGGTCCCCCCATCTCTGCTATGGGGTTTCTGTCCTGTGACTATGGTAGCATATTCTCATAGTAGGATGGGGTGACCGTAGGAAGTGGAGTCGGACCGTTGGTTGATCTAGCTCAGTGTTGCTTACACTCATTGGCAGAGGCTTTCCAGAGATTCAGATCCAGGACATTCCCAGTGCTACCTGGAGATGCTGTGGATTGAATCTCAGAACTTCTACATGCAAAGCAGATTCTCCTCCACTGAGCTATGGCCCTTTCCTACAGAAGTAAATTCCTGGAGTGTATAATCTATGTGAGGAGCTCCCCTCTGGGCATATTGATTCTGTACTACTGAGTTTATTTTATTTAATTAATCAATCAATTAATTAACGAGTCACTTTTAAAGCATCAGAGGAACTTTGCTTGAAAAGCAGTGTGTTCACAGCTTAGGGGAATGGAAAAAAAATGAGTAAAGTATGGAAAAGGCGAAGGGGGATGAGCAACAGTTTTGCAACATGGTTTTAGTAGCCATTTGGTGAAAACTAGCAAAACAGCAACCACAGTGGCATGTGCCAGATACATCTTGAGTGTCCACTTCTTAAACATGAATGTCTCTATCTGCTTTTGAATTTGAGCTTAAATCCACGAGAGAGAGAGAGAGAGAGAGAGAGAGAGAGAGAGAGAGAGAGATTGTTCTGCGATCAAACTAGGGGTTGGGGGGGGGGGAATTCAATTCAGTTCACACTGAAAGGCGAATGTAACAAATTTGCACTCTCAAAAACATTATGTAAACCAAAGCATAGCCATCGTTCAAATGTGGTACTTCTCCAAATCTGGCAATGCAGTTGCAAAGTGATGTGTACGAAAAAGGAATGCACTAATGTGAAGTGTGCACAAAAGTGAATATATTTGTTAAAAATAACAAACAGAAAGGCATTCTATTAGGGAGAATATAAATATTAGGGGAAACAACGCTTTGAAAACATCTGCTTATTAGGCAACATGGCATACAAAATCATGTATATTAGGAGCAATTCACACAAAAATGCTGATGAATTTTCATGAGGACTTTAAAAATGAATCACAAACCGAAGTGCAAATGTGGAGAAATGAATTCAGGACTGGGGCAGGGGGGCAGATCAGACAATGAAATTGATAAATTCATCCATCCCTAGCCACCACCCTTTGTGTATTTAAAGGAGGGTTGGGGTTGCTAATAAATAATTGCTTATTATTAAACAAAACACAGGCTCCATCAATAACCCTTTCCTTTTTCATTTCATTATCATGACATTGTCAATTCAAGGAGGGTACACACACTGGCTGATATTTCTCTGCAACTAATGGAAGCATTTACTTCTAAGAGCACCTGCTAAGGAGAGAAATGCTTTGCAAATGAAATTATGAATGAATGAAAATGTCATGTATATTTCATGTGCAGGTGGCACCAAAGAGGCAGGCGTTTCTTCTCAATGCATGTGGAGGGCCCATCATAATGCACCTGCTTTGCATGTCAAATATCCAAACTTTGTGCCTGACATTTCCATTTAAAGGGTAGCAGGATAGCAGGACTTGGGGAGATCTGGCTCCCTCTAGCTGCAATTGGACAGAGCTGATTGTTCTAGATAGTCCAAGTGTTCTAGATGGCTCAATAATCAGTACAACAACTTCCTATGTAGCCATGATCCTGCCCCAGGGAGCTTGCATGATAAAATGGGAGAATCTATATATCATTAGTAGAGCACCTGCTTTGCATGTAGAAGGTCCTAGGTTTGGTCTTCAACATCTCCAGATAGGGACGGAAAAGACATCAGCCTTAACCCTTGACAGTGGAAGTAGCATTGTCTCACCTCTGATCTTCTGAATCCTATAATCCAACTCCATTTTAGGTTTTATATGATACAGCTATTTACTATATTTGTCACTAAACTAAGCAGTGAAGGTGTATGAGACTGATTTTATGATCTGCGTTGTAGATTTTGTTCCCTATTTATTTTATTCCATTCATTTTTTCCAACTGACCACATCTGTTATGCTATGTACATTTACTCTAAAATATTTTATGTGAAAAAATATTTGAAAATACAATTATTATTATTTTCATTAAAAAGGGAAATTAATGGATGAAGAGAATATTTTTTTGCAGTTACTTTTTTAAAGGCTCTACCTGTTAACACAACTGCCAAACACTTTCTGTTGGTGTTTTGAGACTGGATTGAGTCAAACTGGGGATCTTGCAAGGAAATCCCTATCCCAAGACGTTCATGGGAATCTAGCTCAGCCAGGTTGTTCAAACAAATTCCTCAAAGCAAGGATGCTTTCTGAAGCTTATCTGGGCCCAGCAGAACCTTCAGCTGTTTTGAGATGTGATTTGAATGGACTTGATATCAGCCGCTTCTGCATCACATTCTGATTTCGCCTTCTTATCCATGTGACATTGACCAACAGAGTAAGAGGATTGGGCTCCTTTGCAGTATTAACTGAGCTCATAATGTTCCTATTTCCTACCCCCCCCCCCCTTCTGTAATCTTGTGCAACAGATCCTGCAACCAACGTCATATGCGAGATGCGACACCAGGGAATGTGGTCAGAGAGAACAGAGTCCACAAGACATATTACTGCAAGAACATAAGTGATGGGATTTCACTGAGAAAGGCTAAGTAATGTTAATTTCCTGGAAGCAGATCCAACCTTTGGACCCAATGGCTCAGCCCTGCAGGCGACACATCTGTTAGCCCTGTGAAGGACTGGGTTGGGGAAAGGAGCTGGCAGAGCTACTCAGAAACTCAGCTGGAGCCCTGGAAACTGATGTTTCACTTGATGTGGCAAACGACAGGGCTTCCAGAATAATAATGTCTGAAACATCATTCTTTATTATTCGATGAAAATAAAATAAATACCACTCACATTCACTGCACTTTCCTTCCTCCTTAAAAGCACAGAATTAACATATTTCAGGACTGATCAGTCCGGTTTTAAAGGATTTTCTTTAAAAGTGAGCCGAACTTTGCAAACAGCCCAGATTTTGAATGGCAGCCCATGAATGCAAATTGGAGAAGATTGGCAACACCACCATTAGCAAATTAACATCATCCTGCCTTTGAAGGAAAAGTCAATTTTATTAGCAGAATACTAATGGGCAGTTAAAATTAGGATCGGTTATCCAAGAGGCTAGACAAGAGCTGCTGGCATAAGCAGCAGAGAAGTATGGGCTGTATTGCAGTGGGCATGGGTGGGAATATGTAATGACCACAGCTCAAGTGAAATGACGATTGCTCAGTGACAGAGCATCTGCTTGGATGGAGATGGTCCTATCTTCAATTCCTCACGTCTCCAGCTATGGCTAGGAAAGGCTCCCTTTCTGAGATTCCGGAGAGCCACTGTCAGTTATTGTAGCCCAGGGATAACCAATATGCCTTACAAGTGTTGCTTGACTTCATCTCCCATCAGCCCCAGACTGATGGCCAATGGCAGCTGTTGTGCAGCAACATCTGGAGGTCCTGAAACTTCCAACTTCACTGAATGACCCCATTGGGTTTCAATATTTTGGGGGAAAGACTTCTCTCTATCCACTTTCTCTACATCATGTATAAGTTCATACACCTTCTGTTATGCCCAATGAATGCATGATAGAATGAATACATTGAGTCTGGAGAAATAGTGAGTACAACTCACTTTAGAAGGTATGTTGATATCTGACACTAAAAGGAGCCCTCTTGGAATAGACCAAAGGCCCATATAGTTCAACATCCTGTTCTCACAGTGGCCAACAAGATGCACATGGGGAACCTGCAAACAGAACCTGAGTGCAATAGTACTCTCCCCACTAGTGATTCCTAGCAACTGGTATTCAGAGGCATACTGCCTCTGGCGTAGGTCACGAGCTATTGTGGCTCCAAAGGTCAGTAGCTGGAATTGGTAGTTGCTATGGAGCACCACACATAATACAATCTGGAGGAACTTTTGAGGGCAATAGGAAGAACCACACATGACCCATAAGTGAAAGCCCCTCCACACTCTGCCCTGCCTTCTCTCTGACAATAAAGTCACATGCAAACATATCTCCTTGGCAGCCCCAACTTCCAGCACTGAAATGGGCTATCTCCCTGGCACTTTAGGTCTTTGAATGTTGTCATTAGAGCTGCTAGAAATTCCTTAAACAAGGTTTGATTTTTGGAATACTCCAACTCAGGAGCCAGCTCCTTGATAAACAATCGTTTCTATTTACCCCATATTTCTGTTACTACTCCTCCCCCTCATCCTCCCAAAACTAATTAAAGCCCACTTAAGTCAACACCAACAACGGACAATGGGGGCCTTCTAACAACCTACTTGTCATCAAAAACCATTAACCCAGCACTCCCAAACCACACTGCAATGAGGGCTCAGGTGTGGGAGAGACTTGGATTAGTTCTTATTATACCAAATTGGCTGGCTGATTCTCAGCCCCAGCAAAGTGGATTTTGTATCTGTGACTGATTGATTAACACACAGCGAGCTCTTCTGTCCCACGGGGAACATGTTTCCTCTTTGTGTGCATTTGCAAGAGCATGCAGAATTGAAAGGGCACTGCAGAGGTACTCTCTGAGAAAACAAAGCGTTTGCCACCTTCTGGCACTGGCCCATTTTCCTCACCAGATGTTTCAGGGTCTTTTCTGTTTTCACCATTGGAATTTCCAGGTTAGATCTCTTATTTTCTTTATTTATACCATTTATGTACTGCTTAATTTATAATATAGGTAAGCAGTGCAATAACGTAGAAAACCAAGTCAATAACAAGAGGCAGCTTAAGCAACAACTGTTCCAAAAACGCAGGGTGTTAGGTACACAAATGTTCCATTAAAATATAAACAGATATACCACCTCCGGCAGCCAGACTAGAACATAGCCATCAGGGCTAGTAGCCATTGAAAGCCTTATCCTCTGTGAATTTGTCTAATCCTCTTTTAAAGCCACTCAAGTTATTGCTCATCACTACACCTTGTGGGAACAAGTTCAATAGCTGAGCTATGCTCTATGAAGAAGTACGGTACTTCCTTCTCTTTGTCCTGAATATTCCATTGGATGACCCTGAATTTTCATATTATGAGAGAAGGAGAGAAATGTGCCCCCCCTATCCACACAGGCCATCTGGACACAGTATTCACCATGACGGGAAGCTGTATTGTATTTCTAGTTAAATTAAAACAGCCATTTCCACAACTGCAGGTAGGCATAAAAAAAAAACCCCACCTTATACATTTCTAATTTGTTTTGAAGTTTTGCAAATCTGTGTCCACTTTTGTCCTTTTATGGGGCAGTGATGCATTTTCTCTTTCTTTGGTGATGCATTAAGTGGCCACCCAAGTGAAGAAGGCATTCCTTTGGTCTGTACCCTCCTGCCAGTCTTTTTTCTTTGGATTACACCGGGCGATGGACTCACCAAAGTCTCAGGAATCTCTTGTAACTAGAAGGAATGCTTACAGCTCAAGGGACATTTCATTGCAGAAGGCAAGGGCTGACAGAGCATGCTAAAATGCCTTCCAGGACTCAGCAGCTGGTGCAGAGAATCACAGCTGGCTTCAGAGCAGCGGTGGCAGTGATTTGAGCAGCAACATGGCATAAAGGGCACCTTTGCACCCCGTATCCACTGCCACATACAGAGTCCCATCAAAGCCCATGGTGGGACAGGACTGAAAGCAGAACGGCCAAATGCTGTTCCAGTGCTTGGTAGCTGCAAAGTAGCTCTCAGCATGCTACTCAGAAATCCCAAACTAGTCATAAAGACCAGATGCCCTGAGCAAAATATCTCAATCAGCTCTGTTTCTCTTGGAGCCGAGTCAAACGATAAAGAGAACAGTATAAAATATATCCCTTACGTTTGAATGGATGGTGGAAAACAAGAAAAAACAAAGCATGTGCCCCAAATAAGGGTGCAGAGTGCATCAAGGGGAACATTTAGATTTGCATGACCCAATGACCCTTGTCAGATTCTCCTATGGGTAAAACAAACATACATGGAAAAGAGTGACCTTGTGTGTCAGGCACTGAGGGGGAGGTCTCAACTTAACTGGGGCCGCCAGTGGCTTTTCTCCTGTGCTGCCATCACTCTGCTTCCTTAGCCAATTGCACTAGGCACTGTGGCTCTAGGTTGCAGCTAAGGATGGGCAAATCTGCCATCTTTGGTATGTCTGAGTTTCTCAGTTTGCCAGTCTTGCATTCAGTTCCCTACATCTCCACATCAGTTCACAATTGTATTTTATTAAAAGGATGCTGTGTTTTGGTTCACAAGTTTCAGAAGGTTCAAATTAGGTAGGTTCGCCTTTAAATGCACACTGATCCTCTCATGGAGGGGGCACACAAAGAAAAGTCTCAGATTATGGCCCCAGGCCCCAGATTGATTCAAGGGGGAGAGGCTGTCCTTGAAGTATTATGGTCCTGAGCCATTTAAGGCTTTGTAGGTCAACCAGCACTCTGAACTGGGCCCAGAAACTGATTGGAAGCTAGTGCAGTTGAGCCAGGATTGGTGTTATATGCTCAAACTATCTTGACCCAGTGAACAACCTTATTTAATTTACATACTGGTTATATGCCACCATGGCTTACAAGCAGTTTACAACGATGAAATCAATACATAATTAAAATATACAATAGCAATTCCATTAGGCCAATAAAGCATCCCTAATTAAAATATACAATAAAGCAAAGAAACAAAAGGCATAACAATCAAAATAATAAAATCACCACTAAAGAGGAATGTTTGCCTTAAGAGATTGGTCTTCAGGAGCCAGGATAATGTCAACACAGTCAGGGACTCTCACATTACTCTCACATTACAGGGAAAGCATTCCACAATATGGACTCTGCCACTTAAAAAGCCCACCTCTGGGTTACCACGGTCCCGTAATCATCATGCTGTGGCAAAACTAACTGGGTTCCATTAGCTGATCATAATGCCCTTACCAGGCATATTGGTTAAGATGTTCTATCTCCACTGACAGAGGTAGAATGCCTCTGAATACCAGTTGCTGGAATAACAAGCAGGAACAGGGAGCACTGTTGCACTCAGGCCCTGCTTGTAGGCTTTCCATTAGAATCTGGTTGGTTGTGAGAACAGGATGCTGGGCTAAGATGGGACTGATCCAGCCTTAGTTTATGTTCTTCACTTGCACAGAATGCTTTCCAGATACACACCAGGAAACACACTCTTTACATGTTCTAGTGAATGTGCTTAAGTTAGGGGTGAGGAAGCCTGCTTCTGCTGCAATGCTTCTCCTGCCCCCCCAATGTGTTCCTTTTGTTTTCTTTCTTAAATTTACAGCCCACCATACCATCAGTTTAACTGGTATACCTTTAAAAGGAACTCCAGTAGAAGGAAGCCTGTTATAATAATTCACTGGCGCAAAGGCCAGACTGCTTAATCAAAGATGGAGAATAGATTGGCTTGGGAGGGGAGGGTTTTGACCAAAATTTGGGGAACATTTGCTGGGGGGGAGAGAGAATACAAAACAATAATTTGAGTACAGTCACCCTTATAGAAGTCAGGGGACTAAGTAAGGTTCAATGAATCAGTTTTTTTCTTTATCAAAGTCAAACTGTTGAGATTGCTTTGAATCTTTCCAGGGCATTGCACATATATCTTCACTGAAGTCTTTGTAATTTTGTATTTTTGTATCCAAATAATCTTCCTGGGGTTTCAGCAAGGGGGGATACTTGCTTAAATAACTGGTGGCAGTGGTGCCCATCTAGGATTTTTCATCTACCAAATTTTATTGAATTTGAACCTGGTTGAATGCTTTCTCCATCCTTCCAATGTGCAAAACCAGCACATGTTCCAGTAGGCCATGGATATGAGCTCTTGGAATCTGTTCTGAAAAAGTCATCTGTGGAGTTCAACATTCTTGTTAGCTTGTCCGGAAACAGCCAATCGGAGCCTGTCATAAAGTGCCTCATTACAGCAATTTCCCTAAACTCTACATTCCGTCAATTGATGAAGGAAGACAGACATTTGCATGTCATTCCACTGAAGATTTCAGTGCAGAACACATCACATGGGTCACAGTAAGAAAAATAAGTTTTCTTTATCTGCATGCTCAACATTCCTCAGTTCAGGAAGAAAAATATTGAAAGCCCTGGATTTGGGGTAGATTTGATTTTCAAGAAGAGGCTCCAAGAGAACCTTTATCTTTCTTTTTTTCAAATCCTACCAAGGCATTTACAAAGGCACAGATCACGTTGGAAGCAGGAATATTCATTCTGAAGCTCAAAACTGCAGAAGTTTAAATGTGAGCAGCTTTGTGGAAGGTGAAAAGCACCATTTCCTCCATCTTCTTCAGAGAATGGCAAGTGTCATTCACAAAGCCCAAATTTAATGAGTGATGGCATCCCACCTATTTTATAGCTGTAAAGGAAAAGAAGAAGAAAAAGACCCACCCCGGTCCACTCTGAGGGCTTTGCAGAACAGAGTGTACCAAAACGGACAAGGACAAACCAGTCAATAGAGCAACTGTGAGGCTTTTAAGAAGCTTTTGATGAGGTCGCTCAAAATACTAGTCGCAGGATAAGAGGAAAGTCCTTTTCCCCCTCTGTGGGTTAGCAACACATTAAAAACACAGGAAGCAGAACATAAAAAGGCATATTGTCACAAAGCAGAGAACTGTAGAACTGCAGAGGATTATGTTGGGCCAGCAAGCAAAAACTTGTCCTTGTGGTGTTCAATACACCCAATTTCCCATTTAAACTGGGTCACCTTGCCTGTGTATTGACAGCACAATAGGGAACTGTAACCCAGGTAGCTCTTGACTTGTGTGCTAACACTGCACAGATAGTGAACAGGGGTGTGCAAGAATTGCTGTTCATTTCGTTATTCCATTTGTCTTTGTTGTAAATCACTTATTTCACTTTGGCCACATCCACACCATACTGCTTCAAGTAATCACAGTCCCCCCCCCCCCAAATATATATATATATATATATATATATATATATATATATATATATATATATGAGCTGTAGTTTGCTAAGGGTGCTGAGATTTGTTAGGAGGCCCCTATTCCCCTCACAGAGTGACAGTTCCCAGAGTTCCCTGCAAAAATGGACTGTTGATTATAACCTACCTTCCCTCCCAAAGGAACTCAGTCCAATTGCCAATTGGCAACCAGTGTCAATGCATACTCTATGTGGCGTACTTTTAGATGCTCTTGGGCTTCAACTCCCATCAGGCCCAGTTAGCACAGCCAATGCTCTGATATGACAGCAGTTGTAGTCTAACAATATCTAGAGTCCAGCATCTGAACTTAAGAAGCTACATGATACTCAAACCATTGGTCCATCTAGTTCAGTGTTTCCCAACCTTGGGCCTCCAGCTGTTTTTGGACTACAACTCCCATCATCCCTAGCTAGCAAGACCAGTGCTCAGGGATTATGGGAATTGTAGTTCAAAAACAGCTGGAGGCCCAAGGTTGGGAAACACTGATCTAGTTCACCATTGTCTGCACTGAGCGGCAGGGTTTCAAAGAGGGGACCTTCCTTGGAGATGCTGGGGATTGAACCTGGAACCTTCTGCAAACAAAGCTGAGCTGCAGCTCTTCCCCAGCTCACCACGTTGGTTACCCCAGTCTGATTCTATGGTGCCTGAGTGTAGGATCTTTTGTATACCAGCACACATGTCAACACTTCCCATCGTACAGGTAGGTGACTCCAGAAAACTCTTTGAAAGGCTGTTGATGCCATTTGCAAGCACATTAAAACAATAACAAGTCAGTATATGAACTGCTGGAGAAGGTCATTTCCATAAAACAATGTCAAAGTCAGGCCGCATCAAATCCAAGCTAATATTCAGGGGCTGGTTGCAAAGTCATTTGTGAACGACTCCATTATTTTCGCTAACAAGCACTTGCTCCCATAAGTAATCCCAGTGAAACTGCATTGGCATTATTAGGAAAGCTATTAGACAGCTGAAATAATTTATGCCCTCATCCCCGCAAATCATTTCACCTCTCCAAGTCTCTGCACTCACCCCTACTGGCTTTTGCGCTCTCTTCAAACCCCTAGTCCTTATCGTAAATCTTTCCAACTCTCTTTGTCTGACTCTCATCTGTCCCCATCCCTCTCTTGCTACTTAATATTTCAGATTTATACAGTGCTTAAGAGCAAGGGTGGGCGCAATGGAATGATGTTCTGACTTGGTATAAGCCAGCTTCCCATGTTCAACGAGAAAACTTCCAATCTGATTTGCATTCAGAAGGTCCCAGGCTCAATCTCCAGGTAGGACTGGGAATGTCCCCTGCCTAAAACCTTGGAAAACCACTGCCCATCAGTGTAGAAAGTGCTGTACTAGGTGGACAAGTGATTTGACTCAATAGGAAAGAAACTGAAAATAAAACTTCTGCTATCACAATATATAGTGCAACACAATTTGGAATATTATGTATATTTCTGGCCACCTCATCTCAAAACGTATTTTGTAGAGTTGCAAAGGGTTCAGAAAAGGGCAACCCAAATGATCAAGGGGATGGAGTGGCTTCCCTATGAAGAAAGGATGCAGCATTTGGGATTTTTTTAGTTCAGAGTAAAGGAGAGAGTTGATAGAGAAAAGCTTTTCTCCCTCTCTCCCAACACTAGAAGTTGTAGACAACGAATGTAGTTGAACGTTGGAGAACTCAGGACTTCATGCAGTGCCTAGTTAAACTATGGAACTCACTCCCACAGGAGGCAGGGATGGCCACCAACTTGGGTAGCTTTAAAAGACAATTCATGGAAGAGAAAGCTATCAAGGGCTACTAGCTACGATGGCTAGGCTCTGCCTCCACAGTTGGAGCCAGCAATGCTTCTGAACACCAATTGCTGGAAACCACAGGAGGGGTGAGGGCTCTTGCGCTTGAAGCCCGATTGTGCATCTGGCTGGCCACTGGATGCTGGACTACATAGGCTATTGCCCTGATCCAGCTGGGCTCTTCTTGCATTCTTAGTATAAAGTAGCTTCCAATGTTATGAACTGTGGGGGTTTTGTTTTTGTTTTGCATGGAATTCAAACATCTACCCCTACCTTCTCTCCCAGCTGTACGTGTTTTATAAATGGGTTTGGCCACAAAATCCTTGTCAAAACTTGGTCATATGAAGCCCTTTGAGCTTGTCAACACAGTTTGGTTTTTTATGCTCCCCCTTTTTTTTGCATCCTCATCAACGGAAGCCAAGACAGTGTTCCATGTTAGAGAGAGAGAGGGGGGGGGGGAATTAGTGTGACTCAGAGCTGGTGCCAGCTCTGTAATGACTGTACACAGATGTTTGTGGAGTAAACTTCAGAAAATATGATTAAGACTGAACAATCAGCCATTCGCTGTCAGGCAAAAAATACTCTAAGTAGCTGCTTGAGTGGAAACATGTGCAAGATGAATGAATCGTGGATGGACCCCAGATGCATAGCAACAACATCTGTGGCAATGAAGTCGGCAACAAGAATTTGCATATTCATAGTGTCATTATTCTGCCTGTTTCTATAGATCTCTGTGTTGAACTAAAAAGGCATGAAGCTTGCCTGCATTCACCAGCAGTGGGTCTGAGCACCATCAGGGGCCACTGACTTAATCAACAGAGAAGTCTTGTTATTCAGTCGGGGGAAAAACTTAAATATATATATATATATGAAAAATGGTTACCTTGTTATCTGATGGCAGCAGAACAACTTGGGAGAGCTATAAATGGCAACTTAATGCAAACACCTGAACCTCCTGGCTCTCCTGTGTTGAAGGCTGCTATAAATAATGCAAAAGATTAGCTGCTTCTTGTAGTTCTAATTTAGTCTGAGCTGTAGCACAGAGGACGGTGAAGTTACCGAAATGAAAACACACCCTAAAAAAATCTAGTGCATCTCTGGGCCTCATGTTCAAATCCAAAGGCAACCAGCATTCCTTTTTTAGCAAGGTTTCTAGATCTCATGGTGATGGAGGTCGATCTTGGCTTTTATGTGAAATAAGCCAAGGAGAAAAGTATAGAGGAAGAAAAGGAAATAATGCCAGTGGAGGATGCAGCTGATATGAGAGACCAACTGCCAGCTGGCAGAGGAAAGTAGGATGCTGCCTTATATGAAGTCAGTCCATTGCTCCATCCAGCTCAGTATTGTCTACACTGACTGGCAGTGGCTCTCCAAGGTGTCAGGCAGCAAATCTTCCCAGCCCTACCTGGAGATGCCAGGGATTGAGACAGGGACATTTTCCTTCTCCATTTCATCCCTGCTGCTTCGCCACATTTCAGTGTCTTTCTTTCCCTTCCTTTCTGTACCTTTGTGAAACTGCTAAGCTACAGAGTCCCACTCAAATACTGCAGTGTGTGTGCAGCTGTCTCCTGATGGGAACGCTCCCAGATTTGCAAGAGAGCAACTCCAACTAGTCTCCAACTAGTTAGCCATGGTGCAAAAGCATGGGGAAGGGGGTGTCAGTGGAATGGAAAGAGGTGGTGTGTTTTTTGGGGGGTGCAAGGAAGGGGGCATCCTAAACACTCTCCCACCACCGCAGTACCTTCTCTGCATCCAAAGGAGGATGCAAAGAAGGACCGGAAAGTGGGTGTGGTGTGAGCCCAGCCAGAGAAGCCTGGAGGGCTGCATTTGGTCCTTGAGCCTTATTTTTACTTACTTATTTATATCCCACCATTCTCCCTGATGGGACTCAAGGTTGCTGGATATTCCCGATCCATGCAGTAACCCAACACCTTTAACAAACAACAGTTCCCAGAATTCCTGAAGGTTTTTTTCTGGTTTACCTCAGCAAAATGTATTTGACAGGCCCTGTGCGTTCCTATGTGGAGTGGCTGGAGCACGTCCGACAGCTTGATCTTTAGTTACTATGGCATTAATGTTTTGGGAAGTTTTTAATATTTAATGCTGTACTGTTTTTAACATTTGATTGGGAGCCGCCCAGAGTGACTGGGGAAACTCAGCCAGATGGGTGGGGTATAAATAATAAATTATTATTATTATTATGTGCCCTATGTCATAACAACAACCCCAAAAGCAGAACCAGTCCTACCCTGCTGCCTCAGGGAGCAGATTATGTGAATAGACACAGCAGTGAAGCATTGAAGAGCAGAGCCATGTGTATTACACAGCCTGTTCTGCAACTCTCAGCTTGTCTTCGGCCCTCAGGTGTGGTAGATGATGATACAAGATTCAGCAGTTAGTCCTGTTGGCTTCAGAACACAGAATAAAGAAGGTTAGGTGTCTTCTTGTCTCCCTCCTGCAATACAATGTCTCGGGCCAGCCCTGAAATAAAGGTTAATCTCTGCACTTGGGAGAATTGCACTTTGTGATACAATGCACACCCACCCTCACTGGAATTGTATCCCCTTTAGAAAGAGGGACACCCAAGTTGAAACAGTGAAGCACAGTGGTGTGCTTAACACATTCCCTCTGCAACAACAGAACTGAACCTCTGCAGTCCTCAGAATCGTGCCTTGCATTAAATCTCCTCCTTTAGAAAAAGGAAAACAACCCAAAGCCCACCTGTATATTTTGTGGGTAGTGAAGGGTGACTGTTCCCTTATGAAAGAGCCTAACTTGCAAGGGTTCTGCAGGGAAATCAAAGCTTTCTGCAAGCATTCCAAATCCCTCCTTTCACCACAAGGGAGTCATGTTGAATTCACACTGCAGGAGAGAGCAGGGTACCCATGCTGACATGATGGATCTTCCTTCCTCCTGAACCCATTTCTCATTAATTTGAAATGATTAAAGGGTCATCAAAATTTAATACATCAAGAGAGCAGCTTCTTCGCAGGAGCCAAGGATGAAGTCGCTGTCAAGGATGAGCAAGATACAAGCATACCTTCTGCCAGTCAGCTTGCACAAGCCGAGACTAGCCATTTATTTATCCTGCAAACCTTTCCTCTCCCACATGCACACAGCTACATCTCTTTCCCCTTGGATGTGCCAGCATTGTTTCTGTGGAGGAGAGGAAGCCAAACTAGGGCTACCAAGAAAATAAAAGGGCTCTCTAAATGATTCTGAATCTACCAGGTGCCCTTGCCATTAGACCTCATTTGCAGTGGGAGGAGATTGAAAGGATGATCTACCATCCCTTCCCATGTTAAGTTATATGCATGAGTCAGAATCATATCACAATTATCTGGAATATGTTGGGTGTGTTGAAGCTTTGGAAAGGCAGCAAATTAGCTGTCATTAGTCAGTTGTTCTGGAGAGAGAGAGCGCCCCACCATACGTCCACTTCTATCTGGGTGAGAATACTGGGAGTGGAGAGGGACATGGGAAGCTGCCTTATACTGAGTCAGTCCACTGGCCCAGTTAGCTCAGTATTGTCTGCACTGACTGCCAGTGGTTCTCCAGGGTTTGGGAAACTGAGTCCTTCCCAGCACTACCTGGAGATACCAGGGATTGACCCTGTAACCTTGTACCACTGAGTGATGGCCCTTCCTCTATAGATTTATACCATCCATGCAGTTGATGGTGTGGTTTGCGGGAATTAACAAGGCCAAATAAAATTAAAATGACTTTGTAAATGTATCCCAGAAGTATAGATGAGCTAATCTGTCACAATATAATAGAGAGTCTTGTGACCCCTTCGAGATTAACAAATGAGCTCTCGGGGACTACAACCCACTTCATTAGATGCATGAAGTGCTAACCCAAATTGCAAGTATATCTAGACATAATTTGGAGGGCAGAGAGTTATAAACATTGAAGTGAGAAAGAAAGGAAATGCAGGAAAGTCCAAGCCGTGACGATCACAGTTGCTATTCAAAAACAACCACCACCTGCTGATAGCACAGACATCCTGGCAAGGGTAAGCCAATTAATAATAATTATTATTATTATTTATACCCCGCCCATCTGGCTGGGTTTCCCCAGCCACTCTGGGCGGCTTCCAACTGAATATTAAAAACAGTACAGCATCAAACATTAAAAACTTCCCTAAAGAGGGCTGCCTTCAGATGACTTTTAAAAGTAAAATAGTTGTTTATTGCTTTGACATCTGCTGGGAGGGCGTTCCACAGGGCTGGCGCCACTACCGAGAAGGCCCTCTGCCTGGTTCCCTGTCACCTCACTTCTCGCAGTGAGGGAACCGCCAGAAGGCCCTCGGCGCTGGATCTCAGTGTCCGGGCTGAATGATGGGGGTGGAGACGCTCCTTCAGGTATACTGGACCGAGGCCGTTTAGGGCTTTATTGACACACATGTGTACGTGTGTGTGTGTGTGTGTGTGTGTGTGTGTGTGTGTGTGTGTTTAATAATAAAAAAACCTTTATGATTCAATCCACAACTGTAAATACAACATTTAAATGAACAAACCAACAATACTTTCACCATAAATAATGTGTCAAATAATATCAGTGCCTATTTGTTAAAGAAATGCTGCAGAGTGGCCTAGGCAGAGTCCAGACCCAAGCATGGAGTTCTGCCCCTATGTGGTAGATGGATCTCCACTCTCAGGACCTGGAATGGTCCTCCTTTCCACTCCAGCAGCAGCCCCAACTAAAGGAGTTACATTTCAGTTTGGAAACAATTTACTTTTGTTCTAAAAAGTGCTCATCATTTTTAGGGGTGCCTGAGAGTATGTGGGCAAATAATAAGGTATTGTGTATTCAAAAGAAATGTGGGAAAGTTGCTTTGTATGGAAGAGCAGACTTCTACTTCTCCTTTCCAAAACCAGAGAACTGTAAAATGTGGTGAGATGCATCACTGAGCAGCAGATTAAATATGCAATGAACTGTTATGAGATACAAGTTAATAGTATTTATACCTTTATCTTGGGATCTTGCATACCTTTTTTAAAAAGGCATTTAAAATGCTTCAGTGTTAGAGGACTGAAATCCTTCTGTGGGTTTTTATTTGCGCTTCAGATACCAGTCTAAAGTAACTTCATAAAAAAACAAAAAACAGTGGTTTGTTTTGCCTCATATTGGTCGTGTTAGTGTCACAGAATTGTCCATTTCAACAAAAAGTTGCAAAGGTGAGGATCTTTGTTTTGGAAAGCTGTGACCCATATTAAAGATCAAAGTGGTTGCCATTTAATGGTGGACCCAAAGTTCTTAAGGTTTCTTAAGGTTGAGAGAAAGTTTCTTTGCTTACTTTTCTATGGACATGCCTTGTATTGAATTGGGTGTGGCCTTGGCTATAGGGCACATGCAATCTGATCCAATACAGTTTACTCAGAAGTGAGTCCCAATTTGAAATTCATGGAGCTTGCTTCCAAGTAGCTCTCAAGTAAGCTGTGCATAGGATTGCAGCCTTGATGAGGTAGCATGCAGAAGCATAACTGGGAACTCTACTCACAAATCCCATGATGCAATGCAACTATGAGTGAACCAACCTTTGTGCACATGGCACTTGGGGTCCCTTCCAGCTCTATAATTCTATAAACACATGGCCAGCAAGTTATGTGCACATAAAAGTTAAAGGAGGCAGATTCATGTATGCTAAGGGAGAAAGGGGTAGTTGGTATGACAGCTCTTTTCTTCTTTTTTGCTGTGGCTGTCATGAAGAAGGAAGACTACTGGTGTGGTTCTTTTTATTATTATTTTCTGATTTATTAAAGTAGACTATGCAACTGCTTTCTTGCTGAAAAGAAGATTTGTCCTCATTAACCCTCATTATCATATGCCAAGCTACTCACATGAGGAAGGCCAAATGACAGCTCCAGCAGTGGGGATGGGGCCAGGAGTGGATTCCCCCCCCCCCCCCGTTATCCACCAGGGACGTGCAGTGAAATGTTTCACTGTTAAGTATTTGGAACTTAGAACTGTGCATATGAACTCATTCCTTCCAAATACACAACCCCCTCCAAATCCTAGGCCCCAAGTAAAATGAATATGTGTTCTATTTATGTCTAAGTATTTATATTTAAGCACCTCCCTGTTCCTTTCCTGTCACCTTCATCAATTTGTCTCTTCAAGCTTCCACCCCCGTTTCTGAAGCTCCCCATCTCCTTAGCTCCCTGGAAATTCACAGATCCTCCTATCTCTGGGCATTCCAGCTACAAATGATCTTCAATATCAGGTACTGGACAGCTGCACTGGTTTTCAGTATTCTATGACTGACCCTTTCCATCCTGCCCAAAGTTAGAATGTTTTGCGAGTTCACTCGAAGTGATGACTATGAACAGTTGTTGTGTGAAGAAGTCTTCCTTAACATTTCATACTTCATCTAAAGTTTCATAGAGTCAACCCTAGATTCAGCTATAATGTAGAGGGGATGAGCATCTTTCTAAAGTGCCATGGGCCTAACACCACTGGTCTCTTCTCTCTCCCCCCCCCCTTCAAGAGACACAAAAAAAGAGAAAATAAGTTTGCCCACACATACCCTTTGTTTCCCCAAAGGATCCAAGTGAAATAATTCATCCAAGTCTTCAAAAAACAGATGGAAGAGGAAGTGGGAAAGATTGTCACCTTTCCAACTTGCTCTATGTACTTTCCATAGGTGAAAAGCCAGCAACCCTGACTCTCTAATGACCAATGGGCAGTGAGAAGGTGGGGGAGCTAAGATGCCTTGTGGACACCAGGGAACATCTCAAGAGTTCAATTGTGCCCTGCTTTAGACCAGGCATCTCCAGGTAGGGCTGGGAAAGACTCCTTCCTGAAACCCTGGAAAGCTGCAGTGTAGAGGATGCTGTGCTAGATGGTATGATGACCCAACAGCAGCTTCTGAAGGAAACAGGGCAGGAAGGGAGCTTTTTTTTCAAAAACTTGAATGACTGCAGAGTGGGGTTTTCCTCCTCAGCATAGACCCACTCAAATTAACGAACCTAAGTTAGTCATGTCCCTTAACTTCAATGGGTCTACCCTGAGTGGGCCTGCTTGCCACTCAGGACTCTCAAAATCATGGCTGCCCCTAATCAACCTGGAACAATTGGTGTGGTGAGCAGGACACTCTATTCCCCCCATATTGCAAACTGCCTCAGCTTTAATAAACCGGTCAGCTGTTCTGCAACACAAGTGTGTATCCCTCCAAGAAGCCCCACCCCTTTCTTCACTTTCTTTTGACTGCTTTTTATTCCCTCTTTCTCTGGTGAAACTGACTTGCAGTGTGTATAGTGTAAAGGATCCAAGTGGTTGCTCGAGAGCAAACAGGCAAATACCTGCCTGCTTGGCTGTAAAGCCTTGCTTTAGCTGCAAAAATAAACTTTATCTGTCCAGAGCACCACTCTCCCGTGGCTGGCTCATTCACTGGCAGAATCCGTGAGTGGGCGGTCCTTAAACTTTCCCCAGCAAAGTAATTTCTTGATGCCCAGTCTTCGCCTCCCCTCTCTGCATGGAAGCTTACTGCACAAGGAGGGTGTGGGTAACGGAGGACCCCTCTCCTACTCTCCTCCGCTGAGGAGGAGCTGCTTCCCATGATCCTTGGAGGCTCCATTCGGCTTTTCCCCTCTCCCTCCTGAACCGATGGCAGTTCCCTGACATATAGTACAGTAAGACTGATCCCATCCTTTCTTGAGGTCTGCCAAACTAGCCACATTTGCCTGTCTTCTCTTACTTTGCATGCAGCATCCCTTCCAGCTAGCTCTAAAAGCAATTAGAAACCCAGATGCAGTGTGGGCAACGCAGGGATGCTAAGAACACAGAGAGACAAAGGTTCCAATCTGAACACTAATGACCTTTGCAGGGGGCAGGGGAGCGGTTGATGTATCAATTATACCACAAATGCTTGCTTGCCTTCATTTCTTTTTATTCTTTTGCCCAGGAACAGCTCCAGAGATGGACAAAACCCTCTTGGGTTCTCAGGGAACAATTGTTGCTTTGATGTTTCTTCCTGCTTCCTTGCTTAATAGAGGGCAGGTTGATACAGTTTTTAATTCACCCTCCCACCAACCCAGCCTCTTTTACTAAGGGCAGTGAGTTCTGCTTCAGAACAGCCAAGCTTTTATCTCTCCTGTTCTTAACGGTGCCCTTTCCCTCTTTTTATGTATTTCTCAAAATTACTGGCCCTGCACACAATATGTCACCTTTATACCCCTCCACAAATTGAATTCCACAGTTTCAAAAGCCTTGGCAGTGTTTTACACTACAGGATTTGAGAAGTGGTATGTATGTGTGGCAACACTTCTTTCTTTATATATGACACACTTGTTTAGCCAAATCACATTATGGCCACTTCATGTTTCAGCTGAAACGTAGATTTTTGTAAAGTGGTGTGTGTGTGGGGGGTGAGAATTAGCAAGCATATGTTAATTAAAAACAAAGGCTGTCCAGAGTTCAAAAAGATATGAAACTGGATAGTTTCACACAAACACAACAACATTTATGGATTTTTAATTTTAAAAATAAAGAATCCCTTAAAAATCAAAAGGTTGATATTTCAAATACCTGACATGTTGCAAAGCAAACTTAGATTTGGGTTTAGCTCATTCAGTTGTACTATCTGATGAAGCCACAACAAGCTGGAATTCAGTGAGGATTCAAAGGCTCCACATTACATCACTCTTTCCATTGCTGGTGAACCAATCAGGATCAATGGGTAGCACAAAACTGCCTACCTCCAACACCAGCAAAATGCAAAGACAATATTAGTTCCACTGCTCCTGTCCAATCTCCCTCATGAAGTTACATGATGTGCTGGGGTTATACAGTAAGCCTGCAAATTACACACATTTAACTTCTGCACATTCCGCTTTACGTGCCTGGCATTAGACAGACAGACAGACAGACAGACATAGACAGGGGCCAGGCATCCAGGAAAAAAGACTTTGGCAATCCCACCAACCATTAAACCTGACTATACACAACTTCAGCTTTAGACACAATCCCCAGAACCCCCACACAAGTTGTGGCTTCCCATATATGTGTTGTTATTAATGGTGTAGTGTCATACATATAGATGATGCTTAACAAGAGTGAGAGTAGGTTCCTGTGGCAAGGACAATTTAGGCATAGTCTCCCCTAACATGATTCAACCCAGAGGGTGCTGGACTCCAACGTCCATCAACTCTCAACCAGCGTGGCCAATAGTCAGAGATAATGGGAGTTGTAGTTCAAAACACCTAGAGCAGGGGGTTCCACAATTTGCATTCTGTATCTCCCACATTTTCCCTCCTAGCAAATTGAGCCTTGGGTATGCAAGCCCAACATGGCCCCCTGTTCAGCATTCATGAAGGTGCTCATGACAGGTCTAAAGGGCACCCACAAGAACCAAGAAAAGCCAAAAGCTGTGGAAGATAACTGAAGTGCCCTTAACCCAATAAAGCCTCAGGGTGCTTATCCATTAAGATCCCAAGGCAGGTTACAACTTTAAAGCACAGTATTAAAAACATTTTAAAACAACTTCCAATTACAAAAGTAAGGTGGGTCCTAAAAATACTCACCTGAAGTGTCAAAAGTCAAGGTAAAGAGTTGCATATCACTCAACTGCCTGAACTAAATCAGGGCATCGGGGGGGGGGGAGGGGCACAAAACGTGTGAGATTGTGGAGCCCAAAAATGTGTAAAATTGCAACCTCTTGCAAAGGCAGGTGACTCAGATGGGAGCGTGAATGGGAAGATGTGCATCCCGGTTTTTGGCCTCAACATGTTAGGGGATATGCAATGCGCCTTCAGCATTCACCCAAAGCTGTATAAGGAAGGTGCCAGATGCACTTCAGTGCTGCGGGAGTCCCAAAATTTAAGGGCTGCCACTGAGAATGCCCTCTCCCAGGCTGGAATCACTACCTGATTTATTCCATTTCATTTATTATATTTCTCTGCCGCTTTTCACTCACAAATCATAAAGCTGCTGACATACAATATGTAGCAACATAGTAGAATATAACAATTGCAACATAAATTATATAAAATAATTAACAAATCATCAACAAAACAACCACCTTCTATAAAACACTATTATAAGACAACTTTAAAAAATAGATTAAACAGCACAACCACAAGAAAAGTCATTATAAAATTTGCAAAGCATTGCAGCATCCATAATCCACACAATATTAACAAACTAACAACCAAAAACAAACTAAGCACTGCTGGATTCACACAAGCTCTCTGCCCACCCCCATGACTCAGTTCATCCAAAAATACATTCACATGATTCTTCTAGGATGGAGGAACTACCAAGAGGACCCCCTCTACCAATCTTAGCACCTGAGAGAGTCTGTACGGATGGAGGCAGTCTTTCAGATGCTTGGGACACAAGCCATTTAGGGCTTTAAATGTCCCTTACCTGTCCACACAAAAGGCCAAACAAACCAGATAGTTATACAAAAAAACCCCACCCCAAACCATATAAAGGTCAATGAAGATCACCCAACAGTGTGGAGTAAGACAAAAAGAGTAGTCCCAGAGGCCAATAAGGGGCTTCCCAAAATAAATACCTACTCCGTCCTCAAAGTGCAACTAGAAAAGTCTACTTTTTTAAAGGAGAGATGGATGGCACTGCAAGGAAGGACAAAGGACAAATTGGGGTGGAGCTAGCTGGCCAGATGCCCCTTTCCATTGGGTCCTTGAGTCCTCATGATCCCCCAAGCCCCCACCCCTTGAGGGACACCAACCAGAGGCTCCTCCAGGAAATGGATGTGTTTGGCAAACTCACCCCTCCTACAGAGCAGGAACAGCCTTGTCTTAGCTCTGTTGCCTATCCATGTGTGTGCGTGTATGTCTGAAGTAAATTTCTTTTAGGTATTTCACAGATGATAGTATTTTTGAATGTATGTAATTGCCTCAGCTGTTGGATACTGAAAGGCTCTTTCCCCTAGTTAATTGCTCTCTGAAAGGCAGTCCCAAATAGAAAATGAGAATTTTTAAGGTCAGCGCCAATGGGTAGGCTTAAGTAGTTCTAAAAATGATCACACTTTTCTAGATAACCTTCAAGAAAATTGTAGTTCAGAAAGGCTATTTCCTTCTCATCTCTGGCCTTGGATGGGTGGCCTATCGACACAGGTTCCTACAAGCTTGCTGGGGTAGGCTGGGGGGAGGCACAGGAAAAAGGATGAGGGCCTCATCCCATTTTGACATCTCCGCCAAGAAACTATTTTCCCCTCTTTCCATCCTTAAGCGCTGTTCGCTTGGAGATAATCAGAGAAATTTTAAAGTCATCTGCTTGGGGCTCTTATCAGAATTATACATTTGGTGTTGATCACTTTTTGGAAAAGTTATTCTAAGGCAACCTTCTCCTTTTATCTCTTATTGCGTTCGGCAAAAAAAAAACCTTATCGCCTCTTTTAGCTAAAGGTATGATAATTGGAGCTTCGCAATTATAGGTGCAGCATACAAAGATTTAATGGGCCAATTTGACAAGGCAAACAAGGAAGTGGAAGGAATTGCAGCTGCTTTATCTGTTAACGCTTAATAGTATAGGGTTGTGTTTTTCCCTTAATTAATCCATAGTTATCAAAGTAATTGCTGGTAGCTATAATTATAAATAAGAGATCTATGTCTGCATAGCAATCTCAGGGTGAGGGATGGAGGGGCAATAGAGGACTTGCTAAGTGGAATAATTGAAAGCAATCACTCTTAGGACACTTTCCTCACAAGATGTTCCAAAGCCTGAGAGGCCTAGTTCTCTCTGAATCGGTGGCCATCACTGCCACCTGTGGAAGCAAGTTCCAAAGCTTAGCTAAGTTTAGTATAGTTTAACCAATCAATTTGGCTGAAATTAGGTCTTCTGATTGATTAGCAGTGGGATCTATAATCCAATTGCAGAGATCCACTCTGAGTCCCTCAGTTTAGCTACTCTGGGGTAATACATGCATTACATTTTACATGGTGTAAAAGCTACCCCGGGAATTGGGCATTGAAGGGCAGAGAATATATTTTAGAGATAAATTAAGAGAGCAGCCTCTCTCCCTACATTGCGTTGTAGTTTCATGGCTGAGCAACAACGTGCAGAGCTCAGTAAAGAGTGGGATGCCAGTCAAGCAGAAGAGTCTCTGAGGTGTACTTACCTGGAGGCAGAGTCAGCATCTGAAGTAAGGTCCAGTCCTAGGGTTGGGCGAACTGCAATCTATGTGCTCAGACAGTCCAGGAGTCAGGGAATCCAATGATCATGGGGCCAAGGGCCAAGAAGAGCAGGAAGCAACAAGGTAGGGCCAGGAACTACAAGCATTGCTATCAGAATCTTCACAGCTGCTGGAAGCTCTGCTGAAGAAGGCTGAAGCCAGCTGGTTCTCATCAGTGACTTCTGCTCTGTGTCCTTGAAGGCTGATTAGCTGCAGGTGGTGTGACTTGACCTTCTCCCTCCTCAGGCTGCTGTTCAGCAGGCAAAGCTGATTCCTGGGCCATGGACACATTGTAACAATTCCCCACCTAAAATCTGAAATGGCAGAATCCAGAATTGTTTCCCCTTGATGTGCCATCTCATTCTGCATATAAAATGTGGGTTGGCTCCCCATTCAAACCTACCCTGATGGCAGAATAAGAGAAGACATACACATAACCCCCCAAAATGCAGGTTAGTAGACATTCAATGACCGCACAGCAGAAGAAACAACCGCCTGAGCTCATGCAGTCACTAATGATCTCCCCAGTGAAAGAAAATCCATGACATGGAGCCAGACCAAAAGAGAGGTATTGTGGGTTTTATGTCCTTGTGTCTTTGCCTGGGAAAAAGGGAGAATGATTCCATATGTGTCCTCTTTGGGGACAAGCTTTTTGATGCTCAAACTCAAATTGTTCATGTCATATACAAGGTGGTTTTGTGTAAAACAAGTTTTCACGAAATGAAAAGAAGAAAAATAAGCCCACTCGTCGGCCACTGTGGACATGGGCACCTCAAGGGTGTCTTTAAGCCCACAGCAAGCTGAGCACTGGAAGATTCTGGACAGACAAAAAGGAACTGATTCTCCACACACTGCACATTTAAACAGTGAAACTCACTCCCACAGGAGGCAGTGATGGCCCCCAACTTGGGTGGCTTCAAAAGAGGACTGAACAAATTCGTGGCTACCAGCAATGATGGCTATGCTATACCTCCACAATTAGAAGCAGTATGCCTTTGACGCAGTATGCCTGGGATCAGTGGCGTACCGTGGGGGGTGCAGGGGGGGCCGGCCGCACCGGGCACAACATCTGGGGGTTAGGGTTAGGGGGTGCAAATCCACGGGTTAGGAGGCGCAAATCCACAGGTTAGGGGGCGCAAATTACTTGCCTTGCCCCGGGTGCTGACAACCCACGCTACGCCACTGCCTGGGATGCAGGTGGCGCTGTGGGTTAAACCACAGAGCCTAGGACTTGCCAATCAGAAGGTCGGCGGTTCGAATCCCTGTGATGGGGTGAGCTCCCGTTGCTCAGTCCCTGCTCCTGCCAACCTAGCAGTTCAAAAGCACGTCAAAGTGCAAGTAGATAAATAGGAACTGCTCTGGTGGGAAGGTAAACGGTGTTTCCGTGTGCTGCTCTGGTTCGCCAGAAGCAGCTTAGTCATGCTGGCCACATGACCCGGAAGCTGTACGCCGGCTCCCTCGGCCAATAAAGTGAGATGAGCGCCGCAACCCCAGAGTCGGTCACGACTGGACCTAATGGTCAGGGGTCCCTTTACCTTTATGCCTTTGAATACTGGTTGCTGGGAATCACAGGTGTTGATGTGCATTGAGGTCCTGCTTGTGGACTTCCCAAAGACACCTGGCTGGCCACTGTGAAAACATGCTGGACTTGATGAGCCAACAGCCAGGCTCTTCTTATGTTCTCATCAAATGACATTAAAGCATCTTTATGTAGAAAGACTCGAGTTTTACAGACCCTAAGGATAACCTGTTGTCTAAATGGAATCAGTCTGTCGAAAAAGAAATCAGATTCCAACTTGTGAAGCAAGTGCCCAGGTATAAACGGATATGCCATGGTGTCAACCTGGGGTGAACAAGGCATTTGCCTTTTCATAGCCAGGTCTCCCTGCAACAAACACCAGAGCGGTAGAATAATTCTTTCCTCATCACTGCTTCCATATTTAAATCAGGGAACTACAGGCATTTAACCACCTGCAGGTAACCACCATTCACAGCTGTCTTCACTGTGTATGTGTTTTGCCATTTATACTTGGTTACATTTTGTGCCTGGGTTTACAAAGAAGAATATGCATTGACATAATGGTTGTTAAAAATGGTGCACATGAAAAACAATGAGAGTAATCTTGTACAAACAACTGTGGCAGGAAAATGCCAACACAAGGTGACAATTCCTCCATCATTATATAACTAATTATTAAGGGGTATTAATGCATACATGCAATGCAATGAGTAAGGATGGACAAATCTATCAATTTCAATTTATCTCCATTTTTCTTTACTTTTTTCCAGTCTCAAGTTCAGTTAACCACATCTCAGCGTCCATTGGGGCTCATCAACCTGAGATGGTAAGCCAACTAGGAGAGGGAAAACTCTGATCCTAAACCTCCGCTATTTAGCGGCTACCCACTGCCTTGCAGGACCTCTTCAGAAGAAGAAAGGTCAAGGAGTAAATCCCAAATGGAGTCTCTGAGGTTTGGTGGCATATTATATGCCTCCTTCCAGCAACCCCTGCAGCCAAGCTGGTTCCAAATGTCTTGCTCTGCTTTCCTTTGGACCACATCGGTGAGGCTGAGACAGAGGTATGTCTGGACAGCTGAGGAGCACCATATACACTGCCCAGGCTTGCACCCCGGAGAGATCATTTCAGTGCTGGTAGCGCAGCAAAAACATGGGAAGCGACTGTTATGATGTTATGGCCAGCCTCTGCAGCCACAGGAGGCACTGTGATTCTCCAGTGTTTTGACTTCACACCCCAAGGTGCCCTCTATTGTCTCTTGAGACAGACTGATAACAACAACTTGCAGGTGAGTGGGGCTAGGATTGCAGCCTTAGATAGTGTTGCATTAAAATCAGGACTGATCTGACACACACACACACTCCCCCACCCCACCCCAATCGTTAGTGTTGAGAAGAAAAGAACAGTTGCATACAAAACAAGTTGCTGGGGTATTTTTCACAATAAGGTGGCGAGATTGGCTTTGATTGGAAGGGGCCAGCTTTACAATTGGGAGTCCCCAGCCCTCATTGCAGATCTGGTGGTCATGCCCTTAGTGCCAAAGGGTATTGGTTGGGGAAAGTGTAGAGAGGGGAGGTTATTTCCAGAGACTTGAGTTGCTTTCAGACTCCAAACTGTTGCTCACTTTGTTTATTGCCCCCACTGACCTTTCCAAATGCCAGCAGTCCATCAGACATGGTTAGACACATAAGAAGCATTAGAAAATGCAATGGAGTGTAACCAAAGTCACCCATCTTTGCAGGCTGCCTGAGAATGGTTTCAGGAGCTAAATAACAGCACCTCTGAAGTGATGCCTCTTCCTCGCTTTTGTCACAGCCGGCTTAATCTCAGCAGACAGAGTCAGCTTTGCTTTTTATTTCAAGCAGCACTGGCAGAAATGGGATTTGGCTTGTGCAAAAAGTTTCTGATGGCCAGGACTAGCCGCACCATTAGGGCAACAGACACAATTGTCATAGGTGGAGGGTGCATGCTGGTGAATTTGACTGGCCTTCAGTGTCCTGTCCTGGCTGTTCCTGCTAGTGATCTGCATCCTGGCAAGGCCTTCCACCCTTCCCCTCCTTTTCTCATTCTGCTTGCAGACCTCCCAGAGGCATCTGGCTGGCCACCGCGAGAACCCAATGCTGGATTAGATGGGCCAACAGCCAGACTCTTTTTATGCTCTCATCATATGATATCAAAGCATCTTTATTTAGAAAGACATGAGTTCTACAGATCCTAAGGATAACCTGACACCTGTTGTCTAAATGGAAGAAATCAGTGTGTGGGAAAAGAAATCAGATTCCTACTTGTACAGTAAGTGCCCAAGTTTAAAGGGTAAAAAATCGGCCGTGGTGTCAACCTTGCGTGAACAATGCATTAGCATTTTCATAGTCAGGCTTCCCTGCAACAAACACCAGAGCAGCTGTCTGCTACTGTTTAGTGGTGTGGCATTGTTCTTTGGGAGGGGGGGTTGTAACCTGTTCAGGGTGCCAACCAGCCAGCTATGTCCTCCTCGAGAATACTCCATTCCATTGCACTGAGAATGTTCAACCCCCAGGAGTATCTTTCATCCTTCTTCTTCCCCTGCTCCCTTCAAGGTTTTTCCTTCAGATGTTTGTCTACAGAGCTTGCAGTTCCTCCCGAACTGCTGATGCCTCCATCTTTTGTATGGTTGTGCTGTTTCACCTACATAAGGATAGTGACTCAGAGAATGAGTTTAATATAAGTATACAGCAGGGGTAGGGAAACAGATATAGCCAAATCCAGGATTGCTGCATTACCTGCCCCATCCCCAATTATTATTTATTTATTTATTTAAGTTCTATACCAACCTTCATCAAAAGATCTCATGGTGGTTCACAAAATAAAATACAAGATAAAACACAAGTAAATAGTTAAACATAAAACAATAATACTTCCC
Source organism: Podarcis muralis (assembly GCF_964188315.1). Taxonomy (NCBI): domain Eukaryota; kingdom Metazoa; phylum Chordata; class Lepidosauria; order Squamata; family Lacertidae; genus Podarcis; species Podarcis muralis. Next base: position 37,243,070 of record NC_135661.1, on the reverse strand, counting down.
CCCCCATAGGGCATCAGGTGATGTGCAGGTCGGCATGGCTTAAGCCAAATCATGCCATGGGCCATTGGGGAGGCTTGATGGACCTACTCACACCTTCAGGCTAGAGATTCCCCAATGTTGGTATATAGGATATATTGTATCCCCAAGTATTGCTAACCCTAGATGTAACACTTCTTGTTGGGAAGCAGCCATGCAGTCTGTTTGCACCTCTAAATAATTCTTCTACATCGCAAGGCGATAAAGACTGCATTAATCACACCACAGAGTAGCCTCTCCCCTCTCCCCACCTGTTTTAGCTCAGTCCATCTTGCAATTACCGCATGCAACATAAAATATAGCTCCCTATTCATAAACGAGGGGCTCGCTGGTGATTCCGGAATGACTCTGACAGCACTGATATTTCAGGCTGGCGCATAATGATTGGCTAGCTTTATCAAAGCTGACACAGTTCCTGCATGCTTCAGTGGGTCCCCCACCTGCCAAAACATTATCTGAGCCAAGCCATTCCACACCAATGGAACCCTCCTCATTACATGCACTGCAGCCCTGGAAACAACCAAAGTTTACTTCCCAGTCCCCACAACTGCCTGCCTTGTCTGTTTTCCTAAGAAAAGGTGGCATCTTCAGCAGAGCTGATTTTCCAGGTGGATCAAAACCATTGGCTGAACAGAACTTTTAACTTTCAAGTTTGGCATTCAAGTTTGGAAGTTTGTTCCTTTCACAGATAGCTGTACAAAACCCTCAAGCACAAGAGCACCCCCTGTTTCTACGGTTTCCAGAAACTGGTTTTCAGAACCATTACTCCTTCTGACTGTGGAGGCAGAGCCTTGCACAGGGTGCAGATAAACTGATTCTGAGTTGATGTCACTGCGTGGTTCCCTTTTCAGCTCACCCAGGAGAAGAGCCGGCCCAAAATTTCTCAGAAAAGAATTTCCGAAGAAATTCTCTTCAGGTGCCAATCAATGGGAGAGGGAAACTGTACATGACCTTAATATAGATATAGTGATCCCTGTGGAACATTGTCACAATGGGGAAAAAATAACACATCAATAAGACCCATCCAAGGAGATGGCACACCAGATGATATTACATAGTTTTATTACATATACATCACAATGAACAATTACAAAGAGTGCAACATTCCAGGCCTGGAGTATTTGTTTATTCTATGTAGAACATGCTCTTGAGTTTAATGTGATCTGGAATGAAGGGAAAGAAAAAAAATTAATTTCACATTTATATGCCTAAATTGTTGTTCTTTTTTTAGTTGTTGTTGTTATCATCATCATCACCACCATTATCATTATTGCTGTGTTGTGCTTCTGAGCATGCAAATCTGTTATCCCTAAACTGAAAAATCTCAATCTCTCCCTGTCCCTTTCTCTGTAATAGAAATTATTTCATAATTTTCTTCTGGGGGAGATTCCATGGCTGCCTGCATTTTTTACTCTCCTTTGTGGTGTGGTTCTGGGGGCTGTCGTTATGAGCTCCTGCACTACAAAATATACCGTCCACAGCAGTCATAGGCAGAAGATTAGACGATCAACTATTACCACTCCTGTCTCAGGCTACAGCCCTTGACATAGAGTACATTTGAGTTCAATTCCCCTTCAATCCTATATGTGCTCTTCCTTCTCTTTTTCCAACAGGGGAAGTGTCTTGCTACCATGTACTTTTCACCGTTCAAGTTTCTAAAAATACTCAAATATGCCAAGCAAAACTGCCTATTTAGTCAAGGCCACTCAGCAGCAGCTGAGATCAGTTAAATTAAAAGTTCACACTGTGTAATTTTAACCGCCCAAAACTTAACTTTGTCGCTATGGCACTAAATTGGCAGGTGAGGTTCTAAAAGGGTTGCATTGCACTTAATGTCCACCTTTTCCAGTCACATCTCACTCTGTGAGAGACAAGGGTTTGGGAAAACCATAGTGGCTGAAAGAGAACAAGGTATAATGGAAATGAGAGGAACTTAGACTTGGGTTCAAATTATTGCTTGTCAACCACCACATTTCAACCTATCCTGCCTCACAAAGCTGTTATGAGCCTAAAATGCCACCTTCTGCTCTGTGTTTTCTAGTACATTTCAGGTCCAAGTTCAAGCTGTTAGTGGTGACATAAATAGCTGTTAACAGCTTCAGAATAAGGGATCTGAAAGAGCAGCAATGTAGGCTTCTTCATGTGCTATGCTCAGGGCCGGATTTAGGTTTGATGAGGCCCTAAGCTACTGAAGGTAATGGTGCCCTTTATATGTCCAGCTGTCCTTTATCATCAACAAATTGTCGCTGGGTTTTTTTTGTTTTGTTTTTTGTTCTTTAATATATGCTTTATGGTAATTTATGGACCTAATAAGTATCTAAAGCCATTTGCACATAACAAAATATGTATTTTATCAAAGTAATTGTTGAAAAGTCCATGCAAAATGCAAAGTCCATGCAGAATGTAGGCACCCTATATATAGAAATGGGCAGACCAGTGATATTTTAGGGAGCAGGCTAGCAGGCGGGGCCCATTACTTACATCATACAAGCCTACACAACACAAAACACTGTTGCTGTATGTAGGTTTTATTTTATTTCATCTTATATTCTGGAAATGTACATCCAGTTTTTTCCCTTTTTTGGGGGGGGGGGGCAAGAGAGTGGGGCCCTAAGCTATAGCTTGTTTAGCTTGTACATAAATCCAGCATTGGGTATGCTGAATACAGTGGTACCTCGGGTTAAGAACTTAATATGTTCCAGAGGTCCATAATTAACCTGAAACTGTTCTTAACCTGAAGCACCACTTTGGCTAATGGGGCCTCCCTCTGCTGCTGTGCTGCCACCACGCAATTTCTGTTTTCATCCTGAAGCAAAGTTCTTAACCCAAGATACTATTTCTGGGTTAGCGGAGTCTGTAACTTGAAGCGTATGTAACCTGAAGCGTATGTAACCCGAGATACCACTGTACTGGTGAAACACAGGTTAGAGTCTGAGTATCTGTGTTCACAACAGCTGCACAAATCAATAAGTGCACACTCCTTCACACAAACACTTGCACATGTGTAGAGGCAGCTTGTACCTGGACACAATGGAACATGTGAACAAGTCTCATTATTGTTTTAAGATTAGTGTGGGTTATTTATTATTTTAGGTTTGTTACCTTATACAATGGTTGCTTTAAATGAACTGTGTATTCCACCCAAGTGGAAAATGGTCAAATTATATTTTAAAAGTATCAGTCAATCAATCTAATTCTTCCATAGCAACTTACTAATGATTAAAGGCATCCAACCTTTCTCCAACTTCCTCTCCCTTGTTCTTATTTTTGGTTACTGAGCACCTTCTGAACCCTTCCATCATATTTTAGGTTTAGCCAGTTTCTGTCACTTGGAAATCTTCTCAGAAGCTTCACTGACCTACTGATGATCTCCTGTGGTGATCTTCCCCGGGAGACATCAGTACATTCCTCTTTGTGGTGCATTTCTTTGATTTGGGGAGCAGAAATGCATTTTCTATACAGGGAACTTGCAATTTATGCACAGTTCACTTGTGTTCATTCAGTTTCACATGCTTGGCAAAAAATATAAAGGTGTCAAAAGCAGGGCTCAGATTCTGCTTGTGGGCTTCTCATAGTTGGCCATGGTGAAAACAAGATGCTGACCTAGGTGGGTCTTATCCTGATATTCTTAATCCTGGGGGAAATGGACAGATCATCTCACCAGATATAAAGCAGCTCCCAGGTCTGTTTGCACCCACAGCTCAAAGGCAGAGAACACACCTTCCATGCAGAACATCTTAGAGTCAGATAGCATTTAATGGGGAAGACATCTTCCGCAACCCCTGGAGGACTGTCTATCAATCATAACAGTGTACCAAATGGATGAGGAGTCAGACCTGGTATACATCTTCATGTTCTTCCTGTCTGTATTGCAACCCCAGGTTGCACTGTAAAAGACTGTGGATGGAGCTCAGCCTGAGTTTCTTCTAGCCCTTGCCTTCTGTGACTAGCATTTAAAATTTAAAAAAATAATAAAAGAAACTGGAACCCATCTGGTGACTGATAGCTGAGTGAAACTTCACCTCACTCGAATCAATTTCCCCCCCTGCTAATCTCCTCGCAATGCAGCAATTACATGATATCTCCGACCAGACAGCCACTAAACGCTGTCCTCCAAGGGAATTAGGCCTTCTTCATCTCCTTTCCTTTTTGCACTGGCTAATCATAGGAGGATGGTAATGTGCTGTAGCCGCCGTTCTCGAAGGGGTGAGAAAGTAATCGCGGAGACGCTTGGAGAAATCGGCTGCGAGCAGAAAGAAAAGAAGCTGCTCTGGATATTCACTCTGTCATTATTGCCATTAGCTGCTCAGCGGGATGTTTTAAAAAGTCTTTCTTTGCCTGCATATATTTCTTTCTTTCTTTCTTTTTGCAAAGTTGAAGACAGAAATGCAAGGCCAGTTTTGCCTCGATATTTAGCTCATGTAAGGAGATACTCAATGAAACTCAAGGTCCAAAAGCAGAGGTGGGAAGGTCAGGCTTGGGGGAGCCCTCCAGTCTTCTCCATCTGGTCCTTGGTGTCTTCCAAAAACCACACACCTCCTCAGCCACATGCACTCTCTCCAGGAAGCTCCCCTCACCAGCCCCACTTCATACACTGCTTGAGGGTTTTTGTGTGGCTGGAATGTGCCCTCTTGTTGGCCTCGGTAGAGGAGCTTTTGTGCGTAGAAATTAGACTCCACTACTGAAAAGCTGACATGTGCATTTTTTGCTTCACCCACTCTTGCCCTTGATTCCACCCACAAATATCATGTGGTCCTTGAAAAGTTGTATCAGAAGACAATCTGGGCAGCAGGTTGAAAAAATATTCCCCATCTTTACCTGAAAGGGGGCATAAAGATGTAGGGACCTCTTTCCTTTGGTCACACGATGCCCATGTTCCCAGAGCCAGTCCTACCATTGGGCAGAATGAGGTAGCTGCCTCAGGTGGCACAAACTGGGGTGTGGGTAGCAGCAGTAGTGAAGTGCAGAAGAACAGAGCTTTGTGTGCCCACAGTCCTGATGTAAGATTCAGCTGGAGTAGAATAGAATGTCCCTATTTTCATGTGGAATGTTGGATGTTATGCATGGAAGAAATAATACTGAAAGGTATGTGTGGTGCCTCGAGCAGCTAAATATGTTGGGCTGGCCCTTTCCTCTGGTGAGGCAAGAAGCATACAGTCAAACAGCTGACGGTGATAGAGAGATTTTGTGGAGAGATGGAAGCCCAGATGCAATGCCAGGGAATGCCAATATGAGCAGGAAACATTGGGTTGTACTCACCAGTATTGCACTCAATGCTCCATCCGCACTCACTCCAACTCCCCTGTGTGTAAGTTTTCTGCATCACGTGTGTTCAGTTCCATCCAATCAATGGATTCAAAAGACAAGGAAGGAGATGATACCCAAAAACTATGAGCAGTAAGAACTGTTCAACAGTGGAATGGATTACCTTACAAGGTCTCCTTCCTTGGAAGTGCTTTACCAGATATAGGATGGTCATCTGTCAGGGATTTTTTTAGCTGTGATTACTGCATTGCAGGGGATTGGACTAGAACAACTTTTACTGCTTGGTCAGATTCTCCTATCTTGTCATTTGCATCCATTAATTTGAGTTCTACCTGATGCTGCTGTTGCAGCAGAAAACAAGCTTGCTCCACCTTCCATGTGACAGCCCTTTATGGTATTTGAAGATGGCTGTTGTATCTCAGTCTTCTCTTCTTTCAGCTAAACATACTCAACTCCCTCAACCATTCCTTATTAGGCAAGGAATAGGAAGACATTTTTCCTCTCTCATAATACTCAGACCTGGAGTCATTCAATGAAACTGAACGGTGCAAGATTCAGGCTAGAAAAAAGGAAGAGCTGATTGACACAGAGCATAATTCTTGTGGAATTTGCTACTGCAAGATGTATTGAGGACAATCGACCTGAATGGCTTTAAAAGGAGATGGAGGTTAAGGCTGTCAATGACTACTAGTGGTGGTGGCTATATATTAATTCCAGTATCAGAGGAGGTATGTCACTGAATTCCAGCTGCAGCAGAGAACTGTAAAGCTCTCATCCTGCATCCATGCCTGTCCTCTCATAGGCATTGTTTGGCCACTGTGGGAACAGAATGTTGAGCAAGGTAGACCTTGGTACTGATTCAGTGGTGTTTTTATTATGTTCTACTCTCTAAATCGGGACGCGGGTGGCGCTGTGGGTAAAAGCCTCAGCACCTAGGGCTTGCTGATCGAAAGGTCGGCGGTTCGAATCCCCGCGGCGGGGTGCGCTCCCGTTGCTCAGTCCCAGCGCCTGCCAACCTAGCAGTTCGAAAGCACCTCCGGGTGCAAGTAGATAAATAGGGACCGCTTACTAGCGGGAAGGTAAACGGCGTTTCCGTGTGCGGCTCTGGCTCGCCAGAGCAGCGATGTCACGCTGGCCACGTGACCCGGAAGTGTCTCCGGACAGCGCTGGCCCCCGGCCTCTAGAGTGAGATGGGCGCACAACCCTAGAGTCTGTCAAGACTGGCCCGTACGGGCAGGGGTACCTTTACCTTTACCTTTTACTCTCTAAATCAGCATTCCAAAGGGGGCTATTATTCTTTAAAAGGTGCAGACATTTCCTGTAAAGCACAGAAATTGAGGGTGACCATACAGGATAATGGTGCTGAATAACAAATAACTTCATGCCAGCGTGGAGTGCAATGCCTTTGGATAATAGGAGCATATAAGGGAGAGGAAAGCTAACATAGGAATGGGGGACTTGTGGAAATCCAACGCCATCAGCTCAACCTGCATGGGAATGGTTTAGGGTGATGGGGAGGTGTAGTCCAGGCACATCTGGAAAACTCCAGTTTCCCCATCCCTGGCTTAGCAAAACAATCATCGCTGATGAAGATGGCTGCTGGAACAGAGTGATCCTATGTTCTGCTTTACAGAGGAAGCTCCTCTATTTGAAGGTATCCTCTGTCCAGTCTAAGTCCAAGTCTAGTTGAAAGATAAAGAACTTTAAGAGGGACCTTGTCCATCAACCATGAGCAGTAGATTGAGATTACTTGGCCACAGTCTTCCCCACTATTTTATTTTTTATTTAAATTATAGCAACTATTTCCTAATTTGCATCTGTATATATAAATTAGCACATGCAAATCTATGCAGTCTTTTTGTCCTATATTTTTGGGGGATGCATTAAATGGCCACCATATGCTGGAGACATATCAGAATCCCCTTCCCCTAAAAAAGCAGCACACATTTTAAGTGAGGTAAGCTAGAGCACAGTCTCTTGTGGAGGGCTGGCTCTTAAGTCGCCGAAATGCTTCTCTCAAAATGCATATTTTAGTGCTCAAAAGGGACCTGGTCAAGGTGAAATGGAAAATTAGCCTTCCCTTGCAAGTTTCAGAGTTCCAATCTATATATTTCAGGTGGCACAGAGAGTCAGAAAGATGTGCCAAGCAGTCACCCAGCCCGCTAGACAGCAATATAACATTATAGCAGCTGGACTATCAATCCAAGTCTCTCTGGGCCAACTCCCTGGCAATCAATCAGTTTCTGCTTGTCAAGAGCGATGCAGAACAAGATTAAGGCAGAGTCTTAGACTTTCGACTCCAGATGTTGGCAAGAGACCGGGATGCTTGCAGACATCAAAGGTAGAAGGGGAAGGCGAATACAGCCTGGCACAGACAAACAGACAAAACTTATCGACTGAGCATCTGTTTGGTGCCCCTATTTCCATCCTCATACCACCCCAAGGGGGTTAAAAGATAGCCATGAAAGTTATGCAGTGCCAACTGCTGCCTACTGTATTGGTGTATCAACATTACAGCCTTAAGCATTCCAAGTCTACGTTTTAGGCCACATTCACACCATACGTTTAAAGCACTATGATGCCACTTTAAACAGTCATGACTTCTCCCAATTAATAATGGGAGCTGAAGTTTGTTAAGGGTGCTGAGAGTTGTTAGGGGGACCCAGAACTATAATTCCCAGAGTTCCCTGTGAAGAGGGATTATTAAACCACTCTATGAAGCAGTAAAAAAGCTTGTGACTATCCGTCCTCCTGGGACGCGGGTGGCGCTGTGGGTAAAACCTCAGTGCCTAGGACTTGCTGATCGCATGGTCGGTGGTTCGAATCCCCGCGGCGGGGTGAGCTCCCGTCTTTCGGTCCCAGCTCCTGCCCACCTAGCAGTTCGAAAGCACCCCTAAGTGCAAGTAGATAAATAGGTACCGCTTTATAGCGGGAAGGTAAACGGCGTTTCCGTGTGCTGCGTTGGTACTGGCTTGCCAGAGCAGCTTCATCATGCTGGCCACGTGACCCGGAAGTGTCTCCGGACAGCGCTGGCCCCTGGCCTCTTAAGTGAGATGGGCGCACAACCCTAGAGTCGGACACGACTGGCCCGTACGGGCAGGGGTACCTTTACCTTTTTATCCGTCCTCCTACCTTCTGCTCCACCAGTTCCGATGGACCCAATCCACCAACGGGGGGACTGCAAAAGTGAAGTTGCACCTTTCTTTGAGTTCTGGCTCACAGTATCTTCTGTTCAGACCAGATGACCATTCTAATTTATCCACGCTCTTTGCACAGCTCTGCCTCCTGTCCCAAAGCATCCCCAGCCCCACTCTCCCGATGGACATGTATTCAATCAAAAGTATGTGTTTACTTCATCCCAGCCGGAATCTGCTCCTGGATTTGATCTGGCTATTTTCTGCTTGCGATACAACATTTCTGCTGCACAGATTCCCTTGCGCAAATGTCCTGCTCATCCCCAGCTTTGGCTTCCAGTGATAGATAACATAATATTAAATCCCTTCCTGACTTTAACATGCTTCCCTACCCCCTTTCCAATTTTCTATGTCTCCTGAAGGTTCTCACAAAAACTAAACTGGCTGTTGTTTTCTCTGTACCCGACTCCCAAGAGCCAGAGAGTGAAGTTTTGCTTGGGTGCTGATAATTCTGAACCTTCCATCTTAAGGATTTCAAAATTAGCATCATTGTACCTTGGGAATTTTGTGTCTTCTACATTGAAATGCTTAACCAGTTGGTAGGGGGCATTTTGCAAAATATATTCTCTGGGTGGAGGGTGTGAAATTCCTCAACAGGTGAAGGTGCCGTCATTTCTCTTCAGAAAAAATTCAGCTCTTTCGAGTTTTAGTCTGATGCAAGTTTTAGTTTTGTGAAAAACTCTCAAAAAGTGTGAAAGTGCCAAAGTTTCCCTTCCAGGAAGCCTAATGGGGAAGCCAAATGGACTTTTAATGCTGTGAACTAGGGATGGGGAACATTTCACCTTCTAGATGTTGTTGGACAGATTATACATCATCCTTAGTTATTGGCCAACCTGGGAAGCAGGCATGCCAACCCCAGGGGGTCGTGGGTGCCCGGCCACCCACATAATTTTTCTGTGGATGCCTGGCCTCCGGCCTCTGCCCCCACCCACCACAGCAGCCTCCACAGTCACCTCTGCACACTGCCACCTGCCACACATCACCTCCATGCTTCTTCGCCTCTGCGGAGGTGCAGACCTCAGTCGTGGGTGGAGGGTTGCACCTGGAGGCCACAGCAGGAAGCACACAGAGGCAGCGGGCAGAGCACTCCGGTTACAGCTGTGGTGACTGGACTGGATCCTGCACCTCTGCCACGAGGCCCCAGAGTAGAAGCGCGGTCCCCAATTCAGTTGCTGCAGCTGTGCCGGAGCACCTGCACCACGACCTAATTACGGTGTGACATGACATAATGACCTCACACTGCAATGTAATTACGGTGTTGCATGGTGTGCGCCAATGTTGTAGATGCCCCTGAATAGGTAGGGTGGAAGGGAGCTGGGAGCCCAGCAACATTTGCTTATGCTCAGTCGGTATATATATGTAGATAAACTTACTATAATCAAAGCAATGAATCAATCAATCAATCAATCAATCAATGTCATATGCCTCCAGTGACCGCCTTTCAAAGGAATTCGAACCTTGCATTGCATCTTTGAAACATCTCACTGCTTGGACGTGGGATGCATGGAGATAATGGTATTTTAATATTGGTAATGGAAGGCATGGGTTTGCTTGCAATTCCTTCCCATCCTCCTCTCTTAGCCCATTTCTTCCTACTTCCACTAGGGTGATCTGACAAAAGATATCAACAGAGGGACATGTTTGCTCCATGCTGGACTTTGGTACTCCCTCAGAAACTTAAGGGGGAAGCAAGATGTATGTGGGTGCATTCTCTTCTCAGGTTGTAGGTATAAAAAACCCCAAACCCATATATACTAAGGACACCACAGTCTCCACTGACCTTCATTCCAAGGATGCTGAACCCTGGAGAAGTGCTTGGTACCCCCGGAGTCTCTCAACACTCGGAGTTAGGGGTAGTAAATAACAATATTTATTAGCTGCCATTCAAAATATAATTTCCCACAAAGAAGCATTTAAAACAATTTAAACTGTATGAAACATTTCAGTATATCATAGTCAGCCATACCATAATAAGACTAAAAGCAGAGTCTACTGCCTATTGCTATCCCCACTCTTACCTGCCCAGTAGACCAAATATGCAAGATAATAAAAAATGCATATATTGCTTGATATGCATCATTTATGCAGATCACAAATCATGCTACTCACTCTTCAGAAAGGGAAAATTAGTATTAAGACATTAGATAACGACTGCCAACAACATTCCCCTTAACATAAAGGCTGCTCAAAGGAGACGGAACTCATTCCTATTTAATGACATTTTTAAAATAAATTTTAAAATCCTTATTGGTGTATTGACTGCCATTCTCTGCTATTGACTCTTCTCAGGCTACAAAATGCATATTTCCATGACAAAGCTGCTGGTCCACACCTCTGTATGCATGCATGATGCTGCAACCAACTAAAGTCTTACTCAAAGTAAACCCATTGATATTAATAGAGATGGCTAACAAGTTTATTCATTTCAATGTTTTTTCTCTGTGTAGGACTTAGTTGAATACCACTCACTGGTTTTCAGAGTAGACCCATTGGAATTAAGTTCTGCTCAAAGACATGGCTAACTTGGGTTCATTCATGTCAGTGGGTCTACTCTGAGTAGGACTTACTGCAGGACAGTCCACAGGCATCACCTTCTCATCTGCTGAGGTGGAGATGATATTCCCTCATCCCCATTTATCAAATGACTGATCTGACAAGCAGGAGTATGGGGTAAATTGCAACTCTTCCAGGGCACTGGGCTGGGCAGAAGTAGTTTAAATATCTCTACTCATCCCAGTGCAGTGTCATTTTGATTCCAGCCTCTCTTTTTGTCACCACCACCAAGATCAGTGCATTCAGAAAAAGCACCAGAACATCAGAAGAAACTGCTGGACCAGGCCAATGGCCCACCTAGTCATCCATCCTATTCCTACAATGGCCAACTGGCCAATTAGATGCCAGTGGGAAACCTGTCCATGACCTGAGATTAACAATGCTTTCCCCTACCACTGTTTCCCTCAATTGGTAATGTAAGAATTATTGGCTCTAGCTGTAGAGGCAGAGCCTAGCCATTGTGGTTAACAGCCATCAGAAGCCTTCTCCTCCATGAATTTGTCCAATCCTCCTTTAAAGCCATTGAAGGCGGTGGCCATCACTGCCTCCTGTGGGAGAGCGTTCCATAGTTTAACTATGCACTACTTATTCCCAAAAGCTTTTTGGGAGAACCACAGCAGGCCCTTGGACCAAGAGTTAGCCATCCTCACCTTAGGAAAGGCTGTTCCTGTGCAACTAACTTACCCTCCTACCCGACCTGATAGCTATGTTCTACCTCCACTGTTGATGGAAACTGCAGGAGGAGAGAGTGTGGTTCTTCTCAGGTCCTGTTGGTGGGCTTCCAACTGAGGCATTTGGTTGACCACTATGAACACAGTCCACTGGCTTGATGCAGCAGGTTCCTCTTATGACTTCCATTGGATTGTTCTGGCAAACATATTAAGTTTTACTTATTTATTTACTGCATTTATAACCCATCTTGTTCTCCAATGAGCCCAAGGTGGAGTATATGGCTCTCCCCTACCTCATTTAATCCCCACAACAACCCTGTGAGGTAGGTTCAGCTGAGAGGCAGTAACTTTCCCAAGGTCACCCAGTAAACTTCATGGCTTCATGGGTATTTAAAGCCCAGATGTAGCTTCCAGATGCTCAGTATGCAAAACATCTATCTACAGGCCGGCATTCATCAGCTGGAAAACAAAAATCCCCAGAATATATTATTGGCACTCCCTCCCTCCCCCTGCCATCATCCCTTACTAATAGTCTGTTTTTTAACCGGGAAACACTGACAGTAAAGAAATCTGAAATATGATGAGTAAAAATACACCATATATATTCCCTGATGTCATTTTAACAACAGCTGATATATTGCAATTGTATGCACTTTTTAACTGCAAGTAAAATAGCCATTACACTTGTAAAAATTTTATGTGCAGTGTTATTGGAGAGAAAATGGCTTTGACAATACATATTTGAAAAAATGTTACTCCTATTTGGAATTCATGGGCGAAACCTCCTTGCAATATATCAACCGTACAGCCAGGCTTCCATCATTATATTTCCTTTTCTAAGGTAACCATTAAACTGATATGCTGAAAAACCCGATAAACTGGTGTGTTGTGTGTTAAGGGGAGTGGAAGATTCTTTAGTTTCCTGTGGGGGGTATGGATGAGATATAAGGATATTCAAGGATTAAGGAAATTGAAAAGTTGACACTGATTAAGTGTTTATCACTGTTAAAGCAAGTGTTCTGGAAAGTAAAAGTGGATATTAATTATATAGCTTGGTGGGGAGAGGGAACTGAGTATAACAGCATATGCCATAGCTGATTATTTTTTCAGTGCGCCAAGGTTTCACAGGCATTTAGTAAAAGTCAATACACAAATGCCATGATCTCTGTGTCTATCAAGTCAGTAGGGAAAAATAGGTAAAATCATCATAAAAAAATAAGGAGAGTCTATCACATCAGAGCAAATTCCATCCAGTCCAGTCTTATCCAACCTGGTGCCCTTCAGTTCATTTGCAATGCAACTCTCATCAGCTCCAGCCAGCATGGCCATGATAAACCCAATATTAGCCATCCAGACTATTTTATCCTCTGTTCCTGCAAATTCAGAAATATACTGCTTCTGGAATTGGAGGTTCCATTTCCATGATAGGTAATGGCTGTTGATATGGTTGCTGTTGTTGGCATCTGAGTCTTGGGAGACTATGGAGTGTGTCTCCAGGGGTGAAGTCAAACTGCCCAAGTGACCTCTTCAGGTCGCAAACATGGGCAATGTATGGAGGCCTTGGGCTGCCCAGATGACAAGGCCCCCCTCTTGGTCCAAAAGAAAGCAGAGCAATATGTTTGACGCCACCTTGGTGCAGGGGTTGCCAGAAGGTGGCATATAAGGCGTCACCCAACCATCTTAGGCACACCACTCTGGATTTGTGTAGGGTTTACTCTGTAGCCTTACATTCTTCCAAAGATATCCCACAAAGCAGCAGAGGTTTTCCTTCAACATGGGCTACCTTCCCAGGTTGATGAGCCTCAACTGCCTCTCCCTTTCCTCTACAGCACCTGCAGAAACCACCTTCTTGACTCCTGAGAGCTGAGTGTAGAGTGGGGACAAAAAGATGGTCAAACTACCCCAGAAGGAGCAGGATGTGTCCCCTACCAGAGGTACTACCCCTCCCCTAACACCCCATACAATTAATGGAAATGTCATCCATTAATTGGTATACTCCTTAATTGGTATTTGCAATCAACAGATCCTGTCCTGGAGAAGGGAAGATTTAGTCATCTTCAAATAAAGGTAAAGGTAAAGGTACCCCTGCCCGTACGGGCCAGTCTTGACAGACTCTAGGGTTGTGTGCCCATCTCACTTAAGAAGCCGGGGGCCAGCGCTGTCCAGAGACACTTCCGGGTCACAGGGCCAGCGTGACAAAGCTGCATCTGGCGAGCCAGTGCAGCACACGGAAACGCCGTTTACCTTCCCGCCAGAGCGGTACCTATTTATCTACTTGCACCCGGGGGTGCTTTCGAACTGCTAGGTTGGCAGGCACTGGGACCGAGCAACGGGAGCGCACCCCGCCGCGGGGATTCGAACCGCAGACCTTTCGATCGGCAAGCCCTAGGCACTGAGGCTTTTACCCACAGCGCCACCCGTGTCCCCATCTTCAAATAGTCATCTTCAAATACTCAAAAGGCTGTCATACTGCAAAGTTTGGGAAAGGGCAAATTTCAAACAATAGCTGAGGTTTGGTTTGCAAATTGTTTCAGAAAGTGCAGATTAGGTAGGCTTGCTTTTAAATGTGAACTGACTTTAATTCCTCCTCCACCCCTAGCTGCCATTACAAATATCACACACTGAGTCAGGGGCCAGAGTAGATGGCCATACAGCTCAACAATTCTACATTTCTAACAACTGGTGAAAAGACAGCGTTGTGGATGAAAAGAAGGGGCAAAGGCAGAGAGACGCTTAGAGAACAAAATTCACATGATCAGCCAATGCGATCAAACTTGGTTTTCCATGGGATAAACTGCAATAATCACATGGCAATTTCTTTGAATCTTATCACAGTCTGACAATCACAGATTGTGTCAGTTCATCACCTAACTTCAGAGAGTGAAAATGGCCTATCTAAGATAACACTGAGCAGGGGGGGGGGGGGAGGTGATGGGTACAGTTTTATCAAGTGGAAAACTGTTACAATCCACCTAGCTAACTGACTGTGTAAAATCCTACCTTGAGAATGGTGTGACATCCAAAGAAACAGATTTTCAGCACTGCCTCAAAACAATACCCATGTATGCTATGACTAGGGGCTGTGCCCCTGCTTTGTTGTTGTTTGGTCGTTTAGTCATGTCCGACTCTTCGTGACCCCATGGACCAGAGCACGCCAGGCATTCCTGTCTTCCACTACCTCCCGCAGTTTGGTCAAACTCATGTTGGTAGCTTCGAGAACACTGTCCAACCATCTCGTCCTCTGTTGTCCCCTTCTCCTTGTGCCCTCCATCATTCCCAACATCAGGATCTTTTCCAGGGAGTCTTCTTTTCTCATGAGGTGGCCAAAGTATTGGAGCCTCAGCTTCAGGATCAGTCCTTCCAGTGAGCACTCAGGGCTGATTTCCTTCAGAATGGATCGGTTTGATCTTCTTGTAGTCCATGGGATTCTCAAGAGTCTCCTCCAGCATCATAATTCAAAAGCATCAATGCCCCTGCTCACATTGCTTAACTCCCCAACCACACCTATACCTCTCAGTACAGTTTAACAATCAGTCCCTTTACCCAGTTTGAGGACTGTTATCTCTGAGTGAGCAACAGGGGTTCCCCAACAGCTCTCAGCACCTTTCCAAACTACAGTTCCTGGGATTCTTTGGGGAAAATCCATGACAATTTAAAGTGGCATGGTACTGTTCAAATGTATAGTGCAAATGGAGATGTGATATTGGATACAACCCATACTTTCAAGGAAATAGGGGGTGTGGCATGGACAACTACCCTTCCATGTCTGGGTTGACTTCTCAATGAGATCCTAGGACTGCTGGCTTCTTCCTTTTCTTTTCCATAGAAGGGTTCCTGTGCCATTAACAGGCAATTTAGCACATGGATGTTTTCTTGTCAAGGAAATGAAGTGATAAGTGTCACCTTCTAAATTTATGCACATCAGGTAGCAGATCAGGGGCAGGGATAAGGAACATTCATATTCCTACAGTTAATTCTCCAAACTAAGCACACCCACCCCCATTTTTCTGTTCAAATTGGTCAGGTTCAGAATGTTAGAATTTAAAATAAGTGTGCTTTATCTGGTTCATTCACCTGTTAAAATAAGCACAGTTATCATTTCACCATGTGAGGATATTTGCAAATAAATAAATAAATAAAATAAAATACACAGTCTAGTACTTGCATCCCACCTAATGCACAAATATATAAATTTTTGTTGGGAGTCAGAGGCTACACAGTTTATCAAAGTGACAAAACGGGGTCAATCATAGGGGGAAAGCACTTATCCAGGGAAGAAACCCACTGCTGAAAACTCCTTTCATTCTGGGGCAACACTGATATAGAAACACTGCTGCATTGGAACTACGGACAGACAGATCCATAAAAGTCCAGTCCACCCCAGTTCTACATGGAATGGGAATTAGTCCATCCTATCCCATTTCCAGGCAGATTTCGAAAGCAGGGGAATCCTTAAAAATCCATGCAAAAAGAAACACAACATTCAACCCTCCCTGGCCCCACAATCGGCAGAGGAGGCTCTGGTGGTGGTGCTGCCCCTGGGGGCTGCCCACTTGGCAATGACCAGTGACAGAGCCTTTTAAATGGTGATTCCCCATTTGTGGAATGCACTCCCTGGTGAGGTCTGCTTGTCTCCCTCTATATTAATTTTCAGGAAGGATTATTTAAAAAACAAACAAAAAACAAAACTGTTTGCCCAGGCATTTAATGGCAGAAAGTCTCTATTTCTGGCAACCTTGAAATTATTATTGGAGAGACAACGCAATTGTTTTCACAAGTTGTTAGCTGTATTGTTATTTTATTTTTAGTCCATCATTTTATGTCTGATGTGTTTGTTGCCCTGGTCTCCTTTGGGAGGAAGGAAGCAATAGATATAGATGATTGATAGATGATAGATGATAGATGATAGATGATAGATAGATGATAGATAGAAGATAGATAGATAGATAGATAGATAGATAGATAGATAGATAGATAGATGATAGATAGATGATAGATAGATAGATGATAGATAGATAGATAGATGATAGATAGATAGATAGATAGATAGATAGATAGATAGATGATAGATAGATGATAGATAGATAGATAGATGATAGATAGATAGATTAGATAGATAGATAGATAGATAGATAGATAGATAGATGATAGATAGATGATAGATAGATAGATGATAGATAGATATAGATAGATAGATGATAGATAGATAGATGATAGATAGATAGATGATAGATAGATAACTGCATCTTTCCAGGTAATAGGATCACTGAGTTGTTCTTGCCTTTTAAAGACGCTCCAAAACCTGTCATCTAGTCCAGAGCAGCTAGCATATGGGCCTATTGCTGTTGCATGCTTTGACTACACTAGAGCAAGACCACCACCTCTGGAAGCAATTGTGTGCTCTAGTGACCAATGTCCTCATCTGCACTATACATTTAAAGCCCTATAATGCCACTTCAAACATTCATGGTTTCCCCCAAAGAATCCTGGGGACTCTAGTTTCTGAAGAGTGCTGAGTGTTGTTAGAAGATCCCTCACCAGGCAACAGTTCCCAAGATGGCTTACCAGGGACCTTTGGGAATCGTAGCTTTGCAAGGGGGAAAAGGTCTCCAAACAACTCTCAGCACCCTTAAGAAACTAGAGTGGCTAACTACACTTCCCAGGATTCTTTGGGGGACATCAAGACTGTTAAAGTAGCATAAGACTACTTTAAATACATAGTGTGGATTGGAGCCTAGAGTGTTGGCTGAACCATGCCATGGGGTCACTTGCTTGCCTTAGGCAAGCCCCTAGTGTAAGCAGGACCAAGGTGTGTTAATCTGTAGCTCTTGGCTTAATTTAGTGTAATTGAAATGGAGAGGGAAAATGGTCGGTCAAGAGGTAGGGAAATGAAACACAGAAAAGATGGAGGTTTCTGCACAGGCTAGTGTGCACATTTAACTGATCACAAGTTAGTGTGGCTAGCATACATTTTGGAAAAGGAAGAACATAGCCAGGATACCCCTTCTCTTCTGCATTCTGAAAGCTTGCAGGCTCTTACCAATTTTGATTTTTTTTAAAAAAAAAATCCTTTTAAATTCAAAAACATATGTAGTTCTAGAGCACTGTAGACATATACACATGTAGAAACCATTCCTTTGGTTTCTAATAGGCCCATTTCATTTCCAAAGTGCAAACGCAGAGGCACTCAACCACCAGAGTTCACTCTTAGTGACCCAACTCTACGTGACCCAACTAAACATGCCAACTATCAACATCATTCCTCCAGGACCACTGCTCAGGACAATGGTCTCCCATGCCCAATGACTGGGCCCATCATTCTTCCTCCAAAATGAAAACAGAGCCTTCTTTGCACAAACGCACACCTGGAATCTATTCTTACCCTCAATATTGGTTTTTGTTTCAGTAAACAACAAACTAGAGGGTTTAAATCAAATGTGGTGGTGACAATAAATCCTCTCCTCTCTCTTTTTCTTCTTCTTCAAAGTTTCAATATATGTGTTCCATAAATAAAATATACAAGGGGAAACTGTGAGTGCAGTATTGATCCCAGTTGTAAGTTAAGACGTAGAGAATTGCAGTGCTGGCATTCACAATCCTGTGAATCGACAATAAATCCCCCACATCCGTGGCTCGCTAGGACCCAAATTACTATTCTGTGCACTGCCAGTTGAAGGGAAGTCATTAATTAGTTCGCCTTCCTTCCACAGGAGGTAAAGGTAGAATTATCCCTCTATGTGTTTTCTTTTGTTGCAGCTTTTCCAGGACCTTCAGCAAATGGAGGGATAAAAATAAGCTCCCAGAGAATCCACAGTGGTCATTTGAAAGCACAGCTGGAGAAGGTGGAGCGAGACAGCAGACATTCCAAAATTGCAGAGAAGAAAACAGGGACACGCTTGTAACGTTCCCATGCCAAGGATCACTGCCCAAACCATCCTAGCCCCAAGAACATGCTGCTGAAAGTTCAAATCTGCCTGCTTTGTTCATTTACTGTCATGGCCTCTTCTGTGCTCTTTTCAGAATCAAAAAATGCATGTGTTTGTTTTGGCTGAAGAAATTAGGGATGGGGAGAACTTTGATTCAGTTTGGATTTAAAGGTGAACCTACCTAATCACACTATGCAAAGCGAAACACAACCCTCCTTTGAAATTCACACTACAGTACAGTTCTGCAGCCCAGTGCAAAAATGCATATAAATGTATGCATATAAATGCATACATTAGTGAAAAATGGCTTAAAATAATGCATCATGCATTAAGGAAGATTGCTTTTCCAAAACGTGTAGATTGGGCAAAATTACACATAGCGAGGTTCATATTAGGTGAAATTTGCGCTAAAATGCTGATGAATTTTCATGAGGGCTTTTATTTTTAAAAAAGAAACACAAACCGATGTGGAAATGTAAAGAACTGAGCTAAAGATTGGAGAAATGAAAAAGTGAGATAAACTGAAATAGAGTGTTTTGCCCATCCCTACTGGGAATACCCAACTGTCATACCAGCAAGTATCAACATCAGGAAATCTCAGCTTCATCAGCATCAAAACGGCAAGCAGTGTTTCACATGATTCCCTAAGATATGTGCATGTGCATTTATTTTTCGTGGGCTACATCCACCACCACTCACAATGAAGAGATTTCATTTCTATAGATCTGTGACAGGGACCAAAAATCTGGCTGCAGCAGAGGGAGAAGTGAGACTGTAAGGCCCACACCATGAGCTTGGCTGTAACTAACTTGTCATTTTCCCCTTCCTGAGCTGTCTTATTCAATGGCCATCTCACCAGTCCTGAAGCATTTGTGCAGTTGTGATGAATAGATGCCTGAATTCTCTTGTTCTTTCCCTAACACTTTCCCCATTTGTATTATGTCTAATACAAACCCACCACAGGTCGTCATCCAGCCACAAAGAGGAGGAGTCTGTTTCACCAATGTGTTCTTTGAAGGCAAGGGCTCTGTCCTGCTCTCAGCAGGAGTCTGCCTGCCCAGCAGTCCCCCCACAGGAAAGGGGTGGTGCCCTACCCGACCCATCTGCTGGCATTCTACCTGAAGGAGCGTCTCCACCCCCATCATTCAGCCCAGATGCTGAAGTCCAGCTCTGAGGGCCTTCTGGCAGTTCCCTCACTTCAAGAAGTGAAGTTGTAGGGAACCAAGCAGAGGGCCTTCTTGGTAGTCCTCCCATCTGATGTCAAACAGATAAATAACTATGTGACTTTTAGAAGACATTTGAAGGCAGCCCTGTATAAGGAAGTTTGAGGTTTTTGGTGTTTTTATATTTTGCTGGAAGCCACTCAGAGTGGCTGGGGCAACACATGATGATGATGACTTGGGCACGGCTGGGGGGAAATGTCCTCATGGGTCAAATTGGACCCCCTGGTGACCTGGAGGTTCCTCAACCCTGCTGCAGGTGGTGCCAGGGGTCAGAACTCCCTAAGGACCGACCCCCAAGTATGACACAGACACAACTCTAGAGAGTTATGGCCCTACAGGAGTATCTGCTGAAGTCCCTACGCCTATAGTTGATACCCAGCCAGAAAGTGGTTTAAAGCATGCATATAAGGCAGGTGGGAAGAAGAAGAAAAGCAAACCTGTGTCTTAAGTTTGTTAAATCATTAGCAAAATCTGCACCTTTAACCTGCACATTCTGTAGTTAGCATTCATTTATGAATTAATCATGATTTTCTAACTATCTATCTTCCTCACTAGAAAAAGAAGACAGGAAAGCATGGAATGGTAATTTAATTTCTTGATGAAGTGCCTGGATAAATAGCTGTGCAATCCCATGCATGTTTACTCAGGAGGAAGTCCAACTCAGTTAAACAGAGCCGTAGGAGCCAACTCCTAGGGGCCAAGGTCCCTTTGCCCTCTCCCAGTAAACTATTTGAAGGGGTCAGCCCCCACCCCAGTTGATGGGCATTGCCATTCAAATTATATGTGTGTGCCGCATCTTGTGATTGATTATGTGGGGCAGGGCTTACCCATCCCCATATTTAATTCAAGTTGGCACCCTGAAAGGAACTTACTCCCTAGACAGTATGTTTGGGGTTATAGCCTAATAGTGCAACCAAGGAACACTTACTTCAGAGTAATCTCAGCTGAAGGCTGTGGGACTTACTTCTGCTTAGGAGTGATGCTGTTCCAGACCCTCATTTTCATGAATGCAAAACTCAGCAGTTTTACATCCTTAAATGAAGCTTTATTGAAGTATGTTAATAACAGCCTCCAGGCTACCGAAGTGTAGATTCCACTCCCTTGACAATTTCACTTGAAGAGGTTGTTCTGCCCAAGGGACTTTGCTTCAGAACACATAATAAACTCCTCTGCGCTTCTGCAGAACACAGCAAGCAATTTGTAAGTAAAGTCTGGAGTCCAGGAGAAGATTTTCTTCCTTAAAAAAAACAAACACGAAGCAGTCTGGAGTTACAGTTATAGCATCACCCAGCGTAAGCCCCTGGATTCCATGGGACCTTCTGACTTTTGCCCCAGAAATCAGAAACATGCTGTATAATAAGTCCTTATTAAACTACTTAGACCAACCAAAGTGTCACAAAATAAAGGTATTGCCATAATATGGATTTGGGATTTCTTTTTTCTTGTAGATCAACACAACCACTTTCACTTTCTGTAGTAGTAGTAGCAGTATTACTACTAGTACAATTATTATCAATAATGGATATCCAAGGCAGTTACTGATTTAACTTGAAAAGTACAATATATGGTAGATTTTTTAAAAGCAGATGGAAAAGAAACGATCAGATGAATCAAAGCAAGTGGCTTCCCATTCAAAGAATCAACCAGGGTGTCCTGAAGATTATTAGGCAGAGTGATATTATATATATATATATATATATATATATATATATATATATATATATGCTTTCGTAGATTTTCACGGGTACAGGAATGCAGGTTTTGGTGTCCTCGGGTATCTTCCCGTGTAAAAGTTGGGGTGTCTAGGCGACGTTTCGACGAGGTCTCACTCGTCATCTTCAGGCTGGTGCTTTCGGCTTCTTGTTACTGGAACAGAGCAGGATCTCAGTGTTTGAGTTCCTATAAATACTGTTGAGGAGGTGTGGCCTCCTATGTTCTGGGCAGAGAGGAAGTTCCCAGGCTAGTGTGCCTTTTCTTCTTTTGTTCCTTAATTGCTTGAGGGATATCTTGAGTGATTTCTTGAGTGATATCCTGAGTACCACTTAGGTGGGTCATTAGGTGTGGATTAGTTGCTAAAGCCTTTGTGTCTTGACCTCTTGAACTTTGTGAAGAGTTTTTCTGAGAAGATGGGTGTACTACATTTAGTTGTGCTCTGGCTTGGCTATATATATATAGGAACTCAAACACTGAGATCCTGCTCTGTTCCAGTAACAAGAAGCCGAAAGCACCAGCCTGAAGATGACGAGTGAGACCTCGTCGAAACGTCGCCTAGACACCCCAACTTTTACACGGGAAGATACCCGAGGACACCAAAACCTGCATTCCTGTACCCGTGAAAATCTACGAAAGCATATATATATATATACACACACACACACACACACACACACACACACACACACACACGCTCTTTCTCCCTCACTGGAATATCGAACAGCTTAGGGCCAGGGTACTCGGGTGGCACTGTGGGTAAAACCTCAGTGCCTAGGACTTGCCGATCATATGGTCAGCGGTTCGAATCCCCGCGGCGGGGTGAGCTCCCGTCTTTCGGTCCCAGCTCCTGCCCACCTAGCAGTTCGAAAGCACCCCTAAGTGCAAGTAGATAAATAGGTACCACTTTATAGCGGGAAGGTAAACGGTGTTTCCGTGTGCTGCGCTGGTGCTGGCTCGCCAGAGCAGCTTTGTCACGCTGGCCACGTGACCCGGAAGTGTCTTCGGACAGCGCTGGCTCCCAGCCTCTAGAGTGAGATGAGCGCACAACCCTAGAATCGGACACGACTGGCCCGTACGGGCAGGGGTACCTTTACCTTTTTACTGTAAGTATCACCTGAACCTCATATCCCAGGTAGCTCACCAAGATCATCTGTTGCATACCCTCCAACATTTCTCCAATGAAAATAGGGACATCCTATTCAATAACAACAAACAACAACAACGGCAATGGCAGCAGCAACAACAATACCCTGCCCATCTGACTGGGTTGCTCCAGCCACTCTGGGCGGCTTCCAACATATATAAAAACATAATAAAACATTAAAAACTTCCCTATACAGGGCTGCCTTCAGATGTCTTCTAAAGGTTGTATAGTTACTTATCTTCTTGGCTCAGGGGGGTCTTATAAGGCCATACCATCCAACGTTTTGCCATTGAAAATAGAGATGTCCTAAGGAAAAGCTGGAAATTCTGGAATGAAATCAGAAACTGGGATGACTTCTGTAAATCCAGGACTGTCCCTGTAAAATAGGGACACTTGGAGGGCCTGCTGTTGGTGAGGCTCATTTGCTAACTAACAAGAAATAAATTGGATAGTGTCATCAGCCTAGTATGATGGGATACTCTGCCAATAGAGGTTCAGCAGGTGCTGTCTGTCTCAGCATTTTAAACACTTATTGAAAACTTTTCTATTCCAACAGACCATTGCAGGCAATTAAGAATACATCTTTCCACAACAGTTAATTGATGTCTAAAGATCTCAGAGCCTGAGCAGGTTTATATAGGAGAACACAGTCCTTCAGATAGCCTGGACCTATGCCATATAGCATTCAGCTGTGACTTTAGAATAACATCCATGCCAACAAGCTTTTCCTTTCTCAAACAAATCTTAAGAGCATGATTTTGGACTCCATAAGTCCACATCTAAATACAGAGCATCTAAGAGTATTTAGTATTGAACAGCAGGCCAATTCCTTTTACGGATCAGCCTGGCTCCACAGCTCAGTGATTCTTTAATTCCTGTGCCTTAAATTTTATTTAAAGTACCAGATAAGTCTAACTAAAGCAGGATGCTTTTATATTTGAACTGAGGCAAAAGAAACCTTCACCATATTCTTTCTCCATTGATAAGATCCCCAAATCCTTTGCAGCTGGAAAAAAAAATTACATGGGATTTTTAAAAAAGGATTCATGCTCTGACTTATAAACTGACATATGAGCCAGTCACTGTAAGGAGTTCTCTCTCGCAGAGACATTCAACCGCTGCAACTTCAAGCATTTTAAATTCTCCCTAAACCCAATCCCTGACAGATGACAGCAAAGAGAAGTAAATGCGTGTCACTCCCCACCTTCCCTCCCCACATAACTGCTATTACAGTTTTACTTATTTATCTAGGTATATTGTGCACTTTCCCTCTGGAGGAAATCAAGGAGAGGAACAATCTCAAAGAAATATCTCTCAGAAACTTTGTGTGATCAGACTTGACCAAACACAGAACCCTCTGGAGTACCCGGAGGGTTTAGTTCTCTCTGTGTTGTACGAGGCCTGTATCGAAAGCTGCTTCCGCATTTTTTTCCAACCATTCCCCCACAACTAATGAGAAGAAATTTTGTTGGAGAATTATGGAAAAGGACAGAGAAATGTAGACGAAACTCTCAAGTGGTGGGGTGCAAGCTTTTTTGTGCTCCCTTTGCTTTTCAAAGGAGTGTTGTGAGTGTCCTTTCTCCCATTTTACAGAGAATGTCTCTAGTGCAGCGGCTCCAAAACTGTGGTCCACAGGCCAGAAGTAGTCCATGAGCTTCATTCTAGTGAGACTTGGTGTGTTTGTGAAGAGCGGCAAAAGCAGTGGTTGTGTACAGTGAGCACCGTGGCTGCTCCATCATTCTGAGGACACAACAGTCCTCTCATAAGTGACAGGGGAGGATGTGACTTGGAAGGAGTGAAGAGGATTGGCAGCAAAGCATCTTGCCTTGCCTGCAGAAGGTCCCAGGTTTGATCCCTGTCATCTCCAGGTAAGACTTGGAGAGACCACTGCCTGCAATCCTGGAGAGCTGCTGCCAGCCAGTGGAGACAACATTGAGTTAGATGGACCAGTTTCTTAAGGCAGCTTCTTCGCTGTGGCTTAACTGTGCAAAAAAAAAAAAAAAATGTTGAATGCTGTCAGAGCAAGCTCCCAGTCGATGTTCTTAAGTCTTATTCCCTTGACCAACTAAAAGGATTGCTTTGCTGAAACCTGTAGCCATGTTTACCAATTCACTTTCTGGCCCGCTGAGTAATAACTGGCTTTGCTGCTAAAAATGCTTTGCTACCAAGACCCGCAAGCACATTTCTCAACCCCTCATCAGCGGAAATAAAGACTGCTGCCTGCAAGAGCCTAGAGAGGCCCAGCCAGGCACAATGCATAACCTTCAGAAAGCTAGGCGTCTTAACCTCCAGACGCAGAGACGAATCAAATGCTAAGCACATCTCACCAAGGGAGGTGGAAAGGTTATTATTAAATGTTTTCAATATATTTAATCTGGGACTGGATTGAAAGTATTAATCAAAGCTATATATTTTGCAAGGCTCCTTGCTCTCCTAGCTGCCGCAATTTTTATCCTCTCTACGCATGCCGGGAGAACACAAAAGGTCTTGGCATTTCAGAGCCTGATAAAGTTTAATTTGTCTGTTTGTCTGATAAACAACTTGGATGCATCAAATATGTAGGGAAATATTAAATCCCACAAAACATGGCTGAGGTGTGCTGAGCAGCATCGGGAGACAGGAGATGCATAGCAGAAGGGGAAGGCAACATAAGCCAGAGCCGGTGTAAAAAAAGGGTTGGAGTCTACAGAAGCTGATGTCATCATAAGCAAACCATCCCCACTATTTGCCAGGATGGCAGGACAGATTGGATTTCAATGAAATATTCCTCTGCCCAGCCCTGACAGCTTCCATTGGTCTCCCACGAGCTGCCGCCTGCAAAGTGGGGTTTCCAGACTCCTCTGGGCCAACCTAAAGTACCCAGGTTTGCCTGCCTATCACTAGGTGGCAAGGGAAGGGCTTTCCTCTCCAGCTGGTTGAGATGGCCTTCCCTCACTATGCAGGTGAGATGGAATGACCCTCTTGCTTCAGCTGTACCTGGGAACGCCGCCTTTAGCTAAGGTTCCTATCTTAATTTCCAACCAGTGGCATATATGCTCATTTATTAGACCCTGAGACTTTTTATTTGAATGACACCCTCTCAGCAACTGTGGTTGATTCTCAATGCATCATGCTTAATGACATCACCGGGGGCTGCCCCTAAGTCCCAGGTTTGGGCCCTGAAATCACAGTGTTCGGGGTGCTCCTGAGCTGGCAATGCTACTGAGAAGTGAAGCAGACATGGAGTTCCCCTTCTGCCCGTCCGATGGGCGTGCTGCCTGGGCAAGCAGTCTCTAGGGAAGGGGAGGGCTTCAGCTTCAGCCTTCTTGGTGTCCATAGGATCCTGAGCTGACCCCACTGCTATCATGCTGAGCTGAGAGAGGAAGATGAGCCAGCAATTGTCCCGAGCAGCAGTAGTGAGGGAGCATCCCTGTTGCTTCTCCAGGGCCTCTCCAGGGTCGCTGCTGCTGGCTTCCTTCCTTGGGCAGCTCATGGCGGCTGCTGGAGGGTGGACAAGGAGGAGGACAGGCTGCTGCCACTGAGGCCCAGTCTTGTGTGATGTGCTGTGTCTGAGGGGCAGGCAAAGGGCAGGGTGGAATAAATCAGGAGCAGAGTGCACAGAGTCATGCTTTTTCAATTGAAAAGATGCTTTGTGCATCCGTGTCTAAAATTCTAAAATTTATTTATTGGTGGATGTTTTTCTTTTTGTAAATATAGTCCTACCTTGAATCCCAAATGCCCTGCAAGTCAAATGTTTTGGCTCCCAAACGCCGCAAACCTGGAAGTGACTGTTCCGGTTTGTGAACTATTTTTGGGAGCCAAACAGGGCTTCTGCAGCTTCTGATTGGCTGCAAGAGCTTCCTGCAGCCAATCAGAAGCCGCACTTTGGTTTCCAAACATTTTGGAAGTCAAACGGACTTCCGGATTGCAGAGTGTGTGTGTGTGTATGTATGCATGTATTTACTTATTTCTCTTTATCCCATCTTTTTCTCCAAGGAGCTCAAGGTGGCATACAAGGTTCATCCCTCCTTATTTAATCTCTATAACAACCCTGTGAGGTTGGTTAGGCTGAGAGGCAATGACTGGTCCAAGGTCATACAGTGAGCTTCACAGCCAAGTTGGGATTTGAACCCTGGTCTTCCTAGGTCCTAGTGGTTAGAGTTTTGGACTCCACAATGGCTCTGAGTCAAGGTGTCCCTGAGGGGAGACACAAAATGGAGGCAGAATACTGCTCTTTGGAAATGCAGCTGCTTGCTCCCATTTTGATTCCCTAAACGAAAGGCTGCCTCAGCTTTTCAAAAAGCCGAAGAGGAAAAATACAGCATAGTATTAATGACAGTCTAATTACTCCAGCTAATTAGGAAGTCTGCATTGTAGTTATTTAAGAAACACCAGCAAATGCAGCATTATTAACCGTGTGTAATTGACAAACAGCTGTTAGTTTGATGGAAACAGGAGATGGAAAATACAGCTCATCACTGGAACACAAAAGGAAGAGAACCACATCTCTCTCTCTTTTGGAGGAGATTATTTCAAAGAGAATGAAATCCATTCATTCCCAAAAGATCTTTATTCAGCACAGGATCTGAAAATATTACTTCGATGAAGTCAGAGTTTTAAAAACCACTGCAATTTTAGTGGGCCTTTGGAAGATAGAAATCATGGTCAAGTTCCCTGCAAGAGACTGCCAAAGTTGAACCAAACTGTTTCCCCCCCTACAATTGGACTCGGATTCTGTCCATGTGTTTAAGTGTGTAATGCATATATTTCATTCACACACTGGGCTTCCATTCACCTTAAATAGGTTTGCAGACTGGGTTTTGCCAATAAATTTTAGCATCGTATGAAAACAGATGCAGCCTTTGTACAAGAGCTTCAAAATGGCATTAAGATCCCATTATCACCAACATAGGACATTTTCTCACATGCAACAAATGACTTAGGAACTAAAAAGACTTTATTGCATGTCATATTTTATCCCAACACCTTCTACAGATGTATGTGCCACCTGTAGACATATTTTTCCAAAAGAAATGGACCCACATTGACAGAAAAATATATTTTGAAGAAAAACGAGCCTATTGAAAATGCATTACCACGCTGTAAAGGTAAAGAAGGTAATTGTTTTTTTCAAAAAAAATACCTAACGTTTTTGAAAGATAAATTCCACATTGGACAGGCTCTTTAAAAATCAATTTGTGCTTGCTTCCGCCTGTAAAGATTTATTCCTAGGGGGGGAAAGCCATTAGTATTAAAGTGCTTAAAAAGTTGGCAGACTATCTCCAAAGGCATCAATTTCTAGTGCTAATTACAACTAATTATTCACTCAGCAGTTGTAAGTCGCATTTGGTCCCTGCGGGTGAAGGCGAGAGATTTGTCACTCTCCAACATAGTGGGTTCCGCGTGTTTGTTTTGAGGAATTTTTTTCCAGGACAAACATAGAAGCAGAGAGAGGATCAAGTTGGCATCTCTCGATATTTCTCCCATAGCCACCAGGAAAAAGTCTGAGGACTCTCCAGGTGGTATAATGAGACTGAGCAAAATCCAATGACCCTTGAAGTTCTCTCTCTCCGCCCACCCTCATTTGGGAATTTAATCTATTCTCTGGTAGAAGATAGTGGTTGATTTCCCTGGGAGAGTCCTGCCACTT
This sequence comes from Podarcis muralis, assembly GCF_964188315.1. Classification (NCBI taxonomy): domain Eukaryota; kingdom Metazoa; phylum Chordata; class Lepidosauria; order Squamata; family Lacertidae; genus Podarcis; species Podarcis muralis. Next base: position 37,214,716 of record NC_135661.1, on the reverse strand, counting down.
TAACAGCTATGTGCTGCTGCTGCTGCTGCTGCTATTTTAACTTGCATTTGAGTTTGCATTTGGCTTTATGTGTTTTAACTTTTTTAAAAAAAAAATCCAGGGATAAGAATCAGTTCCCAACTGGTGGGTTGGATGATTTGATCCCTTCAAACCCCATGGGCTATTTTGACAGGTGAGTGGTGCTGGCCAGCTGTAGGGATGGGTGAATCTGCCAATTTCAGCTTCTCTCAGTTTCTCATCCCCACCCCCACCCCATTCCTAAATTCAGTTCTCCATATTTCTACATTGGTTTGCAATAATAAAAAAAAGAGTCCTCATGAAAATTCATCAGCAGATTTCTCCTTATATACCTGTGCAATTTTGCCTAACGTACTCATTTTTGCAAAGCAATTTCCCCTAATGGAATGCATTTTTGTACGCTATTTTCATAAACGTATGCATTCTTATGCATGCTTAACCCCAGTATATGCAGTTTTGTACAAGTTAATTGGCTGGCGATACCACTTTACAAAATTCGGAGCATCGCAAATTGTAGAATGGTGGCTACATTTCAATTCATACATTGTTTTAGAAAGTGCTAATTGAATAAGTTCACCTTTAAACATGAGCTCAATCAAACATGATCCCGCATCCCTAACTAGCTGTCAATCATCCGATGTCACCATAGTGTCAGCAGAAGTGCTTCTCTTTGTCCACACGGTTTGAAAATCAAACTGTACTTTGCAAACATATTGTCAATCAGCTGTTTGCTGGAACTTGCAAAGGCACATGGATTTGCTGGCACTTCTCATCAGTTCTGGGCTTGGTTGGTGCCTAGATGGGTAATCGCCTAGAAATAACATGCACACCACATTAAGTTCCATTATAGAAAATAACAGGGCATAAGTGGAAGAATTCTTTTTCTGTTGCCACTCTTAGGGCTATCTACTCCCAGAATGATTTAGCAAGAAAATACTGCGTCAGCCCATAGGTCCATCTAGCTCAGTATTATCTTCACCGACTGCCAGAGGCCCACCAGCATTTCAAGCAGGGGTTTTTCCCAAGCGCTTACTTGGAGATGCCAGGGATCGAACCTGGGACCTTCTGCATGCAAAGCCGATGCTGTACCACTGAGCTACAGCCCCTCCCAAAGGCACTTTGCTCATGGCACCTTGAAACTTGAGCCAGTCTTACTAGAACATAGGGCATGAACTTGTGCACTCCTCTGCCTAGAGTACTGGCTATCTGTTCTGTGTGACAGCTTCAGGACCTGCAATTCTTTGTGGAAGACAGGATGCCATCCAAAAGCACTCTTGCCTATTCTGTAGAGTAAGCAAAAGTCCACAGTGCACATTAATGCAATGCTGTGGAAAACCTTCTCTCTCATACTACTAATAATAAAAAAGTTGTGTGTCCATGCCAGAGAGAGGCAATAAAAGGTCAGTAATGAAAGAAATATATCATTTGTACAACCAGCTGGGCTTTATTTGAGATTTATAATCCGTTCTGAGTGAAGTAATGTGAGAGGCTTGAAGATAAATTGGCTCTTTAGCTATGATTTCTGTAGGGTACCACCCAGGAATAAAATATGAGGGATTGTATATAACAGAGAACGAGACCTAGTCCATTTCTCAGCATTTCATGTTCCTTATAAATAGCCATTTCCTCCTCCAGCAGGATGCTCGGTATCCAGAGTTTTCCAGAAAAGGGTATTATTAAAGCCCTGTTCAGAAGTTGTGCCTGAAGAGGAAATATTATAGCATCAGAAGGGACCCATAGGGCTGTGCATGCCAGCCACACCCCCAGGACCATACATGGAAATGCTTCTCACCCACCACTGATTTACAGCAGCTGCTGTTCAACTTTTTTTACAGGGGAACTTATAGATTTTGGGCTAGGAAGGGGGTGAATGCAGGATTTTATTTCTATCTGCTAGTTAGTGGGTGGGAGTATTGTTTTATTCTCTGCGTACTAGGAATGTTTTCCCAGTATATTGCATGGAATGTAAATGTGGTATATGATCCCCCTTTTTTTCTATGGTAAAGGATTCATAAAACAAAGAATTGTAGAATTGGAAATGACCCTGAGAGTCATCTAGTCCATCCCCCGGCAATGCAGGAATTTATGCATATGTATTTTTTACAATGTACCAGTTACGTGGAGTCCCCTTGGGTGATAAGCAACTAATAAGTTTAATGAATAAACAAACAAACCAGTTGACATTCTGTGAAGTTCAGTTGCATCTTGGAGCCTAGTAACCAGAGCAAAATGCTTTGGGTCAGGGCTAGCAGGAGAACAATGTAAAGATGCAAGAGGCATTCATCAGAAGTGACAGTCCAAGTGCCACCAACGCTTCCATGAGGACTGATGATCCACCAGGATGTGTGTGATGGAGTGTCATGGGAAGCCAGCAGAAGGCAGAAGCTGATTAGCTGAAACCATCATTCAGCATCCCCCCCCCCCAAAAAAGTCATTCCCTTCTCTCCACGACCCCCTCCACCAAATATGTTTTATGAACAAATTGTAGTGAATTATTTATTTTCAGCTATTTTGTGAGCATGGGGAGCTAACGTTTCTTTTGCTAGGCTGCTAAATTTTTCAGGAACCCTGCAGAAGGGCTTGGAAGATGCTTCAAAATGCAGAAACAGAGAAGCCCTCTTCCTCCTCCAGCCAGGCCATGGCGTGTTGGAGAACCGCAATCAGTGATGCCGTCATGGAGATCACAACAGAAGTGCCAAAGTCAAACAAAAAAGGCCTTAGCCCAGTTGAAGGACTTTGGTCCCTTCTCAATCCGGCTTTCCAGGTTGTGTCCTTTTGCTGTAAGGAACCAAGCATCTGTCGGCATTTGCAGTGCAGGTTGAGCTCCTCTGCGTACTAAGAGCTCATCCATATTAATAGCGTGTTTCAACAGTGCTGAAACTAGGAGCTTCTTGGATATGCCCTTGGTGTCTTCACCTCCAAAACCCTGCCAGGTAGTTCATTCCAAAACACTTATTACTTTTAGACAGAGGAGGATGCTCCCTTGTGTCTTTATTTTAATTTGAATTCCATTTGTGCTCTTTTGTCAATTTTTTCCCTGCAAAGAGTTATGAATAATGCTGACATTCGCTCTACCATTATAGAGTTTGAGCCCTTTAATTAGATCTGCTTATTCCTTTTTTTCCGCTAAGGTTAAAGTTTTCCCCTCCTCCAGCTTGTCCTCATAATTCATTCCTGTAAAAGTTGGAGGCAACATGTTGCTGCTTCCCTCGGTAGATCTGCTCAGGCTCCCTTCAAGAGTCAGGCTTTGCCTGGTGATGTAGCTGAAACTTTCCACTCTGAGGCTACATCTGCATCATACATTTAAAGTTTGGTGATGTAACCTCAGAGCAGAAAGTTCCAACCATAGCTGCATCATATATTTAAAACCCAACTACACCACTTTAATTTTCATGGCTCCCACCCCCAAACTCCGCAAAAGAATCCTGCAAATCCTGAGCTTTGTTGAGGGTGCCAAGAGTTGTTAGGAAACCCCTGTGAGCCACTGTGGTGTAATGGTTAAGAGCGGTACACTTGTAATCTGGTGAACTGGGTTCGATTCCCTGCTCCTCCACATGCAGCTGCTGTGTGACCTTGGGCTAGTCACACTTCTCTGAAGTCTCTCAGCCTCACTCACCTCACAGAGTGTTTGTTGTGGGGGAGGAAGGGAAAGGAGAATGTTAGCCGCTTTGAGACTCCTTCCGGGAGTGATAAAGCAGGATATCAAATCCAAACTCCTCCTCCTCCTCCTTCTGTTCTCCTCATGGAGATTCAATTCCCAAAGTGACTTAACCATCAAACTCTATTCCCAGGGATTCTAGGAATTGTAGCTCTGTGATGGGAATATGGGTCTCCTAACAACTCTCAGCACCTTCAACAGACAAATTGATGTAGAAATGTGATGAACTAAACTTAAGGCTGGAAGAAATGAGAAATTGATAGATTTGTACATCCCAACACCCAAATGGGTCAGGCTTTATGTTGCCTTGAAAGCAATATGAATTCCATAGAGAAGCTTTTCTATCCCACAGTTAGATTACACTTTCTCACCTACTCTCAGGTGCGGTCATTTATATTACAGTTTTCTGCAGTGTTTTCCCACCTGCACACACCCCAGGCACTACCTGCTTGCACCAGCAAGTTTGTCAAGGACACTTCCTGACATAAACTAGGAAGTGCAGCCAAAGCTCATTAAATTCTTGAAAATTTCTTTTAACTAGATATTGCCATTGCTCTATCTCAAACCACACAATAAGAGACAGGCAGAGAAAATAAAGCTTGCACTAGGCAAGATTTTCTTCAGTGCTATTAACCCCCTAGTGGTTTATATCTTTTTAAGTGGTGCTAAGGCAGAATAATGTCCATTATTTTTCCATACTTTGCAAAAGATGCAATCATAATAGACCCCTTAATGGTGGGTCAGGAGAACTGAGTCCCCAAGCTGTTTCTGACTTTTGGCAGACATGAGAAGCAAGAAGAAGAGAAGGAAAAACTCCACCCTTTTATTATTTAAGCCACTCTACTGCTTTGTAACACTGTGCAGGAAAATATCGTTTAAAAAAATAAAAATAAAAAATCTCATTTTAAATCCTTCAAATTGCACTGTTCTCTTTAGATCTATTTCCCAATTACTATGTTTTTGTTCAATATCTGCTGAGTGAGGAAATCTTAAGAAAAAGAAGCAATGCTGCAAGTACATTCTTCCAAGTACAAATTTTTCACACTTTCATTATTTTCTTATTATGAACAAATGAAACTGCCACAAACAGAGTCAAACCATTGCTCTGAACAACCCACTTTGGTTGTGAGGGCCTCTGTGAGGACTCAGGTCAAGTATCAACTAGGGAGTGCTGAGCAACTGAACTAGGACCCCCACCCAGTGGTTAAAAAGCTCCTTTTTCATGTTGATTGGGCAGTTATAGGATGCTGGAGGTAGGGAACTTGCAAGGAGCCTGCTACAGAAGTAGTAACGGGTCTTTGACCCCTCTGCCACCCAGCCATCACAACTGCAGGTTCTGTGGGTCAAACCTAACATACAACAACAATAGCAAACATTTGCTATCACAGACCCCAGCAACTTTGAACTTTGTGGCAACTTCATAGCACATGGTATGCATCTGCACCCATCATTCCACTTATCAAATGTACAGATACATTCATACTATATAGTCTATTCATTTTTCAGGGTATCATATACCATTTATGGGACGCAGGTGGTGCTGTGGTCTAAACCACTGAGCCTCTTGGGCTTGCTGATCAGAAGGTCGGCGGTTCGAATCAGCACAACAGGCTGGGCTTCCATTGCTCTGTCCCAGCTTCTGCCAACCTAGCTGTTCGAAAGCATGTCAGTGCAAGTAGATAAATAGGTACTGCTGCGGCAGGAAGGTAAACGGTGTTTCCATGTGCTCTGGCTTCCATCACAGTGTTCCGTTGCACCAGAAGCAGTTAAGTAATGCTGGCCACATGACCCGAAAAGCTGTCTGTCGACAAACGGCTCCCTTGGCCTGAAGAGCGATGAGTGTCACACTCCATAGTCGACTTAACTGTCTAGGGGTCCTTCACCTTACCTTATACCATTTATAGAGGAACTTACATTGGGCATCATTTTCAATGATTTCCTGACAGAAAAATGCTTATTTGTCTTATGTTTCTGCCACGCAGAAATGCCAAGATCTCTTTCTGAAAGGATCCTACATTTCGTTTTCTTAAAAGATCAGTTTGATGGATTATATAAGAATATCCTCATTTAACCTCTAATCACTCTGCCAAAATGGCCACACAAGGAGCTAACCACCCAAGTATTCATATTTCCAATTGTTGTGTTATAATTAAGATGTTCTGAAACCATTAATAAGGTGGAGGTACCCACCCACTTAAATTTTAAACAGACCCCTATCTTTCTACATGGTTGAGTCCTAGTTATTTATTTATTTCAACTATTTATATGCTACTTAACACCTTGGTTTTGAAGCAGTCTACAGTAAGATTGCAAAAGGTATAATAAAGAGAAAACCAGTTAACATGGGCTGTAAAATCAGAAAGCTTCCTAAAAATGCCTGCTGAAATAAAAAGGTCTACAGCAGAAGATGGAAGTTCAATGTCTGATCTCAGCATGAATTCCACAGAATTATGTCCATAATACTGAACCCTTTGTAGATGTGAGCTCCGTGTCCGAACCATGGGGGACCACTAACAGTGACTCCACCAAAGATCTCAGGGATGTAAAGGGTCAGGCAAACCTTAAGGTATTCTGCCCCCAAGTTATTGTAAATTAATATAATCCTATAACACTTACTAGGAGGTAGGTCCCACTAAACGCAGTGTGTCTTATTTCTGAGTAGGTATATATACACAGCTAGTGATTACACTATCAAACACATGGATCTGTTGCTATCATGTCTAGTTTGAGCCTTGAACATTAACTCTATTATACAGCACCACAGATAATCCTTTTCTACAAACTCTCTACAGTTGACAGAAAGTAGAGTTTGGATTGATCCACCATTGTTGGCTTGGGGTGGAGATCATCTTGTGCTGATGAAAATCTGACACACGCTGACAATTGTTTGATCCAGAAAGGTAAGGCCTGGTGGTAGCAGAACAGTCAAATGCATTCCAGAAAAGGCCCTTAGCTCAGTGGTAAAGCATTTGCTTTGCATGCAGAAGGTCCTAAATTCAATTCCTGGAATCTCCAGGAAGGGCTGAGAAAGACTCCTGTTTGAAACTCTGGAGAGCTGCTGTCAATCGGTGTAGACAATACTGAGCTAGATGGACCAATAGTCTGATTCAGTATAAGGCAGCTTCCTATATCTACCTTGATCAGTGCTTTAGTCACGCTTCTTTGTAAGAGATATAATTTTGCACACAAGATCTCAGCAAATAATTTTTATCTGCAAATGACAAGCAGCATCTTCTCAGGAGTCAGGGAACTTCTCCTCTGCTGGAGCATTATAGAAACATTTTTTCCACCACTGACATTTGCTTGCAGCCCACCCACAAGCTGAAGGTGAGCTTGTTCTCTGGGTTCTGCCATCTGTCAATTATGCTCAAAACTTCTGAACTCTTTCTTGTTGGAAGCATAATTGCCACAACGGGACCAGGCCAAACAGAGACATTTATCAGATTAATTCAGCTCCTTCAGATCTGCTTCTGTTTCATGTGGAACTGTTCGTGATATCATCATCATCAAATTAAATTTTCATACCACTCTTCATTCAAATATCACAGGGCAGTTTGCAATATAAAAACACATACCATAATGACAAACAAAAACAAGTAACACATACACACAGTTTAAAAGGCCATAGATTTTCTAATTAGCCAAAGACCTGGGAGAATAGGAATGTTTTTGCCTTGTGCCTAAAGATATGTAATGAAGGCACCAGGTGGGCCTCCCTGGGAACAGCGTTCCACAAATGGGGTGCCACCACAGAAAAGGCCCTTTCTTGTGTTGCTGCCCTCTGCACCTCTCATGGAAGAGGTGCATGAAGAAGGGCCTGACATTTTGATTGCATGTTCATATGGGGAAAGTCTGTCCTGGATGGTAGCTTTACTACCATCTGCAAGCCAAGCTTTTCAGTGAGCAGAAAGTTCAGCAGGTCTGCATTCATTCATTCTTCAGGTAAATAGAACATCAAAGTCCAGGGACAGGTTATATTCTCCCCAGTAGCTACCCACCTAAACTTCACAGGTGAGGACACCTGAGAATAGTCTCCAACTGCTATCTCAGCTGCCAAGTAGGCTCATGTGGGTGGTCTGTGTTGCCTATGAAATTCTTCAAGGGTCCATGTACAAGCATTGTGTGGCATTGATAAATATAACAGGTCATAGTCAACACTGCATGAGCAGACTTCTCTCATGCAATTGGGCTTTCCATTCCCACCCCACGCGTACCCCAGCAGCCCCCTATGTCTGCCCCAGATGGTTCCTCAACCTTCTGGATCTGGGGGGGGGGGGGGAGAGAGGAATTCCCTTTGTACAAGCAGAAACCTGTTCTGCTCACACCATGGCAGACCTAAGTGTCACACTCAGAGCTGACCTAGTGAAACGAATCTCAGCATCCTTAACCAAAATTTTGAGCAATCTCTCTCTCCTGCAATCTTTCGCAATAGCAAAATGTTTTGTTTTTTTTGAATTCCTGACATTGCCATACCCAGTGTTGCCTTCCTACAAGGGCCTCTGCATTTCAGCTTCCCCTGCAAGATGAGTTTTGACCTTGATAGGAAATGACTTGGTCTAAGCATAAATCATTTATGGGATTTACATTTAAAAAAAAAGAATTGGTGGGGGAAGGCAATGACACCCCCTTCCTCAAATCATGACTAAAAGCACACATCAAAAATGAATATGTTATGCATGCACAAAATACAAATTCCTTGACTTCTAAGTGAACTTGGAGGGTATCTGGGAAGCTATGCCCTTGATTTTAGTTATCGATTAACAGTGGAAAGCTGTTGAGCGAAAATATCACGGTTAACATATATCATGTGAAATCAATGCTTTTGGAGATGGTAACATAAAACCGGATTGGGGAAAGAATAGGCCAAGACTGTTTTCAGTAATGAAAATATGAGTCTCCTTGATATTCCCAAAATTAACGGTATTGACATGTGCAAGATGATATTGAAGAAATCCATCTTGAACCAAGCTATGGCTTTATAACATAACAATTATCTACAAATAGCTCAAAGGGCTTCAGATTTTCCTTATTTATGATGTGGTGCACACATATCCATTCATACGATGGAATATTAATGCTATTATTTGATTCTGTTCTATAAGCCTGATCTTAGAGCAAAAAAAATAATGTATCACATGCTAGGATTCTTATGATAGTTTAATGGTATAAAACAGAAGTGGTCAATGTGGTGCCCTTCAGATGTTGTGAGAGGCAACATGTCCAATAGTGAGCATTACTGGGTATTAAGGCCTAGCACTCTCTGCAGGGCATCACCTTAAACCCCCAGTGTAAGCTGTAGCTCTGCAACAATATACTGAGGGTCGCCAATTCAGCAGATGGAAATTATGAAATTAGTTTTGACGCCATGGTCAATTCTTGTAATTAACTAATTATGGTGAGCCGAGCAAAAGAGACTAGTAATGTAATAGCCTTAAATTTTGCATGTAAGTGATAAATGTTCCATTTCTGAATGGTCACCATTCTAAAGAGTCAATTCAACATGAACGACAAATATTTGTTTTAATGCCCAATCAGTTTCAATAGATTCAGGGTTGATAATATCCAGCCAGTTCAAATGAGGAACCTTTAAAATAAAACTAGATTTTTTTATATATACACTTGATGAAGTTTATAGCTTACTGGTTACTCTGAAAAGGCACCACACTTGGTTTCAGAGAAGCACTTTTTACAAAGATAATTAAGAATGTTCTCAAAATTCACACTTTAGCATGTTCCTAATTAAACCAATTCCTCCTGGAATGGCTATTGGCATTAAACTACAAAAAGACTCCCAGCCTCTTCTAGGTCGTCTGCTCTCCCCTCAGGGAAACAGAATTGCCCTGCTTAGGTAACCCATATTTCAGCTCTTCCTAGGCTCTGAATTCATCCCTATCTAGCCACATTCCAAGCACTAACTCTTACTGACAGACAAGCCCTATCTGAGCTCTCACAGGCAGTCAACTCCTATCTTAAATGTCAGGTTCTAACTTCTAACATCCTGCTCTCTCCTGATTGGATGACACTCCGCCCAGCTTTGATTGGTGTCTGGGTCAACTGGAGGCCGGTCCAGGGTCTTTTTACTGTTCTAAAAATGAACCATACACACACACAAACAAACACCTTGTTCCACTTGACTGGGGCAGATGGCCATTTAAATCAAGCCTCCATCATGGGCTAGTTTGGCCCTGAGTGATGTCAGGCAGATGCACCCAAGTGATGCTTATGAGCTGTTGTGCTGCTTTTGGAACAACCACTTTGATGGATTTCGTTTTCATCAAGCTTTGGGTTTTGCTTTGTTTTGTAATAAATATCAAAAGCAAAGTGCAGCTAAAAAACAAACAGGGGCAATTATAGGAAGCAAAAGAGGGAAAGAGCGATCACATTTAGCTCTCTTCCTTATTAAAGCAACAGGCAAGTTTTACATGGTGTCTCACATGACAGATGAGGCTGACAATTAAAATTATTTCAGCATAAAAAAGAATATTTTACCCTCACATCTCTGAGAACTGTTTGTATTTGCTTGGCGGTTTTGCTAGGGAGATGTGGCTTCCTCTGGTATCTTGATCCCTGAAGTGCATCCACCCAGTGCAATACATTATTCAATCTAATGATTCTTTCCTAGGGAGATAGGAAATTGCCTTTATAGGGAATGAGCCCATTGTGAGCTCGTTGCAATTTCACTGGATTTCAGATGAAAAGTCTCCCCCCAGACACACCTGGAGGTACTGGGGATTGAACCTTCCACATGCTAGGCCTGCTATTCTACCACTTACATAGTTACAGCTCTTCTCTTTTCCAATGTAGGACAAGGGTGGGGAACCTGTGGCCCTCAAGATGGACTACAACTCCTATGATTCCTGACCATATTGGCAACAACAAGATGGCGGCGCGTGGAGATGCAGCGGCTGGTTGCTCCTCAACTCAGAATTTGGCTTTTTTGTCCTGCCAAAATAGACTTGTTTATAGTCGGCAGGACATGTTATCTATGGAAGCTGTACTACCCAGGACAGGATGGGGTTGTGCAGAGTTGTTAAGGCAGCAGAGAGCATTGTTGGCTGCCCACTCTCCACCTTAGAGCAGATTTATGCCACAAGGTGCCATAGGAAGGCACTGGACATAGTAAAAGATCCATCGCATCCTGGTCACTGTCTCTTCGAGCTCCTGCCGTCGGGACGGAGATACAGGACAATGAAGACAAGAACGAGCCGTCTTAAGAACAGCTTCTTCTCCAGAGCGATCTCGGCCCTGAATGGGAAGCCTGGACTTTGAAAGTCATCTAATCTTCCTTGCTGTATTATACTGTATTGTTTTAATTAGTGTTTTTGTAGTTGTTTTGATTTTGTGTGGAGTGCCCCCTACCTGGGTGGATGGAGCAGCCAAGTAATCTCGTTGTCCCCGAGAGGGGGCAATGACAATAAAGATATTATTATTATTATTATTATTATTATTATTATTATTATTATTATTATTATCATAAGTCATGCTGGATGGGACTGATGGGTGTTAGAGTCCAATGTCATCTCACCTGGGGGAAGAGAGGTATCCCACCTTTGATGTAGGAAAAGCACAGCGCAATCTATAAAATGACTCTGAGATGAACACAGAGATATGCTGTGTTCAAGACTACCACTCAATTTGCAGGTGTCCCACACCATATGCATATAAGACCTTTTTGGTCTTTCCCGTTTTCTTCTTTGAAGAACTAGCTAGCCATAGAAATGAAAAGACAGAAAAGGTCACATAGGCAGCATTCATGTGGCAATTTCTTCTGTTTTCCTAATGTTTCCCTCTTCAGCGATTTCTACACTATATTTCAGCTAGTTCTGGAAACAGATTACAGCACAAGTTTGGTGCTCATTTCCATGCTATCATCAAGTTATGTGGAACTGAGAGCTAAACTTGCCTTAATGGAGGTTCCTATCTAGCACCTGTGCATAGGATTTTAGCCTTATGTCTCTAAGAAGTAAGCCCTGTATCCAGAAGTTCTTAATGTTTGGCATTTTATTATGTTTTTATGTGTGTTGGAAGCCACCCAGATTGGCTGGGGCAACCCAGCCAGATAGGCAGGGTATTGTTGTTGTTGTTGTTGTTGTTATCTGATTCCCCATATTTAAAGTAGCATCATACCACTCTGAACCATTTCCAGAGTTTGCTGTAAGAGGGGTTGATTGTTAAGCCATTCTGACTGTAGCTCTGAGGGGAACAGGGCCCTCCTAGCAACTCTTAGCACCCTTAACAAACCATAGTTCCCAGAATTCTTTGGGGGAAGCCATGGCTGATACTGCTTGAATTGTATAGTGCAGATGGGCCCTGAGTTCATTTTGCTCTCTGTGTGTACAGGGCTGGCCCACCCATAAAGTGGGCTGAGGCAGCCACCTCGGGTGGCAGAACCCGAAGAGGCAGTGCAGATGGAGTGCATGGGCACTCCATCCACCTTGGGTGACAGTGGCGATGGCTTCCCTCTCACTGAAATTTCCCAAGATTGGCCAGAACACACAACTGGTGCTTCATGGACACCACTGTACAGCCCAGGTAAGGGAGGTGGGGTTTGGTTTAGTAGTGGGGTAACAGGGTGGCACCTTCCCATTTTGCCTCAGGCAGCAAAATAGAATGGTGTGTGTGTGTGTGTGTGTGTGTGTGTGTGTGAGAGAGAGAGAGAGAGAGAGAGAGAGAGAGAGAGAGAGAGAGAGAGAAACAATGCAAACTAATTTTTTCAACAAAAGAATTCATACTATAAATATCCATTTGTCTCTTGGGCCTCACATTCAAACGCAAGGGAATGGCTGGAAATTGGAAGTTGACAAAAACTCTTTTGAAATTCTGTTGCTTGCAAATCAAAGCCTGAAGCAGATATGGGATGTGAAAGGTGTCATGCTCTCTGAACCCCACTGTGTCAAATTCTTCTTCTGGTTTTCTTACAGGGTGATGTGAGGCTGGAACAGAGCTTCCTTGTCTCTGAAAAGACATGGTTTCCTTAAACAGTGTTCCTCAGTGAGAACAATAGACCAGGCTTTCACTTCTTCTGTTATATAAAAAAACAATTTACCGGTATCTGGCTTCCACACATCCGTCCATCTACCCTCTCTCTATCTCTCTATTTCTCTCTCTCTGCTTTGGAGATGTTTTGGAGTGAGATACCTGTCAGAGTTTGAAGAAGGTGGCACCACTTCAGCTGAGATTTCGAAGAGAGAAAGACAAGAGTTTCTATCTGGAGTTAGCCAGTAACTAGGGGTAGGGGGTGAGCTGCTGTAGGAACATAAGAACATAGCAGTTCTGCTGGATCAGGCCCATCTAGCCCAGCATTCTGTTCTCATAGTGGTCAACCAGATGTCTGTGGGAAACATCCAAGCAGGATCCAAGCACAAGAGCCCTCTCCCCTCATGTGGTTTCCCGCAACTAGTATTCAAAAGCATTACTGCCTCTGACTATGTACGCAGTGCATGGCCATCAAGACTAGTAGCCATTGATAGTCTTATCATCCATGGATTTGCCTAATAATCTGTTAAAACCATCCAAGTTGGTGGCCGTTACTACCTCCTGTGGGAACGAGTTCCCTAGTTAAACTATGTGCCATGTGCATAAGTACATTCCTTTCTCTGTCCTGACCTTCATTTCATGTCCATGAGTTCTAGTGCTATGAAAGAAAAAATCCTTACAGGAATGCTTCTTATCTTTTTCTACATTTCTAAATTACGCAAAGGTTACCCTAGTAACTTGTCACCACCAGAGAAACTAGGAGCACCTTGGGGTGTTCACACATTATTACATTCCATGAGTGTACAATCTGGGTACTTGTGTACACATATAGCTGAGCTTTGCATGCATAGTTATTTACATGTAATGTTCAACAAGTGTACAGCCTGTTTACCTGTGTGCACAACAGCTGAACTGAACAGATTAGCAAGTGATCACTCTTTCACGTAAACAACTGTAGGTGTGTTGAGATGACTTGGACCTCTGAGTTCAGTGAAACATGTGAACAAACCTCATAATGATATAGGTGACTCTAAGTTTTTAACCCTGTTCAGATCTAATTGGCATCTATTGTCCCAAGGACAAGGAACAGACATTTTCATGTCAGATGGAATATTCCATTCCCTTCCCTTTTTAAAATTATTAGCATGTCACCATGCAAAGTGTCTTTCAAATCTCAGTCGCAGCATAGCAAAGTTCTTGGGGTCTGAGAGAACCTGCCTGTGGAGAGATGTGCCACAGCGCAGCATGTGTGCGCTCTATCTGTCATCATGCAGCCTTTTGGCCTGTGATTATTATCCCCCTTTATTACCCTTCTCTTGCAGAGGCATCAGCTTTCGAGACTCAGACTCCACAATGTCAAACATGTAATGCTTCTCCCATAGAGGACCCATCAAAGCGATGGTAGGCAGAACAATGAGGAGGCACCCCTAAACACACCAATGTGAACCAGCTGCAGCAGTCATTTCTGACACCCTTTCATGCCACCCGCCTCACCCCTGCCCTCCCCACCATATTTTAAAAAATTAAATAACCATTCACCTGGAAACAGAGGCAGACAAAGAGTGGGGTTTATCTCTCTGAGGCTGGAGATTAAATTCTATAGTTCTTCTGCCATTCCAGTAATGAGCTCATGTGGAGAGATGAGTATGATCGGCATGTGTGAAATCCCAGCACAATAGTGTGGAGGCCAAGTTCTGTCATCACACTGAGAAGTATTACAGAGAGGAAAATACATTTTTCATTTCTGCGCTGTTTTAGGCCACTTCGGAAATTCATTCGTTCCTATCCACCCCCATTAGCAGAGCTATTGTGCATGTCCATTTCTGAAAATGGGTAACACAGTGTGTTAGGATTAAGGGCATTGTAGAACAGATGACTCACAGGTGGGGGTAGTTCAGCTCTAGATTGAGGACCACCGAAGGAGGGTAATAAACCAGGCAGGCCTACAATCCTTGAGTAATAGCTCAGAAAATAAACAGAGACAGTCGATGCTTGTTATGTCACCTCGGTTATTTTATTATTATTAAAGGCACTCTCACTCACCTGGAGATTCAAGCCCTCCATCTGCCACGGTGGGCCACCTGGATGGGGGCAGGTAAACCTGGGGACTTCAAATCAGGCTTGGAGGTTTAGCAACCCAAGATAAAACAAATGCATAGGCTAGGGATGGAGAATCTGTGGCCCACCAGATGTTGTTGGACCCCAGGTGCTATTGTCCTTGACTACTAATCATGCTAGCTGAGGCTTTTGGGAATTAAGTCCAACAGCTTCTACAGAACCCCAAGCTCTTGATTCCTGCACAGGCCAAATTAACTGGCATTTTCAAGTCTGTAATATAGATGGATTATATCAGAGCCAACTCGTTACATAGCCTGCGGTGGACTATCTCCTAAATGAGTGGGCCTTCCTTAAGCCCCCAGGGAAGCTTGCCTTGTAGCACAGCAGACACATGGGCTGTCTTACTTTCTTTTTCTCCATTTTACTATAAGGAGTGGCAAATCTTATGCTTTGATGCTGGCCATTGGGTGGAGTGAGGATGGTACCAATGACAGCTCAATGCTAGGACATGGAGCAGTATGACGGGACCTGACAGCATGCAGGGTCCCCAAGCATTGCCTGCTGTTGCCACATGCTCACTCCAGGCCTGGATGATATGTCATTTTCCCAAAGCTTATGCTTTCTGTTAAGTATTCCTTCAGCTTGACCATTAACATCAAAATCCTGACCAGGCACATGGGGTGATCAAATGCAATTGTTCAGGTGGAGGGGTGCCCATTTTCCCAGTTCTGGAGGGGCTTACATATACATGGGATCCGGGTGGTGCTGTGGTCTAAACTGCTGAGCCTCTTTGGCTTGGTGATCAGAAGGTCAGCAGTTCGAATCCCCAAGACAGGGATTCCTACCAACCTAGCAGTTCGAAAGCACGCCAGTGGAAGTAGATAAATAGGTACCTCTGCAGTGTATGCAGACCATCGCCAGCTCCCTCGGCCTGAAAGCCAGATGAGCACCACACCCCACAGTCGCCTTTGACTGGACTTAACCATCCAGTGGTCTTTTACCTTTACCTTTACCTACATATACAGATATATACAGTGGTACCTCGGGTTACATATGCTTCAGTTTACATACGCTTCAGGTTACAGACTCCGCCAACCCAGAAATAGTACCTCAGGTTAAGAACTTTGCTTCAGGATGAGAACAGAAATTGTGCTCTGGCGGCGTGGCGGCAGAGGGAGGCCCCATTAGCTAAAGTGGTGCTTCAGGTTAAGAACAGTTTCAGGTTAAGAACAGATCTCTGGAATGAATTAAATACTTAACCTGAGGTACCACTGTATATGTATATGTACATACTGTATACAGGAGTCTTTCAGGAAGCCCCAGTGGAGATGTTGTTTCAGCAGTGGTCTGGCTCAAGATGAGGTGTTGGGAGCTGGAGGCTCAACCCCTTCCTGGTTCTCAGCCAGGTTCTGTCCCAGGCAGATGCCTGCATGTGAATATTTCTGAGTAGTCCTGCAGGAAAGGTGTCACAGTCCGGTCTATGGGCAATCGAAGTCCCAGCTGAGGACGTCAGGACTGGGGGCAAGATGGCGGGGTGGGAGCAGGAACGAGAGTCCAGAAACCAGGAGTCCGAGGGGCTGGAAGCAGGGAGTCACGAAGTCAAGGGTCTGAGGGTCGAGAACCAAGAAGCCAAACGCAGCAAGGTAGGAAACGTGTTGTTGTGGCAAAGAGCCGAAGGGAAATGCTGACCTTATATCCCTTCCTGGCTCTTTGCACCAGGTGCAATGAGTTACCAAGTGGCCTCACCTGTGCCTTGCCCCTCCAGAACAAACTTAGGAAGGCCCCAATCCTGCGAAGCCCTACTGGTCACAGGGCCTGGCTCCTGCACGCACTCCTGACAAAAAGTAGATTTATGCAACTAGACATGCACATTGTCACCAGCCCTGGAGCTCCAGTGTCAGTTGCTGTCTCCTCTGGAGATGAGGGGAGGGGACAGGAGGCAACTGGTGTGAAGACCACAGGTCCAGCAGTTGGACTGCTGGAGGTTTGCAGCAACAGTGAATTCCTCAGGGTCACTGGCAGTGCAAGGATTTTGCTGGAGGATGCTGATCCTCCTCCAAGGAATCCCTTTTACCGGGTTTGAGCAGGGCTGAACCTTGACCTTTAAAAGAAAATGACTCTTGTACCACCAAAGACTGAGAATGTCCTTTAAATGTAGCCTTGTCTCCTCATCTGGAAACGTGTACAATAAAGGCAATTCTTCTCTCAATATTACAGCATTCCTCTATGTAATGAATTCTCCCTAACAGGCTAAAATGTCTTTATTAGGAAGGAACAACCTTTTCTGCCTCATTATGCACCAAGTCCCATTCCAGACACAGTGGCAAAACATTCATATGTTAATATCCGCTCAGGATGTTGCACTGTGTGAAACTTGACACCCATTCAAATAATAATAATAAAAGTAGAATATTTCTGGCTACTGATCAGGACAGATGAAATAATGACCTGGAGTTTTAATACATCCAACGATTCTTCTCAGAGCTGGAAGAAGAAATAATCTAAGAGGAGCTTGCTCCCCCCCCCCCCTGCTTGGGAGATGATACAGCACCTTGTGCTATTCACTGGAAGTTCAGAACTGACAAAACACTCTGCCATTTCACCCAGGACCACAATCCCACCATATATTTAAAGCACTATGACACCATTTTAAACAG
The DNA here is from genome assembly GCF_964188315.1 of Podarcis muralis. Lineage (NCBI taxonomy): Eukaryota > Metazoa > Chordata > Lepidosauria > Squamata > Lacertidae > Podarcis > Podarcis muralis. Next base: position 37,197,349 of record NC_135661.1, on the reverse strand, counting down.
CCATGGCTTCCCACAAAGAATTCTGGGAGCTGTAGTTTGCTAAGGGTGCTGAGAGTTGTTAGGAGAATTTTAGTTCTGTCACCTCTAGCAAACTAAAGCTCCGAATTATTTTGGGGAAGCCATACCTATTTAAAGTAGCATAACAGAGCTTTAAATGTATGGTGCAAATGTGGCAATATGGAAAATCTATTTTATTTCCCTTTCCAAGCATTATGGAATGAAAGCAAACTTTCTGATATATGTTTCCTCTTTGTTTATTAATTCATGATAAAATAATGCATTTCAAAACGTTAAAAAAAAAAAAAAGCTGTACTCTCAATCTTTTGATCTATATTTTATGAATTCTCTCCAGTCATGGCATTTGATAGAAATGGGTGTGTGGTGGCAGCGGCAAGGGTGGAGGGAATGGCAGAAAATTAATGATAGAAAATTAATAGGTTGGGGAGGAGAGGAGATTTGCAATTTGTATGTTTGATAGTGCACGTGTGATGTTGTATTTAAGGCACTTAGCCAGAGAAAGTGTAATCTCAGAATCCGGGGGAGTGAAAGCGCGCTTGGAGACAAATGACAGCAAAGCTACTGAATTGACTTTAGGTGTCTTAAACTGGAAAATAAGCAGCTTTTCAGGTCAGCTGCTCAAGCCATTCCAGCTTATGGTGTTGGCCTTGTCACATTTCCGAAGATGAAAGGAAGATACTTGCTTTTTAAAAATAAAACTGCTCTTGGTAATCTCAGCAAAGGATTGTCCTTTGGTTTCACTAAAACAGGCTAGCAGAGAAAGCAGCTGCATCTTGAAAGAGCAGGGCTGGCAGGCTGACCCATCACCATTTAACAGATGAAAATGTGGACACGGCTTGTAACAACGCTATTCTTATACCAAAAGATCACTGTGCGAACCCTGTCCTCTCTACTATCACAGGCTCTTTATCACCTAGGCATGTTTGGTATTCATTTATTCTGCACAGAATTCAAAGCCAAGAACAGGAGGATGTAAGGCAAGCTTGCTGGATCAGGCCAATGACCCACCTAGTCCAGCACTTTGTTCCCATAGTGGCTAATCAGATGCACATGGGAAGCTTACAAACAGGACCTAAGCTCAACAGCCCTCTCTCCCCTCTTACGGTCCCTAGCAACTGCCACTGGCCACCTCTCTGACAGCAGAGGTAGGACACAGCCACCAAGATAAGTAACGAATGGCAGGAGCAAATTTTATGCACTCTGTGAGTAAGCACTGCCTGTTGTCTGTTGTAAATATTTGCTTACATAATATAAGGCAGGAGAATGTAATTGCTGCAGTGTTGGCAACCATTTTTCTGTGGAAGGCTGCATTCCCTTAGGATGCGGGTGGCGCTGTGGTCTAAAGCACTGAGCCTCTTGGGCTTGTCGATCAGAAGGTTGGCGGTTCGAATCCCCGCAACAGGGTGAATACCATTGCTCTGTCCCAGCTCCTGCCAACCTAGCAGTTTGAAAGCATGCCAGTGCAAGCAGATAAATAGGTACCACTGCAGTGGGAAGATAAATGGTGTTTCCGTGTACTCTGGCACTCGTCACGGTGTCCCGTTGCACCAGAAGTGGTTTAGTCATGCTGGCCACATGACCCAGAAAGCTGTCTGTGGACAAACGGCAGCTCCCTCGGCCTGAAAGTGTGATGACCCCATAGTCGCCTTTGACTGGGCTTAACCATCCAGCGGTCCTTTACCTTTTTTTACCTTCCCTTTGGGGGATAATGTCTCAGAAGTTGCATGTTAGCTGTATGCCAGCAGTGGGCAGAGCCATGCCTTTTCACTCTTTCTACCCTTCCCTCCCTCTCCCTACCAAATGGGTTTCCTGGCAGAAACAGACCATGCTTGCCAGAGTGTTGTGTTAGCTATTAGTCTGTAAGCTTAGGATAGGCTGATTTCCCAATGGAGTCAACTGCAGGCTTAGGTCCATACCCACTACTGCCAAATGGTAGCAAGAGGAGAACAGAAAGCAAAGCCAAAGTCAAACTGAGGTCAGGTCCTGTAGCCCTAACATGTGCTTTCCTTGTGTGTTTATTATTATTATTAAAGCTCATCTGACATTCACCACCACCCCTTTTTGAACAGGCCAGAGTGATAGGGAGGAAGAGTTCAGTCTTGGCAAATGTGAGACTTCAGTTGTGTGATAAGAGATGTTTCTTAAGAGTGCTAAGCTCCTCTACATCTTCCATCATTGAGAGGTCTGGGTCCTCAGTGGAGGATATAGGGTCTGAGGTTGTTCAGGGCCTGACATGACTCAAAGACTGTTTGCTTGCAGGGTTAGAGGGCTACATAAAGTTAAGTGGAGAGCTACAGTGCTGAATTTAGGGCAGTGCAGGTGGTTGCCCCTCACAGAGTTCTGAGCCAAGGAGGTGCAAAATTGAGAAGATTCATAACTGAGAAGATCCATTTGGGGGGTGTCAAAATTTGGCTTTTCGCAGGGTGCCATTTTAACGTTCTGTTCCTGAAGGCTACATTGGACCACAGGTCACTTACCTGTTCTGTACATCAAGGGCCACTTTCTCCTCTCCAGCACTAGACTTCAAGGCCCCTAGAAGAAGTAGTTTTCCCTAGGGCTACTACAATGTGAAAGTAAAGGTTTCTGACCAAATTCAACAAAGGGCCAGAGTCAAGCAGAGGGTGGTATCCAATGCTGGTCCTACTCAGAGTAGATCCACTGGCCAACTTAGGTTCATTTTACTCTGAGTAGGACTTAGTTGGCTGAAACCCATATGACTTTTTTCAACTAAATTCTTCTCAGAGGAGACCCATGGAAACAGATGGACCTATGTTAGCCATACCTATTATTTTCATTGTTCCTACTCTGAGTAGGACTAGCATTGGATACAACCCCATATGGTTTATTTCCCTATTTGTGGGGGAAATTACTCCATTTGTTTCTGATCCCAGTCCAATGGTGAGGCCAGAGAGGCTTGGCATTTATAAACATTTGAGCTGCTGAGAATTAGCCCTTTTCTTTCCCATTCAGTAATTGTTGTGTTTTGCCACTTTAGAAAAGGAGATGGATTAAAATAGCTAACTCACATCTGAACTGCTTTAAAACAACGTAAGCAGAGTGAAAAAAAAAGCCCGTTATGCAAATATAGGATGCTGTTTCTAAGAGAGGTCTCGTCTTTTCTAAAATCGGGTCATTCACTCCAACAGATGAAGAAATCTGCAATGACCCTCACTTTTCAGAACAAATGACATCACTTGCCAATTGGTTTCATTAGCTCTCTCCACTACCGCTGCGAGACATAACTCCAACGGAGCTTGATTGTTTCTAAGTTGCGTTCAAGAGCGATTCGCTTTCTTAAAGGAGCTTCTCTCAGCTGTAAAAATTAACAGGATATGGGTTACAGGACAATATTTTCTGTTAAGCTCTGATTGGAGCATGCAAAGTTAATAATCCGTATGGCTATGAGCAACCTTACAAATCTCTGCCTTTCAGTGAGCTCGGAAGTGAACATTTGAGCTTAGGCACTTTCGGTGAATTAATCTAATTGAATTAGAGAGAATCCGTTCATCTAGAATAACTAGTCACTATGAAAGCAGCAGGGCCAATGATCTTGTACGCATCAGTGTTCTGAAGTAACATGGGAGGTGGTAGCCCATGGCTATGAAATGTTCTGCATAAGGATTCTTGCCCAGCATCCACATTTATACCCTCTTGGTGCCACAATAAGCCTTATGTTGTTGTTGTTGTTCCTATGGACCTTCTAAGCAGCGGAGGCTGGCCCATTAGGACAAAAGGTGGTCAGAAGGTGGTTCTAACTGTCATTGGCTCTGGTTCCACCTTTTTGAGACTTTGTGAGATTTTTCAGTTTAGAGAATAGGCAGGTAAGGGCTGCCTTCCTTTTGCACCATGTTTTCCAAGGATCAAGTTGTTGTTGTTGCTGTTGTTGTTGTTGTTTGTCCTAGAGCAGGAATGGCCAAACATGGCCCTCCAGCTGTTTTGGGACTACATCATCCCTAGCTAACAGGACCAGTGGTCTGGGGTGATGGGAAATGTACTCTCCAAACAGCTGGAGGGCCAAGTTTGGGCATGCCTGCCCAAGAGCTTTCCCCAGGGAAACACATTTTACAGCTGAATCGGAGCAAACAGCAATCTGCAGAAAACTTGATTGGCATTTGCTCTGATTCAGTAGTAAAACACAGGTTTTGCTGGGGCAACAAACTAACTACCGGTAACTAACTTGGATAGTGAGCCTTAAAGCCCAGAGCTGTGCCTAGAAACACAGCACAAAAGGAAGTATGGATGAGCTCTTTAAGAGATGACATGATGGAAGTTCATAACATTTTGCATGGCATGGAGAAAGTGAATAAAGATTTTCTCCTTCTCTCATAACAATAAAACTTGTAGACATCTGAGGAAACTAAATGTTGGAAGATTCAAGACAGGAAAGAATGTACTTCTTCATGCAGCACATAGTTCAACAATCAAACTTGTTCCCACAGAGGCAGTGATAGCCCAACTTGGATGGCTTTAAAAGATGATTAGACAAATTCATGGAAGGGAGCATCTCAGTGGCTACCAGCTGTAATGGCTGTGCTGTGGCTCCATGGCTGGATCCTGGAGCCTGCTGGATCATGGCAAAATCAGCAATGAATTGGGATCAATTTGGTACGCAGAACCACTCCCGCAATCCCAGGTAGAAGATGTGGCCTGAAGTGCCTTCTATCAGCTTCAGCTCTTCTATTGGACAATGAAAGGCCTAGCCATTGTCATTCATGCTAGATTATTGCAGTGCAGGACGACTCTTGAAGACTGTCCTTAAACTACAGCTAACACAGAACATTGCTGGTCAAGTGTTTCACAGGTATGAGTTGTACACCTTTGCCTGCCCAAAAATATTTCCAAGAATTGAGCTTCCATAGCCCCCTTTGGCCACTGGCAAGAACATGATACTACTGCAGGCTCTTCTCATGTGCTTACTTTTGAAGTGTACAATTCTGAGGGTTGGGGTGAATCCTTAGAAACATCACAAGTTTCACAGACAAACTAACACCTGGGTACTATTTTGAGAATATTGAAAGGATTAAGAAATAACTTCCTTCTTAGTGTACAAGAGCTACCAACTCATTAAGGGAAGGAAGAACCAGGCTTTAATATCCTTCTTCTCAGAGCACATTAGGGTAAGCTGTGGCAAGCTGAGCAAAACATCACTGAAGGTTCCTAGAAACAGCCATAGAAACCGTAATCTTTGCTGGGTTTTTAGAGTCCAGCCAGAAGCAGCTGCATTAATTCTCTTATGTGCTTTGACCGATACAGTGGTGGCTTAATTGGGTTGATTTTCTAATTAAGAAACTACTTAGGACTTGTCAGTTGTAGCCCACTCAGTTTGTTCTTGGTTTAAGCTTATGGCTACACAGATAGTAATCTCCAAACGACGCAACATAACCCATTAATATAATTGCACATGTTCCTACATGGATCTGCAACACACACACAGCACTTATTCAGCTAAGACAAAAGTGTATCAAAAGTCCATTTTATTCAAATCTAAAACAGCCTTCAATGAAGAAATATTATTAGGCAAGGGGCGGGGGATGAAAGAAGGAGCAAGAAAACCGAGAAACTGTTTGTAAAACATAACTCTCGTGCCCAAAGGGACTTATCATTTTCATATTTTAAATCTAAATGCATTTGAGTTATTTTGTGTTTTTGTAGCAATCAGTTCACATTATGAGAATAGGGGAGCATAATTATGGAAATTAAGTACAGATTTCATTTGAATGAACTCATCAGATGGAATTACAGCCTTTCTAGATTGGTCGTCTGGCTTTATGTCAGCTGATTTGCATAAAACATTTAGCTTAATGAGAAGTAAACAACAAGACTGTGGAATGCATTAACCCAGGGGGGGCAGAGCTGACATGTAAGAAATATTACCAATGTAGATCTTTCTTTCTTTCTCTTTTTGTGGTGGTGGTTGGGGGCACAGAAGGCCACGACTCGGAGCAAATTAGAGACATAAAGGCAACTTTGACCCGGATCATTATTCTTCATGAACAGCATTTCCCTCTCTCACCACCTACAGTCAAAGACTAAGCCATTTTTCAGGTTTATTCACCTGTGGTTGCCTGGAAGCAAAATGTATCATAACCTTGTTGCAATAGTAAGACAGATTCAAGCTCAGTTCTTCTGTCTCTAGGCTTGGATCCCCTTTGGCTAGCTTTCTAAAACCAGGCTCGTTTATATTCCCTGGGAAACTAGACATCTATCCAAACTCCCCAGAGGGCTTGATTCTCAAAAGAAGCATGTGTGCATGTACACACTGTCTTTCTGGTATCTTCATTCATTATGTTTCAAGAAAACAGTTGTTCAAAAATGTGATGATTAATTGCTCCAGCTTAAAAAGCAGCTTATTTTTTAACCAGGAATCAGCACCTATATTTAATGCCAGGGTCCAACCAGTGGGGCCATCTTTTCTTTTCCTTTTCTTTTTTGTTTGTAATGGCTACCAATTATTCCCCTAGAGTGCTTCCAAGAACAGGGCATTTTGAGAGAAAGGTGACAGCCACAATCCAATCAGAGCTCCAACAACTTCTACTCTGTCCTCTCCTGACCACATGTGAGAACCCCTAAGGTTATAACAGATGCCTAAGAGCAGGCATAGGCAAACTCGGCCCTCCAGATGTTTTGGGACTACAACTCCCATCATCCCTAGCTAACAGGACCAGTGGTCAGGGATGATGGGAATTGTGGTCCCAAAACTTCTGGAGGGCTGAGTTTGCCTATGCCTGCCTAAGAGTCATTTAGTTAGGCAGAGAGGGTCAGGCTGGAATTGCCTTGGATACTTCCAGACTTCCTAAAAGTCCACTGTACATCTGGTAAAGTGTACTAACGCCACAAGTTTAGTCCAGAATTCTGTGTCCTCATAGCCACACTTTACTCAGATCTTTCAAGGGGGTGATCCTGGAAACGTGAGGTATCCTATCCATCCAGTTGCTCTACTTTTCTCATTATCCCTGCCCTTTTCTCCACCCACATGTCACAGTGGAGCTGCACAGGCCATCTTTTCTTGCTGTTTCTAGGGGGTCCTCACTGTTGATTATTACTTCCAAAGTTGCGCACAAGCATACAAAGGCTTGCAACCTTTTGGGGGGAGGTGGTCTGAAATAAACCAGGAATCTCAGTTGAGTCTAAGCATGAATCAAGCCAGTCAAACTAATGAGCAAGGCAGGACCACAGGACAAGCCAGAAGGCAGGATTAAAGAACAAGCGAGAAGTTAGAACCAAACAACACGTCAGGACTAGAGGCAAACTAGGAAGCAGGGTCAAAGAACAAGCCAGCAGTCATGACTGACAAGCAAGCCAGATCACACTAGAGTTCAGACATACCTTGTTACTCAAACATGGCTCAGCTGAAACAAGGAGTCTTCCTGCCCAGAAGGCTCCACTGGCCAATATGGATGGGTAGAGTCAGTCTGGAATCTTCTTCAAGTAAGAAGATACCAGTTGCAGTTCCCTGATTCGCTACAGGGGACAGATGCATGCAGATCAGGCAGTTACTGACATCGAGCCCCTATTTCTCAACTCAAATGAAGTGGCGCTCTCTCACCACTGGTCACCACTGCGGCCATCCATAATTAATACAGATGCACCAAGGGATTAGGAAGCAAGCCATCAGGCAGATGTCATAGGTTTGGACCCTTTTATCAGAACTTTATCAGAACTACAGCTCAATTTGTGAAGAACCGTTTGCTAATATGTAGCTGAGAAAATGACTGTTGAGGAGCTAGGAGAAGATAAATGGCAAAGTATTTTTCGGTAAAGAAAAGAGATATTCAGTTTCTATTAGTTTAAGAGAAAACCACTTTAAAGTTTCTTTAAAGTGGTATCTCATGGCAGCTAGAGTGAATAAGTGTAATTGAGGTGTACCAGCAAATATATGTCAGCGTTCTTTGTAAGCTAATGGTAATGATATGTGCATGAAGTGGAGCTGTGGGGAAGTTCAGATATATTGGAAAGATAGGTGTATAACTGGAACAGTTCCTTTCATACTTTTGCAAAGTCCATGCATGCATATGGGGCTACAGAAACATGTATAAGCAAGTGATGAGAGCCCCTTCCCATAACTTTTCAGGGGGCTAAATCTTGTGCTGCTGCATGTAAGAAGAAGAGAAGAAGAGTTTGGATTTGATATCCCGCTTTGAGACCTGAAGGAGTCTCAAAGTGGCTCACATTCTCCTTTCCCTTCCTCCCCCACAACAAACACTCTGTGAGGTGAGTGGGGCTGAGAGACTTCAGAGAAGTGTGACTAGCCCAAGGTCACCCAGCAGCTGCATGTGGAGGAGCGGAGACGCGAACCTGGTTCCCCAGATTATGAGACTACCGCTCTTAACCACTACACCACACTGGCTCTCACCAGTAAAACTCACCATGGACTAATGTCAACAAAGTTACAATTTTGTTTTCAATGCTTTGTGTTCTATAATATAATGTAGCAATTAGTAATTTCATTGCTATAGCTCTCTGTCTGATTTTGTTTAGTATTGTTTCATTTATTTGTATAAGGTTTCTTTGTGATTATCTGTCATCGACCATAATAATGAGATAGATATATGATAGATGATAGATGATGATAGATAGATAGATGATAGATAGATAGATAGATAGATAGATAGATAGATAGATAGATAGGTAGATGATAGATAGATGATAGATAGATAGATAGATAGATAGATAGATAGATAGATAGATGATAGATAGATAGATAGATAGATAGATAGATAGATAGATAGATATAGACACCCTGATTCTCCAAAGTTAGGACTATTTTTTGGAACGGGGAAACTGGTGGGGAAAGGAAATCTGTGGCCAAATTGTGTTTACCAAGTGTTCATATCGAACACTCAAAAATCCTCTCGACAATTTTCAAGTATTCAAGCACAATTTCATTGTGGGGAAAGAGGAGGGGGCTCACATGTCTCTGGTCCTCAGTTAAACATGGAGAGATGTAACCCTCCTCTTTTCTTGCAAATAATTCTATAGATGCATATGCACTATATAACACAGTTTGAGAACGTCTGGCTGAAAGACTTCCTCTGAGGGAGACCTATCATTATTATAACAGGGTCGCTTAATGCATTCCTGATCTACCAGAAGAATTGAGTAAACGGAACTGTGTTTCTAGACAAGCACCTTGTGATGCAAATTTGACTGCCTCCTTAATTCCCCAAGGGAAATCCCGGTATCAGATTGACAGAGAACAAATAAAGTATGCGAGCTCCCTTTTCATCTAAGCAATGAGGTTTATTACTACTGCCTGGGCTGTTACTGGGAAAGAGAAACATTCTGCCTGGCTGTCCCTTGAATTGCCAACGACAAGAGAGTGAAATGCCTGTTGCCAATTCAGTGAGTTGGAAAAGCAATGGGCAAATGAAGAAATACAAATTCATGCGGAAACTCCAAACGGGTGGCGTGCCTTAACTGCCGATGCTGCCTCAGTGGCTCTTCCTGCCCAGGATGCTGTGAGGTGGGTGGGTGGGGGAAACATCCCAAGGACACACATATGTACACAAGCACACAAAAGGGTAAAAGTTGAGGTGAGCAAAGTGGGAAGCTGTCGCCCTTGAAAACTTGCTGAGCTAGCATGCAGGTGACGAGTTCTTTGCATTTGCAAAGTGCAAAATACCTGCATTATTATCAAAAACAAATGAAGCTGTGTATTATTAGCATTATCCATCAGATATACAGCCCTCGAAGGATGTAATATCCGTTACAGCCATTAACCTTGGAGATAGTCAAATCCACCCCAGAGAACAAACAAGTCTTTGCTCAATTAAGAGCTGGAAGGTAACGAGGGAATGACCACTGGCAGCCTTTTGTGGGAAGGTCAGATAACAGTCCAGAGAAGAATCCAAAGCATACACAGCTTTGCCCTGACAACAGTGGCATAGCATGGATTGCCAGCTCCCGGGGCTGCACAGAGAGGGTAGGAGGGAGGGAGGGAGGGAACCAGACAAAGTATGCATGTGCATTCAACTGCCTAATGGTGTCCACATCACACAGAAGATCACAGCTGCAGAGATGGGGGGGAAGTCAGTCCATTGTCTGGAGAGGTCACTTCCTGGTTCACATGGAGAAGCCATTTTCAATGGAGCCCAGTGATGGAAGCATGCAGCTGTAGTGAGGCAGCACAGGTTGTTGAAATTTTGTGCCACTAACAATTTTGTGCCTGAAGCAACTTCCCCCATGCCCCCCAATGCTATACCACTGCCTGACACATCATACTGATTATCAGCCATTTCCTAAGTCTATCTTGCCACTCCTAATATTAGTGGCAGGTTACATTTATTACAAGAATAAGACGAGCCCTGCTGGATCAGGCCAATGGAAATCTTGCCCAGCATTCTGTTCCCACAGTGGTTGACCAGATGACTATGGAAGGCCCCAAAGCTTTGTTTATATACAGTATTTCAACAATTCCCTTCCCTGAGCTACAAATCCCAGTGTGGTTCATCAATCCATTTCTCTTCCTAGAGTACTTCTAACGATTCTCGGCACCATTAACTTACTACAGCTCCCAGCCTTTCAGATCTGGCAAAGAGATAGAAACTGCACCACTAAGAAAAAAACTCAGGCTAAGGCTGAGGTTCAAAGAAGAACCAAAGAACTAAAGAACACCTGGTGGATAAAAAAAGCTCAAGAAATCCAGCACTTAGCCGACACTCATAATGCACAGAGTTTCTTTAAAGCCACAAAGACCATCTACGGACCAATAAATCATGGCATATGCCCTCTACACAGATGGTACCACTCTTCTGAAAGATAAAGAAGCTATTGCATTGTGCTGGAAAGAACATTACCAGGATCTCCTTAACTGCAACTCCCCCGTAGCTGCTGAGGTCCTCTCACAAATTCTGCTAAAATCAAATTAGAGATGAGCTTGCAGTATCTCCAAATATGGGAGAGTTGTGTACAGCTGTTAACCAAATGAAAGACAACAAAGCCACTGGACCTGATGGGAAACCTGCTAAAGTCTTCAAAGTGGGAGGAACTGAACTTACACAACAACTTCACAAGCTCATCTAAAAAAATCTGGGAGAGAAAGGAGATCCCAGCAGACTTTAGGGATGCCAAAATGATCAACTTTTTTTTTTTAAAGGTGATAGAATGGACTGTGGAAACTATTGTGTGCAGGTGGGATGTTGGTGGGTCAGTCCACCTTCATAAGCCTGACCAGTAAAAAAACAAGAACAAAAAACATATTTCGGTTTCGAACTTGCAATGTCAGGTGTTGGGCAGCCCTTTATCATCACAGATGAGAGGTTTCTCTCCAGTTTCCTCTATGCTGCACACAGCTCCAGGTGAGAAAGGGTAATAGCTGCAGCCCCTCATTACCTCCTTTCCCAAGACTGAAAGTTGGCTCTCTTAAGATAAAATGGAGGCTCAACAGCTAGACCCTTGGCACGGCAGGATTCTGTCCTTCTCGGCAAGTCCCGGGACTGGCTTTGCTCTGCTTTAAGCACTTAATTGGCTGCCAAGCTCCTTAGGTAGCTAAGCTCTGAGCTAGCTCGGGGAGCCTGTGGAAGCTCAGAAAAGACCAGCTGCAACATGGGCTAATCAGGAGGGAGCGGTGAGGAGAGAAAAGGTAGTTTTTCGCCATGCAGTGAGAGAATACGAGGGCTTTCATTTGAGCCAGGGCTGAGGCCCAGACCAGTAGACCTGACACTGACATCTCCTTTCAATATTAGATCTGTCCTGAAATACGTCAAAGCATAATTTTTAAAGATTGCTTCCAATTACGTGCAGAAAGCATTTCCAGCATCAGTAATTGCAGTCTGCCCTTTGTGTCTACTATCGGGAGAGGGTGTAACTTCAGAGACCAGGCATTTGTCAGAATAAGACAAGCAGTCCCTTAGGGAACCATAAGGAGAAACCAAGGATGAGATAAACAAGGCATCTCTCAGTCAAGGAAGTACCCTTTTATGTTCACATAGCCAATCAACAAATTTTGAAATAACCATGGGATGCAACCCTCTCGGGATTGCACCCTTTCATATAGCTGTTGGGTGGCAGCAGCTGCTGACCATATAAACAGAAAGCAGGGAGACCAACTGTAGGTGGAACCAAAGAGCCAATGGCACATGCAGCCACCAAATTCTAGTTCTGGCCTCCTCCTACCTTCTGAGTCCTGCAAGGGAACACTGAGAATAAAGAAGAGGAGGAAGCTGAGAGGCAGTGCTGCCACTGAACTGGTTATACGTAAGAAGGAAGGCTGGTGGAAGCTGACTGAGGGCACACTGAGTTTGATGGGGCAAAACCCCATTTGTCCTAATAAGCCAGCCTCCACCTCTCGTGGGATTGCACGCTAAAATGCTCCCTTATAAATACATATGGTAAATAGGACTCCCTGAAATAAATAGGACTCCCTACATATGGAAAACTAGCTCATCAGAGTTTGCACTGTGTTAGAACTAGCTCATCAAAGTTTGTGCTACTTGCCAAGTAGAATCAGAGAATTGGAGGGGGTCTTTGGTGATCTAGAGCATCTCCAACTAATAGTCTCACCTTGAAGACTTCCAGCAACAATGAGACCATCACTCTCAGTAGGGCAATGACAAATCCCTTCATATTAGTCACATACACACATCCTTCTAAGATTATACAATTTAATAATAATAATATGCATTGCAACAATAATTGCAGATCTGTTTGTGCTACCTTCAGCTAAATCTACTATTTTCTCTGCACTTAAATTGTTCCATTCTACATAAAAAAACTTGCACACCATGTTCTTGAAAGTGAAGCATCTTGTGCTTTCAGTTTTCCTAAATTCTTAACTTTGGAGTATACGGAACAGCTCTTCCTGGGTATTCTTCCACACACCTTCGCCAGAGTGACCCCAGGAGCCACTCTTCAGTGGCTGACTCACCTCCCTCCACTCTGATTGGCTCCAAGCAGCACAAAGGGTGAGAAGACCTAAGTGGCTAAAAAGCTCCAATTTCATGCCAATTGGGTGGCTCTAGGATGCTAGAAACAGGAACCCTGTGGCAACATGTCTTCAACACCCTGTAACCTCAGACTACTACACCTGTGACAACCCCTTTAGGTAATTAGTTCCCTGGTTGGAGAGGCTCTTACTGTGCTCTATTGGAAAAAAGAAGGGCTTATACCTGTAATATGCAACTGAACTTTGAAGTGGTGCAATCACAATGGAGTCATTCCACAAGGCTATTTTGAGCGTGAAGCTGAACTCTTAGCTATCTACTAGCCTTACCCTGCATGAATTTGGCTATCAGTGGCTACTAGCTATAACGGCTATGTACTTTCTCCACTGTCGGAGGCAGTATGACTTGGAAAAGTAGTTGTTAAGAGTCACACATGGGGAGAGTAAACTTGAGCCCACGTCCTGCTTGTACGCTTCCCAAAGGCATCTGTTTTTTCATGCATGCAAACAAGACATGAAGGCTGGCAACATCAACCCAGCCATGTTGGAATCCCATGCAGATGACTACAGTGCTTGGAGACAGACAGTCAGGTTGTGTATTCACACCAGTGACCAGAGGAGGAATGACCACTGGGAAGAGCGCAGAGAGAAGAAACACCTTGGTGCACCTGCAGTAGCACAACTTTCATCTGCCGCAGCTGCAACAAAACATCTCTCTCCTCTATTGGTCTCTATAGCCAAAGGCGGCATTGTAACCTTCCAATGATTTGACTTCACCTGCAAAGGCACACTCCTCCATTGTCTCCCAAGACAGACAGATACCAACAATGCTTTTGAAATCCTATCATGGAGGTACATATCCAACTATTTTTGGCCAAGTGATGATAATGACATCATCACTGAGAGCCAACAAAGCTGAAACACTCAGTCTGATGCTCCCTGTTCTCTGCAAGTTTATTGTAGCAGATTGGTTGTTGCTGTGCAGCAAAACAAAAAACAAAAAAACACCAGTTGCCCTGGCAATGGGGATACCCTTGTGAATACACACACACACACATATATATTCTATATCTATCTATCTATCTATCTATCTATCTATCTATCTATCTATCTATCTATCTATAAACATCCTTGAAGTGCCCTCCCTCCTTTAACAATCACTCAAAAGAGAAACGGGACACTTTCTAGGTGCACAAGAATGTTAAGACCTCTTCCCTATTGCAGCTCAGCTTTCATTTGAATTTCTTCAGCACACACAAAAACACACCCAATAGCTAGTGATTTAAAGCCTCTGATCCTCATATTATTGATCAGAATTAATAAGAGTTCTCACAGGGCATGCATATATTTATTTATTTAACTATTTCATCCAGCCCTCTTGTGACTACCTTCTTTTCTAAGAGAATAATAACCGCAACTCCTTAAATCTCTTCTGACGTGCAAATGCACCTTTTCCTACATTCTTCTGATTATTCCTGTTGCCATGTCCAGACCTTTTCCATTTCAGCTCTTTGCAGGCAGAGGGAGAGGTGGAACAGTAATAATAAGGGAACTTCATCTGAAAAGTGAGGGGGGTGTGGGTGTACCTTTGAATTAGTTTGTATCCAAAGTCCTTATGCTGTTTATGGAGATGTTGACAGGGGCCTGCTGATTGCTCCTCGTGGTAACTACCACTTGTGGAAATGGCAGGTGCAGCCTGCATTTATTGAATTATAGAAACACTGAATTATACAATGGCAGAAGTATTTTGCCTGTTGGCAACACACAGAAAGCTGTGGAGGGTAGTGTATTCGAGTCAATGGACCCCACCAACATCCCACCTGCTTTGCTTCCTACTTACAGCCAGGGATGCCAACTCCAGCTGAGGAAATGCCTAGACATTTTTTCCCCAACCAAGATTGAATTTCTGCATGCTGCTTCACTCCTGAAAATGCTGCTTACAATTCACAGACTGAGTCTGACCCCTTCGATTCATCTTTAAACAATAAACCCCAGGGAGAGTGGCAGATTTCCTCAGAAAACCACTCAGGCCATATTTACACCATACATTTAAAACACTATGAAACTACTTTAAACAGCCATGGCTTCTTCCCTCCAATAATTCTGGGAGCCCTAGTTTGTTAAGGGTGCAGAGAGCCCTAGTTTGTTAAGGGTGCACAGAGCTACAGTTTCTAAAGTTCCCTGTGAAGAGGGGTTGATTAAACTACTCTGATATTTGCAGCTCTAGGATGGAAACAGGGAGTCTCCTAACAACTGTCTGTACCCTTAACAATCTACAGCTCCCATGATTTTTGTGGGAAGCCAGGGCTATTTAAAGATGTATCATCATGCTTTAAAATGTGGTGTAAATGTGGCCTCACTCTCTGAGGCCATTTCTGTCAGCCTTCTAGGCTTGTTGTATTCTCCCTCACTGCAGCTAGGACTAATGGGCATGACACTTGCGTACTGAAATGCTTTAAATTTAACATATTATTTTCACCTTAAAGCTGTGTTGGCTTTCCCTTCTTTTAACTTATTATTTGAGCTGGCCTCTTTCCATTTTCAGCAGATCCAGGTTCTTTTTTAAGAAGCCAAAATTATTATTATTATTATTATTATTATTATTATTATTATTATTATTATTATTCCAAGAAATTCTACACCAGTCATGTTAATGTTTATTTGCACCTACGGTTTGGCCTTCACAACTTCTATCACTCAGCTGCTTTATGTCCTTGGTCCATAGTAGTGCCATCAAACTGAAAACTCTCTTATGGTAGGCATTAGATACAGAATAGGAAATGTGAAAGAGACCATTTTCTTCACTTGGTTGCCACTACCCTTTGACATTTGTCTGAAAACCTCCACCCATCTCTGATCTATATTCGGCTCCTTTGAGAAAATATCTTCCTTTTGTAGGAATGGATTTAGACACTAGGAGAGGATATGTTATTTAGTTATTATCTTTCCTTGCTCACGCTAGTGAGATCAGCAGAGTACCACCCAGCTTAAACTTGGAAGCTAGGACAAGGTTGATTGAACCTTCTAGAAACAATAATCCAGGCAGACTGGGTTTTCCCCTTTCTCCTCCTCAAAAACAACAATCACACACATTCTGTTTTGTGAAGAAGTAATAGTAGTATTTACTTACATAATCTAGGTCTTGAAGTAGCAATTACAGCCGCAAAATGAAGGCAGGTTTGTAGCTACTATCTAAATTACAAAAGTACAAAGTTTAAATTCAAAAATGGTGTCTGAGCTGCACAGCTCAGACAAGCACATGTGGTCACCTTAGAGGCATGATGAAGAAAGAGGAGGCTGCCCAGGCAGGAAGGAATTATGTGGTGTTACAGCTTCCTCCTGCCAAGGCAGACAAAGGAAGTAAACTCATGGAGTTCTCTAGAAAATTTTACAGGAAAGCTCTGTGAGCCTCAGCCCCTTCATGTACCCATCTGGCCATGCAGTGCTTGTCAACGTCTATCCCTCTAGCAAGAGTCTCTAAATCAACCCATTTCAGAGCACTAATATTTGTTTTGTTTTTTTAAGGGATGTCTCAGCATCATATTATTTCTCCAGGTATTCAAAGCAAACTGTCAATATCTTGCTTCCTATCTCTCGGATTTTTTTGCTGTCAGATGGGAAGCAATTGCCCCAAACGATCTTCCATAGAATTTGTCTTCTCTCCTTCTGTGGCATCATAGTGTTCTGTGCAGCTGACATTTGTTACAATCCAGTTTCTTCACAGCATCCTGAACGTCTCTCTTCAGATTGTGCTGAAAGCAAACTCAACAAGGAGGGAGAGATTTGTGTTCTCCCTCACTGAATGCTCCCCACACATTCTTCTTTGCACATTCTTCTTCCATCACTGAAAAGAAGGACGCCATCCATGCTGGCCAAAAGTGTGATAGGCATTCAACAGTGGGTAGAAGTGACAAATACCTTGTTGGTATGTGCCAAATCACATGTTTGTATTCCATTTCTACAAACTGAGAAAGCAAAAAGGACTTAAAGATTCTATCTTCTTGCCAGAAGAGGGGGAAATCACTGTATACTCTGAGGGCATTCCATTTCTGCAAACTGAGAAAGCAAAAAGGACGTAAAAGATTCTATCTTCTTGGCAGAAGAGGGAAAAATCACTGTATACTCTGAGGGCAAGTGCTTCTACATCAAAAATCAAAGTCTTCATCTCACCATGTCTGACCCACCCATTAGCTTTTGTGGAGTAGTTGCTTCAGGCAGCAGGCTGAGGATAGCTGAGAGGGGCTCCTGTTGCCTGCGATCACCACCAGTGGCACACCTTGGTAATATGATGTCCTGTGTGAGACCAAAATTTGACACACACACCACCAGCCCTTGTGATGCCTTTCCGAAGCCGGCTAAGTGAGGTGCTGGGCTTTAGGGAGGAGATGTGAGGCTCTGGTATAGTCCTAGATCCCTCCTGTCTCTTTCCCCAAGCTGGGCAAGTGCTAACTAGGCTTTGGGAAGCAGGCAAGAAGGCGCCCTCTTGACCTGGTGCCCTGTGCCAATGATGCTCCCCTAAATCCGCCTCTGTCGCCACCTCAGAAGAGTTGGGCTGCCACTGCCGCTACTTACTCTTCTCCAGCCTCCTTTTTTCTCCCCTGCCACCTCCAGCACACCGGGGCTTCGCTGGGCTGCCTCCAGTCACTTCAGGCAATGGCAGCAAGGAGGAGGTGTCCATAGCAAGGGGATGCCATTTTTTGTTTTGCCTAAGTGGCCATATGTCTTGGACCAGCCCTGCATCCCATGTTTGAGGCAATTGTAAATTATATGGCATTTGCATCCTGCTGGTGGTTATTCAGCTGCTTTAATATAAGATACACTGACCTGTGTTTTGCAACATTTACAGAGGCATTGTCAGCACATAAGATGACACGTTGTTAATGTTGATAGCATTCTCCTGTAGAATGTTGGAAATCTGTGTTGCAATTGCCTCACTTGTCTTGTCATTGTCATTGTGAAAATGAAGCAAGCCATGCTTAATTCCCTCTCTGTCACTCATAACAGTCACACAGTTATTGGGACAATTTCCCTGTGTCCCTTGTTGGTGACAACAGATCCAGCTGGGATAGGGGAACCACATATGCATACCATCCGAGTCCTTACTCACATGTTCTGGTTATTTTGGTCCCAAAATGTTTTCTGCTATGCTAGTTGCTTTTGTTCATCCATAGGAATTTTATTTCTTTTCTTGCTTGCAATTTCTTGGAAGCATTTTGTTTGTCTACCCTTGACTTACACAATTTAATGGTGAGAAATACCGTGGTAAACCTACAGAACTTCAGCTATTATCACTGGAATTTCTGGGGACAAATCTTTTTCAGTTAAAAAAGAAAAGATGAGATTTGTTGCATCCTTTTGTTGTTGGTTTCTCATTTGTTATGCTTTCTGCTTTCTGCATGGCTTCTTGCGGCTTCTCTCCTCTCCTATTTAACCAAATACCCTCGGTAACATAAAGTGCATTCTGCTGTAAGTATGTCGACTTTGTGAAGCCAATTTTTGAACGCATCTTCCTTGCACTATTTTTGTAGACAGAAACACAGCTCCCCTTTGGAATTGCACAACAACACATTTTATGAAATGATTTGAGAACTGTTTTCTTTCTCTTTTTACTTTTTACAGCCACTCTCAGTAGCTAGAAAGCATTGCTTTTAGATTTTCTTAAATGCATTCAGCTGTCTCCAGCGGAGAACAGACCCACTGAAATTGAAAGGTTATTTCCATTAATTTCAGTAGGTCTACTATGAATAGGATGAACATTGGCTACAAACCATAGTTTTACCCATTTTGGTGTATCCTGCCCTGGGCTCTTTTGGAATGAAAGGTGGAATAGGAATTTAATCAGCAATCCTATATGTTGAAAAGGGAATCCAAAACATGCTTGGAAACCACAAGGCTGGATGATATGCCACGACATATAATATGGTAGGACACTTTCATTTTATTTTTCACAACTACATGTGGAATATATCTATATCTATATCATCTATATCTATATCATCTATATCCATATCCATATCCATATCCATATCCATATCTATACCTAGATCTAGATCTAGATCTAGATCTATATCCAGTGCTTTTTTTTCTTAAAAAAATGTTTAGGGGTACTCTTATTTCGACCCAGAAAAATCACCATTTTATAGTTCAAATCAGGAAAAATAAATACAGTAAATGGACAAAAGTACAAAGATTCACAAAAAGTTTAGGGGTATGCGTACCCCCCGCGTACCCCCAGAAAAAAACAACACTGCCTATATCTATATCTCCATGGCATGAATTAGGTGAATAAGGTGATCTGTGCTCATGGTTGTATGTGGTTGCAGATGGAACCATGCCAGGGAAAGCATTAGAGGCCATTCCCTTTAGTCCAACCTGGAAGCCAGGGGCAGATTATAAGCAATTATTTCACACAATGGCCAGACAGATGTTTTTGCTTCTCAGTCACAAAAGAACAGCTAAGAAAAGCATGTTCCAAGGACCATCTGAGAATCATTCTTTCCCCAGAAGGACTGTGACAACCTGGCAGAGATGTCCATCTGGCAGCTCAGTGGACTTCAAGGGGCACCTGTCTGCTCGTAGATAATGTAAGGCACTGGCAAGTTTACCGGAGCCTTTGGAGAACACCTCTCAAATTATATACTTCAAAACCAACACCCCCCTTGCCAAGGAGTCTGGTGGAGTTCCCAACCATAACATGATCATTCTGAGTCCCTGTTAAGCATAATTGCCTTGACATGTATTTTTTTCGCTTCAGCAATTCATCTCAGCAGCATTTAAGTCATTTGCCTTTGGTCTGCTTTGCTTTCTTCCTATCCTTTGCTCAGTAGCCTTTGGTGTTGGCTACATCTGTGTTTTCCAATCCTCTTAAGGCGGCTTGCCCAAGCTGGATTTTTTTTTTTTTTTTTGAAACAAATAAATGAATGCAGAGATGCTTTTTCTCCTGTTCTTTCAACCTCTACTTGCTCTTCAAACTTCAGCTCCAATGGGCAACGGCTGGGAACTGCTAAAAATGGAAAGAAGTGGGTAAGAATTGGAGCCATAGTTTTGTAAAAATTGGTGGAAGGAATGTTGTGCTGGTGGGACTTGATTCCATTGCATGGACCTCTCTCAAAAACACTAAATCTTGTGGGCATCTAATGAAACTGAATGTTGGAAGATGAAAGAAAGGACTTCTTCGTGCAGTGCTTAGTTAAACTATGGAGCTCACCCTTTACAGGAGGCAGTGATGGCCACCAGCTTGGATGGCTTTAAAAGAGGAATAGACAATAGAGGATAAGGCTATCGGTGGCTACTAGCCATGATGGCTCTGCTCTGCTGTAATGCTTCTGAATACCAGTTGCTGGAAACTGCAGGAGAGGGAGAGGGCTCTTGTGCTTGGGTCCTGCTTGTGGGTTTCACACAGGCACTTGTGTGCTCACTGTGAGAACAGGATGCTGGACTAGATGGATCCAGCAGACTCCTCTTCTATCCTTATTCAGCTCTAGGGTGCAAGGAGAGGCATCATGATCCCTGTCCCCACCTTCCACCTCTTGCCTCATCACTAGTGCAGTTATATTCCCCTTGATCACTTCCCAAGCCCATGGATACTGATTTCGTCAAACATGCCCACCTGATGCCAATGTCGTTCTCCTCTGGGTATCAGCAAAGTCCACCTCTTAGGTTTTTACAGTGCATTTCTGTGCATTGGCAATGGGGTACGTCGGGTCTTGCGGGGATGGATGTGGCCTTTCCATCTGGTCCTCAGGACTCTTATCAGAGCAACATCCCTCAATGGCCCTGCCTTGCACCCTTCTTGGTGTTTTGGCTTGGCTGGAACACGTTCTTTAACTCTGATAGCACTCCCTGAGTGTCTGAATGGAGGACAGAGAAGAGTCTGCGAGTGTGCATAGAACTATCCTACTGTAAAAGTAAAATTCACATTTGTCGCTCTGCCTACTTTTCCATTTGGACCTGCCCACCACCATCATGTGGCCCTCAGAAGAGAATGTGGCCCCCTTTCTGAAAAAGGTTCCCCACACTTGCTATATGTGTTTACTCAGAAGTAAGACCCACTGAGTTCACTTTAAGTTTGGGAGGCAGGGAAGAATTCCCTGAAACTGCACCACCACCACCACCACCACCCACCCACCCACCCACCCACATTTATAGCTGCCAGTGGCTGTTTGTGTGCTTTTGATGCTGTCAATAGTTACTCCCCCTGTTGCCCTTGTGTGCCATCCTTATAGTTCTTTCTGATCCTTTCCTGACCAGGAGGGATAGGCTTCAGAGCCAATTCAGGATGGAGGCAGTAAAGGGAAGCAATGTTTTGGAAGGAACTTAGTTAAACTTAGTTTGAAAATATGAGGATCACAAAATAGTGCCCAGCATCAGCAGGGAAAGGGAATAACCCAACTGCATTGTCCTCCCACCCCAAATAATGGCAGAGTGCCTCTTCCAACCCCACAGGCTGAAAATATGATAGTGAAGTTGCAGGAAGCTTTTCAGCTCAGCTTTTTCTAAAGACTTGCACCTCAGATAGCATTGTTGTGCACACCCTACTATTCCCAATCTACAAGTCAATAAAATGTCTTAAGAGACACTTCCCTCCATTAAATATATTCCTGTCAAATCAAATAACTTGTTCTTTTAATCCCTCTCTGCCTTACAGTAAAATTAATGAATTTTCCTTACAAAATACTTGAGTGTGTGTGTGTGGGAGGTTTTACAATGCAAAACTCTGTTGCTTATCTAGTTATATCTAAATTAACAGCATCTCTTGCTAGCAGGTGCTATATTTGGAAAGCAACATACTGTAAGCAATTAGAGAATTGTATGTAAATATATAATTTGTCTGACGAAAGAAGCTCTTTAGTGTGATTAACTCTCATTTAAAACTTCACTGTCAAAGGTAAACATTTCCCCCAAAACTACTGAGTCAGGATCAGAAATCTATCAAAAAATGTGTTGGAATTAGGGTGGGTGTGAGGTGCCCATTATCAAAAATAAGAAGCTAAAGTATTTGTAGCTGGGGGCTTCAGGGTAGGGGGAAAAAAACCCCAAATCCTTATATAAAAGCATTACTGCAACACTTTGAAAAGATGCAGCCAATATCTTCCCTTTGGAAGACGTTGCCAACAATATGCTGAGGACACAGAGCTCTACTTCTCCTTTCCATCTGCAGGTGAGACAGTGGAAGTGTTGGACTGCTCTCTTGCTTTGGTAATGGACTGGATGAGAGCCAACAAGCTGAAGCTCAATCCAGTTAAGACTGAGGCACTGTTAGTGGGTGGTTCCCTAGACTACACAGATGGATAGGAGGTGGCCTGCTCTTGATGTGGTTACACCCCCTCTGAAGTGGGTACACAGTTTGGGGGTGCCTTTGGATCATATGCTGTCACTTGAGGTTCAGGTGGCCCCAGTGGCATGGAATGCCTTCCATCAGCTTCAGCAGGTGTCCCATCTACGCCCCTATCTGGACAGGGATAGTTGAACTTTTGTTGTCTATGCTCTGGTAACCTCTAGGTTAGATGGCTGCAATGCATCACACGTAGGGCTGCCTCTGTAGATGGTTTGGACAGATGGTGCAGAATGTGGCAGCCAGGTTGCTTACTGGGGCAAGATGGTTTGAGCATATTACACTGATCCTGGTCGAACTGTACAGGCTGCCAATTAATTTCCAGGCCCAATTCAAAATGCTGGTTTTGACCTATAAAGCCTTAAACAGCTCAGGACCACAATATCTCAAGGACTATCTATTCCCATATGAACTGACCCAGACCCTGCAATCATCAGCTGAGGCCCTTCTTTGTGTTCCTCCTTCACAAGAGGTCCGGAGAGTGGTAAGTTAATGGGCTTTTTCTGTGGTGGCTCCCCTTTTATGAAATGCCCTCCCCAGAGAAGCTTGCCTGGTGCCTTCATTACATATCTTTAGGCACCAGGCAAAATGTTTCTCTATAACCAGGCCTTTGGCTGGCCTTTTAAATGCATTTGTGGGAGGGGAGTTGTAAGGGTTCCAAGCGGTTGCTCGAGAGCAAGCAGGCAATTACCTGCCTACTCGGTAGTAAAGCCTTGCTTTAGCTGCAAAAATAAACTTTATCTGTCCAGAGTGCAACTCTCCCGTGGCTGGCTCATTCACTGGCAGAATCCGTAAGTGGGCGGTTCTTAAACTTTCCCCAGCAAAGTAATTTCTTGACGCCCAGTCTGTGCCTCCCCTCTCTGCGCGGAAGCTTATTGTGCAAGGAGGGCGTGGGTAACGGAGGACCCCTCTCCTCCCCTCTTTGCCCAGGCAAGGTCTCCTCCGAGCCCTGCAACTCCTCTCCACTGGAGGCGTGGTTACTCTCCTCCGCTGAGGAGGAGCTGCTTCCCACAATCTCTATAATCCATTCGGCTTTTCCTCTCTCCCTCCTGAACCGATGGCAGTTCCCTGACAGGAGTCGTGGCTTGTTTTTGTTTTATTATGTATTTTGTGTCCCATTTTGTATTTTTCTGTTGTGAACTGCCCTGTGATATTTGGATGAAGGGTGATATGCAAATTTAAATAATAATAATAATAATAATTCGCTGCAGAAGTAAAAATTACAGATAAGAAAGTACAGTCATACCTCGGGTTACAGACACTTCGGGTTGCGCGATTTCAGGTTGCGCACTGTGCCGAACCTGGAAGTACCGGAACGGGTTACTTCTGGGTTTCAGCGCTTGTACATGCGCAGAAGCGCTAAATCACACTTTGCACATGCACAGAAACGCTGAATCGCAACCTGCGCGTCTGCACATGCAGCACTGCGGGTTGCAAATGCTGCGGGTTGCAAACGTGCTTCACGTTCGCAACCTGAGCGTCCACTGTACTCTGGACTGGGATCATAAAGAGAAGTACAGTGGTACCTCAGGTTAAGAACTTAATTCGTTCCGGAGGTCCGTTATTAACCTGAAACTGTTCTTAACCTGAAGCACCACTTTAGCTAATGGGGCCTCCCACTGCCACTGTGCCGCCGCTGCACGATTTCTGTTCTCATCCTGAAGCAAAGTTCTTAACCCGAGGTACTATTTCTGGGGTAGGGGAGTCTGTAACCTGAAGCGACTGTAACCTGAGGTACCACTGTAGTGCTAAAATGATTTCAACTATTTTTCTGAGAAGGCAAAAGATACAAAGATGCTCACACAAATTCCCATCTCCATCAACATTTTACCATGTTGCAACAAGGGCCTAGTTTGCAGTTGATGATGTTTATTCTGCTGTGTCAAATCCAATTTGGAAGGTGCTCTTTGTGTGAAAACTTGAGAAAGGCTTGACAAATCAGCAGTGCTGGAAACTATAAGCATCCATTACCCAACCTACCAAGGCTAATGTGGTTGTATAAGGTTCCTATCCACTTGCCACAGCTACTTGGAATTTATTTAGGCATGATGGCAAGATATGAGGAGGGGGCTACCCCTCCCTTAAAAAACAAACAAACCCACAACACATGTTATTCATGCTCAGTTCCTGTTTCTACTGGCTTGGCTTGCCTGGCAGCCATTTTGTGTTATGCCACAACCCCACATCAGCCATTCCGGGGCTGCAGCCTATGACACTTTCTCAAAACTCCAAAAAGCTTTGGTGATCCCTGTTCTCAAATGCCATTGTTCAGTGGTCATGGTTACTAGAAACACTGCATGTTTCTAGTGTGTAGAGGTCTTTTTATTATTTCTATACACATTTCAGCTCTAGAACTGAAAACATTTTTGGGCTGGATTTTGTGTGCTGTGAATAAAAGGTGGGAGGGCAGTCTATGTCACCCCAAACACTTTGGAGGACGGATGGGATTATAATGTTAATAATTACAACAATAAAACCTTGTTTGTTAACAAATTCATTTTCAAAACAGTGTTCCAGTTGGGCTCCTAATGTCTCTCTGCAAACAGCACAACAAATAGGTCGCCATTATGCTGGGGAATAGTCTGTTAATTTTATCTCAGGCCATGTCCTCCTCCTGTTACACAGAAAAACACTCATTCCTATATGAATGAATGCCTTCCTCATCACAATAATTTCCTAATGACGTTTCATGGTTGAGGGTTGCAGGTGGGGGAAGCCTTGTCTAGCATTGGCAGTAAAGTCCAAAATGAAATATAAAACATCCTTGCAAAAACTTCAGTCGGGGACGGAATGCAGCTGGGGGAAGGACATAAGACTGGATTATGTGTCTCTGTATCAAACAGAGACATCTGCTGGTCAGTCCCAAAATGGCCCCAACATTTCATTCTCTCAGGCTGGAAATGCCTTATTTCCAGCCCAAACCGATCCCTCTCAATAACAACACAAAAGAGTTTGCCGTAACAGGAAGGCACCACGTTCAGGCTGCTACCAGCTCCTGTGCATTTGCAAGGGGTTATGCATCTGTTATGTACAAACCCCAAATCATGAGCAGAACTGGAGGTGGTATGTGGTGAAATTATGCCTCAGCGTGGTGGAAGCAACCTCCAGCAACCTCTGTAGGCCACTGCACTGGCTACCCCTGCTGTAGCATGACCCAGAAGCGGAGTCCATCATGGAGCGATATATATACATTTATACAGTAATCCCTCATCTTAACTTGCGTGATTTCAACCACAAGCAGTTGAAGGCAGGCTGGTTGACATTGCACAAGTCAAGTCCCAAGCAAGGCGTACAGCTTAAAACCTCTTTTCATTCCAGTTCCACTTGGGCTACTCAACACAAAAAAAGCCTTTAAACACTCTGCCTTGCTTACTGGACAAGGCCCACTTAGTGCACCAGTTTGAGGAGTGCTGAGGATGCTATAGGGCATGGGTCGACAAACTATGGCCCAGGGACCGGATCCGGCCCAATTGCCTTTGGGATCCGGCCCGTGGACGGTCCAGGAATTGCTACGTGGATTGGTGTGGGGATTCTGATTGTTCATGTTGCACCATTTTCCTACACATACCGCCGCGGCAGCACCTCCTCCCTCCCTCCTCCTGGCTTCTCCCCACCCTGCCTAGAGAAGGAAGGGGGCTGGGCTTTGTTGAGCTGTGGTTGGCTGAGCGCCATTTTAAGCAGCCCCTCTCCAGAGCCAGCCCTTTTGCACCGCTCATTGTCCCGCCAGCTGCTGCCGCTCGCAAAGCACAGGTAAGCAGCTACCAGGGCTCATCCAGTGCTGTGGAGAAGGGTCGTGGGGGGGGGGATTTTATTTTTTCCAAAATATAGTCCGGCCCCCCACAAGGTCTGAGGGACAGTGGAAAAAGTTTGCTGACCCCTGCTCTAGGGACTCAGCTACACAGCTGCAAATAAAATATTTTAAATGTGTTGTAAAGTGCAATATACAAAGGAGACACTAGATGGCGAAAGTGAGCTATGAAAAATTTGATATATTTTTCAAAACTTTATTTTAAAAAGCATTTTCACAGCGTTTTTTAAATATGTAGATTCAACCTCACTATACCCGCCACCTGCTACCTGTGGGGCATCTCCAAAGGTTTGACTATGAAGGTATTTCACATATATGTGTAACCCTTGGAATCAAACCCACACATAAAATGAGGACTTATTGTAGTGTATTCCTGAGCACATCTCCTCAGTCATAAGCCCCACCGAGAAGACTTGCTTCAATGAGATTTAGGCTGTGTATACATCATACATAAAATCACAATTCCCCCCCAAAGAATCATGGAAACTGTAGTTTACTCCCCAGAGCTACACTTCCCAGCACCCATAACAAACTACAGTTCCCATGATTGTTTGGGGAAACTCATTTGCTTTAAATGTGTGGTGTGAATTCAACCTCAATACCCATCAAGGGTTTATAGCAAGGACATGGAATATGTGGCCCTCCAGATAGTGTTGGACTACAACTCCCATAATCCCCAAACATTAGCCATTCTGAATGGGGTTGATGGGTGTTGGAGCCCAGTAACATCTGGGTGGTCTGAAGGTTCCTCATCCCTGACATAAATGAGCCATCTTAGTTCTCAATGGCTCTCATTAAGAACCGTGGGACAAAGTAAAGGGGTTACAATCTGAGATGCAATAGGGAGTGAGCAAAGTATGTTCATTGTTGCAGATATTGGAATATCTGGGGGGGGGGGGGAGGTTCCCCAGTAAATGACTTTGCGAGGGGAGGAGTCATTCATTCATAGGGACAGTAATAGTATACACAAGAATAGTCCTGCTGGATCAGGTCAGTGATCCGTCTGGTGCAACATCCTGATCTCACAGTGGCCAACCAAATAAATGCCCATGAGAGGCCCACAGTCAGGACCAGAGTAGAACAGCACTCTCCCATCTACTATGATGGAGGCAAAACTTACCCAATACCCACAACCATTGGTCTCCAATGAAATACACCCCCAGGAAGGAAAGGTTATAATGCAGATGTTTTGTGTTTGCACGCAGATGTTCTTCACTCAGTTACACTCCATAATGGATTTGATATTCTTAATTCAGCATAAACAAAAATTTATAGGGATGCACACGTATCCATTCCAAAGATGTATGATACAAAGAATTGTGTTATGTAAAGATTGTGCTTTTCATACTCCCACTATATAATTCCACCCGCCGCACTCTGGATCTCTCTTGCTCTCTCGCTTACACACACCCCAAAGCCAAAAATATAACATGTTGTTCCCCTTAAAATATAAAAAATGAATTGCAACATATACCTACATCTCTAGCAATACTCTGATCTCACTGAGCCCTTGGAAGCAGGAAGAGAAAGGTTGTACTCAATCAAAGCCAAATTGAACAGTAAATGGTAAATTAGCATCCAAATTACAGCAGTACATGAATCATAAAAAATAACTTGGAAATATCAAGAAATTTCCAGCTTTGTATTCAGCCAGTGATGTTTATAGCTGCAGCTCTCTCATAAACGGGTAGGAATAAAGAAACTGAGATGTTCCTAAGAACAGCCTGGCCAATAAAGAGAAAATTTGCTAAACTGCCATAATAAAGCATTAATTTCTACAGGGAAGGGGAATTTCCTTGTAAAGATGTTTACTATACATTAGAAGACGTCCATAACAGTTTGGTTTAATAAAGTCTCTTTCTCTTGTTTCTACGGTTCTCATCCTGTAATGTGGCGTCAAGACCACATAGAGATAGACAATGATTATCATCCGTTCTGGGTTAACTCAAGTCAAGTTACTCATGGGAGTTGCTCTCAATCTCTTTGCCAACCCTTAACGCATCTTAGTAATTAGAATTGACAGTCAGATGTTAGATTAAAATAGAGGCTGGTCGTTGCTATGTTAAAGAGATGGAACAAGATCCCTTATTTGCATGTGTCTCCTTAATAAAGTGTTTTCTAAGTGGAGACGATACTCCCAAAATGAAACTGGGGTTTTTGTGTGTGTGTGTTTTGCCTTTCACGTACTGCAAACATCACTCGGATAGGCAACAAATGAGCAAATCTTCTCCGAGCCGCTTTAATGGTGTCTAAATTTAATTTCGGAGCTTACCATTGCATCAGCCGCTCCTTGTAATCATTTGGCATTTTACGGAACGGAGAGAGATATTTAATTGGAGGCAGGGCGTACAGCCCAAGTCTCACAATGGGGTTCATTCCAAGGCAAGGCCAGCAGTAGGCCCTTTGCAGAGCTTTGGCCTCATCAAGTGCCCAGTGATGCCTTCCACTAGTGCCAGCCTTGCCTTGTTATGCTGTCAATTGAGTTCTTTCTGTTGCCTGGGCAACAAAGGAAACATTGATTGATTTCTGGCCTGAGCTTTATGGGTTTTGTGATTGTTGGTGGTTTTGATGCTCTATTTTGCTTTTTAAAAAACAACTATTAGTTTTACATTAGGGGTCCTGTGAATCAAAGCACAAGATATATTATATATAGTGGGGTGTTTTTTTTTAATAAGAATATCAAGTGCCTGTACTCATACCTTTATAAAATGTCGTGGGTGCCAGCACAAGTTGGGTGCCATGGGCAGCAAAAAAAAAAAAAAAGAGGGAGGGAGTGACATACTTTGTAGTTTTTTGCCACCGCCACAACCCCACATTTTGTACTACCTTAGCCATAAAAAAAAATTTGAAATGCAATTGATTGGTGGCACAACCTAGCTGAAATTCAAATGAATTTGTTTTGAGCATTCTTCTGGGTCTCACGGGTCAGATAATGTCAGGGAACTGCCATCGGAGCTAGAGGCAGAGGGAAGGCTCCAGAGGGATGCCGGAGAGGGTCCCAGTAGGGAGAGAGGCAGCCCATCTACGGGGGAAGGAAATCAGCATAACACCAGTGGAGAAGGGGGGCAGATGGGGGAATCGGAGAGGAGGCTCCAGGACTCCTCGCCGGAGACCAGCGGAGAGAGTATGGGTACTCCGCTGCCCACACCCTCCCTGTGCAGAAGACTTCCGCGCAGGGAGAGTAGGAGGAGACTTGGAGTCAAACAGCTTTTATGCTGGAAAAGGTTCAAGAAACGCCCACTGACGGATTCTGCCAGCGACTGAGACAGCCACGAAACTTGAGGCTGTCGAGACAGAAAGGGTTCAACCAGGTAACCTAGCCAGGAGTGGCGGCAACTTACGCACGAGCAACCCCTAGAACCATTACAGATAACAAGAAGGAAAATATTTACAGTGGTACCTCGGGTTACAGATGCTTCAGGTTACAGACGCTTCAGGTTAAAGACTCCTCTAACCCAGAAATAGTACCTCGGGTTAAGAACTTTGCTTCAGGATGAGAACAGAAATCGCATGGCGGCGGCACAGCAGCAGCAGGAGGCCCCATTAGCTAAAGTGGTACCTCAGTTTAAGAACAGTTTCAGGTTAAGAATGGACCTCCAGAACGAATTAAGTTCTTAACCCGACGTACCACTGTACAGCCCAAAAGTGGATGGAGAGGGGGAGAGAAGCAGCTGTCAGTTTCTGTGATCAAACTGAGGTCCATGGATGTTTATTAAAAAGCAAAATATGTTGTTGTTGTTTTCTGGGGGGGGGGAGAAAGAAAGAGAGAGAGAGATTCCACTGACATAAAGCTTGAAGCCTGAGAAGGTCATTAAGCTGTAGATAAAGTTGTAAGAGGTGCAGGCAGGGCAAAGTGAGGAAAGAACAAATAATGGGGTAACCAGATTAAAGTTGCTGGTTTAGACAAGGAATTCCACTGGCGGAATGCCTCTTATGCGGTTCAATTACATTTTTTTTAAAAGCATTAATTCCGTTTTAAAGGTTCGTTCTCTACAAAATGGCCAAGTTGTTTAAGTTAAAAGTGAATAAGTACCTAACGAGTCATTAAAATCTATAAGACTGTGCAGCCCGCAGGCAGCTCCATTACCTAGACTCAGTCAATTGTCGCACCATGTGATAAGATGAAGATGTTGGGTTGTTATTGGGAAATATAAAAGGTTGAACGGGGCCACTAATAAGCCACTTCAGGATGTGTTAAACTTGGTAACACTGTTCGGAAAAGCTTGGCGTGTTTTCCCAGACAGTTTTACACTATTAGAGAGTTTGTTTCTTGGAACTGTTGTTTCAAAGAGCAATCTGCTCACAACAATTCACATCTGTCAGAATATTATGCCGGTTCCAAGATGCAATTGGTGCCTGAGGATTTTTAAAATGCCCTTAGCATGTCCACTTGGGAGGGTTGATGAAATGTTAATGGTAGCTGTTCTTCACTCCATCTTAGTGAGAAAGACAGAAATTACAGGAAAAGATGAATGGTATTGAAGTGTAGGTGGGTTCCCATGAGGCAAGACACAATGATAACAGCAAGAACCTTTATTGAACTTACAGAACTAGACAACAGAGGAAAAGTAACTGCTTATATACATTTCTGAAGGCCTGGGCCACTCCCACTCCCAACGTGATTGGCTATCTAAACTCCCAAGCTGCGAATCGTAACTCAGAGCTTAAGGGCCAATGGCAGAGGCCCAAATCCTGAATAGTTCTGTGATGTATTGAATCAGAACACAGAGGCTCAGAATCCTTAGTCCAGACTCAAGCTCAGGCAAACAGAGACCACTGAATACAATAACAGGTACCACAACCTGGAGAAGTAAAAAATTCAAGAGGAGCCCTGCCAAAAGAGAGCAAAGGCCCATCTAGTCCAATGTCCTGTTCTCATGGTGGCCAACTAGTTGCCCCAATGCGAAGCCTGTGAACAGAACCTGAGTACAACAGTGCTCTCGCCACTTGTGATTCCAGCAACTAGTATTCAGAAGCTTAGTAGCCATTCATAGCCTCATCCGCCATGAATTTGTCTAATCCTCTTTAAAAGCCACCCAAGTTGGTGACCATCACCACATCTTGTGGAAGTGAGTTCCACAGATCTCAAATCTTCCAATTTCCAGCTTCACTGGATGATCCTGAGCTCCAGTATCATGAGAGGAGGGGAAATGTCTCCCTAGCCACTTGTGCCATGCCCTGCATCATTGGAGGTGGCATGCTTCTGAATACCTGTTGCTAAAATGCATTGCGGGACATTTTTAAATGTCAGCTTGTCACTTCCTGCATCCTGAGATGGAGGCTACATGTCAGATGTCAGCATGGCTATGGGTGTCAATTCCAAGGTGTTGTGCAGCTGCTTAAGGGTGCTGCATGCTGCTATCAGATGCTTCCCAGTGGGAAATCGACACCATACAGTAGGGATGGAGAACTTCAGGTGCGCTGGCCCAATGAGGTCCTCTGTATCTGATGCTCAAGGCTTTCCCCAGGCCCCAAATTCACCTTGGCTGCACACCTCCCCAAGCTACATCTCTCAGCGAGGAAGGGCTGTAGCTCTGTGGTAGAACACCTGCTTCGCATGGAGAAGGTCTGAAGTTCAATCCCCAGCATCTCCATGTAGAGATGGGAAAGACTCTGCACCCAAAATCCTGGAGAACCATTGCCAGTCCCTGAGCTAGTTGGATGGTCTGAGTTAGATGGATCAATAAGTCAACTTCCTGTGGTCCCAACCTGGAAGCCTCATTAAGTGTTTGTGTCCTTGAACCCTGAGAGTGAATCTTGCTTGCCTGAAAGGAGGAGAGAGAGGACTGTGTGCAGAAACTAGCATACTGTGCAAAGGAAAAAAGCCCAGGGAGGTAGACCATGAGAGGTAAACCTACTCAAAGACGGAGCCATGCTTCTTTTAAAAAAAGAATATATGAGTTGCATAAGCTGAACATATGCATTACTTTACTTAGAAATAAATTCACTCAGTTCCATGATGTTACTCTCCAGGAAGTATGCCTAGGATTTCAGTCTTTTTCTTTTTTCAATATTATTTTTTTATTAAATTTGTCAAACTATTTCACAATACTCTCCATAGCAAATAATTATGTTGTTTCATAAATTGACTTCTCACTCCCACCTCCACAGTGTTTTTACTCGAACCTTTTCTACTGCATTATATCTTTAGTTATTACAAAAAGTGTCTCCATCACCATTATTTTAAGATTTTTCTTCCGCTGCTTTTATCTCAAATCCTGCCTGCGATTTCATTTGACTATAGCAGGGCTGTCCAACAGGTCAACTGTGTTCTGTTGGTCGATCACAGGATCCTGGTCGAACTTTGAACCCTCAGCTATTCTCCCCCCCCCCCCCGAAAAAAGCTCACTAACTTTGGCTCCCTAAAAAAAGCTCAACAAGTTTGGTCAATTCAATGGGTAGATCACTGCCAGTTTTTTTATAGTGGGAGTAGATCCCAGTCTCTTGGTAATTGGACAGCCCTGGACTATAGTATTTAGGATTACAGTCTTAAGATTTGCTTTTTTCTCTCCCACCAGTGATTGGAAAGAAAGCTCATCAGAACTTGAGAGAACTTAAGAGAAAACAAAATATGTTTTGCCCTCCAAAAAAAAGCCGCTATTCATTGTTTACAATTTTAAACCCAGCAAGCGGATCTCCACATCAATACAGGAAAACATATGTTGAATTCTTCCCAAAGAATAAGAGGAGGAAGGAAGGAAGGAAGAAATAGATGATCGAAAGCTGCATGGAGACGCATTTAAGCAATAAAAGACGTACAGAGCATCATAATGATCATACATTATTAATTATAAACAGTATTCACTTTGCAGTGTACAGCTGTCAATGTATAAATAGAAAGAACTCAGCAAAACTATTGCATGGAAGAGAATCCAAAATTAGGGGAGGGGGTGGTTTTTTTGGATTTGTTTTTTTTAATGTGTTTGCACTTTGTGAATTATTCAGCATGCAAGTTGCCTTTGCAACCAGTCTATGGAGAAATTGCCCTGCACAACCCCCCATGGGATGTCAGTGGTGTTCATTCAGGAGACGTGGTGCTCTTTATCAAAAGCATTTAACTTTTAAATAAAATCTGAGCTTCTTGAAGAACTGCCTCTCCACCCCTACCCCCTAAAGCCATTGCATGCATTAAAATGTCCTAAACAGAAAACACTGGGAAGGCCTGATGCACGGCTGCCATCGCATAAAAGCATTTTATTAGAACAAAATATTAGTTTTGTTTGTTTGCTTGGCATTCAGCAGCCAGCATCCTTATTACCGCAGAATGCCTCTGGTTCCCAGCCTAAAGGCACTCAGAGTTCATCTAGAGATGGAGCAGGGGACTGCAGGCACTTCATTTCTGCACCTCTTGCTGCTGAGCTGAACACCACTTTCTATCCCAGTGTTGTCTGATAAGCTTATGGTGGGTATGATGCAAATCTCAACCTGATGCTCAACAGATTGACTGCAGGTGGAGGTGGGCAGCCTGCCCAGGGCTCCCTCCAACCTGAACCTGGAGACTGAACATGAGACCATTCTGCACGAATCACATGTCTTCAGCCTCTGAATGTGAGTCAAAACCTTGGCATTTCATTCATTCATTCATTTTATTTGTATGCCGCTTTTTCACCAAAAAAAGAAATCATGCTCAAAGCAGCTTACAAGAAAGAATACAAAGCCATTTCAAAAGGAAACCGTGCAGGCCCAGGATTTGGGGTATAATATAGAATTGAAAGAGTGGGGGAAACTACGGAAAGTAAATTGGAAATTTGCGGCATGCTACGCTCTGAGGAAAAACTTTCAAAAAATGCAATACCGTTGGTATTTGACCCCCAGGAGGCTTTCAAAAATGTATAAAAATATATCTAGTACTTGTTGGAGATGTGGAGAGGAAATTGGTACAATGTTTCCTATGTGGTGGCTATGTAAAAAAATTAGGATTTTCTGGGACAATATTTATTCAGAACTTTAAAAAATGTTCAGGGTGTCTTTTTTTAAAAAAAAAAAACAAAACCAGAAGCTTTCCTACTCAGAATTACAGGACCAGACATTCTGAGGAACGTAAGAGAATTTTTTTCTGTACGCCACTGTCGCAGGAAGAATCCTAATAGCGTCTAATTGGAAAAGTGATAAAACCCCTTCCAGATCAGAATGGTTACAAAAATTGGTTGAATATGCACAACTAGCCCAAATATCCGGGGGGGGGGGGGGGGAAATGAAAGATAAGTAAAAAAAAACCCATTCATTGGAACATGGGAAGTTTTCAAAATCGCTGCCTTCGAATAACTTCTGCAGCTGTACTAAGTAAAAAACAATGACTCAGGAGAAATAATATTTTATTATAAATTGAATGGATAGGTTTATGCAATAAGTCTGTAAATATCAAATGAAATATGGAGATGATGGGAAGTTAGATGCACTTACAGTCAGAACATATGAATTTATTTTTTGTTAGCTTTGTATTTCATATAACAGGTGACGTAAATGTATGGTTTTCCCCCCCTGATGTTTAAGCACAATAAAGCATAAAAAAGGAAACAGTGCAAAAACAATTTCATAATAACATAGCAAAACAACACAATAGCAAATACAAAAAAAATCCTTAATATAAATATAACAAGGTTACTTGGCAACATGCAGTGGCCAACGGCAAAAACAAGGGAGCTTTACCGTTTCATCTTGGCTCTAGAAATAGTCCCTCTTCTGTAGCAGCTTCTTATAGGGCTTCCAAGGACAAGGGGTCGGGTAGCTGAAAATAACCCATGATATTACTCCCTGGGATGCTATAGGATGGGGGAAGGCAATGCAGTATCCTCTATAATGCTGTGAACTCCAACTCTCATAAGCCCCAGTCAGTTGGGTCAATGATAAGGGATGGTGGGAGCTTTAGTTCAACAGCTTCCAGAGATTCAACCCACGGGGCTACTTTTGCTGCTGAAAGTCAGTGCAGACAGTGGGTGCCACCAGTTGTGATTTTGCACTAGTAGAAGCCCTCTTATGGCTGGCATTTGGCACACTACCAGATGTCTGTAAAAAGATTCCTTGCATTTTCCCACTCTAGCCACCATTTCCTCAGCTCTCTTGCTTTCCAGTTAGCAATTTTATTCAACTTTTTGTTAGAAGAGGTGCAACCTCCCCCCTAGCCCGACATCAGTTAATCTGCATGCCATTCCCGATATAAAAGTGAACTGTCAAGGACGTCGCAAGAAAAGGTCTACAATTATAATGCCGCATAATCAAGAAACACCACCTGTCTCAGAATTCATTACCTCTGTCAAGCAGGCAGCTGTATATTCTCCACCACCTGACAGAGAGGGCGCAGAAACTCCACAGAGTGACAGGTGATGCTTCCTGTTTAAATCTAAAGGGACACCAACAAAATTATTTTAAACAAATATTTTAATGCCCGCTTGTTATTGACTCTCCAGGGTTTCCAAAACAGACTCTGAAGAACACTGAGTAGCTTTTATCTCCCTGCCAATTCTGTTTTCTTTTCACTTGGAGAATGAAATATCCCCTGCCCCCGCTGGCAGGCTGTGTAAAGATGGGCAGCATTCTCCCTTGCTGATATTCTTATCTTGAAAAGAGTGTGTCATGAAGTGGTTGTGTCCATTTGGGAATAGGCCATCACGCGTCAAGCATGATGGAGAGAACTTTTTTGGACAGTTCCAAGGCTAACCTTCCTAGACACAGTGTGATTTAAGGTTAGGAGCAGCCTTCCCCAACCTGCTGCTCCCTAGGTGGTTTGAACTCCACTTCCCATTACCTCAGGAGTCTGGCTCAGGGAAAGGTGCCCTTGTGGTCTGGGTGAATCCTCTGGGAGTTCTTGTTGCTGGGTGAAAACACTGAGGCCGGTGCCTCCCCCCCCCCCAACGCAGCGTCACCTGGGAGTCATCACTCCGGTGTCCTATCATGCTGATGTGACCCATATTCAAGGACATGAACACATGACAAGCAGAGTTCAAACAGAAGCTAAGCCTTGAGGTAGAACATCTAAGCCTAATTTATTGTGCACAAAATCAAACGTAACATAACATGGCTTCTCTCTCTGTCCTTCTTCCTCAGAGAGAGAACTGCAAAAGCAATAGCTATACAGAACGGAACAGCGTATCTCAATTTCTGCTCACAAGACTCCAACAATCAGTGCTGGAATGTAAACACAGACATGTGACACGAAACAATCCCACACATCTGCAGCATGGGAGGAATGGAATGCCCAACACTTGTCCTATTGCCTCAGGTGCAAGGGCCGCTCCATCTTCTGCAGTCAGTTCTGAGCCCTGACCTGGCTCTCCATGGGGTGCCCCTACAGCATCCACCTCTATGCCCAGATCACTACTGGATGCAGGAGGCATCATAGGACTCTTATCAGCTCAGCTGTGGCAGGCCAGCTCCCTCAGGCCTCTTCTCCCTCCTCTGTCACCTGAGGGCAGCCATTCCATCAGACTGCCTCTGTGGGAGAGATGGGAAGCAGAAGTCTTGTTTTGTCAGCTTTGCTGGAGGCCCCGCTCCATTAGGCACCTCCGGCCCCTGAATTGTGCCAGCTAATTAATATAGGGACAAATGTTTAGAAACTGATGGCTGAGTTTGTGATTTTATTTTCCTCTTCCCTCCCTGTTCCTTATACCTTGTGGGTTTTTTGTTTGGTTTTTGCTTTTGCTTTAGATTGTAAGCTTGCTATTAGAGACTGTCCTGTTTTGATTTTATGTAAGCCACTCTGTGAGCATTTTGGGCTGAGGAGCAGGGTACAAATGCTCTAAATAAAGACATAGAGCATTATTATAAAGTTCTCATTCACACACCAAGTGGCAAATCACCCCCTCTACCATAGCACATGGTGGAAAACTCTTCTCTGCTTACAGTATGCCATTCCTGCCCCCCAAATTGCTCTGTAATGAATCATCCTCCACTCCACTGATTTAAAAGCCAGGAGACTGTTTTGTTCTTTTGGCTAAAGGTTGACTTGTTAAAGAGGTCCTACATGATGTTGTTGTCATGAACTGGCAGGACAACGGGGAAGAGGAAGAGGGTCCCAGTGAAGGATGTAGCTAGGACTGGGATACACCGGTGCAAGCTGGGGATTTGGAGAGGTTGGTGTAGGAAGTACTCATGGGGTGACAGAGAATGGTGAGGTCAGTGCACAGGAACCAGAGCAGCAGGGTCCATTACCAGGGCCCTAGCTCTGTAGAAGAACACAGGCTGGCATGCAAAACCAGGCATCTCAATATACGAGTGGCAAAGGCAGCACAGGAGAGGTGCTGCCACACAATGTAGACCAGCCTCCCCCTAACCTTCTACCCTCCAGATGGAATAAGATGCTAATAGGAAGCTTCCTTGTACCAAGTCAGACCATTTGTCCACCTAGCTCAGTAGTGCCTACACTGACTGGCAGCAGATCTCCAGGGTTTGGGAAGTGAATAGTCTTACCCCCACTTGGAGAGACTAGGAAATTGAACCTGGAGCCTTCTGCATGCAAAACAGATGCTGTACCACTGAGCTGCAGCCTTTCCCAATGTCTTGGGCTACAATTCCCATCATCCTAAACACTGCCAATGCTGGCTGGAGGTGATGGACATTGTACTCCAGAAACACGAGGAAGGCACTGGACTGAGGAAGGCTATTGGAATAGACAATACTTGGTTAGATGTGCCAGTGGTCTGGCTCAATATAAGGCAGCTTTCTGTTTCTCTGTTAGCACCATCTTCTACATCTTTACTCAAAGTCCTATGACTCTCAAGGAAGTGGGTACAGAACTGCAGCCTAAGTCAGTGGGGTTTTTGCAGAAGTAAAAATATGGATGCAGTTTGGCTGTACAAGCCATTTCAAAGAGAAGAGCTGGAGTCACAGGTTTCTACTTTTAATTTCTCTGTTGTGTGTGGGTGGGGGGCAGGTTGGGGGAGAAGCCAACTTCATTCTGAACACATCACAGAGAGCCTGGAAAGGATCACTAAATGGAAGACAAACAGCTAAGCCGGGAAGACAAATTAGCATCCTTAAAATAAGTTAAATATGGCAACAAATAAGAAAACACCAAAAGGCATTTTGCTGCCTTCCGCAGGCCTTGCAAGATGTGTTGGCCATTACTCCTTATTATTGCCCTGGGAAAGAAATGTGCGCTGAAGACGGAAAATGAAGTTAGCAATGATTTTTCAGTCATGAACCTTTCTCCAGGGATGAGTTATAAAGGAAGAAATGTAGCCTGCAAAAAGGGAGGTGGAAGGCAAGAATTGTCTAATTTTATCTGTTGAAAGATAACACACACACACACACACACACACACACACACGGGAGGAAAGCTTATGACAAAAGGAGCATTGAAAGCACACAGTTGTTAAGCCAAGTGTGTGGCATTTTTGGATCCTGAGGGTTGTGCTTTACTCTCACTAAGTTTTACTCAGAGTAGACCCATTGAAATGGACAAGAATAACTTAGGTCCATTCGTTTCAATGGGCAGCATCAGAGGTAGCAGTATGTTAAAGTCAGTTAGAAGCATGTTCTGATGGCAAAACGTTTTGCCTCAGTGCAATTTTGTTGCGCAACTGATTGAACAATCTGTTGCGCAGTGAGCTTCTCTGCAAATGGAAAGCTTTGCTTCTTTGTTCCATGTCTAGAACAATGGGCAGGGTATAAATTATAAAATTGTTAATGTTATTATTAAATGGATGCAGGGAAAAAGACTGAGAGTAGTTGTTTTCAGTCTGCAGAACAATATGTAATGGGTTAAACTTTGTATTGTGTTTCCTTTGCATTAAAATGAACGGGGTGAAATAACATAACCATGTAGTTTGCGCAGTTAATTGCATGGATTTCATAATTTTGCCACAACAGAAAGTGAGACAAATAGCATACCTTTGGGTGGAAAATGAACAGCAGTGGAATGGAAACAGTGCTGCATGTGACAAATACAGGACGGAACAGAAAACAATGCCTTATGACATTCCCAAAGAAATCTTCTGCCTTCTTTTGGTAATGATCTAGGCAAAGCTGGAACAGTTTGAAGCTCCATTTTATTTGAATCAGAGACACGTGTTTGCTGCTTCCATGAGTCAATGGATCTTGAAAGTGGTTACCTTTGCCCGGATTGGTGCATATTTTAACTCATTTATATGTGCAGATATTTGCAGGCCCTTTATGGAGTATTCAATTCCTTATCCCACTGCATTCTTCTGCTGACCCTTCATGGTGACTTTGGAGGACAGAAAACGCTGCCTTCTTCCATCCCTAGCTCTGCCCAACCACATGCTCACTACAAGGGCTATCCAATGAAAATTGTAATCACCAAGTGAATAGAAACTGCTGCTTAGGCAAGAGAGAAGAGCCATGTCTGCATTGGTATGTGCCCATATAGCACAGGCAATGTGATGAGGA
The DNA here is from genome assembly GCF_964188315.1 of Podarcis muralis. Taxonomy (NCBI): domain Eukaryota; kingdom Metazoa; phylum Chordata; class Lepidosauria; order Squamata; family Lacertidae; genus Podarcis; species Podarcis muralis. The sequence goes on along the minus strand of NC_135661.1, from coordinate 37,157,962 downwards.
GGAAATGTCCAAGATGCGGAATGCGAGCTTTTAAATGGCGGAGCAATTCATATGGAAGAATGGAAAAGAGTCATGTAATGATTAAGAAGGCAGAGCATTATTAGCAAGGGTCCAGGAAGAAAAGGTTACAGTTTTTATTTTGTGTTTTTTAAAGGCAACTTTTAAGTGATGAAGAAATGTCATGAAGTTAAAAGGGGCGAGAAACAATAAAGCTTAGGTTGGACCAAGTTATTTATTCAGAGAGAGAACTAGATTAAGGAATGCATTTAACAATCACGGAGCCACACTGTGAAGCCTGCTGGAAATTGAGAAGGTAAATAAGTAGTGGAAAGGTCAGTGGAAATGGGAAAAATCTGAAATAAGGACAGATTGGGGGTATGCATTCACTACATGGAGGATGAAAGAGGAAGGAAGCCCAAATGGTATTGTGAGCTCAGAGTCTAGCAGCAAGCAAGGCACTGAGTCAAAGGCTGTAGCATCAAGCTGGGTTCCTGGCTCTGTGTCTGATGCTGGTGACTAGGGAGTGGGTGTGTGGATGTGGAGTGGCACTAAACTTGAGACTGGAGAGCAGTAGCCCCGTGGATCATTGTATGGTAAATTCTGTGCTCTGGATTGTCTCCAGGATCAGCAAGGATACTTGAGAGTTCATCCTGATTCCTTTAGACTGCAGCCCAGTGATTAAATGGTTGTCCAGAATGGCAGTTTATGTGGAACAAGTTTCCTGAGCCACAGGTCCTTGGTCAGTCTCTAGAGAGAAACAGACAACTGCGCTGAGTGGAGAGAGAGAGACAGACAGCCACTCTTGCCAGGCATTTACCAACTTCCTCTTCTCTGCCCTCCAAATTTAGGGGAGACTAATCCCCTGTAATCCAATTAGAAAGGATCAGCAAAGTACTCTGAGCTTATGAGTGCAGCTGTTGAAAACAATGAGATGGCACTCTTGTTTTTTAAGTTGGGCACTAATTTATGATGAGTCATTTATTTAACACTTTCCAATACACCTGATTCAGATTAAGTCTCCATGAGTCTCTTTGTTGTGCAGAGTAAAGAAATGTTATGTTAAGTGAACACTGCTGTGACTCCCACCCTCAATTTCCTAACTGCTGTTGTGGGTTTCAGAAACACACCACAAATATGGGCAGAAGCCAGAGGTGGTGAAAAAGCCAGCAAAAGACAGGCCTTCTGGAGTTCTTGAGGTCAAAGTGAACTCTATGACACTGCAGTGTCCATTACTGGATGCAGGTGGGAAACATTCTATATGGGGCTATCCCTTGGAGTTGGTCTGGAGGCTGCAGCTGGTGCAGAACATGTCAGCTAGGGTCCTTGTGGGGACAAACAGATGGTGGTTTAGAATATGATTAATAGATTAATAGATTAATTGTAATAATAAGAATAGCTTTGTAGCCAAAATGCCTTTGGTTGGAATCTTGCAGTTGGTGAGGTCCGTGAGCTTCCATCAAGCTCTGGATATTCTGCAATTTATTGCCAGCTAGGTTTGACTCAGAACAGACCCACTGAAATTGATGGACCTAAGTTAATCATGTCCATTTATTTCAATGAGCCTGCGTATGACTAGTACTGGATACAACCCACAGGAAATGGAAACCTCGCTTCGTACTAGATCAGGAACACTGCTCGAAATATTTGGTTTGGTAATGTTACACAGCTGGTTCCAACACATGGTCCAGTAATATCGCAAAGCAACTGTTCCAATATACATGCAAGATAACCACAAGTGAGGAACAGAATGCCGGGGCCAAATGACTACCTAGTTCACCGCCCTGGCTTGATGCCAGAAATCCCCAGTGGCAACATCCCCAAATGCTGGCTCTCCATTTTTACTACCCTTCCAGGTAATTGGTTCCATTTTCAAACTACTCATATTGTCAAGATGCTTCCCTTAATGTTCAGCCAAAATTTGCCCACCAGTCACTTAAGCCCATTTGCATTCAGACACAGACAATATTTCATTAGTTTTCCTGATTATAATGCTAGCACTTCTGTGCCATTTTCTAATGTTCTTTTCACACTGCAGCACCTGTTGGGCTATGGAACTGTGGCTTTTTGACCAATGCACTGGCATGTCACACTAAATTTCATTCACACCAATGGCTCTGGTGTGACACAACAATGCACATCATTAGACTGTGCCCCTACACTCCCACCTTTTCCACACATGCATGCTACTATTCCCCTGTGATTACTCCATGAAAACAGCAGGGGGAAACTATGCTGGGATAATGCCCCAAATTTTGTCCTGCAATTCTCTCACTTAAGGGGGCTGCAAAAGGTATTTTGTGGGGAATGAAATAACACAAGCATGCACTATGTTCTATTAGTTCTCCGAAAGTGGCTTTCACGTCATGTGAAAGCTTGATTATAATGAAGAAACTAACAATTAAGGAAACTTGGGAGAAACGGAATAAGCTGTTTTGTGAATGCAGCACTAGTCTGATTCCTCCCCTTCTGAAGCAGCAGAAAATGAATCTTTGCCCTCTGCTCATCCTTGAAAAGTGCCATCATGCTCCCCATCTTATCAGTCTCCAGGCTAAACATACACAGTTCCTTCAACTTCTCATCATATAACTTGTCTTCCATCCCCCTGTCCAAATTTCTTACCACTTTTGTTCCCACTGACCTATGCTAGTGAGGTCAAGAGTTGATGGGAGGAACTTAGTATAGACTCTCTTTGAAGCATAACCTTGAGATTCTTGTAAGCCCTATGGCAGGGGAGAGGAGCTGGATCCATCATATATTACCTCAGGTGCAGGGCAGGTGGGCGTGCAATGGCTAGGCTAAAAAGGTGACACAGGCCTTTAATTAGCCAATGGCCTGGGAGAAGAGTTTTTGGCACCAGGCGAGCCTCTCTGGGGAGAGCATTCCATAAGCGGGGAGCCACCTCAGAAAAGGTCCACCCTTGTTTTGCCTCCTTCTGGATCTCTCACAAAAAAGACCCACAGATGGTCATTGCAGGGTCTTGGTCCGTTAAAACAGTTAAAGCAAGGCTTGGCAGACCTAATCCGGTTCATGGGCCAGAGGTGCTGCCCTAGGGAATGAAAGCAACCTTGCTAAAGGTAAATTGTACCAAAGATGAATAATGAGAGGGTCGTAGCTCAGTGATAAAGCATCTGCTTTGTATACAGAAGGTTCAATCTGCATCATTCCCAGGTAGGGCTCTGCTGTCTGAAATGCTGTAGAGTTGATGCCAGTCACCTAGATCGACCAATGGGCAGACTCGGCTTAAGGCAATTTCCTATGTTTCTATAGTAAACTCCCCCCCCCCCCCAAAAAAAAAGATGAGACTTGAACAAGAAATAAGAGACTATGAAAACCAGATTTAGGTAGTATAAGTTGATGACCTTCATTTACTCTCCTGCCTTAAGAGTTTGTTGGTGGCCAGAGAGCCAAAGATGGCTGCATTAAATTGCCTTATATTTTATACATTCCATGATGGCATAGCGTCATGAGCCTGAAGGGATAATGTTAATGCACCATTTAAATCCTTTAAGTAGATTAAGAAGAATTATGTCCCCCCACTGAGAAAACAAAACAGGAACAGGTGGTGGAAACCAGTTTTCTACATGCAGGTACAAATTAAAACACAAACGAAAGGAATCTAGGAAGGCTGTTGGGGACGGGGGGAGAGAAACTGCAAACATATGCTGATCGGTGTGAAAGTATGAAAACAAAATCAGTGATAAGAGGGAAATAAGGACTTTGCAAATTCCCCTTCGTTATTTATGTTTTGCATCCACACTTCTGCTGCATTCTGTACATTTCAGGTGTTCTTTTAGTTAACTTTTATTAACTAAATGAAAATGCAACTCTCAAGCTTCTGGGTATACTCGGAAGAGGCTTTGGGAAGGAAAGGACTTCTTCAAATAGCTATGGAATCTTGCTCCCACAAGATGTAATGGCGGCCACAACTTGGATGGCTCTAAAGGAGGATTAGAGAAATTGATAGACAACAAGGCTTTCAGTGGCTACTAGACATGATGGCTTGGTTCTACCACGCTGTCAGAGGTTGCATGCCTCTCAATATCCGTTGCTTGGAATCACATGTGGGGTGAGCGCTCTTGCACTCAGGTCCTGTTTGGAAGCTTCCCAAAGGTATCTGGTTGGCCATGGTGAAAAGACGATGCTAGTGTAGGGCTGCCATACATCCAGATTTTCCCAGACATTACTGGGATTTCAAAGGTGGGAATCCTTTTTATTTTCCAGGCGCTTTTGTCTTTTCCAAGAACTGGAAAAAATTGTCATCATTTTAGCTAGTATACAATACCCCCATATGGCTCCACACTGCACTACCTCAAGGATTCCCCATATGAACCTGTGGTCTTCATCAGAGGGTCTTTTTCTTGTGTCCTACCTGAGGGAGGTGTCCACAGAAGAAAAAGACCTTTTCAGTGGTGGCCCCCTGTCTGTGGGATGCTCTTGCCAACATTGTTATTTTTTACAAGCAAAGCTAAGACCTTTTAGTTCACTCAGGCCTTGGGTAGTTAGGTTGTCTCCTACAACAGAGCACCTCTTTTAGTAGAGTGGGCAGAACTTGGTCTCATCGTACTGGAAGAGGATTTTATGCCGTTTTGTGCTGTTGGCTGATTATTATTTTTTCCGGATTTAAACTGCTTTTATTTATTCAATTTTATATTACTGAATTGCATGGAGCTGGTTTTGTATAAAATGACTGTCAGATGTAATAGATGAACAACCACAATCGTGCCATTTTAAAAGAGAGAGATGAAAATGTGGCTAACAACACAAACCCTACGGTGCTCTCTGAGGTATGGAATGGCATCGGAATAGTTTCATCAGGAGGGAGGAAGAACGTATCAAGGCCAAAACACCTCGATCAAATAATGGCTGTGTCAGGAATCAACACAAAAGGGGCAAAAAATAACCACAAATACCTAACTTGCTTAGGAGAAGTCTCCTAGGAATCATAACCTGCAGCAGCTAATTTCCTGAGGAGGGGAATGGCACTTCAAAGCATTATGTTGGAATAATTGAATATGTAAAGTGCTATATAAAATAATTATCTAAAGTGAAGCAGATTCAGGGGCAATTTAATACTTTAGTGTGCACAGCAGAAAATTACAGGTATTATAAGAGACTAAAAGCTGCCATAATAACGCCTCAACAGCATATTGCAGTGTGGTCAACACCTGCTAAAGTGTTTCGAATACATCTGCAATGTCAAGACAAACCTGCATTTTTGTCAATCACCTACAAGTCTTCGGCAAGAAAATCTCACTTTGAAAGAAAAATTTGTATAGTGATTCCTTAATAAGTAAATCTGACCTGCCTATTAATAGGATTTGATTTTAAAAAATAATAATAAAGAAACCCTGAAGCACCAAAGGGATCTAGAATTGCATTATTCGTTGAAACTCTTCCCTTTGCACCTGCCTTGGTTCCTAGCCAGGAACCTGCCGAGACTTTTCTATAAGCGTGTGTATTTGGCAGTATTCCCTCTACCCTTTTATTTGACAAAAGGAAACCCTGTGACTCAGTAAATGTTCATTATTTTTCAGAATGTTTTCTAGCCAAAGAATTTTGAGTTCCGGACCGAGAATGATGATTTGGGTCGGAGCAAACAAATGCCGTCTTTAAAGATGTGCAGCATGTGGGACCCCTTCATTTGGAGAAAAGGTGAGTAAGAAGTGGCATAACAGGCGTTTATAAGATTATGCGTGGCATGGAGAGAGTGGATAGAGACAGGTTTTCCTCCCTCTCTCATAACACTGGAACTCATGGACATCCAACGAACCTGCATGTTAGAAAATTCAGGATGAATAAAAGGAAGGACTTTTATGAGCCACCAACCTGGATGCCTTTAAAAGAGGACAGGACAAATTCATTGGGGGGGGGGATGCTATCAGTGGCTACCAGCTTGAGCGTAGCCAGATTTTTTTTTGGGGGGGGAGCCTTTTGTTGGGGGGGGGGGCAGAACTGTCAGTATTTTCACTGCCACTACAGTCATACCTCATGTTACGTCCACTTCATGTTACGTTCTTTCAGGTTACGTCCCACAGCGACCCAGAAGTACCGGAAAGGGTTACTTCCGGGTTTCACCACTTGTGCATGCACCCAAAATGACGTCACTCACATGCGCAGAAGCAGTGAATCACAACCCACACGTGCACAGATGCGCCGCTGCAGGTTGTGCTCTTTTCATGTTGCGAATGGGCCTCCAGAACGGATCCCGTTTGCAACCAGAGGTACCACTGTATTGCAGAGGGTCACATGATCGGATGTTTCCATTCCTTATCACTGTTCTGTGTATAAGTGGAAGTCAGGCTGATGAACTTCTGCTCTTTTTTCTCTCCCTCTCCAGACAGAGAGGATGTGTGAGAAGGAGCTCACGCAGCACGCCTTGTTTCTTTTGTTTTCTTTGCTGTAAATAATAAATGCTTGATGCCACAATTCCTGCACAATCTTGCTTCTGCTGACTCTGCTAGTCTGCTGATAGCGTGCACATGTCTTCCGGATGTGTGTCGATGTTTACTACAGGACTCCGGCAAGGGGATCATCCTGTTAAGAACCTCAGTTTGCTATGTACTTTCATTGATGGGGGGCAGCTGTCCCTCCCTGCTCCCCCTTGGCTACACCCCTGGCTACCAGTCATGATGGCTGTGCTCTATCTCTTTGGTTGGAGACAGTCATGTTTCTGAATGCCTGTTGCTGGAAGGCACAGGAGGGGAGAGGGCTCTTGTGCTCAGGTCCTGCTTTCTCATTTCCCAGAGGCATTTGGTTGGCCACTGCAAGAACTGGATGCTAGACTAGATGTGCCATTGACCCGGTCCAGCATGGCTCTTCTGATGTGAAAGGCAGCTCAATTTTCCAAGCAGCTCTTTGGGTCCCAGCCTGAATCCTTATTTCAAGTGCTTGCTGGTAACTTAATTTCTGACTCTTGCCACCTATAGTGCCTTCCAATGTGTCCTCACCAGGGAAGGGCTATAGCTCAGTGACAGTGGACCTGGGTTGCATGCAAACAGTCCCGGGTTCAATGTCTAGCATCTCCTAGTAGGTCTGGGAAGGACTCCTACCTGAAACCCTGGAGAGATGCTGCCAGTCAGTGCCAACCACACTAAACTCTCTGGATCAATGGTCTTAATTGGTGTACGAAAACCTCCCGTGTTGCACTGTGACATTGTGGAGAGAAGTTTTCCGCCCCAAATTTCCGATATTCTGTTGTAGTATGGAGAAAGAGACTACCAAGAGCAGGTTAACCGTGGCTAGTTTTTGTAGGCAGGTCCCTGGAAATCTGTAGTCAAATGGCATGTGAAGGGCATTCAGTCATAGATAGAATAGGAATGTAAATGTCACCCATACAATGCACTGTGGAACAAGTGTGAAAGATCTTGTTTTAGTGAAGCAGCTGAGAAGCAACTGCATTATACAAAGTTGACCTAAAAGCTGGCAGAAATTCTGTCTCTCTCTTTTTTGTATGTGAAACTGCCTGATGAGAGCTAAGAAATGGCTTGGGCTTTCTTTTTCATGCACACTTCCACCTTGTTTATCAGCATTCACGTGGCACAGGGTGTCTCTCGGCACTTAGCAATGTGAATCATTCATTCGTAGCTCTGAGTTAAATTACTAATAGTTTTGTGATAACAATGTGCTTTATTGATATTCTCCCGTGCTTAAACACTCCTGATGGAATTCTACTGTCTCTAGTAACCCTGAAAAGGATCTGAGGAGCTAAACTATTTTCAGCCTTGGTAAGGAATTTTCTAAGTGACAAAAGCTACATGGGGGGGGGGGATAATACGCACTAGAGCAGGACTGGGGGATTTGTGGCCCTTCAGATGTTGCTGAATTGCAAACCCCATCATCCCTGATCATTGGTCATGCTGGCCAGATCATCTGCATACATCAAAATAAATATCTTTCTATCCCTGATTACTGGGAAAGAAGAGTTTGCTGAAGCCAATTGGAGCACCAAGTCCTTAATATAAAAGTTAAAAGGGGAGAGAGCCAATTTTACATCCTTGTTTCACTCCTTTTGATGTTTTAAAGGCTTCAATCATACCTCCATTTAGACCAACTCTGACCCTCATTTCCGTATCGCTATATAGTTCTTGAATCAATAGCAAAAGTTTGCGGTCTGTGTTGGATCTTGATCATTTCTCCCACAGTCTGCTTCAATTTATAGAACCAAAAGCAGCGGAAAGATCAAGAAAGGCTGCATATAGATTATTCTTGCAATTCTTAGTGTATTTCCTTACAGTGTGGTTCAGAGTAAAGCATTGATCAATAGTGTCATATCCTCCTCTGAACCCTGCTTGTTCTTCATAAATGATGTGGTTAGTTTGCAACCAGTCTAATAGTTTTTGTAGAAGATGCCGAGATAAAGCTTGGAGGAAATATCTTGCACACTAATTGGTTGATGGCTATGAGAGTTGTTCCTGTCCCTCTTCTTAAAAATCGGAAATATGATGCTCATTTTTCAACAAGGATGCAATTTTCCTGTACTATTTATGGCAGTAAATAAGGCTGCCAGGATGGGTGTCCACCAATCTATGTTATTTATATCTTCTCCAGGAACCTTATTTATTTTCATATTGGAGATAAGGGTCTTTACTGTACTGCCAGAGACGGGGAGCCATTGAGACTGGGACACATTAAAACATCCTTACACTCTACCATTTCCAGTGTAGGGCCATGTTACTCTCCAAGTACACTTGAGAACTAATTAACCCATCTGGTGGCAGGAATTGAGGCTTCCTGTGTTGATCTCACTTAGTTTAAACCCTGGGCAACAATTTCCTAGAATTTAACTTCTTTTCTGTTACTGCAAGGCCCAGTTCCTGCCACTGAGTTTTCATATGCTCAGTGTTTCAGTACCCTTTTGCAATCCAACCTGCTTTTAATCAGGATTCCATGGCTCCCCGCCCCCCCCCCCCGAGCCAGTTCTTTACCTGCATTAGTGTCCAGAGATAAATGCTTCCCAACTGGTCTATGAGAGCAAAAAGACCCAGGGAATAGCAAGCTTTTCGCTGTGAGACCATGTGGATCTATGCTCCACCAACTCATCTGATTCTCTTTTTAAAGGCATCTAAGCTAGTGGCCTTGGCAGTAGTCACTAAACTACATCTGTTCTTATCCTATGAAACTTTAAATTGAATCTTATTATTGTCTTATTAGAATTCAAAAACCTTGGTTAGGTTAGTAAATGGGGTGGAAACTTAAGTCGTAATAAATAATAAGATGCCAAGCTATTTCCCGGCTCAGCCTTCCCAGCGGGAATTTGTGTGTGTTTTATTTTCAGGATTGTTGTTTTGTGGGTAGGGAGAGGAAAAGGGAATTACCGGCCTTTATAGAAGAGAATGGAAATGTTTTCCGCTAATTTTCGGGGACGCTGAAGTGAAACTTTCAGCCGAGGAGAGATAATGTTCTGCAGCAGCCTAGCAAATAAGTTCTGCAGAAATGCTCCAGTTGGGCCGACCCTGAGCAAAATGCAAATGGCCTCGGTTTGCGTCCTCTTCTTTGTCTGTGCCCTAAACAGAGCAGCTTTTGGCAAAGCAGATTTACATATAAATCGCTATGTAAATCTGCAATAAAATGACCAGGTTTCTGAAGTGCCAGTAGAATTCCATTTATAAGGTTTGAATGAAAAAAAAAACATCTTAGGTTCTATGAGTAACACAATTTGGGGAAATCCCACCCGCCTTCAACAGTGGAATAAATAGCTCCCCCCACCCTCAATAGACCAGGAAATATCCCTGAAATTGTTTTTGAAACACAGTGACTTGCAAGCCAAGGAAGACTTACACAGAGAGGGACCACCACTGAGGTCCACACCATACATTTAAAGCATGTGGCATCTCCCAGAAGAATCATGGGAACTGTAGTTTACCCCTCTTGGAGCTCCAGTTCCCATTATCTTTAATAACCTATGCTCAGCGTGGTGTAGTGGTTAAGAGTGGTAGACTCGTAACCTGGGGAACCGGGTTCGCATCTCCGCTCCTCCACATGCAGCTGCTGGGTGACCTTGGACTAGTCATACTTCTCTGAAGTCTCTCAGCCTCACTCACCTCACAGATTGTTTGTTGTGGGGGAGGAAGGGAAAGGAGAATGTTAGCCGCTTTGAGACTCCTTCGGGTAGTGATAAAGCGGGATATCAAATCCAAACTCTTCTTCTTCTTCCCCTGGATTCTTTGGGGGAAAGTGATGTGTTTTTAATGTTTACACAACCTTAGTGCAATGAGGTTTATGCCTCAATACGCATGCTTCCAACTGCAACCTCATAGCAGTTCTATACATGTCTAATCAGATGTACGCAGGAGTGCCAGCCAGCTTGGCCCTGTGACTGTGGGTGCCCAGGGCCATGGGTGCCATGCAGTCCACATGGCCCTGGCACCAAAATTTGTGGGTGCCTGCCTGGCCCTTTCATGGGGAATTTTGTCGTGTGCTGTGATGTCAAAAGCTTTTGACATCCCATCCATTTTACAATTTGGCAACACCCAACTGATATGCACCACCCCAATGGATCAGTGTGGGCCTCAATCCACTCCAGGTGTCCACATTTGCTGGGGAGCATACTCAGAGCAGACCTACTGAAATGAATGGGCCTATTATGTCTGTTAATTCTAGTGGGTCCAATTTAATGGATACACCTCTGGATGCATCCCATTGGGTTGTCTGCAAACAAGTTCTACTCATGAGTAGACCCACTGAAATTAATGAGCCTAAGTGAATCATGCCTATGAATTTCAATGGGTCTGCTTTGAGTAGAATAGCACCCATAGTCTCTGTGGAAACAGAAGAAAAGTTCACTTTCCTGTTAAAAGATACAAAACCATTTTTTCCTTGTGTTTTAAAGATCACATTAGTTCATCATGTCCACTTAAGTATATTTTTAGATGCTGAATGCAGGAAGGTAATGAGTTTTCCCACTCTTTAAAAAATTTCCACCACATTTCCCTTTTGGGTAATTAGGTAATGGGGTGGGGAGAGAAAGATGGTTCTGTTTAATTTTCTTTCTCCAAAAGCAACTTGCTGTAAAAGGTTCATTTAGCTTTTCCAGACTAATCCCCAATAATCAGGAGATTGCTACTTACCAGGATTAAACCACAAGGGGGTGGATTCCTTAGCAGAGAATTAATCTGTGCTAAATTCTTCATATGCTCCCAGAGGACTGAGTATCTTTTGTGCTAGACTTGACAGTTCAAACATGTCCAGTAATCTTGACAACTCAAACTTTCAGAAAGGCAATAAAATATGAAACAGTGTTTTTTTTCTGGGGGGGACGCAAGGGGACGCATACCCCTAAACATTTTGTGACTCTAAGTTTGGCCTCATTGAAGGGCAGTGTTTCAATATGAGTAAGAAAATGACTGTGCCCCTAAACATTTTTTTTAGGGGGGAAAAGGACTGGCACCAACTTCAGGGGGAACAGTCTCAGAGCTATTTTGCTACTGCATGCATAGATGATGGGTTTGTATCCAACACTGTGCAAGACCAATGAGATTTCATCCTCCTTTCCCTGTGCACCCCTAAAATCTGCTCTACCAACCCTCTGAAGCAGATTTTGAGGGTGTGCCCAGGTCTGGAGAAAAGAGAGGAGTTCTACCGCATGAATGAACACAAGCAGAACAGCAGATTTCAGTGAGTAGGACTATCAGCCTGGATTGCACTGATGCAACACAGCTTGATAAGAACATAAGCAGAGCTCTGCTGGATCAGACCAAAGGCATCCTGGAATGGGGAATCTTGATCCTCCAGCTGTTTTTGGACTCCCAACTCCCATCAGCTCTACTCATTATAGCCAATGACTGAGGATGCTTGAAGTTGTGGTCCAACATCTGGAGGGCCACAGGTCCCCTTCCCATCCCTGTTAAGTCCACCCCCTGAGCCATCTTTGCATATATGGCCCACCCACACCGCTCCCCTGTACCCTAACTCTGGCTGGTCAAGTAGCTTCCACAAGCATGAAGTCTGCCCACTGCTGGTGTTGAAGATCTTGGCCCCGTTTCTTGGGTGTGGACAGTGGAGCGAGGGATGCTAAAGCAGAATCTTCTGTAGGAACTCCCACATAATGCTCAGTAAGTGGCAGATGGTTACGGATGCTCAATAAGGCATAAAAGGGCACTCCCTCCCTCCCTGCCAGCTCAACTGCATATTTCTCTATTTTTCTCTCTAAGCTCCAGCTCTGAACGTTGACAGTGGGGAGATTACTAGGTTAAGCCCAGGTTCAAAATACATTGTGAAAAGTCGGCAGGCACCTGTAGAACCAAAGTAAGTCAGGGGCATATGAAGGTCCCAAGTCATACCTTGGCAGCAATTAAAAGTAGAATTGCTCTATGTTTCTGCACCAATACATAGCGCACACACATTTTATTCAAGCTATAGGTTCAGACATTGGGAAAGGCTGCTTTAAACAAGCCTCAATGCAATACATGATAGAGGAGAGTGCTAAGGAGCAACGATTTGCTGCTTATGTGATCCTGAGTACAGGACACACAGGACTGAAGGGAGGATAAGAGATAAAGATTGCATAAAGCATTTGGCTTAGCCAGGGGAGAAATATTAATACAGCATCATATCCTCTGACAAATAATTTTCTGTTGGAAACACCTGGCACCAATTATCAGAAAAACAGATGAGGTGAACAATCTAGCTGACTACTGGTCGAAGGAAGAAGTCTGTAGGTGCATTGGGGTTGGAGAACAGACAGCAAAGTGTGTAGCCTATACAAGTCCATAGCCTATAGTGGAGATGCAGTGGCAAGACACACACCATTTGTGCTAACTCGAGTCAATATACAGTGGTGCCTCGCAAGACGAAATTAATTCGTTCCGCAAGTTTTTTCTTCTTGCAAGTTTTTCGTCTTGCGAAGCATGGTTTCCCATAGGAATGCATTGAAAATCAATTAATGCGTTCCTAGGGAAACCGACTTCAGACCAGGTCCGGGGACAGTCTGTCGCCCGACCTCTTCTGAAGGCTGGGGGGAGGGGACGAAGGGCTTTTCTTCCCACCCCCAGCATTTTAAAAAACCCCGGGACAGCGGAGGACTTCTCCGCTGTCCCGGGGCGATTTAAAAGCGCTGCCTTTCTCCTTTGTCCCGGGAAGGCAGGCAGGGGGGAGCAAAGACTTTCGCCCCCCGCCCGCCTTCAGAAGAGGTCCAGGACCTCTTCTGAAGGCGGGCGGGGGGCGAAAGTCTTTGCTCCCCCCCGCCTGCCTTCAAAAGCCGTCGGGGACAGCGGAGAAACGCGCTGCGTTTCTCCGCTCTCCCGGGAAGGCAGGCAGGGGAGAGCAAAGCCTTTTGCCCCCCGCCCGCCTTCAGAAGAGGTCCTGGACCTCTTCTGAAGGCGGACGGGGGGCGAAAGTCTTTGCTCCCCCCGCCTGCCTTCAAAAGCCGTCGGGGACAGCGGAGAAACGCGCCGCCCGGGGCGATTTTAAACCCGCTGTCCCGGGTTTTTTTAAATGCTGCTGGGCGTCAGCGCTGCCGCCCGGCAGCATTTTAAAATCGCCCCGGACAGCGGAGAAGTCCCCCGCTGTCCCGGGGTTTTTAAAAAACCTCTCCGCCCCCCCCCCCGCCAGGCTTCGGAGCAGCCTTCCGAAACCTGGCGGTGGGAGGAGGTCCGAGGACAGTGGGGAAGAGGCGCTGCGCTTCCCCGCTGTCCCGGAGATTTCCCTATGGGCTTTCGTCTTGCGAAGGAAGCCCATAGGGAAATTCGTTTTGCGAAGCGCCTCCGCGACGGAAAACCCTTTCGTCTAGCGGGTTTTCCGTCTTGCGAGGCGTTCGTCTTGCGGGGCACCACTGTACTTTGTGACCCAGTTGGAAGGCCACATATGGTGGGGAACAGGCCAGGCTTCTGTAAACCAGCTGTGTGTTTAACACTTTATGCAAGATTCAAAAGTGGTTTGCATGAGGGATGCTCAGTGACAGAGCATCTGCTACACATTAAGAACGTACCAGGTTCAAGCCCCAGCATCTCCAGGCAGGACAGGGAGATACTTCTGTCTGAAACTCATGAGAGCTGCTGCCGGTCTTTGTAGCAATGCTGAGCTAGATGGGCAAATTGTTTGACTCCGTACAAAGCAGCTGCCTATGTTCCTAGCCTATAGTTCTCTTGTAAAGCCAGCTCCTCATCTTTTGCTTTGCTGGAATTTATTTACGTGTACCTTTCTAGTACAAAGAAGAGAACTGCTGCTACCTAGAGCTGAGCTAACCTAGAGAGGGAGTTCTTTCCAAAGCACAAAACAACAGAAGGCTGGCAAAAAAAAATAAAGTCAGGGGGAGGGGGGAAGAGAAGGATTGGAGGGCAAATCTGGCAGAAGAAGGGCAGAAGATTCCTGTAAGATACAGGTGCACTATTCATTTCTACCCAGTTGAGCTAAACCTCACTTTTATGCTGGTTTGGGGTCGTGATTGACAAATATTCAATTTACAAGCTGCTTTTCCATTTTCTTTACACTGGAAGCTCACCTTTCACAAACTCAAGCTTAGCCCAGGCATCAGAAGGAATACTTTATAAGCCCATAATGCGACTTTAAAAAATAGAGTATACCCTGGCTTTCAAGGTGGGGAGGAGTGTTTTACTTCAAGCAGAACAACCTCTCAAACCTGAGAAATTTTTGCACCACGAATAAAAGCTCTTTGTTCACAGCAACAGTCACCTTTGCAAACAGTGCTACAATTCACCTTGAAAGCTAAAGAGCGTTGTTATACCTTGGCAGGAAGGCCATGGGACCAGCGTGGGGAAGGGGAAAAAAAGAGCGAACAAAGAAAGGTGCACATTTACAGACAGATGTGTCATGTCCTACAGCCACGTCCGATGTAATTTTACTCCTGGATGAGCAGCAGCATTTTAGGGACACCCATCTAAAAACATTATTTTGACAGCGACAGTTACAAGGCCAGCATGTAAATGTTACAGCCATATGCAACCTTGGGAGGTGCAGATAATGAATCGGGACAGACTAAATGTGGACGGGGGCGGGGGAACACCTCCTATTTTACACAGCTCATAAACTACAGAATTTTGCAACCATGAGACTTTAAGAGGAATTTTTTTAAATCATTGGAGGGTAAGGCTATCAATGGTTACTAGTCATGCTTCTGAATACCAATTGCTAAGGAAATGTGAGTGGACTGATCTGCTCATATCCTGTTGGTGGACATCCCACGGGCAACCAGTTGGCCACTGCAACAACAGAACGCTCAATGAAGAAGAGTGTTTGGCGTGATCCAGCATGACTCTTACGGTGATTTAACATGGATAAACAACTCTTGTAACCAGTTGCTGGAAACCAGGAGGTGGAGAGTACTGATTCACTCAAATTCTGTTTGCGGGCTTCCCACTGTCTTCTGGTTGGCCACTGTGAGAAAGAAAGCTGGACTAGAGGGTCCTTTGGCATGATCCAGCAGTACCCTTCTTATAGGATTCTCTTGTAAAGGTGCAGTTGGGGGTGCAGAGACAATAGGCCTGTTGAAGCAATCCTATCCCTCATGGGATGAGGGAGAGCAGGGATGAGTGTACCAGTTTCATTCATCCACTGTCACCATCTTTATCCCCCTCCATAAATTAGAGAAATAACTTCTGAAGCAGGGAGCCTATTTTACTCATAGACGCTCTCTACCAAATTTAGAATTCTGCTCTTCCAAGGTTTGAAATCAGTTGGGGAACCTATGTAAGTACAATAATCTCCAAGCTGAAGACTACTGCCCGCAGGTTGGGGAGGGAAATGAGGGCGGGCAGAGCTCCTGCATTCTATTCACCTGGGGGATTAGAGCACCCAAACACAGTGAATGCTTCATTCAATGTTTAGTTTGTCATCACCAGTTTCTAAAATCCCTCCTTTTAACTACTTTTAGTTAGTTAACAATCAACGGATATCTCAATGGTAAAGTAAATGCTTTGTCTGTAGAAAGCTCAAACTTTGATCCTGGTATCTCCAAATTTTATAAAGGATATCAGGTATCCAGTGTAGAGAAGGCCGTTCTCTGCGATTTTGAAGAATCGCAGGTGAGGGGAACTTCTGGTCCTCCAGATGTTGCTGAACTACAACTCCCAACATCCCTGGCTATTGGCCAGGCTTGCTGGGGCAGATGTAAGTTGTACTTCAACACCTGGTTCTCCACATAAGTACACGCACAGTGAGAGGTTCATTTGATACATGGTTCACCCCCCCCCCATTGCCTTAGAATATGAGAATTGAAACAATGATAGGTAAGGAATTTGGTGTTGCAGAATTCTATAAGTGGGTCCAGAGAATGGACTTACATTATTAAAACTAAGCAGGTTTCAGATAGGTCAGTTCTTGGATGGAAGACGACGTCAGTCAAACAATTACAGATTTAGTTTGCATTCATGTTGGAGAAAACGTAGCTGAGAACTTTGGCTTGTAAAGCCTATAATTTCATTTGAAGCTCAATAGATTTTTTAAAAACCTTTTCAAATACAAGTATTGATCTTGTAAAAATCCATCTATTTGCAGCCTGAGCACTTTGTAACGTATCAAAAAGCTGTAAAGCAACTGTTAAACTGAGCTTTAAAGACAAGGAATTTACCTCCATGGCTATTATATAGCATACTTAACAGTGGAAGCAGATATTCTACGCCAGGGTGGGGGAAGCTGTGCCCCTCAAGATGCTGCTGGACTTCCAAGTCCCATCAGCCTCAGCCAGTATGACCAATGGTCAGAAATTTCGGCCCGCCAGATGTTGCTGCACTAGTTTTTCCACTTTGGTTTCACTTACAACGAAGGGTGGGTTATAAACATTTTAAATGAATAAATTCAACCACCAGACAATCTCTACACATGTAGACAACCCAGCAGGAACACAGCAACCTGCATTTTACAAAGTTTGCGAGGAATTTAATTCAGCAACCATCCACTGCAAAGACATATTTAATAGGGCCCAGAGAGAGTATGTTGATTTTGTCAAGTAACTATTCTACAACAGTGAAGTGCAATGAAGCAGCTCCATTGGTGATTACAAGGACAGTAGGAAGCAAGATCTAAAGGCTCGGCAGGGGTCATTTACGGTAGCTGTTACCCACTGCAAATATTTTAACCAAAAGAATCATGATATCGAAGGGAACAGATACACATGCTGGCTAAGTAGCTATTCCTACCCCTGTCCATTGATGTCAGCATGAAGGAATTACACTGTTGTGCTCTCTTGATAATAGTTTGTGAGAGAGAAATGAAAAGAAAGTTATCTGCGGCCCCCTTCCTTCAAATGATTCATACTGTAGTATTGTTTACCACTTATTTCCTTTTGTCAAAAAGGCAACTATATTGAGGCGCTACAATTTTATTCAAGTCAAGAGGCAGGCATTCAGACAACTAAGTTCTTTAACTGGTCAACAGCCCTATGTATTAGAAGCTTCAGGTCTTCCATTGCTTCCAACACTTCTGATCAAGGAGTTTAAAAACAAGTCCACTCTTCCTTTGTTGGTGTGTCCTGAGATTTGCATATTAAGTGAGTATATAGAATTGGCAAAATTAACCTCAATTATAAGATACCAATCAAATCAAAAGTTAAGAATGGAGTGGAAGTATTTCAAAGATTATATGTCAAAATATTGTTCTAAAAACGACATGCTAGTAGGCTTAGAATAAAAAATGTACACAATAACAAAACCAATAAAGAAAGAAGGAAAAATAAAAATTTAACAAAAATAATTTAATATAGAATTCAAGGAAAAAAGGTATAAAGAAATATAAAGAAGTTGAATTGCTGTGGAGGGAAGTAGAGGGTGGGTGGTGGGTTTTATAATTAAGTGTATAATTATGTAGCTGTTGTAATTTACATATTATATTTTATGTAAGGGAATCATTGGGAATTTTGGTTATTATGTATATATGTTAAGTTTCAATAAATATCTTTGAATACTAAAAAAAAAAAAAAAGGAGTTTAAAAACAAGGATGGGGGAGGGAGAGCTACAGTTCTGTTCCAAAACTTTCCATTATTTTCTTTTTATCCAGTGGCTGAGAGACAAGACTTTCAGGTGCTGACAAAGTGCTATGTTGGCACTTAAAATACTGTCTTCTGGCATAGCCTTCAAGATTACTCTCCAAGTTGAGCAAAGGGACTCACTTAATTTCCCTTTAACAATTCTCCCCAGATACACTTTCATTCTCCATCAGGAGCTGCTGGTAAGGTTTTTAACTGGTATCTGGATAGTTTCTTTTGATTTGTTGATGGAATGCTGCATGCCTGCTAGCTATGTGACATAGCTCTGGATTGCAATTATGTACTTTTGGAGGAAAAGAAAGATGGTTTATAGCAAAGGTTCCCTGCCACTGTCAGGCCAGATGATGGGTAAAACTGACTTTGTGCTATGGATGATATATACCGAATGCAAACTCTTTGAGTGAGCCAGCATGGTGTAGTGGTTAAGAGTGGTGGACTCGTAATCTGGTGAACTGGGTTCACTTCCCTGCTCCTCCACATGCAGCTGCTGGTTGACCTTGGGCTAGTTACACTTCTCTAAAGTCTCTCAGCCTCACTCACCTCACAGAGTGTTTGTTGTGGGGGAGGAAAGGAAAGGAAATTATATATGCTTTTAGAGTCCTTAAGGGGAGTGAAAGGCGGGATATCAAGTCCAAACTCCTCCTCCTCTTCTTCTTATCATTCCATTGGGATGCTCACTAGAAGGTTCTTAAGAGCAGCTGTTTTTACCAACACACACAAGAATGAGGCAACTGACCTAGAATATATACCAATATCCAACTCAATTCTCCAAGTGTGGATTGTTATGCAACCAAAATGCCATTATCCATGCATAGGAGGTAGGCGTCAGAAGACTTGGGGAAGCGCAAGGTTCAAAGAACAAAAAAGATTTAAGGAAAAGGAACAAAAAAGATTTAAGGGGAGGAGCCTACAAAATACATCAGTTAATCCTGAGCATTCTCAGTAGGCATGTCATGGTGACTTAATTGAAGTGGTGAATAGAAAGAGCAGGGAGACAAGCAGAATAGAAAAGAGCAGAGCCCTGAAGAGCAGCACTCCACAAGGAGACTTTTTCCTCCCAGGTTGTATTTGTATTCTCTTAGAGCAGGGGGCCAAAACGTTCCCAATCAACACGGTCAGTGATCAGGGATGGTTGGAGTTGCCATCTGAAGGGCCACAGGTTAGCCACTTGCCTTGGAGATTCAGTCAGCAGGCATTTATCTATTGTGGCATGTCAATGATAATGGAAGTTAAGGTCAAACTGCTCAGAGACTAGAAGACCTCATTGGCCTTCTCCCCAAATAAAGCAAAGGGGCATAAAGGGGTTGAAACTGTTATCAGCGACAAGCAGCAACTGGCCCAAGTTGAAGTACTGGCATGATTGCCGAAAATAACTTGGGGGGGGGGGGGAGTTTGCCCAAGGTGTTGCAACTAGATGAGCCTTGGGGATCACCACCAGCTTTATGAACATGTGTGTCCTGTGGTTTGGACCTAGAACTCACAAGTGGGGTAAAATCAGTCTGAACAGCTTTGTGTCACTAAGAACATACTAACTACTCAAAGTGAATTTCAGCAAGAGAACAATGAACAAAAAGTGCAGACAAGAAAGAGAGAAAGCACACTTGGCAAAGAGAAGGATCTGTGCATATATATACATAAAGTTAAGTCATGGCAGCTACCGTTTAATAAACTATGAGTTGTGTGTCCCCCCCACCCCCAAATCAAACTATAGCTTTTTTCTCCAAAGTCTGGTTTGCTTCATAGCTATTCTTGCCTCATCCTTTCATAGCCTGGCAAGTGTTTGGTGTGGCTAGCAAACCATGGTTAAGGGTGTTGTTTTCATTCACAGCACCAAGCTTGGGTTAAAGCAAACCAGTTTGTGAGCCAACAAGAAACCATGGCTTCAGATGATCAAACAAAACATGGCTTAAAAAACCATAGTTCAATACACAGTAAGCTCAGCATTATGTGTAAACCAGGCCTTTGTGTGTCTAAAGTGAGTGAGAAGGCAGTGGCTTGAAAAGTGAAGGTAAGGGTGACTGCCCAGAACTGGGGAAAGCGCACACCTAAGCACGAAGCATGTGTGCACCGTTAAAAAGACTGCAGTGAAGCAAGGGTGTCTGAGGCCTGGATGTCATGGGAAATATGGAGGCCCAGCATGACCTGAAAAATCATTCAGATGAGGCAGAATTTCAGAAGCTGGTTTGTATGTCAGCTAAATCAAAGGCCACACATTTCGAAATATAACATGCCCATTTTAAAATGAAAGCTTCATGTTCTGAGACGCAGATTCCAGGCTCTCCCTTTCTCCATCACCTTCATGTCTTCCAAACTGCAGGGTAGCGAGGATCCGTACAACAGAATCAACTTATGTTAAAGACTTAGCTAAAGTAGCTGCACCACATGAAAAACAGAGAGGGCCTGTTTTCATGGCAAAATCTTATTTTAATGTAGAACATTTCAGATAAATAAATAATTCTGCAAGTTAAAAAATATCATTTATATTCAAAACAAGTCTGTAAACGTCATAAAACACATTACAACTTACTTTTCTCTCTTCGATATTCAAACTCTTGATTTCACTTCTGAAATCTTAACTAGTTACTGCAAAGCTGCAGACACTTCATTCCATATACTTGTTATCTGGAGAGCACTTGAGTAGATGAGCCAAAATACACAAACAAACCCACACCAAGGTGTTTCCATGCTCCGACCTAGCAAAGCTATAACTCAAGTGGTGGCATTCTGTGCCATGCCAACATGGATGGCCTGATCAAAGAGTTTAGCATAGAACAGAAGGGAAGGGTGTGTAAAACAAACATCTTATTGGAGTAGTGCTATGAGACGCTGTTTTGTTTGTGCACTTGGACAAAAAGTCTTTCCTTACTTGTCCCTTTTATCTAGTAACTCTGGTATTGATTTCCCTCTCCCTTTAATGTGTCAGAGCACTCAGGTGTTCAGCGACTCTTTTGAAGATGTGGATTAAACAAGGCTATTGATTTGGTGAGCAAGGCGAGGGACAACACACAGTTCATAGGAGTCACCACTGGCTTGCCATTTCACTAAGTATAGTTTACCCAGCTCTTTCAGTTTGCAGGAAGTATCATCCAGAACATAAATGTGCTCTTCCTCTCTGGCAAAGCATGTCAATGCAACAAGAATGGCCTGGCAGTTCAGTACTGAATCCTTGATGAGATTAGGGACAGTGTCTACTGGTTTTATCAGCAACATTCCCTCTTTTTATATACAAACACCACATGACTCTCATTTAATTAAACAGGCATTTGTTGTTTTTTAAGCTGCCTCATTTATTTAAAGTTTGCTGTTCTGCTGAAACTGAGTTACTAAGGATAGAACCTGCTCTGAGGCTTTAATCTGTTTAGTTCCAAGATATGCAGCACTGTTACTCATAGTGTCCTCCAAAAAATAGCGATAGTTGACCATCATTCCGCAAGAGGCAGTGATGCCACGGGGGCTTGTGTCGGCCATCCAGTTCAAACGCCATAACACTGCACCGTTCTGAAGATGGAAGTTTGCCACAGGGTTAAGGGCATAGCCACGGTGCTTCTCTCCATACAGATACCAGGCACACAGTCTCATAAGCGGCTGCTGTAAAGCTTGGACCAGTCTTTCCGACCTCACCCATTCATTGTTTGCTAAGAGGCGCTTTAGAATTTCAACAGCAGGGTCTCCTGTGATCTCAGATATTTCTTGATATTCAGGATCTGTGAAAGGATCACATCTGCCCGTCTCCTTGGACTGGGAAGAAAGAAGGCCCAGGAACCATTTGGTGAATCCCGGAATGGGAGACAGAGTAGAGAAGGCTTTGATCTGAGGAAATTCCACCTGCAGTTTTTCAGTTTATAAAGAAAAGCATTATTATTATTATTATTATTATTATTATCTCAGTAGGATAAAGAGTCTAATAGCAAGAACACATACTATGTTTCCCCAGAAACTGGCCAAATCAATTCTTAGAATCAGCAAAGGAAACAGACCAGATCACCTTCATAAATGAGCAGAATGGGACCTTAAGTCAAGAGCATGCTGGTTATGTGAGTTTAATATCCTTTTAGAACCATTTCAGAACACAGTTGGAAAACATACCTACCGAGGTGGGAAAACATTTAAGATACAAATCCCTCATCTCTCATTTCTGTCTAATGAAATAAATATCCTCTGCCCAACATATCAAGTTCTCAAGATCCCAAGACTGAGGTAGTAAATTAAGCTCCCAGCAGGGTAGTTTCCATACTATAAAGGCTTGATCAGCCATTCTCTAACAACTATTAGATGCCCCTCCAAGTATATGAGATAAGCAGCCACTTCTCAGGCTCTTGAAAAACTCAGATGATGCCAAACTGCTTGGCGAACAAAAATATTTATCTTATCCACAGTTTAAATCTGTTTAGCAACAGGACAGCTACAACAGTACACCCCCAAACACACCATCCTCTGCAGAGAAAGAATGTCTCCATTCATCAGACTAAGATTAACTGTGGGGAATTCAGAGTAGCAGTCACCCTGGAAAGGAATCTTCAATTTGTGGGAACTGCAGCAATATGCCTCCCTCCCCTCTGTCTATCTCACACAAAAGAAGAGTTAAATAAACAAACTCTGAGTTTAACATATACCAAGTGACTGGTAGTTAGAGGTAGGAGTTAAGAGACTTGAAGCCATCTTTTAGAATAAAGTGTCTGGATAAGGAAGTAAGGCATTCTTATTTCCATAACAACAAAGCTTTTAGCTAAAAATTCAGGTGCCCCTAATCTGAACAGAGTATTTATTTGAACAGCATAGTCCACATGGGTGAAATGGGAAAGCTCTGGATCAACTGTACAATTCTATGATCCTATTATTGTAAGAGCACTGTTGGGTCAGACCAGTTCAGCATTTTGCCTCCACAGTGGCTATAGGAAGCCCACAAGCAGGATGTAAGTGCAACACCACTCTCCTGTATGTACAACTTGATGTATTTTTTAATAGATTTCTTTTGTTTACAAACAAACAAAGAGTAAACCTCAGCATAATTTATTAAGGCAGAGTCTATTTGGAATGGGGGGAGGAATAAGAAAAGCAATCATGTGCTTCTTTTATTTTAAGAAATAACAAGACAAATTGGCAAAACGACCCAGTTTTTGTAGTATCTCATATCTGATGAATGGCTGAGCTTAGAAGCTTATCTTATGTGGCCAGTTCCTGAAGAAAATAATAAATAGATGCAGTAAAGCATGGCCATTTATGCTGCTGCTAAATTGATGTGCTACTTTCCAGGGTTGCTAGTAGAGATCCGTTAATGTTTATTTCCTTGTCAGAAACCCACACTCCATTAAGAAGTAGATGCTGGGTTTATTTTGTTGCTGCTTCTGTAGAAGGTTGCAGATTCCTTTCTATTATCAGTGACTCATCTAAAACAACAATGAACTGCATTAGCCAAGGCAAGGGGGAAAAGAAAGCAATGCCACCATCTTTATCCTGACTATAACAGATTAAAGTAGTCCTTGCCAACAGCCTCACCAGACAGAATAACTCCTCCTTAAAATAAGCTTGGTTTGTTGGTCCTATCTTGCACATTGCAAAGATTTACCACATATAGTCTTATGACACGCTTACAGCCTAAAATTTATTGCAGCATAAGCTTTCATCCGATAGAACCCACTTTATCAGATGCATTGCAAAGTTTTAAAGCTAATTCCTGCTGATACCTGGGAAAGGAAACAGAAATCAAAATCTGTGGCCTGCTGTCACGCAAAAAAATATTTACTAGAATGACTGCACGCTCCCAATCCTGGGCGCTGTTTGTGATCTAGTAGCATGACATGTTAATAGGTGATGTTTGCAGCTACCTTTATGAAGAGTGGCAGCTGAGATGCAGTTTCTGAGGCTACAGTGGCATTTACAGACAGATGTGTCACACTGGGTTAAAGTGAAGGCAAACATGGATAAAGGACTGAATAATTTTTACTGGAGAATGGCCTAGTTTTTTAAAAAGTGCAGCATCTTAGGTAACCCTGTTCCTTTTGCAACTTAGATAGATGCCCATTGTGGTTAACCTGGGGCACATCAAAGGCTGCAGGAAAATGATTAAATATTTCATATTGATCATATATCTAGAGACTGTTTACGTGCTGCAAATTAACCACAAAAAGCTGTGTGCAAAGGAACACGTTTCCTTTTTCTGTACTTACTTTCCTCCAGCTTTCTACAAAAGAACTTGACTAGCGAGTTTTCTTTTTTCTAACATTACATTTTCAAAATACTTAGGCTGTGGTTTTGTGTAAAGTGTTAAACTTTCAAGTTACATTGATTATTTTCTGCTGTCAAAGAAAGCTTGGTGTTGGTTTCCTGCCATGTACCCACATATGCAGATATCAAATAAAGGGATGAGCTGCCTTAAGAAACAAGAGTAACTGAAGAAGGCCAAAAGTCCCCATTCCTTGGTAAGACACTTGTCCCTTGCTTAGCTCTTACTGAGCTAAAGTAATATCAGTCTATTTGCTGATGCTAAGAGCTCTACACAGTTTTACACTACTTTGTCAGAGTCCCTGTCCAAATACAAAAAATAATTTTAGAAAAGTGTTTTGTTGTGATTTGTTTTACACACAATTCTATTTGCACTCATGTCCTTTTAGTGACAGAACTGCCCCAGCTATTCTTGTTTCTCCTCTTAAACTAACCCACAGCTACTGAAGTTCACAAACATCTCAGGGTTCAAATGGTTAAAATTTCCACCACTCCAGTTCAAACTTCAAAGTATGTCACTTCACATTCCGACACAGCCATGATGGCAATAATTTAACATGCTCTTTTTCTTGGGAAATTAAAAGTTACAGAAGCTTGAAATTAAGTGATTTGGAATTAATCAAATAGATGAGAGAAAACAAAGCAAATAATGATATATCTTATTTTCCCTGCATTGTTTATTCCCCAAAGGATATTTCACATCCAGCCATGAGAAATGTATTACAACACATTAGTATCTATGGGAATGAACCCCAGGAAATGGAGCAGTACCAAGTAATTTAGTTTGGTATTTAAATGAGTAGGCTGCACTCTTAAGACAAATTCCGAAGCATCTGCCTTAAACTAAGTTTAAAGCATACAGTGCTCACACAAAAAACCTGTGGTCTTTAACCCAAGTGAACAATCCCAAACTCACTAGGAGTGGTAATTTCCAGAAACCTAAGTTAACAGATGAGGTGGAAGTATTATAGTAAGATTTTCACATTCATTAGATATGACATAAATGATTCTTTGTAACAGGACACCTTGGTAGCAAGTTAACAAACGTTACTTTATCACAATAAAAATGTTTTCCAGGAGATGATCTTCACAATCCTACCATGTTGGGACTCTTTCAGAATGCCTCATTTCACACACCTGATGAAGGGAAAGTCACACTCTGGCTCTTCCAATATGTGAATTTGACCTAAGCAGTTTCTGAACACAGGAATCTCATTATCAGGAAGTCTGGAAAAGTAGGGTGAACACTACACACTGCTAATTTGGGGCATACCTTTAAGTTTCCTTGCGAATTTCCAACAGGGCTCTTTGAAGAGGTGGTCATGGTTTACTCCCAAACAGCCTGGTGGGCCAAACTCTTAAGGTCCAGTGGCTTGTGGTCCCTGGCTTGCATTCCAGAATGTCCCCACCACTACCTTTGGGGAAGGGTGGTCAGTGGTCGAGCACATGATTTGCATGCAAAGTTCAATCCCTGGTATTTTTAGGTGAGGCTGCAAAGGATTTCTTCCTGTAACCTTAGAACATTGCTGCTATTCTATGCAGATGATACTGAGCGAGGTGGATCAATGATTTGACTCTGCATAACAAAGTTTCCTGTGTTCCTATACACTCCATTTCAAGTACAAGTGAACCAGAAGAAATGAAAATAGTCATACTTCATGTTACATTTGCTTCAGGTTACGTTCTTTCAGGTTACGTCCCGCGGCGACCCGGAAATACCACAAAGGGGTTCTTCCAGGTTTCGCCACTCACGCATGCAGACAAGCGCACAAGCGCCAAATCGCACCGCGCATCTGCGCAGATACAGTGCTTCAGGTTGCACTCTTTTCATGTTGCGAATGGGCCTCCAGAAAGGATCCCGTTCGCGACCAGAGGTACCACTGTAAATACAAATTAGATTCTAGTGCTATTACCAAATAGCAATTTTTCACACATACCTGCAGTTCCTTAACAACTCGCTTGATGAGGTACGTCCCCAGCTCCACACCCTGCAAGCCCTGCTGAGTCAAACTGATTGAATAGAAAATTGCAGTGGTGATTTTGTTCAGATCCTCAACTTCTAAGGGGGGAATCTCCTTCACTATGGCCTAGAGAAAAATTAACCATAAGTAACATTAGTAACTGCAATCACCATCAAAATTCAACAATTTCACATTCTATAACCCACTGAATCCTACATAAGCCAAATTCCTGTGACCCAGAAGACTTGCTTTGCATACTCAGCTGTCATGTTGAGAGTTTAACAAGCAGCTCATGGTGCAGCATTAGGGCTTGATAATAGGAAAACACAAGATGTCAGTGCTCAACTGGGCATGTGCAAGCCCTTCTGTTTGCCTAAAGAAAGTCTCAGGACAGTGACCAAAGTTTGCTTAGGTCTCCTATTTTCATCAACAGAGTGTAATATTGCTGTGAAGTATGAGCAGTAGCCTAATGCCTATCATTTTACAGGGCTAAATGACAACTATTTAATTCTCTGCTACACTGGCTGAATTTGAACATCACACCAAACCACTGCTTCCACTAACCATAGTTCAGAGCTGCTTGTTTGTTTGTGTTTTGCTACTACTCAGCCCTCTCAACCTTGTGTTCAAGCGGCTTCCAGAAGGCAGAGCAACAGCCTCAACTATGGTTTGTCAATTCAGACTTCATACACTGTTCTGAAACCCAACAGGACAAAGAGAAGTATATAAAATGCTTTAACAAATAAACCTTAATTCAAATCAGTTTGCAAATCTACATTAAGCTTGCTTTTGTAATTCTGGTTCAGACGATCTGGACACCACATGTAACTATGAATATTCCTTCATTCTAGTTATTATCTCTATGGACAGTTCCAAAAAACTTCACATGAAAATCTTACTTCTAAAGATAACATGCATAAAAGCACTTGCTACTCTGTTTGACGACTTTCAAAAATATTGGTAAACAAAGGAATAAGAGACATCCTGACTCAGCCCCAGACACACTGACCAGATGTCTGGAAGCTGCGGCTGGATGGTTACGTGGGAGCCGGTTGAAGTTAAATCCTTCGAAGACAGAGGTCCTTTGGCTGGGGCGGGACGATATGGGATCGAGGGGGCAACTCCCATCTCTTGCGGGGGTGCAATTAGTGCCAGCACCGTCCGTTAAGAGTTTGGGTGTAATCTTCGATACCTCCCTCTCTATGGAGGCGCAGATTACAGCTATAACAAAGGCGGCATTTTTTCATCTCCGCCAAGCTAAGCAGTTGGCCCCTTATCTCTCTCGCCCTGACCTAGCCACTGTGATCCATGCGACGGTCACCTCCAGACTGGATTATTGTAACTCGCTCTACATGGGGCTGCCCTTGAGACTGACCCAGAAACTCCAGCGGGTGCAGAATGCCGCGGCGAGACTCCTTATGGGGTCTTCGCTGCGAGATCACATTCATCCGGTACTATACCAGCTGCACTGGCTCCCGGTGGAGTACAGGATCAGGTTTAAGGTGCTGGTTTTAACCTTTAAAGCCCTATACGGCCTAGGACCCTCGTACCTACGGGACCGCCTCTCCTGGTATGCCCCACAGAGAAACCTACGGTCTGCAAATAATAACATCCTCAAGGTCCCAGGCCTCAGAGAGGTTAGGCTGGCTTCAACTAGAGCCAGGGCCTTCTCGGCTGCGGCTCCAATCTGGTGGAATGCTCTGTCACAAGAGACTAGGGCCCTGCGGGACCTGACATCTTTCCGCAGGGCCTGCAAGACAGAGTTGTTCCACCAGGCCTTTGGTCAGGGCGCAGCCTGACTCCCTCCTCTGGCAACCTGCACAGAATTTTGCTTAATCGGTTGCCATCAATTTGATTTTAATTTAATTTTTATAATGAAATATTTTTAGAATGTGTGATTATTTGAATGTTTGATTATTTGATTGTTGTTAGCCGCCCTGAGCCTGGCTTCGGCTGGGGAGGGCGGGATATAAATAAAATTTATTATTATTATTATCTAAGAAGACAGGCTAATCACTTCCTTAGTCATCAATAGAGAGCAACAACTCACTCTAGGCTACTAAGCATGGAAGCTGCGTGATCAATTATTATTAATTATATATTTTTCTTCTTCTTGACCACAAATGATTAACAGAGGTTAAAATAGACAAATGAGCTACTTAACATGCTCACAAAAGCATGTTGAAATGTTATATTAAGACATTTGTTTCAATCACAAGTTTTCACTTTTCTACTGATTATGTTTAGGTACTTTATTTCCAAGAATCTGCTTGGAAGTGTTCCATAGTCACATGCTCAAGGCCTGATGATTAATGCGCAACAAAAAATTTCACAAATTAAGTCAAGCAACTATACCTGGATGCTGCTAGATATCTCGTCTGTAAGTGCAACATGCAGAACAACCAACGGCTCACCAGGTATTGCACAGTGGGCAAAGTAATAGCACCTTCTGTAAGATCCAACACGGCGTTTCATGTCCATCCAGTTTCTAACAGGATGTACAGCTTCACTACTGGGGAAAAAATAACAATTACATTTTAACACAGAGAGAAGACACTCACAAAGGTCTGCTCTCTCCCCTAGATTTATTTTGTCATGCAACCTTGAATCTGCATGTGTACATGACTTCTTGAACTTTTAAAAAAGAAGACACCAGCAATTCTTGGCACTTACTCGCTAATCTTTTGAAGAATCTCACAAGGCGACTGCCATGTAACTCGCTCTAAATTTAGGAATCCTGTGGAAAACCATTCTGACAGCATGTTCTTTAACACTCCATTCATTTCCTAAAAAATAAGAGGGAGGAAACCATTTCATCAGTAGAACCATTTCAGCAGTAGAAGCAGCATAACAACATTGTTTCATGACAACCAAGAGGATTGCTTACAGCACTAAGCTATTGGCATCTATTCAAAATGAAACCCCCACTGAGTTCAATGAGATTTGCTCCCAGGTAAATGCCTACAGGACTAGAGTCTTAGTCTTCCATTATATTTAATATAAATTATAATGACTAGTCTTCACTCAAATAAGTATTATTTCATTATTATGTTGAAGCATTTCTATGCAGAAAAGAGATCAGTAAAGTCACACGTCAATATTTTTAAAATCCAACAACAATAACCAACAGATTTTTAAAGTAATAGATTAAAGGGGGCCAAAGCTCAAGATTTAAGAACAGAGAGGCCTTTGCCTGGTGCCTGAAATTGTGGGTGCCATGCAAGCTTTGCTGGAAGCTGAGTGTTATAATTGAGCAGGTCCTTTCTCTGGTCACTGCCCACCTCACCTCAGATGACAGGAACACTGCTTGCATGTTTTGGCAATCACTTTTTTTCAACTGAATTAAATTGAATGGTCTTTCACAGCCTACAATATATATACTTCCTGGAGAATTCTGGCAGAAGGACATGATAGAAGAAATAAAGTTAAATGTGATGCAATCACCAGCTTATGTGTTAACTTTAGATAACAGCCTTTCCAAAAACAGAAAAAGGAGGCAAGGAGTTATATTTTTAAAAAAGTAAAAATATTTATGTATGTATAAATAAAGCAAGGAGCTATGTTTGATCCCTGCAGTAGTATTTCTCAAGTGCAGCTTAGGTAACCTTTCTGCTAGCCCATCCTAGCCAACAGCCAATAATGAGCTCTGCTGTACCATTTAAGGCCAATGCATTTAGGATCAGGCAAAACTATGCCTCCTACTGCCACACATTTGTGGACTAGGAGGTTGGTGGAAAGGAGATGAAGATACCCTGCAGCTGTGGCCCTGTTCACACTGATGAAATCATGTCAAATCGTGAGGGACCTTGGCAGACATCCTTGCAAGTCCTCTGGCATAGTAAGATGTTTTTCAACTGGTGTGCAGAATGTAAACTGAATAAAACATTTAAAAACCCATACAAAAGTGTCTGCTTATAGAAATAAAGGCACCCACCAATGAACAGTGTAGTAAGTGACAGCTGCCACAAGTTATCACCCCTTGCAATGTCAGCTGGAGCATCATTGCTCCAAAGGGACATCAGCTGCTGAGGGTGTAGCATCAAGGCAACTCAACCTCTTGGGAAGCATAGTAAAAAAAGCTCTCCTGCCTGTCTTGGTACTTGAATTTGCTGCAATTTATGGCTAGACTCAGAATGACCTTGGGAGCATTTTCTAGTGCAGTCAGTTACTGGCTTTCCAAAGAATCCCCTAGAGTTTCATTCCCAACACTGCATTGTTGTATGAAGTATATGCTTAAAAACAAGCTTACTGGGGATGGGGTGGGGGAACAGACTAAGTAATTTTAAAATAAACACAAAATAGTGGAGATTGACCTGAGGCTTGTAATGAATAGAGAACAGCTAACAATCCTTCTTGAAATATTTTACAGCTAGCAATTCCTTCTTTTTTGAATGGTAATATTGCTATAATACAGAGCAAACGTTTAACATTCTCTGAAACCATGTATGAGGGTGTATTTGTTAAGTGTCTGCAAATTGTTGAAGGGGGTATTCCATAAAAATACTGTTTAGATTACTCTGCCACAGACCTCAGTTTAAGCAAATAAATATAGTGGGACATGTTACAGAAAATAACAATTCAACCAGCAGGGGACATTAGGGTGATGAGGTAGTTTGCCGCTACAAAATACTCAGGACATCCTCACCTACCTGATGATTTATTGAAAAATGCACAACACAGTTTCATGAACTGAGATCTCAGAACAATCTCAGCAAAGCACAGACATCTGCCATAATGCTCTTACAAGAATAAAAAATGAAGTACTTAAAGGAATACATCAGAGAGTTTTCACTTGACCAAGGTAATTACTTCCAAAACCCCAAAATGAAAGCTTTTCTATCAAAAACAACAGATTATCCTTTTATACACTATATTCGCTACTGGATTAGTATACTAGCTCTGAGTAGTATACACCATAGACATACTTCATTCTACAGTAATCCATCGATGGCATTAAGTTAAATTAATTATTGTCTCCCGAAAGACACCAGAGCAGCAAAAGTCAATCTTATATCCTAGCTCTAAACGCTTCATTCACAGATACACACATTTTGTTTAAACTTAAATTAACTACTCTGTTCCACATTAAGACAGATACAGTGGTACTTCGGGTTAAGAAGTTAATTCATTCTGGAGGTCCGTTCTTAACCTGAAGCTGTTCTTTACCTGAGGTACCACTTTAGCTAATGGGGCCTCCCGCTGCCACTGTGCCACCGCCGTGCGATTTCTGTTCTCATCCTGAAGCAAAGTTCTTAACCCAAGGTACTACTTCCAGGTTAGCGGAGTCTGTAACCTGAAGCGTTTGTAACCCGAGGTACCACTGTACTTCCTTTAATTATGTCTGTTAACTCTCTCTTTTCAGAATTGGCAATATCAAGTTTGGTGCTTTCCTTTCTGTATGCAAATTATGTTCTGAGTGTCATAAATATCACATAAATTTAACATCACAGTCCCAATGGTGGTGCCCTCAGAATCCTATCAGAGCATCCACCAAGCTTTTTAATTACATTCAGTACAAATTACAAATTATAATGGCGACAGCCAAATTTCTGCTTCATTTCCCTCCCCCTCCCCCAAATTGTTTGCTTTGCCCTCCTACCATTCTGATTGGCCAGAAGACTTGAAAGTGAGGAGGGATAATAGTTATATCTGTTGGGGGTAGTCAAGTTAGAACTGTTCTTTCTCCTAATTGGATGCCATCAGCAAAGAAAACAGTTCCAATCGGAAGCTACCAGAAACAGGACACGTTGATGCCAAAGAGAAGAAGTACAATGTAGCAGCTGTGCCTCAGTGCAAGGCAGATAGCTAATGGGAGAAAGGAAGAGCATCTAGGAGCAAAAGAGTTCATGTACGCATCGCTGACTGCGGAGAAAGAAACAGATGAGAAAGGATAAGTTGGTTGGCAAAGGGAGAATTTGCTTTTTGTAAAACAGCTGTTTTGTCTGGGAAAGGGAGAGAAAGAAATGCATTCTGTGAGATGGGTGTATTGCATGGGAGAGAGAAGCCACATCAGTCACTTTGTGAGGGAGCCCACTATGCTCTCTCAAAATTCCAAATGTGCCCACAAGCTCAAAAGGCCTGTGGATTCCTATTCTAATCCAACAGAAGTGTTCTCTTTGCCTTGCAATGGAAAAGTCAAGGCAACAATCCCCAAAATATTCCACAGAAAGCAGAAAAGCTTCAGCAGCATGTCTGCTGTAGACAAAACAAACTCATTATGATCAGAAAGAAGCTGTTACAGTTCTGAGTCTACTAACTCCAAATCAGTAAGAGCAACTGAAAACCTAATGCCTCCAGAATTAACATTCTTGTCCTTCGCAAGAAGTCTAGCTCAGATGGCAAGATATGAATCCAGATAGAATTTCTACAGCATCACATATGAGGCAGAAAATTATTGTTCTTTCCAAAAACCTAAGAAACATATTTAATGAGTATGGTCAATGTATTTCTTATATAAGCTCATTATTGGGGAAGAAAGTATGAAATATTTTTTGCTTTATGCTGCTTCTACTTCCTAATACAAAATTTAATATTTTCCGGGTTACCCAATCCTGGAGCAATGCAAGTGATTCTTGCGCAGTCATATGCAGACAGCCTTCTGCATATGAGGATCATGTTTCTAATGTGCGACAATATAATATCATTTGCCAACTCCTAAAACCAAGCACAAGGAAGCTTCATTAGAACAAAAGGGTAGCCCTCCTTCCCAATTTAGGTTGGGGATGATGGGGTAATGGAGAAACAATCAGTTGTGAACCATTGACTTACCGTAATGCATAAAAATTAAAGCAGTTCTTCTAACTTCCATTAAGAAAAACTCAGAATATTGTAATGCAGGTTGTCATTAATTTGAGTTACTCAGAGTTAACTACCTTTTCTCTAAATTAACGTTTGAAGACTACTAGTGAAGCTGCAGTTGTCGATCTGGATGTTCCTGTGGTAAAGGGAGATAATAGCAGCAGAACTGAGAGTACATGCAAACTTCTATATTTGGTGCAGGGCTGCTTGCTTCTGTTATATTTCTGTATTTTGGATCTACTAGTGGCAATATGGTCTCCATATGTTTTGTGCTGCTTTAAAATGTTGATTTTTATTGTAGTTTCTGTGTTTGTTTCTGATGTTTTTATTATGTAAACCACTCTGCAATTTCTTTGAAACATCGAGCAGTATATAAATCACCTAAATAAATAAATAAATGTCAGCTTCTATAATGGATATGTAACAGCACACAAGGGTTGCCATGATGCACGTAAACCTAAATGAGCAATTTATAAAATCAGAATTTCAAGCTGTTAGCTCCTTGCAAAGGGCACTTTGAAAGTTATTGTCCTCATTGAAATATATATAACAGCAAAATCTCCTCTTGACTGTTTGCCTTATTTAAATATTGAGCTAGAATTTCTACAATCCCTGTTTTACTTGCAAAGGTCTGACTGCTTAGTCAGATACTGGTGTCAAGACCATTTTTAGAAACAATATTATTGTGCTGTCCACATGGTTTACTATTGTTTTGACTACGGAGATGTGTAAAACTTTATAGGCGATGAGACTTAAAGAGGAGCTCTGGGGCACATCATGCCTTGAAAGAAAAGCAAAATCTCCTTGGCGCTTAGAAATAGATGGTCTTCCATGCTACCAAAGGACATTTTTTATACTCTCAGGGAAATTCTTTTTACCATAAAATGTACAGTTGAACTTTTGCTGGTAGATATGCCTGAATAGAAGCGCTGTACCTAGGTCACAAGAATCTATCATCTTCCACAAATTCAGCAGGAAGACATTTACTGTTTCTTAGCAACTAGTCACTAAGGAGTAGAGTCATTTTCTCTGGGCCATTGCTCTTGATCCCGGTGACTGTTTAACCTTAGAATACTATCCTTGAATACAAATCTATCCATATTTTGAGGGATGTGCATTCTCTCTCGATATAAACTCCACTATTCATTGTTCACATAATGCAACATTCAACATTTCTACTTA
The DNA here is from genome assembly GCF_964188315.1 of Podarcis muralis. Taxonomy (NCBI): domain Eukaryota; kingdom Metazoa; phylum Chordata; class Lepidosauria; order Squamata; family Lacertidae; genus Podarcis; species Podarcis muralis. The sequence goes on along the minus strand of NC_135661.1, from coordinate 37,123,863 downwards.
TATGCTCCAAGCTATAGGAACAGGCTACAGTTCTACTGCTGCCGAGGACAATTTGTTCATCATGAGTAGTAGGGCTCCAATGACCTCAGCCTCGGTCACACTAGCAAGACCAGCAAGATGAGGGCTACAAATCATGTCTAAAAACATATAATTCAGTCATATTCCAACAGCACTTGTATCTTGATGACCAAACAATCTTATTTATGACTGCAATATACTCAGTCATGCATTGGATAGAAGTAGTGCCATTAAGGGAGAGAATAAATAAATGCTGTGAACGTGTGGAAACTATTGCTGGTGATGGCCTCATCCTACAAGATGCTGTAGCAGCTCCTGGGATTACATATGAAAATTCCAGAACTCACAATAGGCCACCTCAGCAGTCACTGACTCTACTACACCAGTATTTGTTGCCCTGCCCTGGCTGCAGCATACTAATGCAGCACAAGAGGACTCACTGGATCAGTGCTTGGGCATGTAAGAAGCTCAACAAGATATGTTAAAACGCCATTTGATGGCTCAAAAGCAGGATCTTCAACAAGGATTAACTGTTCTCCTGACACATGTGGCAGAACTGCTACTCTACAGGAAGCTATTTAGACTGAAGTTACTAAAGCAGGTTTATAGGATAAGGCTTCTGGAGCTTCCAATTTGTAGTGCTGAATTAACCAGATATAAAACCCCATATAACTACAGCACAGTGTGTCATTTTAAAATGACGTTTTGGGAACATTCTGTTTGCTCCTGCTAAACTGTATCTATGTGGATGGGGGGGGGGGGGAATTTTAACCACTGATGCTGCCATCTTTTAGAAAGGCTACTAGTTAGCTGAGAGGAGCTCCAGCCAAAAAATATAGGTCCAGGAAAAGGGTACCAATTTCTGGGCAGAAGCAGCAAGCTTTTAGAAAGCAGCAGCATCTGTACAATAATGGAACTAAACAGTAGTGTTATTCAATGTCTCTGTCCAGGGGGCTGGGGATCAGCATTTGCTGCCAGCCTACCACTGCCAAAGGACACTGCTGGAACAAACCCATGAAGAAGGATGAAGGACTTGCGTTCTGACCATTATTCCTACACTCTGAACTAGATAGCTGTTGCTGCTTGTGTGAGTGTTGGGAAGACTGCTCCCTTCTTTGCCAACTCCATCCGGCCTAGGGGGCAGGACCTGCACTCACTGCCAGGGCCTCCATCAAGACCTCCGGGACACGGCTGCTGTTGTTGCTTGTGTGAGTGTTGGGAGGACCGCTCCCTTTTCTGCCAACTCCATCTGGCCTAGGGGCGGGGCCTGCACTCACTGCCACAGCATAAGAGGCCTGAGAGAGGCCCCCGGGACACGGCTGCTGTTGCTGCTTGTGTGAGTGTTGGGAAGACTGCTCCCTCCTTTGCCAACTCCATCCGGCCTAGGGGGCAGGACCTGCACTCACTGCCAGGGCCTCCATCAAGACCTCCGGGACACGGCTGCTGTTGCTGCTTGCGTGAGTGTTGGGAGGACCGCTCCCTTTTCTGCCAACTCCATCTGGCCTAGGGGCAGGGCCTGCACTCACCGCCACAGCATAAGAGGCCTGAACAGCTACCGGCAGCAATGGACAAAATGGTTTTAAATGTTTTAATTGTTTTTAATTTGCAGCACTTTAAATGGTGGTTGTTGTTTTTTATAATATTATATTATTTTATTACTTTATTTTTGCTTGGGGAGGGATAAGCATTTAGTCAGCGCTATTGTTTCTTGCTTTGTTTTGTTCTGTTTTGTTTTATTATTATCATTATTATTCTGTTAAATTATTATATAGTTTGTATTTTGCTTTTTAAGGGGTGGGGTCAGGGCTGCCTGGGAGTGGGTCCCAGCAAACAAAATGGCTGGGGCATGTTCCACAGGGGGGGATGCACTGGGACAACCGATCTCAGTGATCATGGGTAGGAGGAGGAGTTACGCTAAGACCAGACCATGTCATTACAGAGGAGGCAGGTTTAGTCGTTGTCTGAGGACTATCCCTGCCTCCAGGTCTGGTCCTGACCGGAAGGATACTGGAATCAGCAAGGGAAACCCACATGACCTGAAAGTGTTGCTGTGCAATGCCAGGTCAATGATGAATAAAACCACTGCCATCCACGACCTGATTGTGGATGGAGGATTTGACCTGGCATGTGTGACAGAGACCTGGTTGGATGAAGCAGATGGGCCTGTCCTTGCCGCTGCTTGCCCACCAGGTTTCTCTTATGCACAGCAACCCAGGTCATGTGGGCGGGGAGGGGGGGTTGCAGTGATTTTTAGGAAGTCATTAGTCTGCACCAGGCGTCCTATTGGGAAGACCCAGTTCTCTGAGTGCATGTTCTGGAAGTTGGGCAATAGGGGCAGTACAGGATTCCTACTGGTGTACCGACCTCCCCGCTGCACCAAGGATTCCCTGCCCGAGCTGCTTCAGGTCGTGGCGGATATGCTCCTGGAGACACCTAGCTTGGTTGTCCTGGGGGATTTTAACATCCATGCCGACACGACCTTACAAGGGGCCGCTCGGGACTTCGTGGAAAGCATGGCCTCCATGGGGCTGTCCCTGAATAAGTTTGGCCCAACTCATAGCCATGGACATGCCTTAGACTTGGTGTTCACCTCTATGGATGCTGGTGATCTGACACTAACTAAAAGCGAAACAAAAGAAGTGCCATGGTCAGATCACTTCCTGGTGCAACTGGACTTCTCCGCAACCCTTCCCCTCTGCAGGGAGGTGGGACCAATTCAGATGGTCCGCCCCCGCCACTTAATGGATCCAATTGGCTTCCAGAGAGTGGTAGGGGATGCTTTATCCCAAGTTGATGGCCTTTCAGCTGATTCCCTGGTGGCACGCTGGAATGCGGAGTTAACCAGGGCTATTGACTGTCTGGCTCCGAAGCGCCCTCTCCGATTGCATGGAGCCCGGACAGCCCCGTGGTTTTCCCCGGAGCTGAGGGTGATGAAACAATCGTTGAGACGGCTAGAGCGCCGGTGGCGGAAAACTCATTCTGAATCAGACCGGACACGGGCTAGAGCTCAACGTCGAGCCTACCAAGTGGCAATGGCGACGGCGAAGAGGGCCTTCTTCGCTGCCTCCATAGCATCTGCAGAAAACAGCAGCAGGAGACTTTTTCAGGTGGTTCGCAATCTATCGGAACCACCTGTACCACCGGGGCCTGGTAGGGACCCCAAGATCTCCTGCAATGCTTTTGCAAAGTTTTTTGCAGATAAAATCGCTCAGATTCAGAAGGAGGTAGACTCCACCGTGGGAGCAGGGCCAGGGCGGGAGAGTGCTAGAGTTCTGTCTGGTCCTGTTACATGGGATCAATTCCAGTCTGTTACCTCCGAGGATGTGGACAGGCTGCTTGGAAAAGTGAAACCGACCACCTGTCTCCTTGATCCTTGCCCATCCTGGCTGATAAAAGCGAGCCGGGAAGGGCTGGGCGATGGGCTCTGCGGGGTGGTGAATGCTTCCCTCTGTGAGGGAGCCTTCCCAGACCCGCTGAAAGAGGCGGTCATTAAACCGCTTCTTAAAAAAACATCTTTAGACCCGGCCAATTTGGCCAACTATCGCCCAGTCTCAAATCTACCATTCTTGGGCAAGGTGATTGAGCGGGTGGTTGCTGAACAACTCCAAGCACGCCTGGAGGAAACGGACCATTTGGATCCCTTCCAATCGGGATTCAGGTCTCACCATGGGACTGAAACTGCCTTGGTCGCGCTGGTTGATGATCTCCGGCGGGCTAGGGACAAAGGTGAGAGCTGTTTCCTAGTTCTGCTGGATCTCTCAGCGGCCTTTGACACCATCGACCATAACATCCTTCTGGACCGTCTAGAGGGGCTGGGAGCTGGGGGCACTGTCATACAGTGGTTCCGCTCCTTCCTCCTGGGTCGTGTCCAGAAAGTGGTGGTGGGGGATGAGTGCTCAGACCCCTGGGCTCTCACTTGTGGGGTGCCTCAGGGTTCTGTCCTCTCCCCCATGCTTTTTAATATCTATATGAAGCCGCTGGGAGAGATCATCAGGGGGTTTGGACTGGGTGTTCATCAGTACGCAGATGACACCCAGCTCTACCTCTCCTTTAAATCAGAACCAGTGAGGGCGGTGAAGGTCCTGTGTGAGTGCCTGGAGGCGGTTGGAGGATGGATGGCGGTTAACAGACTGAGGTTGAATCCTGACAAGACAGAAGTACTGTTTTTGGGGGACAGGGAGCGGGTTGGTGTGGGGGATTCCCTGGTCTTGAATGGGGTAACTGTGCCCCTAAAGGACCAGGTGCGTAGCCTGGGAGTCATTTTGGACTCACAGCTGTCCATGGAGGCGCAGGTTAACTCTGTGTCCAGGGCAGCTGTCTACCAGCTCCACCTGGTACGCAGGCTAAGACCCTACCTGCCCGCGAACTGTCTCGCCAGAGTGGTGCATGCTCTAGTTATCTCACGCTTGGACTACTGCAACGCGCTCTACGTGGGGCTACCTTTGAAGGTGACCCGGAAACTGCAATTAATCCAGAATGCGGCAGCTAGACTGGTGACTGGGAGTGGCCGCCGGGACCATATAACACCGGTTCTGAGAGACCTGCATTGGCTCCCAGTACGTTTCCGAGCACGATTCAAAGTGTTGGTGCTGACCTTTAAAGCCCTAAACGGCCTCGGTCCTGTATACCTGAAGGAGCGTCTCCACCCCCATCATTCAGCCCGGACACTGAGATCCAGCGCCGAGGGCCTTCTGGCGGTTCCCTCATTGCGAGAAGTGAGGCTACAGGGAACCAGACAGAGGGCCTTCTCGGTAGTGGCGCCCGCCCTGTGGAACGCCCTCCCATTAGATGTCAAAGAGATAAATAATTACCTGATATTCAGAAGACATCTTAAGGCAGCCCTGTTCAGGGAAGTTTTTAATATGTAATGCTGTACTGTTTTTAACACTGATTGGGAGCCGCCCAGAGTGGCTGGGGAAACTCAGCCAGATGGGCGGGGTATAAATAATAAATTATTATTATTATTATTATTATATGTAATACTTGTAAATATAAACAGCTTGTTTCTTACAAGTATGAGCTGTACAATATGCAGCAGAATCTTAAAAAATATAGACACTGGTCCAGGTGTATGAAGTGGCATGTATAAAAAGTATTATGAAAACATTTTTTCTCAACAGACTCTCTGGTCAAACTTCTTAAAATCTAGAGTATATGTCATGTATCTTGCCTAACATCAAGACTAGTGCAGAAATAGTTGGATTGCACCTCTTGCGTTTCATTCAGCATTCGTTGCCAAGGCCAAGCATATTATTAGCACATCATGTGCTGATCTGAAGCAGCTGAAAGCAGAACCCTGGCACTGACACACAAACTTTGCCCTAGTAAGCGTGTCTGCCAGTGCTGTATATGAGTATCAGACATTGTACACACATAACTGTGTGACCATTCCACACACACCCTCCCACGTATTGCATGAATGAACCTGCCCCCATTTACCCCATCTCACCCTGGTCTAACATCCCATACATATAAGGAACAAATATGTGTCAAATTTTCACCCTCCTGAATTTTTAAAAAACTTTTCCCTATATGTTGGGAAGGGAACTTCTGTGGCAGGGAGCCTGCTGTACTCATGTAGTCTCCCCACAAGGTTTAGAACCCTGATCTTCGGTGCAGGAGTAGGCATTGAGGTAGGACTGAAGAGTTTGGGAAGTGTGAAATAGAACATAGTTTATATTTTGTGGTAGGATAAGTTGTAGTAATAGTCCTCTTCAGGTGCTGAAACCTTATGGGATGAAGGGGACAGTGGGGATGAGCCTTTTGACCCTGATGCTGGCTAAATCAACTTTAACATTTTGGGAAGGGAACTTCTGTCATGGGGAGCCTTCTCTTCACTACCAGCATTTATCTGCATCTATAGAATGCCCCATCAGATCTAGTTAAAAGCAACAACACCCAAGCAGAATAAAATGCAATCACATCACGGATTCTAAACTTCACTCAAATGGAGAGCAAAGACTCCCAGGGCAATTAAGTAAAGAGTGGGTCACATCAAACTGGTAGGCTTCATGACATTTCCAAAGCTTGTCAGGCTGTTCACTCTTCCTGCAGGCCTCACTTCCATACTTTTAACAGCAGCCTGCCACAAAAGCAAACCAGGCGATGTTCTTGGCATGAAGTTCCAGGAAGGTCATCACCTGCTTAATTTCAGTGTATCAGATTGCAGCAGCACAGAAATAGAGCTATAAAAAACTGGGGAATGTGCAATCTAGAAAGATATGCAGATTTGGACTACACTGAGTCTTCAGTCAGAGGAAAAACTGACTGGAGATGTAAGCTGTCAAGAACGCCTCCCTTTGCACCATTGATTCCATCACCTCCTACCTCAAAGTTATGCTGTTCAACTGAATACTGTTTTTACCTCTACAGCACTAAAATTTGGGGTTGCCCAAAAAGACTGACTTAAAGTAGCACAGATGAGACAGAGTCCTTCACACAATTTATCATTAACTTATGGCTTTGACACAAGATTATGTTGATGGCTTCTGGTTGAGATGACTTTTAAAAATTAAGACAGCCTTATCAACCTCACAGGGCTGTTGTATACATTCGCCATCCCAATAGCTTAAAGTTCTTTGGCTTATAATAAACAAGTTTATGAAGCAATTTAAATAAAAATAAGACACATATTCAAAAATAATACAACGCCCAAAGTTAAAACACTGAAGAACTATGGGTGCAAGAATATAAAACAGTGATATATGCCATTTAAATAATAATAATTACGATAAACGTCAATGAATTTCTGCCTGCAAGGCTGTTTTTAAAGGAGAAGAGTTGGAGCTGCAGAGGATGTTTACCTTTCCCATTACCGTACATGCAAACAAACCTCACTTCAGACCACATATTACTGATATATGTGTGTTGCTGTTGTTTTAAATAAAAATAGCTTTAACTTAAACTGTTTAAATTAAATACTGGGAGGCGCCTTGGGTCTTGCACTGGGAGAAAAGCGGGATGTAAATAAAGCAATTAATGAATACATTGTAAGCCGCTTACGAGATTTGTAACAGTTGTTGTTTAGTCGTTTAGTCGTGTCCGACTCTTCGTGACCCCATGGACCAGAGCACGCCAGGCACTCCTGTCTTCCAGTAACAGTAGGCGGTACGAAATATGGGCTGCAACCAACTAAGCCTTATTCAAGAGTAGACACACTGAAATTAATAGACAGGGCGAACTTGCGTCCCTGTGTTTTCCACGGGTCTCCTCTGAGTTACACACACATATCTGAAGGAAAGAAAAGAAAAACCCTCCCGGGGCTCACCCTGACATGCGGCCCTTCGGCCTCCCTGGCCGCCAGGGCTTCGAGCAGGTCCCTGCGGAGCTCCACCAGGAAGCGGAGGCCGCCCTCCTGCCTGCCGAGGTGCTGGAAGAGGCCCCGGTAGCGCGGTGTGAGGTAGTGGCGGAGCCGGTCCTCGGCCTGCAGGAGGGCGCCGGGTTCGTGCTCCCCCTTCTCCCCAGCTGCCTCCTGTTGCTGCTGCAGCAGCCGGGCCACCTTCCCGCTCACTTCGGCCACCCGGCCGTGCTCGACGCCGAAGTCGCGGGCCAGGCGGCTCAGCAGCTCGGCCCTCGGCCTGCCGCTCTCCAGGGCCCGGTAGTAGCGCATGAACTCCGCGCCGCGCTGCTCCAGGGCGGCCCCGGCTGGCGCCGCCACTTTCTCCCGGGTCTCGTAAGGCGGCAGCGGCGGGACGGCGCGGCTCAGAGCTTCCTCCATGGCCGTCGGGCCTGGGAAGGCTGCGGTTGCCATGGCGACGGCGCTAGGCCGCGGCCTGCCGGAAGAGCGGAGAACGAGGTGGCGGAACAGCTGGTGCTGCGCCGATGCCACGCACGGCCCCGCGCGGCGCATTATAAAGCCCAGCGAACCTTTTCCCTCGTTTGTCGGAATCCCAAATTCGGTAGACACTCGGACAAGTCAATGGGGCGGGAGGCCTTCCTTTTAGCACTCTCAGGGGGGCGGAAGGAAAACAAAGAAGAGGATTGGACCACTGCGGTCGCCATGTCTTGTCGCGGCCAATAGCAACAGACTAGGGGCGGAGGAAACATGTAAGCCGTCCTGAGTGTGGCGGAACTTACCTCAGCCAGAAGGTCTCTGCCATGTTCAGAGTGGCAAAGGTGGGGCGGGGGTGTGGAACCGCCTAATTCTATCCCTAGCTCTCAACTCCAAAGGGGATATAGATCTAGAAAAATCAAGACAATATTCTGAAAGAACAAAAGAGGCTTTCCCAGTTTCGTTCCTCCCTAGGAAATTTGGAAAGCAGCTCCTATATTCCAAAACTACAAAACAGACTTTCCCAATCAAGTGCCTTCCTAGGAAATTTGGACACCAGCTCCCATCAGGCCCAGCTGTTATATAAAAGAAAGATCAGCAAGTCTGTTCAAGAAGACCCCGTGTGCAGCAACTGTGGAAATAAAGATGAAGTCCATTCCAAGAGGACATTAGGTAAGGAACCTGAAAATGAAACTGTAAAGAGGATGTCATCACACAGACAACTGGATATGGCTGTGGAGCAGCATCACTAAGAATGAACAAAGGTGATTCTGAGCGAGGGCAATGCTTCCTCAATAAGCTTGACCTGAACTAGCTTTGAAATTTATCAAAGACTTTTTCGTTTGCAGAAAAGGAGAGTTAGAAGTGTCATGACAGAAGTTTGTAAAACTATGCATGGCATGGAGAAAGTGGCTAGAGAACATTTTTTTCTCCCTTTCACTTAACACCAGGGCATCCAAATAAAACACTTCTTCATGCATCATGTAAGTAAACTATGGAATTTGCTGCCATCAAGAGATTGTGATGGTCACCACCTTGTATAGCATTAAAATAATATTACCTTCATGTAAGATAAGGTACCAGTGGCTACTAGCCATGATGGCTGTGCCAGAGCCTCCGAAGTCAGGTGCAGTAATGTTTCTGAATATCAGTTCCTAGACACGGCAGGAAGCAAGAATTCTCAGGTCCTGCTTGCAGGTTTCCCACAGACAGGTTTGTGCAGAAGGGACATCTGGGTACACTTGACCTTGGCCTCAGAGGGCTAAGCCAATTGGCTGCTTTTTCTTCTTCCTTTAGTTTATAACTTTGGCCACTGTGAGAACAAGCAATGGTGGTCTGGGAGGTTCTTCTGGGGGCTTCCATCTGATAGACTTAGGCACAGTGGTCTCCTGATCTCCAGCAGTCAGCTCAGGACCCTGAACTTGGCCTGTCTCTTTGAATTGGTGCTGGATTTATGGGCCATGACAGGTTTACAGCAAACACTTGAGGAGAGCTATTATCAGATGGTAATGGGCAGCTTACAGAAAGAAATAAGCTCCTAGACACTTCCTGCCCATAGGTTCACAATCTAAAAAGATACGAGGCAAGGAATGAGAAGTAGGAGGGGAAAGCAATCTCAAGCACATGTTCTTAAATCTGTAGCCAATGTCAGTGGTGAGTCTGGCTGTCCTGCCCTTAAGAAGAGGCATGCTGGATCAGGACATTGGCCCATTGAGTTCAGCATCCCCACAGTGGCCAACCAGATGTCTATGGGAAACCCAAAGAAGGACCTGAACACAACAACAACTCTACCCACTTGTGATTCCCAGCAATTGGCATTCACTGCCTCTGACTGTGGAGGCAGAACATAATGATCATGGCCCTAAATACGAACAGCCCCTCCTCTGAAGCACTCGTCCCCTGAGACCAAAACCAGAAGCAGAACTAGTGACATTGCCCAGCTTCTGCCACATAATTGTTCCCCAGATAGCTTCTGAGCACAGGAGCATTTCAGGCTGGTTTTTGTTCCAGGTCAGTTGGCAACTTTGCTGACAGCACCATATTAGGAAACTTCGACACACAACAAAACTCACCGTCACCCTGGAAGCAGTCTGCCAAAAGTATACATGGGCTAATTTTGTGACTTGAAAATGTGCTCAACTAAAGCAAGCATAGCTGGTCTGGATCCATGAAAGGGGCTGGCACATTCCAGGGCTATTGCAGTTGCTGGTCAAGCATTTGAACCTGGGTCTACCCAGCTGCAGAATTACAATCTTGAAAGGTCTGAGGTGGATGGGTGGAAAGCTTGATGGCATTCAGTCTTTGATTGCTGGATGACATTTCCCTCTCTCTTTCCCCACTTCCCCTTCCAAAGGTTCTCCAACTTTCCAAAGGTTAAAGTTCTGTTTGCAGATTCTGGACCAAATTAATTTCCACTGGAACACAGGTCACAGGAGTCAGATTTCAGAATACTTCTGTAATTTGGCACAGTCATCTGCAATTTCCCTGCCTCTGAACATAACAGCAGAGTGGTTAAATTAACAGCTCGATACAATGCGGGTGAAGTTCTGCCTGAACGTTAGCCTTCTCAGAGGATAAATGACCTGGAGCCCCTTGGAAATCAAAGTCCTTTATTACAAAAGACCTGACAAGAAGTAATCGGTTTCAGGACGGAGGCTGTTACATTGTCTACCAATGACCTTAATTTCAACCTTTTGGGAGCAATCTTTCCTTCCTCTTGACTCCTTGAAATTGAATGGCTATAACTAAATTAGGCCACTTGGAAGAGTTCTGTAAGGCACACAACGAAAGCATCCCAACACAGATGGGTTTGTTTGTTTGTTTGTTTGTTTGTTTGTTTTGTTTTGGAGAGCAATTTGATCAGATGCTGGCATTTGGGAGAAACTTACCGTTGTAGACCAGGAGTTCTTAAACCACTGAGATTTGGTCTGTTGGAGAAGGGACAGGTATAGGTTAGTGTAAAAGCTGAGAGATTGAGCTATGAATTAGAACAAGAAGGGAGAGCCTTTTGAGGACCACGTCCTTTCATTGTCAACCTTTTGGGGACCACATGCCCATGTTGGGTGAAGCCAGATGCAAAAGTGGACAGAGCAACGGATGTGACTCATACCTTTGTATGACAGGCTGCATTCCTGCTGTGCAAAAGCCAGAGGTTTCTAGGCACACACTCCAACTATCTCTCCATCCTTCCCAGCAAGCAAGAGGTATTATCACAGTTGAAGGACACATTTCTAGCCACACAAAAGCACTTTGAAGGCGAGCCTACCTAACTTGCACTTTCAGAAACAGTATACAAACAGGGATGCACCATCCTTCGAAATATTCCCTTCTGAGAATTTTAACAAGTGCAGTTCTCCAGCCAAGTCATATGTGCATAAAACGTGCATGCAAATGCATATATATCAATGAAAATAATATGCAAAAATGTGTGATATTAATGGAAGCTGCTTTTATATTGGGAAGAAGTAAGTCTTAGGATAAATCTGCACTGCAATGCTGATGTATTTTCATGAGAATTATATAATTGTAAGTTGTCTTTAAACTGTTTTTAATATTGTGTTTCAGTGTCGTGATCCGCCCTGGGACTTTAGGCTGAAGGGTGGGTGATAAATTGAATGATTGTCATCATTAGCAACTGATGTGGGAATGTGAAGAACTGAACTTGAAACTGGGAGAAACTGAGAAACTGAAATTGATGGATTCGCTTGGGGCCATATGCAACCCAGGCATCTATTGTCTTCAAGCAACTGTACACTTCTAAACTGAAACTAGTTTGGGGGTTTTTCTCCCTCTGTGCCCATGGGTATTCAAAAATAAGACAACATTATTATTACAAAGGAAGACAAACGGAGGCTGTGTTAGAGGCTCAAGCAATTAAAGAATCTTTTTTTTTCTTTCAAAAAAACACCTAATTGCTCTTCTGCTTCATTCTCAATAATCAAAGGCTTTTGTTCTCCGACACCATTTCTCCTTTGTTTCTGCTCGTGGATTCATGAAGACATCTCTGAGCGAGTCAAACAAATGGAATTGTCGGGCAGACGTACTGCTCTCTGCTCCTCCCTTTCATCCGGGATGGCAAAGTGTTTTATAAAGATGATTTAAATATGCAGAAATGCTTGTGAGCTAGGTAAGCACCACAATTAATACTAATAGGCTCATTTGATGTGCTTCTCAAACAGCTGCCTGTTTTGCAGATGGATATCAAGGGAGAGGAGGTTGCAGTTGCTCTTTCAGAAACTATTGGCAACATGCTGAGCCAAATCACAGAATTCAAGGGTCCAGAGTTCCCAAAGGAATTCAGCTGGGCTTGCTTCTGAGTGACACAGAAATCTGCCACTAGGAATTGTGACATCGGGGACCTTTTCTGAACCAAGGAAGCCAGTTAGGTGCTAAGTATTGATACAATCCACCCCAATCTCCAAGCAGTGAGAGACTCTGGGGTTCCAAGCACTTATTGAGGCTTATATACTGTATTGCATCTATTTATTGCATTTTTATATCCCACCTTTTTCTTCAAGGGATGCAAGATGGCATACATGGTTCTCCCCCTTTTCCTGTCTGCTGGTTTTTAATACTGGAAGAAAATAGTACATACAGAAAAAAGCATACTTGTTATGTATGTTGCATATAGAAGAAATAATACGGCCGGATGTTTTCTAGTATTCTGATAGTTATTTTATATTCTAATGATTATTATTACAATCCAGCTAAGATGCTGCAAAATGGAAAGAGATCCAGGACTTCCCCAATCTGTCTTAATACAGATTATATTCACTATTAAAAGACAAACAAGTCTTATGAAATCCTCAGCTAAACTTGCACACACACACTCCGAATAGCAGAATTGTATGGTAATAACATATCAGACCATTTCCCCTCCTTTCCTTCCTTAAAACAAAGTCACCACTCTTACTTATTTAGCAAGTGATCTGAGGCTTTCCCTTATTTTACAGCCCATGCTTGAGGAAAATAAATCTTAATAGCAGTCATTTCCTCGTGAAAATTCACCCCAACCTCCTAAAACTCCTAGATGTTTCCTGGGGTGGCAGCAGTCAGCAGAAACTTGCTCCGTGCACTAAAATAGAGGAGACTGTACATTCATCAAGACCTAGAAATGTCGTTTTGCTTATGTTACTAGATTCAGGTAGGTAGTTATGTTGGTTCAAAATAAAATTTTTAAAAATGCCCAGCAGCACCTTAGAGACCAACTAAGTTTGTTCTGGGTATAAGCTTTCGTGTGTGTATCTAAAGAAGTGTGCATGCACACGAAAGCTTATACCCAAAACAAACTTAGTTAGTCTCTAAGGTGCTACTGGACATTTTTTTTTTTAATTTTCTGCTTATGTTAGTTACTGCATACACAGCACATAAAAGATTGAACCACAGTTTAGCATTATAGGGATGAGCTGCTATGTACCTCAGGCTACCCTTCCCTGCCCCCTTCTCTAGGATGGCCATGAGAAGATTAGGAGCTTCCACTACTGTTGTAGCTTAACCACAGTTTAGGGGTTCTGGCAGGGGAGCGTTGCCATCATATGCTCTTGTCTGAAGAGTGGCACAGTCCTATCTGGGATGGTCATCTTCCACCGAGCATGCCACTTCAAGAGGGATGCATATGGAGGAATGAGAAGGGAACACCCACCTGCTCGCCAGATCTGTGGTGTGCGGTAGATGACTTATAGCCTTTTGCATAGCAACCAGCTCAACTCTTCTCAGCCAATCAGAAGATGTCGAAGCTGTAACTCTCCAGAACTGAGAGTCTACAGTTTTCTTGTGACTGGAGCTGAATAATGTTTCCCCAATTAATGGACTGGCCATCTGGACCTTGAAGGCCTGGTAGAAGATTATCAGATGCAAGTAATTATGAGTGCTTGCAACTAGAAGGGGGGGTCTGCTTTCTTTTAATCTCAATTCTTACCCAGAAGCCTAAGTGTGTTACTGAACCAAATGCATGAGCCCAGTACCATATCTTGACACACTGCAGTCAAGTTTAGAGTGGTGCAGAACAGACTAGGGTGGACACACAGCTTTGCACTCCAACCATCTCACTGCTGTCTCCACCCACAACCAATGGCCACCTGAAGTTTCCACCTTACTCTGCCTAACAAGGACATAAAAAGAGCCCTTCAGGGTCAGACCAAAGGGTCACCCAGTCCTGAATCCTGTTCTCACAGTGGCCAGCCAGTTGCCCCTATGGGAAGCCCGCAAACAGGACCTGAGCATGACAGCCTTCTCCCTAGCTGTGGTTCTCAGAAACTGGCATGCAGAGCTTGTAGCCATTGGTAGCTTTCTCCTCCATGAATGTATCTAATCCTCTCTTAAAGCTGTCCAGGTGGGTGGCTGCTATGATATTGTGTAGGATATAATGGTAGGGCCAGCCCTGATCCCTATACCTGGAGCTTCCCACTTTCTGTAGAATTAGGGATCTGAAATAACCATATGCATCTTCTGCTGTTTTCCCTGGAAATGTGAGAACTCTTGGAAACACTTTACATTCGATTTACGTCCGCTCTGTGTCAGCCGTCTGTTTCCCATTCCTGTGGGTTTGCTTTTTTCACCTCCCGCCTCCTCCTTTTTAAAGCTTATTCTGTTTGCTTGCCTTTTGATTGTTCCATCAATTAAGATGTTTTAAATGGGCTCGCATTCATGCCTCAAATTAAGCTGGTTTTGTTTCCAGCTTTTCTTTCAATTACTCCTGTAATTAAAGCTTCCTGGAAGCATTGTGGGAAGTAGAAATAGCATCCAATTCTTTCTCTCCTTTTGGTCACCTGAATATTCAAACAGCTACCACTCATCTTGGAAACAGCAGGTACAGAGGGAATGGCAACTTCTGTGTACTTTCGAACAGAATGGGGCATTTCTTTCTTTTTCTCCCCCCCCCCCCCCCCGAACAACAGCCTTGTCATCCCAGAGGGGGAAGGGATACTTCGGAGGCCGTCTGGAGAGCCTTCGCTTAATTATGCAAATCTGGTCTTAGAAGAAACTTTTTAAAAATGCAAAGCCCGCATTTCCCATTTGAAGCAAAATGTTTTAATCAAGTCAGCCTGCTTTGTTGTTCCCCTCTCGCCAGCCAACGTCAATTTAGGTTTTTAAATATTTGATTAGTGTCGATGTTCATCCCGGCTACATCATGGGAGCTGAAGTTTGAAGTAGTAGATCTTTCACTTGGAAGGCTTCAAGACAATGAGAGCTAATTTTCCCTGACACTTAACAACTTGCCAGAGATATTGCCCTGGAGGTGAGCTGTGCCTGAGACAGGAAGATGTGCCAAAGGGTGGAAATATGTGCTAATAAAGTCTAAAATATGTGAAGCGAGCACTAGGCACAGGAGCACCGGCTGAATGCAAGGTTGGCAGCAGGGCAGGGCTCCAATGTTGCTTCAGCAAGCATCCAGCCTGGGCAGGCCCACTCATGAGACTCAGTGAGGTAGTTGCCTCAGGCAGCGGGCAGGGAACAGCCAGGAGGGGCAGCAGACCTGGCCCCCAAGGAGCACACTGCTCAATGCCACCTGAGCTTTTTGCCTGCCTCCTCTTCCCCCCTCAACACATAAAATCTATTTCATGGTGTATGAGGAGCGCCACAAGGTACACACAGCAATGCCACTCCCTGCCCTATAGCACCTGCCACCTGAGGCTGCTGCCTCATGGTAGAGCAGGCCCCACCAAGCCTCAGCTATTCTGGTGATTCTTGAGTAACTCTACTCTTGTATAAAGATTCCAGCTCTTCCCACCTCTTTATAAGAGGGGAAAGGAATATATGCAACTGTCAGAGCTGCCCTAGGTCCCAGCTCACAAAGGACCAACGCCAGTTCGTTGTTATATAAAACAGTCTTTATTGAAGCTCAGTTCCGCTTTCACAGCCGCGGCGCGCAGCTCTACGTCTCAAACTCTAGACCGCCGAAGCTCCGTCTGAGTCTCCTCCCCCCAGACACCAGTTTAAGACTCTAGCCTTGCTCCACCTCTTCCTTTGCTCTCTTCTCCTCTGGGCCCGCCTGTCCGCTGGGGTCTCGCCTCTCCTAGACTCTTCTGACGCTGAGTCTCCTGAGTCCTCCCCCTCCCTCCGGCGTGCTTTAGGACCTGGTTCCCAATCCGGGTTTCCTGCTGTGCCGCGCGCCTGTACATTCGAACTTGGCGCGCGCGCCCAGCCGGCCACCTTCCTCCTGACCGTTACACTGCTCCTGTCACTGCTTCCCCCTTCGGGGAGGCTAGCTGCACCTGACTCTCCCTCCGTTCCCTCACTGTGCGATGGAGGCGTGGCCACTCCTGACTCATCTTCTCTCCCTGCTGGAGGAGAAGCTGGCCCTGATACATGTGACTCTTCCCCCTCACTACGCTCTGGTGAAGGAGCTGGTCCTGCTCTCCCGCTGCTGCTTTGGGAGTCTCCGCTGGCCCCTTGCTTCTGGTGTGTCCCCCCTGGGACCCCCCTTGCCCTGGCCATCGGCGCCCCCCTCTGGGAATCTTCTGATTCGCTGGAGAGACTCATGGAATCTCTCGGGCCACTTTCATACTCCCCTACGCTGCCCTCAGATTCTTCCCCTTCGCTCTCCATTTCCTCTCTCCCCTGTGCCTCTGCTCCTGAGCCCCTGACAGCAACTGTTTTATATTATATACTATCTGCTTGTGTGTGTACCCATGTTGGATTTTCCAAAGCTGTCGAGTTTACAAAGTAAAACCGTAGCATAAACTGTGCTTTGTTTGAAAGCCCAGAGTGGAAGCAAACGTTCATCATCCAAGCAAATGAATGCAGCATTTAATACAGCTGAAGCCACGAAGTTAGTTTCTGACAAGTCAGTTTTGGCATCTGTCACGAGAAAACTGTTAGTTGTGTTGGGGCTTCTGAGTGAGGTGTCATATCTCTGCCCTTCTTTGTACCGTGATGGGTCAGAGAATAAAGTCAACAGCCGGCGCGAGCTAATGAAAACGGAATCCAGATCTAATGAAGAGCTGGACGAATAACTGTTAACAGTGGCTCCGGAAAAGATGACAGCTTAATTAAAGTCCTCGTTGGGAATATAAGATGACATATGTTAGCTTCTGGGGAGGAATGGATGCATACCAAAATATGCGTACTTCAAAGGTACAAAAAACCTGGATTAAAGTTACTTAAAAGGTACAAGATGCCAGGCCTTTGAACTTCACCTTCTGGCTTTGCTAGTCAGCCAGGTGTTGTGGGAGCTGCAAAAGGGCACAGTTTATCCCTCTGGTTGTTAATCCCTCAACATCTGGAAGCTGGACTGCCATCCGTTGACTAGCTCCATTGCCTTTAACATCATCTTCCTTTGCAGACAAGTACAGGTGACAGGTGGGAATAGCTTTACTTGCCGATTCTGGGCAGTTCAGTTTCCTCATAGGAGACCTATAGAATTGGTTTGGGTGTTTTGGCAACCCTTGGTTTATTATTGTGACGGGTGAGTAACAGCAAACCTGAGGCTGCTGTTTTTACCCTCCCCTCTACCCCTGGTATATTTGTAAGGAGCATATTGGAAACATTTGCATTTGAGTTTTCTTAACCCCTATTTAACTACTAGGGATATTAGGGACTCGGGTGGTGCTGTGGTCTAAACCACAGAGCCTAGGACTTGCCAATCAGAAGGTCGGCAGTTTGAATCCCCGCGACAGTGTGAGCTCCCATTGTTCGGTCCCTGCTCCTGCCCACTTAGCAGTTCGAAAGCACATCAAAGTGCAAGTAGATAAATAGGTACCACTCTGGCAGGAAGGTAAACGGTGTTTCCGTGTGCTGTTCTGGTTTGCCAGAAGCGGCTTAGTCATGCTGGCCACATTACCCGGAAGCTGTCTACGGACAAACACCAGCTCCCTCGGCCTATAGAGCGAGATGAGCGTGCAACCCCAGAGTTGTCCGCGACTGGACCTAATGGTCAGGGGTACTGTTACCTTTTTACTAGGGATATTGGGGTGTCAGAGAATTCTGATGAAAAGGAACAGGAGCAGAAATTTCCAGTTTACTCATTTATCCCATGTGCAGAATGGAAATCAATTCAGCAAATAAAATTGGTCTTCACTGCTGCTGTTGCTCTCAGTATTGTTGTTGCTGTTGTTAATAGTAATCACCTGCCCTTCAGTGCAAGTTCTCAGGGCAGGTTACAACATTAAAGCCCAATCTTAAAAACAGTTTAAAACAAGATGGCTCCTAAAAATATACTCTTCAAGTAAAGGGAAGTCCTCTCTCGTCTCCTGTGATTTTTCATTCCTACACTTCAAGGAATGCAAGCGATATGAAATTGGTTATGTTTCAACCCCCTGCCACTTTGCATTGTGTTTCCTTTGCAATGAAACACAATGGGGTGGAATAATGTAGTGACAACGTAACTCACATAGCTTACGCAAGTTGCGTGATGAATTACATAAATCACAACATTTCACCACTGCAGATAGAAGACCTCAGGGTGAAAGGCAAGTAATAAATATAATAATACTGGTGGTGGTGATGATAATGTAGGTCTTAGCAGAAGACAATGTACAGCAGAATGGAAACAGTACTGCATGCAATGATAGCCCATGGTTCAGCATGGCATCCTAACAGTCCTCTGCTGATGTTTTTGCAACATCAGCTTTTACAATAAGGTTCAGATGGCATTTCTGTGCCAGGCAAAGGCCCTTTTATTTTCCCAGGCTTTTAAATCAGATTTGCTGATGGTTTTTATGCTGCTTTGTATCTGCTTTATCTATGCTAATTGCCTCCCCTTCCCCAGTTCTTTAAAGTTGTAATGTCTTAATGTTTTAATTTGGTTTTAAGCAGTTTTTATTGCAATTTCTGTTCTTTGTAAGCTGTGTTGCAAACTTGTAGAAGGACATGTATTAGTCCCTTTAAATAAATAGATTCAAGCACGCAAGTAGAACATAACTGGAGGCAAACGCCAGGCACTCGGATACAGCAGCAGAACCAACACCTGATGTCAGATTCCTTAGAAAGAGGCTGCACAACCCCAAGGTGCTTTCAACCATTGACTCTCTCTCCTCCCTCTGCCATCTGCCAGAGCACAACCGGTGTACTCTCCTTTCTCTGGCCAGTGAATGAGGTGATAACGAGGCTTTCAAGTTTTACTGCTGTTTGCGACAGATGGACAATGGGAACCTGTGACTCTCCCAACGCCACAGTTCCCATCTTCTCTGGCCATTGGCCATGCTGCCTAAGGCTGATGAATGATTTAGTTCAACCAGAGGCAGTGAAAAAAGCCACCAGCCTGGATAGCTTCAGATTAGACAAATGCATGGGGGATAAGGCTGTCAGCGGCTTCTTGCCACAAGGGCAATGCTGTATATCCACTGCCAGAGGCAGTGATGCTTCTGAATTCTGATTGCTGGAAACCACAGGAGGGGAGAATGCTGTTGTGCTCAGGTCCAGCTTGCATGCTTTTCATAGGCACCTGCCTGATTTCAATCGGGTGTGAGTTCCATAAAATTGGGTCTGCTCCACTGGTGGCAAGACTCCTCACTGGCATTAGTTGTGCTTCTGGTCCACAGCAAGCTGCTAATGATGCTCCCCCAGATTATATCAGTGAGAGACTTGTGGCATAAAGCAGCCTCTAAAATTCCTTGGGCCTAGGTTGTTCGTAGCTTTGTACACTAGTACAATAGCCTTGAACCTGACCCAGTAGCAGATGGGAACCCAGTTGGGTCTTTAAACACTGGTGTCATGTGTTGGCGCTGGCCTGTTCCCATCATGAGCCTAGCTGCAGCATTTTGCAGTAGCTAACAGTTTCAGACCAGACCCAAGGGCAGCCTTGCACGGATTGTGTTGCATTATGGGCTATTAACCTGCAACATACCTAAGAAAGGAATCCATAACACCAGGATTGGGCATGAAAAGGCATCTTCCTAGTGTGATGGTGATATCTTATTGCCTGGATTTCTGCAAAACTCTAATCTTGCTCAATATGTGACACACTAGTGTATAAATTTGTCAGACCCTCTGTCATTTGTAAATCCCTGCCCCCTGAACTGAAATATGCTCCAGACTGCCCCATCATCTTTCTTTCAGCAATTATCTAAATTACCCCGCACTGGGGGTACTTTGGGCTATGTGTAGCACGAACCCCAGGAGAAACTCCTGGTCTCTTTCCACCGCTGGTTAGAGTTATAATTGTGTGGGTGCTTGGGGATGGGGGTAAACCCTATTAGCTTGCAAGTGTAATTGGATCAGTGAAGCATGATGATGCCAATGACTTCCTAGGGATTCTGCTGCAACAATTCAATTAAAGGGGAAGAGATCTGTGGATCTGGAGAAAGCCATAGTGGTGTGAAAGAGGGAAGATAGTTTGCAAACAGTGTACACTATTGGGAATGACTAGATTGCTTTGTATAGAGTAGAAGTTTTCAGGTTCTTTAGGAGTGTGTATCAGAGATCTGCAGCTGAAGAAAAAGCAACTGAGTTGTGGAGTGTGTGTATTTATGAATAGTGGATTTCAGCTAATGGGACAGATGGCCGATTTGCTTCAGAACAAGGCCACATTTACAGCATACATTTAAAGTGTTATGATACTACTTTAAACAATCATGGCTTCACTCAAATAATACTGGGAACTGTAGTTTATGGTGCTGAGAATCGTTGTTGTTGTTGTTTAGTTGTTTAGTCATGTCCAACTCTTCGTGACCCCATGGACCAGAGCACGCCAGGCACTCCTGTCTTCCACTGCCTCCCGCAGTTTGGTCAAACTCAAGTTAGTAGCTTCGAGAACACTGTCCAACCATTTCATCCTCCATCTCCCCCTTCTCCTAGTGCCTTCAATCTTTCCCAGCATCAGGGTCTTTTCCATGGAGTCTTCTCTTCTCATGATGTGGCCAAAGTATTAGGAGGCCCCTATTCCTTTCACAGAATTACAGTTCCCAGAGGGATTTAACAGGCAATCCCTCTTCCCAGGGAACTCTGAGAATTGTAGCTCTGTGAGGGGAATGGGGGTCTCCTAACAACTCTCAGTGCCCTTAGCAAAGAACTGCTCCCAGAATTTCCTGGGAGGAGCCATGACTACTTAAAGAGGCATCATGGTGCTTTCAATGTATGCTGAGGATACATGTCTTGGTCTGGAGCAGCCCTGTTAGCTGAAGTCCACTATTCACAAACACACCTCTCCTGGCAGGATCACTCCAGAATTGTAGAATTGTAAGGGGCCCAGAGGGTCATTGAGTCCAATCCCTTGAAATGCAGAAATCACAGCTGAAGAATCCATGACTGATGGCCATCCAACCTCTGGATAAAAATCTCCAGTGAAGGAGAGTCCACCACCTTTCAAGGTAGTCTGCTCCACTGTCAAACAGCTCTTACACATGACTGAATACTTCTATATACAAAAAAAAAAAAAAAAAAAAAAGGAAAATCAAAATGAAGATCTCCTGTTCAACAAGGTCTCTGGGAGAAAGCTGTAGCTTCGTCTATAGTAGCTTTCTATGTGAAAGCAGGTTTTTGTTTTTTTCATGTCACAGCATTCAGTAGCATGGGTCTTTACCTACAGCCTGGAGGGGCTCAGCTCAGGTGCTGGTTTACCATGTCACTGAGAACCTTCATCTCACTGCGACTGAGCCTCTGGGATGCCTGTCAAGTTGTACACTGGAAACAAGTTCCTTACTTCTTTGTGCTCTTGTTCCAGCTACATGGCAAAAGCTAAACAGAGAGACCTTTCAGCCTGTCTACAAGAAGCGAAAGGACAACACCGGGGCAGTGAAGCAATGGAATGTGAACTCTTTGGAACATGCAGCACTGAAAACCATCAAGAAGCCTCAAGGTAGCAAAGCCCATCAGCTAATTTGCCCATGACAGGGATGAAATCCATGTAATTTACGAATTTAATATCGTCTGTCACTTGTGCTTAAGGAACAGAACAAAGCAAGATCTAGTACAACATAGAATGGAAATGAATCTGTAAGGTGAGTGACAGAGATGTTCATTACATTCCCTGCTGGACTCTCTTCTCTCGTCCACAGTCGTAAGAATAGATATATGTATGCATATATACAGGTATAGGTATGAGTGTGTGTCCAACTAAGTGTGACTGAAGTTAATAAACATAAGTTAGTAATGTGTATTAATTCCAGTGGGACTACTCTGATTATGCTAAATTATGGATAGGTAAAGGTACCCCTGACCATTAGGCAGTGGTGGAGCTTCATGCTCTGGCATGGGGGGGGGGAGAGCAGGCGAGGCGGGGGCTGGTGCGCATCTTGGGGCAGGGTGCGTTGCCCATAGGGGTGTGGCGTGTGTCCTGGGGGCATGGCGCCCAGCACAGGCGGGGGGCAGCCATGATGCCACCCTGCTGGGATTGTGCTGCCGGGGGTAGTGTGCTCCCCCCGCATGCCTCTTCCTCCGCCATTGCCATTAGGTCGAGTTGCAGATGACTCTGGCGTTGCACACTCATCTCACTCTATAGGCCGAGGGAGCCAGCGTTTGTCCGCAGAAAGCTTCCAGGTCATGAGGCCAGCGTGACTAAGCTGCTTCTGGCAAACCAGAGCAGTGCACAGAAACGCCATTTACCCTCCCGCTGTAGCGGTACCTATTTATCTACTTGCACTTGATGTTCTTTTGAACTGCTAGGTGGGCAGGAGCAGGGACTGAACAATGGGAGCTCACCCCGTCACAGGGATTTGAACTGCTGACCTTCCGATCGGCAAGCCCTAGGCTCTGTGGTTTAGACAACCCTATTATTACATGGAGCAGCAATAGGCAACATGGTGTCTTCTAGATGTAATTTTATTTTTCAAATTTTATAAGCCACACTTTCACAAAATATATAACAGTTGGCATAAAAACATAACACTACCAAAACTTCAGTAAAAACATCAATAGTTTATCAATAAAAACTGGTGGAAATTCAACTCCCATTAGCTCTAGTCAGTGTATCCCACTCTACTCAACCCTGCAAAAAAACGTTCAAGGAGTAGTTTAGAAATAATCAGTTACTACCTTCTAAAATAAAATTTTTAAAAAGGAAGAGGACTTGGAGGGAGAGAAGATGAAAAAGACAAACTCATATAGAGAAGGAAATGGCTGATGCAAACCCAGAATATGGCTGAGCAGTCTATAATGGATATAACCCATCAGAACAGCAAAGGGATGGATTATCTGCAGCTGGTGAAAATGTACAGCTATTATATCAAGTTTTAAAAGTAGGGTTTTGTTGAGGTATGAAATAAGAAAACCCAAAAACTGAAGAAGGAAAAATTAAGGGGGTGTTTTCTTAATGACATCATGCAGATGCCCCGTAAAAAGGATGTAAACATAATGTGGCTATTCCACAATAAGTGACCAGTGTGGAAACATTCCTGTTCTGTGTGGAAATGAATGTATAATTACTAGTCTTTAAGGGGCAGTCCAGCACACCCATGATCTGCAAAAGGGTTTTGCTTTTGTTGGGGAAAGAGTTTTCTCATTCTGAAGCAATGGTTCAGAGACTTTGCTTTCATTGTAAGGGAAATTAGATACCAAGTGGGGTTTTTTGTGTTTTTTAAAAAATTTCCTCCATTGGGATGGAGAAGTGGAAATCAAGTGAGTTAAAAGCTTTCCCCCTCTGGATTGCTGTAAATTTGCAGTAAATGCCATATCTGGTGCTAAAACCACTCTGAACTCAATTTAAAGCAAAATGTGTTCATCTCAGACCAAGAGGGTTATAATTTTCTCCAGAAGATAACGTCCTAGCTACAAAAAGGAGGCATAATGAATGGAAACATTAAGGTGGGGAAGTGAATACAAAATCCATGATTACATTTGGTTTGGGTAATAAAACGGCAAATAACCTGCCAGAAAGGAAGAGGGGGGGAAATATTTAAAGAAAACTTGCCAAGTTACATCCTCCTCTTTCTTTGTCCTACATCCCTTTCCCAACAGAATTAATTTTAAAATATCTGAGAACTATAGAGGGGCTCAATGTTGTTTTCCTTGGATGTTTTGTCGACGGGCTGTGAAAAGAAAGATTGCAGAAACACTCGTGAGCACCATCTATTTTTTGCCCTAAATAGATCTACAAGTATAAAGAAAACAATTTGCAATTATGCTGCAGAGAGAGAGAGAGAGAGAGAGAGAGAGAGAGAGAGAGTTTTCTGCCCTTTTTGGTGCACAGAAAGGAGAAAATGCTTGGTTACAAAACTGGTAGTCAATAACTGCTGGGTCTAAAGCAGGAGACCCCATTTTATTAAGCCCTTTGTCTTTTGACTCCTTTGTTTTCTTGAAAGTTCTGTTCCTAAAAACCTAAAACGAGCTTGCTGGATCAGTCCATTGGCCATCTAGTCCAGCATCCTGCTTTCACAATAGTCAGACAGATGCTTGTGAGGAACCCACAAGCAGAGCCCAATCACAAGAGCCCCCTCCCATCCCATGGTTTCTAGCAACTGATATTAAAAAGCATCAGTGGCATAGCGTGGGATGCTGGAGCCCAGGGTGGGGTAAGAGGGCTGCTGTGGTGTAAGTGTGCCTTGCTTCTAGCTTCTACCTTACACACACATACACACACACAACTCTTAACACTGGCCTTTGTCTTTCTAACTACCAGTGAATTGAGGGAGGGGAGGTGGACCAACCCATCTCTCCTCTGGCACAGAGCCACTTCCTTCGTTATCTTAATGACCCATACTCAGACCATCACCTCACCAAGAAGCTAGCCTGGCTATCCCAGGAATTTGAATCCTTGCTTAGATTTCAACACTTGCTGGATCCAGGAATTAGAAGAGTCTTGGCATATGGCCTACCCCACATCAAACTCCTAACAATTTACATAAATGCACTCTGAGCAGGTATTGCCACTCCAAAAGATGTCACATTTAAGACCTTTTTGGAGGAGAAATTGGGATACAAACAGATCCCTCTCCCTCAAAAATAGCATTAAATAACCATTGGGTGGTTGAGCTGCAAGGGCCACCCTAGAGATTCATGAAGGAAGATAAGATGCAAATTATAAGATAAGCAGGTGAGCTGTGCCTAAGCCCACAACTGCTTCGGAAGAAAGCACTGTGTCTCATCACACAAGCCAAGAGTAAGCAGCCCTTTGTCCTGCCCTCAAATGATAAGAGAAGTAACAGTGGAGTCTGGTAGCAAAAAACCATCTCGTTAACCTCTGTTTCCTGCTGATCGATTTGCGGTTATGGATCTCTCTGGAGGCAGGAGCTGATAATTGAAGCAAGGTCAAGAGATGGCAGAGAACATGGATAGCTGAAGAAAGAGAGGCTTCATGCCAGTGTCTTGAAATAAGCTCCAAAGATGGCGGTGCTTTGCTAAGACTGGCGAGTCAACAAGGAGAGGGGAGAAATAAAGACAGGAAGGCATCGAAGATACAGTTCAGAAGACTTACTTGCTGCTTTCACCAACATTGGTGATGCACTAATAGAAATCAGATTTCTATTTCTGCTTTTCATACTGCTGGATTTGGGCTGGTGTTATGCAATGTTTAGCGCAGGGATACCCAATGTGGTGTCCTCCAGATGTTGTTGGAAAGCAAATTTGTGTATTAAAAATAGCCTATGAGGTATAACTCCAGCCATTCATTCTGTCTCCTAGGACTCTGGTGGGCAATTCCCTCCTTGACTTTATGAGGCAAAGAGCAAGGGATAGTTTGCCCATGTTTGAGAATTTTATTTGGAGTCATTATGAAGGTTCATCAGTTTTTTTATTGTGCAATTTCTCCTAATACAGTATGCCTATTTTTGTTTGTGATTTTGCCTAGTATAGTACATTTTGGCAAACAGTTTCCCCTAATATAGTACATCTGTATATCGTTTTTGCAAATATTTACCCTTTTATGTACCCTTTCCCCTAATGTGCACATTTTTGTACAGTTTTTTTGTTGGAGAATTGCATCATAGAATCCAGAGAAATATGAGTTTCAAGGCAGAGCTAGATTTTAGTTCACATATTGCTTAGGAAAGTGCAAACTAAATTTCTCCCCCCACCATAATTAACAGGTTTACAAAATGTGGACGAGTGTGTACACTTAAGCCTTTCCATTCTGTTGCACACATAGGTCCATCCCTTAGGTCTTTCCCTTCAGTTACTTCTGGAACTTTTTAACAGGAGGTGCCAAGGACCTGGGACCTTCTGCACGCAAAGTACTGTATGTACTCAACTACCAGACAAAGGTCCCTTGCTATTAGCAACACCAATTTCTGGGAATTGCAGGTGGGCAGAGTGCTCTTGCAGGCTTCTCACAGGGATCTGGTCAGCCACCGTGAGAACAAGGTGATGCACTAGATGGACCATTGACCTGTTCCAGCAGGCTCTGCCACTGGGCTATGTCACTCTACAAGGTGCTATGTTCACTGATAACATGTCTGTTAGCAGTAGTGGACAGCATGGTGGAGCAGCAACGTGCACCTGACCTCCTATCGCTGCTGATTACTGGGAAGAAGAGGGGGAGTGTCAGGCATGGGCCATCAGCCGGCTTGATAACAGCACACAAGACGTAATTAACCGGTAGATTTATTGCAAGTAGCAATTAGTCTCTGACCACTCTATTGGAACATCCATTCATCACAGTCAAGTTGACCCTTCTGAAGAGAACTTCCGTTTGCTGCAGAATATCGTGAACTTCTGACCCTTACGTTTTAGGGCTTGTTTTCTTTCTAGGACTTTCCCTATTCACCTAGTTTTGGGACTAATGGTGTTAGTTGCTTCCTCTTCCTTTGAGGAACTGCTCACTCTCCTTTGTGCCGGGCATGACTGTGCTTCTTGCGAGAGCTGGCTGCTCTCCAGCCCACTCTGCCGAAGTAGATAAGCTGCATTCCTGCCAGCTCCCAAAAGAGGAGGGGTTGACAACCCCCCTGTTTCAACTGTCTGAGAAGTATACTAGCCTCTCTGCTCTCTCTGCGTCTGACTGCTTTCTGTTTCAGGCAGTATGTCTTGGCTTTGGGCTGGTGTGTTCACGACAGGGAGAAATAAAGCAATGGGGGAGTCAGTGTAGTGCAAGTGCACCACTGACATCAACTCAGTGCTCCTGCCTGTGTGTTTGCACCACACTGACCTCCCCACCACCTCCCTCTCTCTTCTCCAGTAAACAGTAGCAACAGCTGTAGGGATGTCAGGTGAGCACCTCTATCTGCTTCCAGTTATTATTCTTAATGACATCTCACATGGCGAAACCAGCAATCTTGAGAATGAAGGTTGAGTGGCTATATGGTGGAACGAACGGCTGTGCTGTGTCAAGAGCAGGATCGCTGCTGAATATGTCCCATGTCATTGTGTCAGTATATCTTTTGAAAAGTAGTATGCTATTATGGAAGAAGCCTTACCGTGACGCCACCAGCTAAGCCACAAACATAAACAAGGCCACATGCTGAAGGTCACCTTTAACAAATCCTCGCTAGGCAAGGAGGGATCTGGTTATACGGACACTGCCTTGACAATTCAATTTTATTCCCCCTGCCCCACAACAGTAGGAAAAAAACTACTTCTGAACTGCGCTTAAAATTAATTTGCTGTCGCTCCATTTGTCTTTGCCGCCAAAGCTTAAATCAATTGTACAGTAGCATCATTTGTACATACTTCCTGCAAACCTTGACAGTAATGGCCACAGCGGGATGTCAAAGAATAGATAATTCCCCAGTAGATTCAAAGTACATACCTTGATGTAATTGGGACACATGAGTAAGATGAAGTAAGATCCAGAATCATTGCTTGCTTATCTGTTTCTAAAAGTAAAGCAGATTAATAAAACAATTCCAGTTTTTGGATGGGGGTCAAGAATGATGCGTTTGTGTGAATGTTAAACCTCAGTGCTGCTGAATGAATGCAACTTTTCTCTGACTTCTCATCTACTGATGTCTCTTAGGATATTACCCATTTCTCATTCTATTTTCTTAATGATTTCCCATTGCATGTCACTCTTTTGGACTTGCTTCATGTGGCCTAATAATTTTTTGAAGAAGCAGCTCTGAAGAATCAGATTTGATTTGACTGATGAACTGTCCCCTGTGTTCCTGAAGTTTTTTATTTTCTCTTCCCAGTCCTAAATTGTCTTTTAACGCTGTTAAAATAATGTTGCAGAGTCAAGCACTCTGGAGTCTGCAGAACATTAGAATGAAAGTTCTCCATGATGGTACTAGTTGAACTCAATCCTATACCTCTCTACTAAGAAGGAAGCTCCATTGAGTTAATCAGCATCAGCAGGATAGAATGGTTGACTTCAAGCTCTGTTTGTTGGCCTCTTGGCAGCAATTGGCTGACCACTGTAGAAAAGAGGATGTTGGTCTAAATGGACCTTTGGTCTGATCCAGCACAACTAAGAACAGATAACAACATAGTTTCTTATTATCATACTCTAGACATAAGAATGTTCTGACTCTAGACCCAAGAAGGTTCCTACTCTGAACCCAAGGAAGTTCCTATTCTAGACCCCAAAATGTTCTTATTCTGGACTACTTATCATCATCATCATCATCATCATCATCATCATCATCATCATCATCCTAAGAAGGATTCTTATTTTCTTTTAGCTGCATAACCAATTACTTGAAACAGAGCACTAAGAAATGCACAAACCAAGTGACTTCCAGACAGAAAGTGGTATGTATATATTTGCAGACAGGTTACACACACACACACACACACACACACACACACACAGACCCCCCATGCTCTCATGATATTAAGGATTAAAGTGCACTCAAAAGCCATCACTGTTCTCTTCTGATGGTTGCCCTCATTCATCTGTTTCCAGTGAAATGGACTGAGATCTTCATCTTCCCAATTAATTGCTGCAGTTACCACTTGAAAATGATTACCCTTCTTCACGGGGCACTGCAATCCATCAAAGGGTACTTTGATTGCATGAATCAATTGCTCGTGTATAAATACCAGGGTTGTTGGCTGGGTTAGTGGTTATTGTACTTGCACTACAAAATTACCGATTCCCCCCTGTAAATGTTGCTGGTGTGCATTAATTAGAGTCAACTTCAAAACCCCATGCAGCTGTGTGTTTTGCTTTTGCACTGTGTACATACCACTAGCTGAACTGTGCTGTGTTGCAAGAGTGAGCTGTGACTTCTTTCTTGGGTGGTCTCCTGTATGTTTCACTCAAATCCACCTGGTGCCCCAATGTGTTGTCCATTTGCAAAACAAGCATGCATACCCAGCATCTCTGGACAGCAAGCTGTGTTGATCTAATTTCAAGAGGGGTTTTCATTCTACACAGGATGAACAGGCCAGTCTCAGTGAATGGAATCACAAATCTAACCTCAGAAATGGCAATATCTAGAAGCCAGTAGGAAAACCTTTCAGCCTAACAGGATGCTGTTGTTCACCTTAAGATGAGCAAAGTAATTTGTCCCACCACAGCTGGGTGCCACCACAAAAGGTTTCCTGTCACACCACAACAGATAAACTATTCAGCAATACTGATTATTAAGTTATCACTATGGTTGTGAAGAAGGGTGGCTGTTTACTTTGCAAACATTTTAAACACAAATTCTGTTTGCATTTCATTTACAAACATGTAAAACTGTTGTCACACTCTACAGTTCACATGCCAACCTCGTGTGTGTGTGTGTGTGTGTGTGTGTGTGTGTGTAGATATATACCTCCCCTGCACACATCTATACATATGCCAAATTAGGATTACACTTCATGATGCATCTGATGAAACGGACACTAGTCTATAACAGGAAGGTGCCACCCAACTCCTTGGTGGAGCTTAATCTCCAGTATGGGGATCTTGAAGGAATGTGAATGCATTGCATTCATAAGTGCCAACTCCTAGGGGCCCAGCTCTTTAGGGGCTCCCAATAATTTTGGGGAGCCCCCGCATCAGGGGGCAGGGGAGGTCAAGCATGGAGCCAAGTGTAGCACAGCTTCAGTGGCTGGCTCATCCTTCTATTGCTGCCATGGAGGGGGAAGCAGCTCCTGGCCACTGGCTGTGGTGGAAGGAGGAACAAGAGGCTGATTGTGGAGCTGAGTGTGGCATGGCTTCATGACCGGTGCTGCCGCCTCCTCCTGCCATGTAAGGAAAGCAGCCCCCAGCCAGTAACAACAGCAGCAGCAGGAGGAAGAAGCAGAGTGCCAAAGAGGAGGAGCTGCTGGCCATTGAAGCCGTGCTGCCGCTATGTTCAGCCTCTGCCGCCTGGCTCCTCTTGAAGTCCTGATGTCACATGCATGTCATTACCCCCCACCCACCCAAATCTCCCTCGCAAGGTGGTGCCTCTGCATCCTTTGGATCCAAGCTTACCCTAGTCCTTCAGTGACATACATCCTTTCAGCTCTGCTGATATCAAAAGGGCAAGGGACCTTTCTGTGGTGGTAGGAGGTGATTTGATATCAGATCTCCCTACCTAAGAAGAGCTGTCTCTTAATACTGACGAGACCTGATGCCAGGACCCATAGAATCACAGGGCGAAAGTCTTAAATTATCTTTCTTGGAGGTAGCAGTGTGAAAGCAGTAGTGCTTTTATGTCAGGTGTTGGGATCCCTCTATCTGGCCCTCAGAACTCTCCCCAGGCCACACACACCCTTGCTGGCCCTGCTTTGTACCCCAAGTGTTTTTGCCAGTCTGGAATGTGACATTGAAAGCAGATAATACCTCTTGCTAGAATAGAATGGATGGAGGATAGGGATGGTTTGTGTGGGTGCGTAGACACTAGCCTGCTATACAAAGGGAAAATTCACAACCCCTGCTCCACCCACTTTTGAGTCTGGCCCTGCATACCACTGGCATGTGGCCCCTGGAAGGGAATGTGGCCCTTGCATGTATGCATATAGGTAACGCCTTCATGAGAGTGTTTGGTTGTGGAAGAAGAGTTGGAGAAGGTGATCAGAGGAGGCCAGAAAGATTTGTGGAGGGTTTGGAGAGACAACAGGGGTTTGATGTGTGGAGGAGGTAGTTGGCAGACTACAGAATTTTTTTCTAGTTTTCTAGGTTTCCCCCCTAGTTTTCTAGGTTTTGGGTTGTTTTTTTTTTTTTTTCCTTTTTCTGAGGGGCATTCTGGCTTTACACCATTTTACTTATATGTGCGATGACCAGGAACATAACCCCTGTTTAAGTTGTGAGCTACCTGTATTCAAAATTATGCATGTGGGGTTCACAAGAACATCCATGCATGAACAGAAATAGGGGGGAGGCTGTCTTCAGAATTGCAATTTTCTTATCATCTGTTCCCTGTGCCCCAAGAGAATGTCCAGATTCTGGAATCTTATTTCTGAAAGCAAAGGAGCGTATGTTTGCTTACTGGCAAAGGGCAATTGTCCTTTGCTTTTATAGATAAGAAGAGATGTGTGTTTAAACGAAGCGACTGCAGACTTCTCTCTTCAACATCTAGACTTTTCATTTCTTTCCCCCCTTTTTTTTAAAGGGGGAAAGAACTGAAGTGACGTTTACACAGCTTTATGAAAAACCCAAGTGTCAGTAGAATTGGGGGAGATAAGCTGCTGTTCCCTTAACTTCTCTAAGCCAGAGACTTTGGAGAGAGGAACTCCCTGAGAATGCTAATGGGCACCACAAAAAGCCTTTTTTATTGCCTGAAAAGAAAATGACCATTCCTAAAAGCTAAAATTACTCCTTTGCTGCAAACCTGCTTTCAAAAGCACAGATTATACTCAGAGGTCGCGATTGGCAAGGATGAGGCAGGCACCGTTCGTGGGGTATAATATCACAGCTTTATTTGGCATTTTACGAGGGTTATGACATTCGTCTAAGCTAAACCTTGTTGGGGGGGTTAAGGCCATTCAGTCCCCTTTTTCCCATGCTGCCTTGCCCCTCAGGCAATCAACTCAGGCCTGAGGCTTGTGCTCAGCATTAGCTCCAGGTTTTAGAGAAACTTTGGGCAAGCCACCCTCCATACTGTCACCGCTCTTCTAGCTTGAAGTGCAGCAGCAGAGATCATTCAGTGTGTAGCTTAAGAGTTAATTCTGTTATCAGTACTTCAAGTAATGAAGAGGGTGGTGGTGGTGGTGTTGCTTAGCAACCAGGCAGTGTAGCATGATCCTTAGTGAGGGAGAACGTGGTCTGATTGGTTGTGTAGTTCTGAGGGAGTTTTTACTTTGTATGTTTTAGTTGACTATCATTCTGCTTTGTATAAAGTCTGAACTGAAAGACAAAACCTCTCTGTTCCTTTCTTCTCAAATTATACCAGTGGCGTAGCGTGGGGGGTGCAGGGGGGGCCGGCCGCACCGGGCGCAACATCTGGGGTTAGGGCAAATCCATGGGTTAGGGGGCGCAAATCCACAGGTTAGGGGGCGCAAATCCACGGGTTAGGGGGCGCAAATTACTTGCCTTGCCCCGGGTGCTGACAACCCACGCTACGCCGCTGAATTATACACTGGTTTTTTCCAGTTTGCTCAGTAAAGTGTTATCAGACTTTTCTTTCTGGACTCCGTCTGCATCATTTAAGTAACTCTGTCAACACTTCCTCCTCATTGCTACCCCCTGAGAATGGAGGAGACGTTTGACTCAGTGTGCATTTGAAGGCAAGTCTAGCTAATTCACACCTTCTGAAACAATACACAAAACAGAACACAGCCTTCAAAATGCCCCCTTCTCTGAGTTTTCCAGTGTAGTTATCCTGTGAAGTACAATATGTACAAAAATACCTATGCTAAGGTAAAGTATGCATAAAAATACATATATTCGTGAGCGTGACCCAAAAATTAGCACTAAAATGCTGATGAGTTTTAATGAGGACTTTTTAAAAAATCACAAGCATGGAAACATAGAGAACTGAATTTAAGACTGGGAAAATGAGAAACTGAAATTGAGGGTTTCATCCATCCCTAATTCAAAGGGAGCCCACTGTCAGGCAAGAATCCTTACCTATGGCATCAAGTTTTCTATGTCCATTGAATGTGGTTGATTGCTGACTTTTCAGCCTAAAATAATATGTATTCATATGACCCCCCCATCTCCTATCATGGTCCAGTCCAGAAATAGGGTTATTGTCTTACCCTCTGCTATTTGTAAGAGCTAGAACTACATGCTCAGCCTATATTTTCCTATTTCCCCCTGGCCTTAAAGGGTAATTTTCTATATACCTACCCAATACATGGTTCCATTTGATCTCTCCTGGAGTGAGCTGGCATGCAGTTGCTATTATAGTATCTGAGGAGGATAATTCCACACAGTGGGGGTCAAAAGGATTTCCTTTATGCATTCTTTCAGAGTTGCAGAAGAAATGGTTTTGCTATTTTAAAAAATAATAATAATAAATAAATTGGGAGAGAGAGATAAAGGCCCTTCTACCAAATCAATAACAAATCTTACAGACCTGAGGCAGATTGGTTCAGGAAAATTCAATACAGATGACACTGGTTTTACTTCAGCAGAGTCCTTTTCATCTGGGAGATGTAATAAGGCCAGGGCTGGTAACCTGAGCTGCTTTGCTCTTTGATTCACTTTGTGGTCATGTGCAATAACTGCTGCTTGGGGCAGGCAGTGTTTGGAGGATGGTGAGTAAGCTAATATTTCACAGCCTAGCATGTTCATGCGTGCGCGTGCACGCGCGCGCACGCACACACACACACATGCGCACACACACACACACACACACAATCTTGAGATGCCTCCTTGCAGGGCTAGCCTATCATTAGGTAAAGCGAGTCAGTGGGCTTAGGTGGCAGATGCTGGCCCTGCCATTCCTCCTCAGGGAGTCATCCCCCATTGCACACACTTGCTGATTGCAGCAAATGTGTTGGCCTGGTCTCAGCCTCCTAGTTCACGCAAACAGTATTTACGAGCAATAGCTTAAAGAAACCCTACTGTTGGTACTGGAGGACCATCTGTTATTTTGAGAATCAGGCAGTGTTTGTGTGTGTGTGTGTGTGTGTGTGTGTGTGTGTGTGTGTGTGTGTAAATTTAAGAAGACCTCTGCTGGTCAACTTAAAGCACCATCCAGTTTGGTACAGTGGTACCTTGGGTTACAGACACTTCAGGTTACAGACGCTTCAGGTTACAGACTCCGCTAACCCAGAAATAGGACCTCAGGTTAAGAACTTTGCTTCAGGATGAGAACAAAAATCATGCTCCGGCAGCACGGCAGCAGCAGGAGGTCCTGTTAGCTAAAGTGGTGTTTCAGGTTAAGAATGGACCTCCGGAATGAATTAAGTACTTAACCCGAGGTACCACTGTAGCCAAGTTCCCATAGTGCCTCTAGTAAGCCCGCAAGGAAGGGATGAAGGGGCATGGAACAGCTAGGCAGGTTTCAACACCAAGGACAGCTCCTAGCAAGGTGCCTGCTCCCAGGGTTGGAAGTGAACGGATGACAGTGGTACTGGAGCACTGGTGTCAAACCACAGATCCATCTTGTTCAGTCCTGTCTAAACAAGGGGTGGGTGACTTCATCCCCAAGGGACTGAATGTGGCCCTCCAGGACTTTTTATCTGGCCTTTGGGACTCTCTGAAGCCCACATCCCTTACTGGCCCTGCTGTGCACCCAGACTTTTTTTGCCTAGTTGGAAAGTGCCCTTGATAATAGCTCTTGCTTGTCTAGATGGAGAAACGTGTATGTGTGTGTGTGTGTGTGTAAATTAGCTTACTGTACAAATGGAAAATTGCACCAAATACACTTGCCTCTTGCCCCACCCAACACTGCCATGTGGCCACCAGAAGGTTAGTCAGATGGAAATGTAACCCTTGAGCTGAAAAGGTTTTGCTATCCCTGATCCATACAGTCTGGCAGAAGGTTTCAGACAGGAGTCTCTATCCTAGCTGTATGCAGATTAAACCTGGGATCTTTTGCATGCAAAGCAAGTGCAATACCAGTGAGCCACATCTCTTCCCTGACTGTAGCGTCTGAGTTAGTGTCCCGGTCACTGCTAGATGCTAAGTTAATGACAAGCATCCTATAAGCAGAAATAAATACATGGCATTTTCTGAATGGTTAGTTGACATATTAGTTTGCATCCCAGGCTAAGTTGTTCTTTATTGTTGCTGTTGTTTATCTCGCTTTTCTGTTAGAAGCCGTCAAAGCAGCTTGTGAAGGGGAAAAACAATACAATCAAAAAGATAGAAGGAAAACCAGACAGCCAATAAATAAATAGGTGAATAACAGAACCACATGAAAATCACATCTCAAACTTAAAGTGGCTATCTATAAAAGCAGCACAACGGCAAACATTAATGCATAAATCCAG
Source organism: Podarcis muralis (assembly GCF_964188315.1). Lineage (NCBI taxonomy): Eukaryota > Metazoa > Chordata > Lepidosauria > Squamata > Lacertidae > Podarcis > Podarcis muralis. The sequence goes on along the minus strand of NC_135661.1, from coordinate 37,089,032 downwards.
TGCAGAATTACGGGTGCTGAAGGCTCCAAGTATATGTGGCACTTGCAATCACATCTTTGGGTTTCCTTTCTCTGATTGCTTTATAAATGTGTGTGTCATAGTTATTGATGGTGGGGTGATTGCAGCAAGGGAGGCTTAAACCCCTCCACGTACCATGACCCATATATAAAAAAAAACCCACCCCACACATCTGTAATTAAATGAAGCAAAACTGATGACAGGCTTGCAAGCAGAACAGTCACTAAAGCTCATAGGCCAGGCACCCACTGAGACTTTTCAAGTTATTTATTACATTTATATGCCAACTTCTTCCGCAGAAAGCAAGGTGGCATGCAAAGCTTTCTCCTCTACCCCAGCTCCCACTTTTACTCTCACAATACTCATGACTTGGCTATGGTAGTTCATGCTCTGGTAACTTCCAGATGGGCTTATTGCATTGCATTCCACATGGGGCAGCCCACAAAGACAACTGGGAAACTTCTACTGATCCAAAATGCAGAGGCCCAATTATTGACTGGGGTTCCATTTAGATCTCATGTAACCTCTGTTTTAAAACAGCTGCATTGGTTGCCTGCTCATTTATGGGCGCAATTCAAAGTTCTTCTGCTCAGGTTTATAGCACTAATCCCATCATCCCTAGCTAACAGAACCAGTGGTGGGAATTGTAGTCCCAAAACATCTGGAGGGCCAAGTTTGGCCATGCCTGCCCTAATCAAATTAGGGCCCAAATATCTGAAAGGCTTCCTACTTCTCTACTGACAGTTGTGGGTGTTAAGGTTAGCAGGGGAAAACCTCTTGGTCCCTCAAAAGTTTATGTGGCAATGGCCCCGAAGAGGGCCCTAAGTTGTGTAATTCCCTCCCCACAGAGCTGCATCTGACAACTTCCTTATACAGCTTTCATCATATCCTGAAGATGCACTGAATAGCCAAAGATCATCTGCTGAGGGTTATGACTGTGTGGGGATTTTAACCTTCACTTCCCAAGCCCTAGTGTCTGACACTCTATCCACTACAACATGTTGCCTTTCAATTTTTCCTTCTCTCACCAGACTATCCAAATCACATGTTACCTACAACCATCACCTTGAATTGCCTTGACCTTCTTATCTTCCTTTCCCTGCCCTCCCACTCACTCCAATCCCATGCTTAGTGAATAAATTATAGAGACATATGCTTGCATTACCATAAAGCCAGGAGCTGTGGGGAAATGTGGTGAATTCCCCCACCACCGCTCAACTCTCTAGAGTGATACATACATAGAAATTCTTGATTAAAGAAGATAAGATAGAGTGAAGGAGCGATGGGAGCGATTGTTGAGTCTAAAATTAGGAGCAGAGCTAAACCATCAGCTGAACATCAAATTGAAATCCATATCTCTTTGGAGCCTTCAGAAGTCTGAATTCCTCTTACATTTCCTCTCCTCTCTGCTTTCATCTCAAGCTTTCTGTCACATCATTTCCCTGGTCTTGTCTTGAGCTGAAACGAACATGTACAATTCCATCAAATACTTTCCTTGTGGATCTCTGTAGGCTCCTCAGAACCAAGGGGATCAATATAAGGATGTGACCAAGGAGAAAGGCGATGGGCAAGCTGTCAGTCCTTTTGGGGGTGGGGAATAGTTTTGGATTAAAAAATAAATGGGTCCACCTCCACAAGATGCTTTCTGCTTTCATTGTTCTGTTCAGAATCTGATTGAAACTGTATAGCTCATGAGAGGATGGACTTTTTTTTTCTATTGAGAGCCACAGATCTTCAGGAGTAATCTTTGTGGGGGACACATTCCATCAGAAGGTGGGTTTGGAACCAGTGGGGTTGGGATGTCAAAATTTGGCATGTCACCTTATTTCTTCTCCCTTTCCTCTCTCTGATCCTCAGGACTCTCCCTAAGCCACACTCCTTCCCTGGCCTATTGGAGCTGGGAAAGTCAATGTTATGCCTTCCAGATTGTTGGACTCCCAACCTCCATCTGCCCCAGTTGCAATGGCCAATGGCTCCAAGTTGATGGGAGGCTGCAGACCAACAATCTGGAGGGCACCACGTTGGCCGCCCCTGCTTTGCCCAGGCTAAGCATACTCAATTTCTTCAGTTTCATAAGACTTGGTCTCCAGGGTCCTCGCCATCATTGTCACCCTGTTTTGGACTAATTGAAGCTTGTTGATAGCCTTCTCAAACTGCAGTATCCAGAACTGGTCCCAGGGCCATACCCAGTGCTTTTTGTCTTAAAAATAAATAAATGTTTAGGGGTACTGTCATTTTCCTACTCATATTGAAATACTGCCCCTCAATGAGGCCAAACTTAGATTCACAAAATGTTTAGGGGTATGCTGCATACCCACAGGAAAAAAAGCACTGGTCATATCAATCCAGGGATGAAGAGTTTAATAAACCATGTGATAGGCAGAAACTCAGCAGGTGTAGTTTTCACAGCACAGATGCACCATGGTGGGTAAACTTGGAACATTTTGTGCAAATGGATTATTTTTTTTAAGCTAGCTTCCTCAGCAAAAGGAACGAAAGGGTGAAAAGTATTTACTTGAACATCTTTGGCTTTTCTGCACAGCGGGGGGTTGGGGAGGGAGCCGTGCAAATTAATGCATTGTTACATTCCTTCCCATGCTAAATAATAAGGGACACTCAGCAGAAAATGAAATGTAACTCGCTGTTCCAGTGTTGAGGAATTGCCTAGGTGGGGATTTAAAATATGTCAGGCCTCTGCTAGAGACTGTAATAAGGTGAACAAAATGCTGTTCACTCAGCCTCTAGGAACGTATTTGTCTTGTGAATTATTCCCCATGGGCACCTGTGAAAAGTTTACCACCCTTATTATGATTTGCAAGCAAGAGTGAACGAAATATGAAGATACCACAGGCCAAAGAAGGTTCCGGGACACTGAGGCCTGCTCTCTGCCCTGGTCGCCGATTCTCCTAATGTTGAGGTGTTTCAATCATGACGGCAATCGCTCACCTGTCAAAAGTATTGATCAGTGGTGGCTTAAGGTCCCGCGTAATGAGCTTGCATGCTTTAATTGTTTCAGTATGGATCTTTTCCCTTCGCTTCCTGGAGTTATTAAGGCCATAGGTATAACAAATATGGTAATTGAATGTATAACACTAGACGACAAGTCACCATGTCGTACTTAAAAGCAGGGCGAAAACGGATAAAGCAGAAATATCACTTTTCGTTCTAGGGTTGTTGGACTGAGTTATTGGTGTATGGCTACATATGGTGCAGAAGTACTCTGTACAACTGTGGTTTCCCAAGTGGGTGGTTCTGCCCCCTGGGAAGCAGTAGGATTACCTGGGGGGCACTAAGAAGCAAGGAGGAGGTAGGGGGTCACTGGAAATGTAAACAATCACCAGCTTTTGTAAGCTGGCATCACTGGATCCAGTTTATCAGTTTTGTTGAATTAATTAAACTACATAGTTTTAGTTGGATTTTGAATAAATGTGTAATTCATTGTTAGTGTTTGAATTTTGTGTTATAATCTTCCTTAGTGGGTTGTGTGATATTCTGAATAATGCTATGTATAGGATTGGGGGGAGGGAACTGGGGATGAGTTTATGGAACCAAGGGGTTGTGCCCCCCCCCAAAGTTTAGGAATCACAGCACTTGACATTTCCCTCTGGTAGCATCTTTCCTCCATCAGGAATGCCATCCACAACACCAGAGGTTTGCTGACCTGCTCATCTTCCAATGGGATACATGATGTCATCTGCCTGCAATACCCTTTTGCATGCTGTGTAGGGCAAACAGACCAGTATCTGCAAGGGAAAGAATAAATGGTCACAAATCTGGCACCAGAAATGGCCAATCTCCAGAATCTGAGGGGTGGGGAGAAGGACAGTTCAGCCTTCCAGGAGGCTCTGTAACTAATCTTTAAGTGGCCTTCCTTGAACAAGGGATTGCAAAAGGAGACTGAAACAAGAATTGCAATTTGTCACAAGGCTCAATGCCGTAGTTGATAGTGTGTTGGACATGGGAAACTCAGGTTCAAATCCCCACAGTGCCATAAAACTCACTTGGGCCTGTCACTTCCTCCTCTCAGACTAAGCTACCTCACAGAGTTGTTGTGAGGATAAAATGGAGTGGTAGTGGCCTTGTTTTGTTTTATTGACCACGTTTATGGACAGCTTCAAAGCATAAGGCCATCAAAGCTTATACAGTGGTACCTCGGTTTAAGAACAGTCTGGTTTAAGAATGATTCAGTTTACAAACTCTGCAAAACCGGAAATAGTGTCCCGGTTTGAGAACTCTACCTCAGTCTAAGAACGGAATCCGAATGGTGGAAGGCCACCAGCGGTGGGACGCCTCATTAGGGAAAGTGCGCCTCAGTTTAAGAATATTTTCAGTTTCAGAACAGACTTCTGGAATGGATTAAGTTCATAAACTGAGGTACAACTGTATCAGCTTCAGGTGCTATTGTGAAGAGACGGTAGAAACTTGTTACTTTATTATTTTCACCGCATACTGCTGAAAACAAGTCTATTCCTCTCTGCCAATTTTGGCATATTAACTTCTTTACATTTCACAAGCAGTAATTTATATGGATTACAGGGAGTCACATCCAAGCCCTGCGCTGCAATTTACATTGTTGACATCTGCAGGTCACCTTTTCCTGTTAACTCATCTGAGCCTCTGGGCCTAGGGATATATTTTTCCATTTGAATTACAAAATTAAATGAGTGCCGAGATAAGTAAATAAATGAAATCCATGTATTTTGTAATTTCCCATGAAAAGAAAAAGTGAGGAAAATATTACACTTGGCACAGTTGGATCTAATGCAACATTAATCTGATCTTACAAAATACATCTCTTTTATTATTATTATTTAATCTTTGAGGAGATTGCCAAGACCTTGGAAATCATGTTTTTTGGATGGGGAGGAGGAGGAGGAGAGAGATGAGGATGTGGAAATATGTACATTAAAAACTGTGCTGCATAATCTCAGTAAATCTCAACACACCAGTCTCTCCTGGCCTAACCTGCCTCACAGGGATGTTGTATGAGTTTAAAATGCAATTTCCCCCTGCTCAACAATTTATAGCCATATTTCATTAATACATGGATACGATGTTATTATAGGCTTAAAGTTCATAGTTTTAATTTGGTACTGTAGCACTTTATCATTACCGGATCATTTGTGTGTTTTATATTTTTATGAACAAGGATGATCCAGTTTTCTTTTTTTAAAAAAAGTGTCACATGGGAGAGAAAATGAGTGTGTATTTTGTGTGTATGTGTGCATGAGAGAGGGAGGGAGGAAGAGGGAGACAGACAGACAGACATGTATGTCACCTTGAGCTCCTTGAGGAAAAGAATAGAAATAAATCTTTAAAACTGGGGAGAGGAGCTTTAAAACTGGGAGTAGCTTTTATGAGCTACTATGGATGGGGAGAAATTTAATTCAGCAGCATTTAAAGGCAAACCTAAGAATTCTGAAACAACATGTGAATTGAGGCAAAGTGATCCTTTGAAATTCATACTTCCTCCCATTTTAAAATACTGTTCTCCAGCCAAGCAAATGCAAATATCAAATTGAAATCTGCCTGAAAATGCATGTACTGTAATACTGAAACTGACATACAAAAATGGATTCTATGAGAGAAAATTCCTTTGCAAAAAATGTGCATAGTCGGTTAATTTGGATATACAAAAAATGTGTATTAGGAGAAATTTGCACTAAAATGCTGAAGGATTTTCATAAGGCCATATTTATTTATTTTTTAAAAAAGAAAAATAATAAGGAACTGGTGTGTAAATGTTTAGAACTGAACTTATGACTGGTGCAATCAGAAATCGAGAGAAGCTGAAATCGACAGATTCTCCTGACCCTGCGACCTATACACAAAGAGGTTGCCCACTCCCAATACACATTTACTCAGAAGTCATTTCCACTGTGTTCAGTGGTGCTTGCCTCCAGGAAAATGTACATCTGACTGCAGTCCTAAGTATGGCCAACCTTTTGCCAGACTAGGTCCCTGTTTAAAATGACCTTTTAGTCACCTCACTGTATATGACTCCTCTGATTCACTCTCCCTCTTCTTAATCTCTTTGGAGGCAGTCTGAAGAAAGCTAAGCACCTTTCTATCCCATTAGAGCCAAAGGAAATTCTACGCGCAGTTAAACATTCCTACTGATTTCACACCGATGGCACATCTGACTTTCTCAAGAGTGAACCCCAGCCTTTACATTTACGTGTCCTGGCGACAGAATATAACTAGGCTCTGTGCACATATATTTAAAGCAGATGACTTCTCACAGATGGTCCTGGGAACTAGAGTTCATCACTCACAGTGCTACGATTCCCAGCATACTTAAGAAACTACAATTCCTGGATTCTTTGTGGGGAGGGGAAGTCATGTACCTTAAATGTGCTTCAAATGTATGATGTGTACCCAGCTTAAGAATTAGATTTGGGGGGGGGGGGGTTGGGGAGAGAAAATTACTTCTTGTCCCATGGGATGAACAGCCCTCTGGAAGTATTTCTCAGAGTGGCACTTAGGAATAAGCCTGATGCTTGCCTGCTTGAACAGAGCTTCAGTATCTGTTCTCACTGGATAATCTGGGCAGATAAAGCAAAGCCTCAAAATAGCCCCCTTTTCCCTGGTGAGTCAGTCTCCCTAAGGGCTCACCTCCCTTCCAGTCCTTTAGAAAACAAAAAAGTGTTAGCATCCCATTACACATGGCACCAGGACATCTTGCCAATGTGTAAAGTGCATTTCAGAAGCCCAGCTCACATCATAGACCATTGTTTGAAGAGGTGGGTGAAGTAAAATGCCAGCCATCTCTCAATTCAGAGTCTCTTTCTTAAGGTGTGCATATATATATATATATATAGTCATTATCTTGGGGAGATGAATTAACTGTGCAGTTACTGCTTCCCTCAACCACCAACCTGCCTAATCATGATCTCTGAGATCTGGTGAAACTGAAAGCAGCCACTTATTCAAACACCCACCCACCCCATCCATTGGGCTACTCACATGTCCATCAGAAACTTGATTGGTGAGGGTGCATGGTGTCACCCAGCTGCAGTCGAGGAGTCTAGGGAGCTGCTCAAGCAAGTCAAACTGTTTGTCCATCTAGCTCTGTCTTGTCTAAACTAACTGGTAGTGGCTTTCCAGGCTTTCAGAAAGGAGACTCTGCTCATCCTACCTGGAGATCCCAGGGATTGAACCTGGGACCATCTTACATGCAAAGAAAATTCTCTCCCAGTTAAGCTACGGCTCATCCCCATTCTCCCTACAATTTCTACCATATTTCCACCTCCCCCTATTGCATATGCTGATCCAGCTCTGATTATTTACATATTTATTACATTCATGCCCCACCTTTTCCTCCAAGGAGCTCAAGGTGGCACACATGGTTTCTTACCTCTGCATTTATTTTCTTTCTTTTTAAAATAATTTTTATTTGGTTTTACAAATATAAAATTATAATAATACCAGAACACACATCCACAATTAAAAGATTCCTCCGAATCTCTGGACTTCCCACCTTCCCCTCCATGCATTCTGTTGATAAACCTTTTCTACTGCATCTTTTTCAGTAATCCATTTTTTTTAATAACTCCATTATCTCCATAATACTCATTACATTTCAAGTGTTATTGCAATCCTTCTAATGTTTTCATCTGCTTACAGTGGTCTCCAAGATAAATTATCCCCCTCCCCCATTCCTTATTGAAGTTTTGGTCTTCTTGGTTCCTTAGCTTTCTGGTCAATTTTGCCATTTCAGTATAAAGGTAAAGGGACCCCTGACCATTAGGTCCAGTCGTGACCAACTCTGGGGTTGCGACGCTCATCTCACTTTATTGGCTGAGGGAGCCGGCGTACAGCTTCTGGGTCATGTGGCCAGCATGACTAAGCCACTTCTGGCGAACCAGAGCAGTGCATGGAAATGCCGTTTACCTTCCCGCTGGAGTGGTACCTATTTATCTACTTGCACTTTGACGTGCTTTGGAACCACTAGATTGACAGGAGCAGGGACTGAGCAACGGGAGCTTACCCCGCCGTGGGGATTCGAACTGCGACCTTCTGATCAGCAAGTCCTACGCTCTGTGGTTTAACCCACAGCGCCACCCGCTTCCCGTATTTCAGCATAGTCCAACAGTTTAATTTGCCATTCTTCCCTGGTAGGGACTTTATCTTTTTCCTTTTTTTATTTTAAGGAATATTTATTAAGGTTTTACAAAAAACATAGGTTTACAGAATAAAGAAAATTAAAACAAAAATTAACAAACTAAAAAAGCACACATAGAAAAAAGAAGAAAAAAGATACAAAATACCAAAAACAAATAGCTAGAAAGAAAAAGTTTAAAAATAAGTCCATTTTTCAATATCTCTAGGCTCGTTTACTTGTTTCCTTGACCTCCTCACACCTCCCCTTTTTGTATTCCCATTTACAAAATCATTTCAGCAAATCCTTACCCTCTTTCATTTATCTTTACTCTATATCTTAACCTATTATAACTATGTATTTTCATCCATTATCAATCCATATTTGCATATTCTTATTAACCTTATTACCAATACCACTTATTTTCAATCCAACATCATTTTAACATTCATTAATTTTACAGTATTTCTGCAAATAGTCTTTAAATTTCTTCCAATCTTCTTCCACCAACTCTTCTCCCTGGTCTCTGATTCTGCCAGTCATTTCTGCCAATTCCATATAGTTCATCACCTTCATCTGCCACTCTTCCAGTGTGGGTAAATCTTGTGTCTTCCAATACTTTGCAATAAGTATTCTTGCCACTGTTGTTGCATACATAAAGAAAGTTCTATCCTTCTTTGGCACCAATTGGCCGACTATGCCCAGGAGAAAGGCCTCTGGTTTCTTCAGGAAGGTATATTTAAATACCTTTTTCATTTCATTATAGATCATCTCCCAGAAAGCCTTAATCTTTGGGCACGTCCACCAAAGGTGAAAGAATGTACCTTCATTTTCTTTACATTTCCAACATTTATTATCGAACAGATGATATATTTTTGCAAGCTTGACTGGTGTCATGTACCACCTGTATATTATTTTCATAATATTCTCTCTTAAGGCATTACATGCCGTAAATTTCATACCTGTGGTCCACAACTGTTCCCAGTCAGCAAACATAATGTTATGTCCAACATCTTGTGCCCATTTAATCATAGCAGATTTAACCGTTTCATCCTGAGTGTTCCATTTTAACAGCAAGTTATACATTCTTGAAAGTATCTTTATTTTGGGATCTAACAGTTCTGTTTCCAATTTTGATTTTTCCACCTGGAAGCCAATTTTTTAATCCAAATTATAAACCTCTCTTATTTGATAATAATGAAGCCAGTCTCGCACTTTGTCTTTTAATTTCTCAAAACTCTGCAATTTCAATTTGTCTCCTTCTTGCTCCAAAATTTCCCAATATTTCAGCCACTTGGCCTCCATATTGAGCTTTTTCTGAGCCTTTGCCTCCATCGGTGACAACCACCTTGGGGTTTTATTTTCATTTTTTTAAAAAAATATTTTATTCAAGATTTTAAACATTTTCACCCAACACATATAAACCCATCCCCAAAATACAATAAACAAAGAAAAACACACACACACAAAAAAACATAGAACATCAAAATCAAATCCTTAGTATCCATACTTTCTTCACCTTTTTGGACTTCCTCACGTCTCTCGTTCCTGCATTCCAAATTTATAAAGTTCTAAACAGCAAATTATCACCTTGTTTCAATACTTATTTTGTATTATTCCAATATTATGTCTCTAGTTTTAACTACATTAACCAAAAGCTTGAATATTTAATTTAGGCATAATATTAACTCCAAATTTAACTTTTTCTGAGATTTCACCTATTCTCAAATTCCTTTCAACTAACGTTACTGATGCCACATTTATTTTTATTCTTGCATCTTTCTTAACACTCATACAATTTACAATGCTTTTGTAAGTAATCCTTGAATTTCTTCCAATCCTCTTCCACAGTTTCTTCTCCCAGGTCGCGGATTCTGCCAGTCATTTCTGCTAATTCCATATAGTCTATCAGTTGCATCTGCCATTCTTCCAGCGTGGGCAAATCTTGGGTTTTCCACACCTTGGGGTTTTATTTTCAAGTAAGTCTTTATATCTTATCCAGACATTAAACAATGCTTTCCTGACAATATGGTTTTTAAATGCTTTATGTGCTTTAACCTTGTCGTACCACAAATAAGCATGCCACCCAAAAACATTATTAAAACCTTCTAGATCCAAAATGTCTGTGTTCTCAAGAAGCAGCCATTCTTTCAACCAGCAGAATGCTGCTGATTCATAATAAAGTTTAAAGTCTGGCAGGGCAAATCCCCCTCTTTCCTTTGCATCAGTTAGTATTTTAAATTTTATTCTGGGCTTCTTGCCCTGCCAGACAAATCTAGAAATATCTCTCTGCCACTTCTTGAAACAGTCCATTTTGTTCAAAATTTGTAATGATTGAAACAAAAACAACATTCTTGGCAATACATTCATCTTTATCGCGGCAATTCGACCCAACAAGGAAAGCTTCAAATTTGACCATATTTCTAAGTCCTTTTTCACTTCTAACCAACATTTTTCATAGTTGTCTTTAAATAAATTCCCATTTTTAGCTGTCATGTTAATCCCCAGGTATTTCACTTTCTTAACCACTGTTAAACCTGTCTCATTCTGAAACCTCTCTTTCTCAATCGGTGTTAAATTTTTCTCAAGGACTTTAGTTTTTAACTTATTCAACTTAAATCCTGCCACATGACCAAATTCTTGAATCAGTTCTAATACTCTTTTAGTACTAGATTCTGGCTCCTGTAAAGTCAATACTAAGTCATCTGCAAAAGCTTTCAATTTGTATTGTTTAGCTCCGACCTTTATACCTTTGATCAAATGGTCCCTTCTAATCATATTTAACAGAACCTCCAGGACCGAAATAAAGAGCAATGGGGAAATTGGGCAGCCTTGTCGTGTCCCTTTCTCTATCTTGAATTCCTCTGTCACCACATTGTTAGGGACTTTATCTTTTTCCATCTCTCCTACCTCTGCATTTCATCCCCACAGCAACCTTGTAAGGTAGATTAGGCTGAAAGGCACACTGACTGGCCCAACGTCACTCAGTCAGTTTTCTGGCTACAGGATACAGAAGGGTATGTGAGTGTATATTGAAATGATCCTACCATACAAAGCTAACATTTGCACTTGATGCTCCACCCACTTTTCCTTCTGGCCCCACCCACCACTGGCTTGTGCCCCAGATGGGAATATGGACACCAGGCTGAGAAATGTTCTCCACCCCTGCTCTGTTGCTTCCAGCCCCGCTGCCTCCTGTTTTGGCTTCTGGGCATCAGAGCATATTTTGCAACAAGACAAAACACAAGCATGACTCCTCTGCTGGCTATGGAGCCAGTGCCGAGTTCATGTTGGTGCCAGCGATGAGCATCCAGCAAATCTGTTGATTTCTCCCTCTGGCGGAAATGCTGCCCAGCTTTCCTCCCAAGCCAGGCTTCAAGCTGTTTGTTAAGATGTTCCATCCTGAAAATGCCGGTTGAGAAGCAGAGAGGAAAAGTCCTGTGATTAACAGGAGAGGCTTAAGGCTTCCAAAGAGGGTTGGCTGAACACACACAAATGCACACTCATGCATGCTCAGGGCTTTCCTTCTTACAGAAATGTTAAAAGGATCTCTCCTCCTGAATTTCTGATTCCTCCTCCCCTTTCCTGAACTCAGGGGGACAGTAATTGTTTTGTTGTTGTTTTTCCTGAGAGGCTTAATTCTTATCAATAAATTATGGAATTCCTTCTCCTCTCTGGCTGTTTCAGTCTTAAATTCCTTTCTTGCAACTTCTTGGGATGAGCTTACAAGTGTTTCCCTTTGGCTAGATAACACACAAACACTGTTCCTTCTTCAGCAAAGGTTGAAAGTTTATCATCAGCTTTTCTCCGCATTATAAGAGGTCTGAATCACAGGCCTCTGCTGCAAAGCCACAGTTGTGACTGGAGCACATGGAGCTTTCCTCTCCATGCAAACATCAGGCATGGAGGAGGAAGTGTTCTGGACTGTCACCAGAGCAGGGGGCAAAGGGTTAAATCGCCTTCCCTGCTTCCCATGCTGGGGTCCACTCTGCAACTGCTCCCCAATGCACTATTTCCAAAATAAAAACCACGCACTCACTGACAAACAGTATGATTTGCATCACATGCTATTTGACCCTGCATGTCTTTCCAAGTGCTGGCTGCTACCAGAGGTATTTTAAACTCAAGAGATGGGGAATTTGCAGCCCTTCCAGATGTTGTTGGCTGGCAACTCCCAGCAGCCCTGCCCATTGGCCATGCTGGCTGGGACTGATGGCAGTTGGATTACTACAGGGGGGGGGGTCTGTTTGTAGGCTACTTGGCCTGGAAAATTGTGAGCATAAAGAGACAAATTTGGGGGTGGCATAGAGTTATTTCCTGCAGTTATCATGGGCAGAAAAGAAGCACACATGTATGGAAAGGGCAAGGAGTAGTGATGTGGTCTGATGAAATTTGTTGCTCTGTCACACCACACCCACAGGTATGATGAAATGTAGTGCAGCATGCAGCTATGTTGGTCAAAAAGCCACACTTCCATGATACAACAGGTACTGCGGTGTGAAAGGAAGATTAGAAAATGGGACGGCAAGGCTAGCTTTATAACAGGGAAACTAACAAGATGTTCCCTTTGCTTGAATTCACCCAAAGCCAGCCCAGAACCTGGTCACCAGAGCTATTTGAAATGTGCAGCCTCTGCTAAGTGGTATATTCAGAATGAACCAGACATTATACTGAACACACCAAGGTGGGTGCCTGCAATCCCACTTCCCAAATACATTTATATTCAAATAATGTGTGACCAAAGATTCCAGCCAATGCTTAATATATGTATGCGGGGTTTTTCTCTCCTTTTAAAACTCCTGTATCACAGATCTCTGCTTTTAAGCAACAAATATTCTCAAGATGTACACTTCTCATTCCCGCTTGTGTGACCATATTTTTTATAGGATCTTCCCCCTTGGCAATGCAGCCAAAGGTAGTCAATTGCCTGACATGCAACAACCTCCTTCTGGCCAAGCTAACACATCGGATTTCACACGGCTGATTATGCTTTTGTCAAAGCTGCAAAAACCAATCTCGCCTCCTGTCATAGGTCAGGCGGCTTTGCTTTGTCCAAGAGAGGGGAGCGGATGGAAAAAGCTTCCGGATGACCACGAAAGGTTTGCACAGCAACAAGTAGGTTGCATCCCTTGAAAGCTGCTTCTCTGTGCCATGACAATGAAACTCCAGGTTTGAGGTTTCTGCCCCACATCAGTAGACCTCCACCCCCCGACCCGTTCATGCACCTGTGGTATGCTTGCCCTCACAGCATAAGTGGGCCAGATCAGCAGCACTTCCAGGATGCTGCCATGTTAATTTCCCACAGTGCCCTTGACACATGACCTCAATCTAAGGCATTGTGGGAAATTAACTTGGTAATTCCAAGACCCATATGACTTGCACAAAAACATTGCTTAATGGAAGGGAAAATAGGAAGCAGCCTGCACCAAGTCAGCCCATCAGTCCAACTAGCAATGCCTCTCCAGAGCTTCAAAGAGAAAGAAGTCATTCCCAGCCCTACCTCGAAATGCCAGATTTACTTAACATTTTGTATATGATGGAAATTGGATCAGTTAGCAGTGGTTTCTGACTTTTTTTTTTCTTTTCTTTTTGCTGGAACAAACACACACACACTTGCAAGAAGCTTTCTTCTTAATCTTTTGTCTTTGCATTTCTATTGCTGCATTTCTAAGTTTAATTTAGATTGCAGTCATCATATGCAATATCAATTCTTCCTAGCTTGCTGCTTTTCCAAGAATCCCAGCAGAGGGAGGGTTTGGAATCTGGGAGTCCTCCAGTGCCAGACTCAAAAGCACAACCCTTTTCACAATCTACTCTTGGCACAAATTAAGAAACCATCCAAATTGGATTGCTCAGTCATTTAGCGTGACTGCCTATCTAAAGTGGCTACCTCAGAGGCTCACCTTGAGAGATAATTCCTTAAGAACTCAGTCTATTTCCAGAGTCCGTTACTTTCATTTGACCAGGAAGGCTCTCTGCTAAGCCTTAGTTTACCTCTCTTCCCCTATAGTTAATCAAAATTTCATTCATATGTATTGTGCAAATATGCACATATTGTTCTAGCTCTACACTGTTTCACAGGGTAAGTACCACAAACTGAAATGAATGACCCCTGTGCAGGGTGGGATAGCAGTTAGCGTGTTGGGTTCTGGTCTCCCCTCAGTTATGAAGTTCCCTGGGTGACTTAAGACACTTGGCCATCTTTCAGCATAACAGAGGTGTTGTGGGAATAAAATGGGGAGGGTGCAGATGTAGCTATCTTGAGCCTCTTTGAGGAAATGTGATAGTACACATCTAATAAGAAACCTTCCATCTGTGGGGTTTTCCCATAAGGATATAGGAAGGTACCTTAATACCAGGTGAGATGATCTGCCCAACTGATCCAGTATTGGTTATTCCGGTTGCTACCTGGACTCAACCCGTCAGCTTGCAAAGGCTGCACTGTATCACTGGGTGATGATGGTCCCTTCCCTGACAGTTCCTAGCAGACCATGCAATATATTAAATAAATCCTTCCTATGGTTTTCTTTGTTACATTGCCAAGATCTTGCAGGAGCAGCAGCTAGATGCAAAACAGGTTAGGAAGTATAATATTTAATCTGTTACTGTGCATTATGCTTCATCTATCAAACAGAGTGTGAACGAACCCAGCTATCTGTTTAATGAATGCATTCTGAAAGAATTCGGATCCCGCAGAAGTGCATATTTTGTAAAGCTGTCTGGCTATGATGAATCGGAACGATGCAGCTTATTATTAATTAAACCCAAAGATCAGCGAGGCTGGTGATGGCTCTTTGCATACACTCTTCACTTCAGTGAGTCCTAGTGTTTATTTCCCAGCCCTTCTAATGAAATGCCAGAATTGCTGCATATTATTATTATTCCCCATTAACAAATAAATTTGAATGGATCCATCCTAAATATTCGGCGGGGGGGGGGGGGGAGGAATATCTTCATTACAGAAGAAAAACATCAGGTAATTAGCCTGGAGGATGCTGCAGGTGCCACAGTTGTGACATTAACCAGCTCACGTGTATAAGATTTGCAAAAACAAATTTCTCTGCTTCCCACCTTTCTAAAGAATTTTAAAGGTTTGGGGTGTTGTTTTTTTTGAGTGAATATAGATGTATTATTTGAAAGAGCATTATTCACGGTGAGATCTTTAACTGCAGTGTGAAGCCAACTTAACTGTGGCCTTGGAACTTCCAGCGTACATAGCACAGGGTCAAATGCTGCATCAGCCACTGATGTCCCATTGGTGAATCAGACAGGCAGCCCATGTTTAAAATATATATTTAACAGCAAGGGCTACCAACTTGAGTAAAATATTGGGGCGGGTGGGCAGGTAAGCCCCGCCCCGCAATATCAGTCACCTGACACAGTGCACATACACCATTTGAATGGCAATGCCTATCAGCTTGGCAAGGGGTGGCCCCCTCAAATATTTTATTGGGGGGGGACAAAGACCCCTTGGGCCCTAGGAGTTGGCTCCTATATAACAGCACATCCTAGGAACATGCCATCGCTCTCTGCTGGTGTGGAATAATGAGGCAAATTTTACTCCTCCTCAAAATTAAACTAAGATGTCGGAAAACCTCTATGCCTCCATCACGTCAGATATGCCCCCCCCCCAAAGCCGCAAGTGACTCTGTTCTATGCTGATGAAGAATTTACCTCTGCCCATCTCAAAATGCTCCACTTCTACACATTGCAAGGAAGTGTCAAGAGTGGATGACTTTTAATACAGAATGACCACGAACGTTTCTTCTCTGTGCTTGTTCTGTGCCATTATTCAGGTTGTTATCATCACCACCATCTTTATTAAGGGCACGCAGGCTTCACCCTTTAGCCAAAAAATGCTCTAATATGGTCCTGCCTTCAGGCTCACAATCTAAAAAAGACACAAGGACAGGGTGGCTCCTGCCACACAGTTCCTCCTTTGAGCAGTTGACTTGAATGCAGTTATTATCCTCTTCCCTCCCTGATACCAGTGGCTGTTCTCACTATCTCACCATCCCGCTACCACCACACCCAGGAGCAGAGATTGTGACAGTGTCCAAACCAGGAGGGTAAGACACCAAAGTGTTGGTGAAAAACGGGGGCATGGGGATTCAAATCAGTTTATAATGGCTCCATGGTCAACAGTTGATTTGTTCTACCAGGTGTAAATTTTGACTCAGTTTTAAAAATGTCTTTTATTTTTCTCTTTCTCCCCCCCCCCCATTCCCTTGTTTCCAGAAGGTCATTTCATTTTTCATTCTCCTTCTCTGAGCAGATCTCTTTTCTTTAATTTTATTTAATTGATGATAACTAATTGGCTCCCACTTTGGGGAAAAGTGCCATCAGAGCCTGCTGGGTTTTTAATTTTTCCGCCTTCCTAAGTAGCATCTCAGGTGGAGGTCTGGAAATTAAAACCTCTTTTCTTTTCTTTTTTTTTTAAAAAGGTAATATTACGGTGAAGGTTATTAACTTACTTGTGAGCTCTGCATTTTGCTTCTCAGGTACTCCTCTCTTTCACTTTGAGCCCCTTTTGTGTAAGAACGTGTCCCTATATAGGGAAGTTCCAGAGTCAAGCTCCTGGACTGCAGCTCAGCAGGAGGCTGAGCTCCATTCATTTGGGTCTAAACAGAGACAACATTTAGACAAATGCCTCTGAATACCAGTTGGTGGGAATCACAGATGGGTCAAGTGCTGCTGAGTTCATCTCCTGCTTGAGTGCTTCCTGCAGGCATGTGGCTGGCCACTGTGAAAACAGAATGCTAGACTAGATGGGACATCGGCCTGATCCAGCAAGCTCCCCTTATCTACTTATGCTTGGATCAAGAAGAGTTTGGAGTTTGGATTTGATACCCCGCTTTATCACTACCCGAAGGAGTCTGTAGCCCAAGGTCACCCAGCAGCTGCATGTGGAGGAGCAGGGAAGCGAACCCGGTTCCCCAGATTACAAGTCTACCGCTCTTAACCACTACACCACACTGGCTCAGCTATACTGAACAAGACACAAGCAGGAATGCAAGAGACTCACCGTGCCGCTACCAGAACTGGGCAGCGCTGGTGGGCAGGGATGCCTGAATGTGTGTTGGAGAAGACCTATCTTCTCAAAAAAGGTACTCAAAAGTAGAGTGGCCAAGGGTCCTACTTTATAGAAGACAGTCCTCTGTTTGAAGGAATCCTTTACTTGAAGAGTTGTCCTGTCCATGTCCGGTTTAAAGATAAGGAACCACAAGAAGGAAGAGGTGGGGCGGGACTTGAACTTGCCCAGTTTTGGGGGGGCTTGCGGGTGGGGGCGGGGGCTTATCCTTCTATTCTATTGCAGACGTGCTTCCAAGTAAGCCTGCATTTTTTGCTATTGCGGATTACGAGAACAGTATGCGCTCTCCCACCTATGGTGCTGAAGATGGGAAAATTTCCCCCACTTTCAGTTTCAAAACAAAAAAAAGCTCTTTCTGGTGCGGATGAGTTTCTGTCTCGAATGAAGCTTTTGTGTTGCCCTCCAGCGCCACCTTGCTGCCCATTGCAGCATCGTTTATTGCTTTTTCAAAAAGCTCCTTCAACTGTTTGGTTTCTGCTCCCTGCCACCAGGAACTCTTTCCCATGACAGGAAGCCCTTGGACCACCCTCTCCCTCCTCAAACTGGCCCTGCGAGACAAGCAGTCCCACTTGCTCCCACTTGCATCTTGCCCCCCTTGCATCTCCTGTGACGGTTTTCCTCTTGTCTCTTTATTGAAACCTCCCTTACAACATCCCTGTAAGGTAGGATAGGCTCAGATAGTAACTGGTCCAGTGAGACTCATTGCAGCGAGATCTGTACCTGGTTCTCCCTGGTGATGGGCCAATGCTGTAGTAGTAGTAGTAATAATAATAATAATAATAATAATAATAATAATAATAATAATAATAATTTATTATTTATACCCTGCCCATCTGGCTGGGTTTCCCCAGCCACTCTGGGTGGCTTCCAACAAAACACTAAAATACAATAACCTGTAACCTCCATCTTTCTCTCTCTCCTCTTTATATCCCACTCAGAGCCATGGAGATTGAGGGTGCTGTATGCAATCATGGTGAGAAATGTATTCAGAATAAATCCAGGTCAATCTTGAGGCAAGGATGGTGTTTGGCTGTTGAATATTAGGCACTCTTGGAGTGGAGAGACCTGGGTTCAAACCCATGCCGAGCTATGACACTCACTAGGTGTCCTTTGGCCCAGTCTCTATCTCTGAGCATAACCTGCCAATGACCTGCAGTCCTGCCTCTAAATCAGGGTTTCCCAAACTTGGGTCTCCAGCTATTTCTTTGGACTACACCTCCAATCGTCCCTAGCTAGCAGGATCAGTGGTGAAGAATGATGGGAATTGTAGTCCGAAAACAGCGGGAGGCCCAAGTTTGGGGAAACACTGCTCTAAAGGATTGATTCCTCCTTCACTTGCCATGCAAATGGGCCTTTTTATAGCCCCATTGTAAAGTCCACCCACCTCACACCCTTCCTGGGGTCCTGGATCATGCTCTACTCCCTGCTACATTTTTGGAGATAGGCAGGTAACATTCAGCAACGTCTAAGCGAATTACTAGAATCAGACAGGAATTAAATCACAACATTTTCCCAACAGGATCCCCATCAGTCTTTGCTGGAAGATGGTATTTACGTCCTCAGTAAAATGTTCCTTGGCAGATGAGCAATTGTTACCCTAACCACTGCAAAGTGGTCTCTGGATCTATTTTAAGCTGCATAATGTACTATTCAATATCCTTTTGATTATGGCAGAGATTTGAGCCTTTACTTGAAGAGCATGTCCCTGTGTGTAAGTTTTGTTGATGTGAGTACTGCAAATGTATTATTTACGACAGAGAAAAGTCCCCCCCCCCCCCCGCTGCCTCCTTTTGCTGTTTAAGGCAGCGCAGGTGCTTTTTGCAAGACCCTTTGCTGTGTCTCAGGAATGACTACAGCTCCACCTAGTGGGAAAGCATGTGGGCATTTTTCCTACATCCTGTTATCGCCAATTTCTTATAGCAAAGGTTCTCCATGTTTTAAAATGGATCTTGTTTTTGCATATTTAAGGCTTGTTCTTTTTAGGAAGCAGAAAATGGAGGGTGCTGTAAATTTTGGAGTGAGCTCAAGGAGATTTAGCAACAGCTCTGAAAGGTTCCCACTGCCTTATATCGTTTATTAGAAGAAACAAAAATAAGCCACATCTCAGTGGGACTCCAAATGCTTGCAGGCATCCCCGACTCTTAAAAAGGAATCTTCTGTATCTAGGGCAGATTCCAAAGTCACCAAAAGCCTTAGCGCACAGCAGAATAGACTTGATAATAACAGAAAGTGGGATGTTCCCAGTGCAGATAGAATAATAGAATTGTAGATTTGGAAGGAGATCTATGCTTGAAAATCTCTAATGAAGGAGAGTCCACAATCTCCTGAGGGAGTCTCTTCCACTGTTGAACAGCTCTTTCCATCAGAAAGTTATTCCTGATGTTTAGTGGGAATCTCCTTTCTTGTAACTTGAAGCCATGGTTCGAGTCCTACCTTCCAGAGCAGGAGAAAACAAGCTTGCTCCATCTTCCATGTGACAGCCCTTTTTTTAAAAAAATATTTTTTATTGAGTTTCTTTTCTTAGGGTCATAGACACAAGATCGAAGCAAGAAAATACTAGAAACAAATACAAAGAAAAATGATAAAAAGATTATTACAATCCAACTTTCAACAGTTTTTCCAATATTCCAAATGGACTTCCCCACATCCTCACGACTCTGCGTTCTTTGCAATAAAAGTTTCAGCAATTTGTTACCTTGTTTCTTAACTTACTGTATCATTCAGTTATTATGTTTCTAATTTCACAATATTATATCCCAACTCTGTACATTTAAAGTTAACATAATAAAATTGTTTCATATTTACCACCTCTTTTTTCTTGTCTTAATTTTCAGTTTACCTAATCAAGTTGCTAAAAGCAAAAATTTCCTAATCGTGCGTATTTCTTAACATTCGTACAACTTATAATGTTTTTGCAAACAGTCCTTAATTTTTTTCCAGTCCTCTTCCATTGTTTCCTCCCCCAAATCTCGGATTCTGCCAGTCATTTCAGCCAGTTCCATGTAGTCCATCAACTGCGTCTGCCACTCCTCCAGCGTGGGTAAATCTTGAGTCTTCCAGTGCTTTGCGATGAGAATTCTTGCTGCTGTAGTAGCGTACATAAACAAAGTTCTATCCTTCTTTAACACTTTCTGGTCCACCATGCCCAGGAGGAAGGCCTCTGGTTTCTTGGGAAAGGTATACCTAAATACCTTTTTTAACTCGTTGTAAATCATTTCCCAGTAGGCCTTCACTTTTGGGCAGGTCCACCAGAGATGGAAGAATGTCCCTTCTGCCTCCTTACATTTCCAACATTTATTATCAGACAGGTGGTATATCTTAGCTAACTTGACTGGGGTCATGTACCACCGGTATGTCATTTTCATAATGTTTTCTTTCAAGGCATTACATGCCGTAAACTTCATTCCGGTGTTCCATAACCTTTCCCAGTCTTCAAACATAATGTTGTGTCCAATATCCTGTGCCCATTTTATCATGGCAGATTTAACTGTCTCGTCCTGTGTATTCCATTTAAGCAGCAAGTTATACATTTTCGAAAGTGTCTTAGTTTTTGGTTCTAACAATTCCGTCTCTAATTTCGATTTTTCCACCTGGAAACCAACTTTTTTATCCATTTTAAAAACCTCTTGGATTTGAGCATAATGTAACCAATCCCGCACCTTATTTTTTAATTTGTCTTGGCTCTGCAGCCTCCAATTGTCTCCAATTTTTTCAATTATTTCCCAGTATTTTGGCCAGTAGGCCTCCATGTTAGGTCTTTTCCTGGCCTTGGCCTCCACCGGTGATAGCCACCTCGGGGTCTTGCCCTCCAGTAAGTCTTTATATTTCAACCAGACCGCAAAAATTGCTCTTCTGACAATATGGTTTTTAAATAGTTTGTGAGCTTTAACCTTGTCGTACCACAAATATGCATGCCAGCCAAAAGCATTATCGAACCCTTCCAGATCCAGGACATCAGTGTTCTCCAACAGAAACCAATCCTTCAGCCAGCAGAAGGCTGCGGATTCATACATGTGACAGCCCTTGAGATATTTAAAGATGGCTATCAAATCTCCTCTCAGTCTCCTCTTTAACAGGCTTGACACACTCAGTGCCTTCAAACGTTCCTCATAAGGCTTGGTTTTCAGACAGCTGTTGCAGCAAAAAACAACCACCACAATGCAGTGGTGTGGCTAACTTCTCACCCTTCAGATGTTGCTGGACTACAGCTACCATCATCCCTGACTAGTAGTCATGACAAAGAGGGCTGATAGGATCTGAAATCCAACATCATCTGGAAGACCACAGGTTCCCCATCTCTACTCCAGAGGAAGAGTGGGCACCACTGCCTTCACTCTGATTGGTTCCAGGGCAAGGCTTCCAATGAAGAAATATGTATGATGTTGGCACAAGCTATGGCAACTTGTAGGAGTGCTGTTGCCACTGGTGTTAAGTTTGCTACCAGCCTTACACCCTTTCACAGCCCCCTCTCCCAATGTACCAAAGTGTTCTTGGGTTTCTTTGCTTAAATTGAAGTTATAGCAGAGTTTAAAGCTTGGAAGCTGGAACTATCCAGTCCCACCAGCAGCTGTTCTGTCTCATTCTCATGACAGCAACATTGCTTTAAAAAGGTTAATAAAACACACAAAGGTCCCACTGGTAAAAGGGAGAAAAGGTTCTTTACCTGCGTCTTCTTCATATTTACAAGAATGGCTTTGGACTCTAAACTCACATGGTGGGAGCTAGTTCCATGGATGCCTCATTCAGGAGAGATAGAGTGATAGATAGAGGATAGATAGATAGATAGCTAGATAGCTAGATAGATGATAGATAGATGATAGATAGATAGATAGATAGATAGATAGATAGATAGATAGATGATAGATAGATAGATGATAGATAGATAGATAGATAGATAGATAGACAGACAGATAGATAGATAGATATAGATGACAGACAGACAGACAGACAGATATATATAGATGATGATAGATAGATAGGTGATAGATAGATAGATGATAGATAGATGATAGATAGATGATAGATAGATGGATAGCTAGATAGATAGCTAGATAGATAGATAGATAGATAGATAGATGATAGATAGATAGATGATATATAGTTAGTTAGTTAGATAGATAGATGATAGATTAGATATAGATAGATAGATAGATAGATAGATAGATAGATGATAGATAGATGATAGATAGATAGATAGATAGATAGATAGATAGATAGATATAGATAGATGAGAGAGAGAGAAGGAAAAGGTGTGTGTGTTTTGCAAGGAACCACAAAGTGTATTTATCCCTATCCGTTGGTTTCAGCCCTGCCTTCTGCTGAATGGAGGCATGCAAGTTTGCTTAAAATCAACAAATGTCACCTTCAACTTTGCTGCATGCTAAAGTTTTCCTTTGCAGGGCATTTAGCTCAACTCTGTTTATTAACAATATACCCACGACCTAACCATGTTGACTCTTGCTCTTGTTGTTGTCCGCCCGGTCCCCCCCCCCACCGCATCATTAAGTTTTGCAGATAGAGGGTTAAAAACAAAAACTTCACAAGTCATTGCATTCCTAGGAGGATCCCTCTCACATGCACAGACACCATCCTTTAAATCTCCTTCTTCTTTGTGGCAAAATGCAAAAGAGGATATAATCTGTTGGGGATTTGGACTCTGAGAATTGGCCTCCTGAGGTTTGATCATGGCGCTGGAGATGAATGGAGATGTATCAACTCTGACATCTCAAAGCTATGCAATTTGCTGTGAGAGAGAGGAAGGACTGGTGGATTCAGTGGAGGATGGGACAGAGACCTTTCAGTTTCTATTAGGGATGAGGATTCAGCCAAGCTGGCAGGAATAACTCTGCAAGTCCAAGAACGAAAACAAGGACTGCAGGTTCTTCTCCTGTTATAAAGACTGAAAGAGCCAGTTGCCATCACCTGTAGGATACAGTCCCATTAAAAACGAGGATTCTCAGGAGGAAACTTCCCAGGTGAAGAGAAATAGGCATGCACAAACACCTTTGCTGCATCATTATTATTTTTTTACCCACCACCATGCAATTTGGGGAAAACACCGCCTCTGCCAGTGTAAAGTAAAACCTGTCAGTGCCCATGGTACCTTCCCAATTCTCCCATTGCAGATGCTATTCACAGTCTCCCCCACTTTTTTAAAAAAAGGTTTTAAATTAACATTTAAATTATTTTCAATCCTTTCCTTGGCTACATTTCCCTAATAATCATTTCTTTCATGATTGCGTCCATCTCCTTATAATTGTAGCATCCCTCCCACTTTCTTTTGATTTCCTTTGATGCTCATTTCTCCCTCCATTCTTTCTTCAGTGAAGCCTAGCCCTCCTCTTGCCCTCTGGATCTAACTCCCTTCCACAGGTTAGTAGCTATTGATCCAACCATTCTTTTTCATCTTACTTCAGAAATTATTAAAGGCTCTGCTGCTTTTCCCTATCAACAGCCTCTTGGACTTCAGTTTTGTCCTATTCCTAGGTCAATTGTTTAACTCCCTTTTCTTCTCATGATTTCTCATCTTATCCTTTTCTCTCTAATTCATTCCTCCTTCTGAGAGGCATTTGTTTGCCTTCTGTGAGGGCAGGAAGCAGCTACTCATGATTGCCATATGATCTCTTGTTTCAGAGCCAGCGTGCTCCAGTGGGTAAAGTGTTGAACTAGTGCCCAGGAGACCAGGGTTCAAATCCCCACTCATCCATGAAGCTCACTGGGTGACCTTAGGCCAGTCACTGTGCCTTTCAGCCTAACCTACCTCACAGGTTTCTTGTGGGGATTAAATGAGGAGGGGTAGAACCATGTTTGCCACTTGGAGCTCTTTGGAGAAAAAAGTGGGCTATAAATGCATAAAATAAGTAAGATGGCATCCTTCTTGCACCTGAACAAATTGTAAACATGGGAGGGCCAGAGGGTGAATGCTGAGGGGAAGGCTAGGCAAGGGAAACATTCTGGCCCATATCATAGATGCAAAAAGGGCAGAAGGCCACAATGGCTGTCCCAGTCTGAGACAGGATTTTGGATCTAAGGAAGGAAAAAGGGAATGGGAGTATAAGAGCAAGAGAATCTTGTTTGGATGAAGCTATAGAACAGAGAGGAAGCAAGAGGGAATTGCTATGAACTCCTCAGCCCCTTCAGGATCCAGCATGATTTGGCAGCCCCAAATGGACCAGAAAGAGGAGGAAGACCCATTGGCCCATCTAAGCTCAGTACTGTCTACACCGGATGGCAGCAGCAGTCCAGGAGGTTGCCCCCCCCCCCCCCGGGCCGTCTGCAGAAACCAGACTCTGAATACCCATTCAGTACAGATCATTTTGAGTGGAGTCGTATTCTCCTGCCAGGGAAAAGAACGCTGGTGGCCGTGGTCCAATCCGCAACAAATTGCCTTTGTTCTTCCAATTAATTTCGCCTTCCACTTAGTGTGCAGCACATGTATAATTAGCTCTCCGAAATGAGAGGGAAATGTTGTTCTGGAAAAAAGCGTATGAAATACCCCAAAGAGACCGTCCAGCCGGCTCTCCCCAGTGTTCTCCATCATATCTGTTACCACTTTAATTACCAGTGAGCTGCCTTGTTTAAACTTATTTTATGGATGAGGCCTTCCCCACTATTAGGAAAGCGGCAATGTAGAAAAGTGGTGAGAAAAGTGTCACAGAAACTGCATTTTTCTGTATGGATCTGACATTGTGCATGTGCTCCCTTTAGCTGGGTCAGAAATCCCTGTTGTGTGAATGTCTGGATATAACATCCATGCGGTAGGTGGGCATGGGGAAAGAAATCAAAACATAAAACATTTCTATTTGGAAAAACCTTGGCTGGCTTTTTAAAGTCTTTTACTTGAAAACTCAAGCAGACCAGTTATTCCCCACCTTTTAACATGCAGTATGTCTGCTATATAGGCACTGTGGTGTAGTAGTTAGACTAGGATCTGGGAGAACAGGGTTCAAATCCTCACTCAGTCATGAAGCTCATTCAGTGACCTTGGACCAGTCACTGTCCCTCAGTCTAACCTGCCTCATGGGATTTATGTGAGAGTAAAATGAGGATTTTGTCTTCCTCTATCCTCCTCATCAGAATGCCAAGTTAACTCAGTTTCTGCACCAATGAAAGCTGCATTCGAACAGCCACAGATTTTGCCTGTAATTCTGGGAGATATGTGCTGCTCATGTCTCCTAATCTGAGGTGCCAACTGTTTCAGTTTCCTTGATTCAATTCTCTTAGTTGCAGCAAGCTCTAGAGAACATCTCAGAAACATCAATTCTTCCCCCACTTCTGCTTTCATTGTCAATTGTCAGTCTAGCAACTGTTTTAAACACAAACACATTCCCCCATACCCAACTGGTACAAATTTATGGGAATTTAGGACTAATGTTAGCTTTCTCTCAGATTCCCTTTTGTCCTCTTCTTATAAAAGGTTTTCAGAATTTTCAGCACTGGACAGTTCTCTGTCTACTACATCTTTGTTAATAATCTCACTTCTGATTTTATCCTGCCTGCTTTTAAACTGGCTGGATATATATTTACTACAGTCTTCCTCAACCTGGTGCACGCCAGATATTTAAGAGTAGCACTCTCATTAGCCCTGGACAGCTCAGCTTAGCTGACTGGGACTGATGGGAGTTGGAATGGGGGTTACCAATGTTGTGCCTTCTAGATGCTGTTGAACTACAGTTCTCATGTTGGCTGGGGCTGATGGGAGCTGTAGTCCAACATCTGGAGGGTGTCACATTGTCTACCCTAAACTAGAAGATGACAAATTAGATGAGGTTTCATTTGCTACATATATATTTCACCTTCATCCAATGGCATTCAGGGTTACTAAAGCAAACACAATTTTTAAAGAGTAGATTGGTGGCCTCTTTAGATCTAGATGTTGTCGGACTCCAACTCCTATCAGCTTCAGCTACCATGGCCAATGATCAGGAATGATGAGAGCTAGGGGTTCAACAACGTCTGGAGGGCACAGCGTTGGTTACCCCAGTTTTAGATACTGATGCAGCCTACTCTAGTGATTCCCTCTCACAATGGAACAATCACAAGTTCTTTTTAAGCTCCTGATCATTCCTGTTTCACCACATCCTTACCTGCCCCATGTCACATATGATGTCAGATATGGGGTGGGTAGATGTGATTGTGGGAAAACAGCTATGGATCAGGATCCGTGCCAGCCCAGATTGGCCCACTGTCTGGAGGCTCCCTGTCTTTATCCGAGAGCTCTATGGCCTGTTCTGCCTTCCCTCGGGGTATCCTGTGTCCTGGCTCCTACTTGAAGATCATTGACTTACAGCATAATTATTGCCAAGGTGTTTATTCCAGAATCCATTACAGTGCCCAGATGTAGATCAGACTACAGGGTACACAATTCAGAAGTTCATAGCAGAGCTCTAGGATACATGGCTAGTGTAAGACATTGTCTCAGCATTTGACATGCCCCTTGAGCTCCCCCTTTGGAGAGTGGGGTGGGCCCAGTAATTCACATTATTATCATCCCAAGCCTTGAAAGAGGGCAAGCAAACAAGTGCTCCTGCAAGTAGGCTGGACTTGCTCATGCTGTCGCAGCCAGCACTGCATTCTTGGAGATGAAGGCAAAGTTGATTAAATTGGTTTACTATCTGATCCAACCTCAGAACCTCCTCAGAGGTGTGGAGCACTTCTATGATGAGAGGCAGTGCCAAAGACAAGTCAGGTGGCTGCTCCTCAGGATGTCTGATGGTACCTTTACTTGACAACTGGCTCAGTCCCTCCCTGGTATACAGATCAATATCTCCCAAACCATTGGGCCCCACTTCAAGATCCACTTCCATGGCCTCATTGTTCTGCTCAGCCCTGTGAAGTTGTTTCCATGGGACTAATGACACCCAAAAATTTAAGTTACCCCTGGAAAATTGGTTGCCACAACAGTATTTTCTGTCCTTTGTTGGGCTTATTAGGTGCTGATAGCATAAGCTAAGTTGATGTACATCAATACCTTCCTGACTTTTCCTACTAAAAGGAGGTTCACATGCCATTATTATTGTTTTGCCACTTTGCAGAGTTCTATAAGCTGCTGAAGAGCATAACAATTTATGCAAAACAACAACAGCCCCAAAGCAAAGCAAAATAACAACAAAGAGTTTGAGTGCAAATTTGTTTCCTCCGCAGAATTTTATGCAGACAACAGAATCCACCTCTCCATGCCATTATAATCTGAGTATCCTTGGACTAGCTTTTTTATGACAGCACAGACCACAAACTGGAAAGGAAGAAAGTGGAAGAGACATAATTGCGCACTATCATTACTGAGCACTAAATGAACCCCATGGAGCATAATGCAGAGACGCATACTTCCTCATGGTGCCTTTAGTTCCCCAGGGGGGTCTGTTAAGTACTTTGTAGTTCTCTTCGCCAGCCTGAAAAGAAGCCACCACTGGGAGTAGAGCTTAATGTCCAAATTCCCAAATCATTTAGAGCAAGAAATATGTTCACGCTTGACTCATGGGGAAGCAGAAATGTACATATCAGAATTCAGGATGGGATGCCAGATAAACAGATAACAACTAAAGAGTCTCCAGTGCCTTTTATCAACCAGGCTGCACATATGATTTATGGATAACTAGCGATAAAACATTAAGGGAGTTTTGCTCTGGAAGCAAAGGTATGCTGGCCAAGGAGGAGCTGTCCAGTGCTGAAATCCAGGCAATTGTTTATAGCCTAAACAAAAGCAACCTCACTCTGCTCGTGGCCCTCCACGTTTTGTGGGACTACAGCACCCATCAGCCCCAGGCAGCATAGCTAATGGCAAGATATTATGGGAGCTGTAGCCCAACATTATATGGAAGAAATCTGACCTAGAGCATTGGCACTGAAGAAAAAGGGCCAATTTAAAGGCAATGGCTTCTGTCTCCTATTGTATGCATGGCTTAGTGGAGAGGGGAGGTAGGAGACAATGCAGCTCTGAGCCTTTTTCATCTGCCAGAGCTCCAGGATAATTGATGGGCCCCTTTTCTTGTGACAAATGATCCATGACCCATTATCACCCCCACAAAGAGCAGTAGTGTGTGTGTGTGTGTGTGTGTGTGTGTGTGTGTGATGATATGAAATGTATTAAGATCTGTGTAACTGCTATCCTATGCCTACTGTGAGTCAGCTCAACTGAACTCAGTGATGCTTTAACGAGAGATCTGTGGCTTGCCAAGGTCCAATATAACCTCTCTTGTAAACATGTTAGGATTTACATTGTTAGGGTGAAAGCAGGGACCCCATTAAAAAAAAAAGGAAAACAGCAACCAGCCTGTTTGATTTCTCCCCTCATTCTTTGACTTGCTTGTTATGTTAACCTGTCACAAGAAACTCAAAAGTCGTGGTATCACCTCAATTCATTTGCTAAGATCAGGGGGCTAGCTTAGAGGACATGGGGTAGGCTATGTAGCACACACAGCTCTGCTGTCCTACGCCTTACCTGCTGCCCATCCCCTGTATCTGCTGCCTTTGGCAGCTGCCTCACTCTGCCTAATGGTTGGGTCGGCTCTGCTCAGAGTTCAAGCAAATTGTTTCAAGTTCAGAGGCTAGCAGCCCATCCGCTGCTCCTTGAGAAGCTTTGCACAGAGGCCTTTCTCATTTTGCCTGGAGGGAGGGTTTCATCACAGCCGTGCAAGGCCCACTCATGGTTGCTGCAGGAAACATCTAAGAGGTAGGGTTATAATCTCGTCCTGGGTGTCTGCTGTTGCCTCCTTTGAATCGCAGCCCAGATATGGCGGCTGCTTCCTTTTCAGTACTCTTCTTCCCCTGTCCTTCATCTTTCACATGATTTAATTTCAAAAGAGCCACAGAGAGAGAGAGATCACAGCAAGCCTCGAGCCCCTTCGGAGCAAAGCAGAGGTTCAAACGGTGGCGTACAGAAGGATTTGTTGAGCCCTGTTCACTTCCTTAATGGTAAACACACTGCCTAGTTTAATGATCACATTTCAAATCCACATGTGGCCCATTAAAGTGGTAACATCAAAGCTTCAGTGTAAGAAGGCAACAAGATAAATAATTGGAACAGACTCTGTTTTTTTATTAAAAACAAGAAACAGGGACATCGTGCACTAGAGGGCAGTATCTGCCATAAAACTGCAATGTGGATTTATGCTTCTAGAGGATGGGAAACATAAAATCAGCTATGGCCAAACTCCAAGGAGAGGAAAACAGATGTCCCTTTGTGCCAGGAACCAGAACTGTCATAGGAAGATAGGAAACAGCCTCAGCCCAAGTCAGGCTACTGGAACACCCCGCTTGGTATTGTCTACACTGACTCACAATGGTCCTCCAGGATTTCAGGCAGGGATCACTCCAATCTTACTTGGAGATCACAAAGGGTAGATCAGGTTAATATGTCAACAGAGGTGGATCACCCATCAGGAATTACTAGGGTGAGCAGGTGAGTTTTAAGCAGGTGCCTAAATGTCAGTCATGAAGGCTTCTGCCTGCTGTTCATTGGAAACACATTCCAGGAACAGGTGCTGCCACACTAAAGGTCCTACTCTTAGTGTAGCATACCAATTTGCTAATGAGAAAGGATGGCAACCAGTCATGGAAGAACAATGCCAAGGGAATTTGAGTGCATTTAAAAAACAAATGAACAAAATAAAATCAATCTATGCTTTCCAAATTGAGGGTTTAGATGACCCTCTCCTCCCCAGTTGTGGTTGCTTTCCAATATAGGAATGTTAAAACAAAAGGTGCCAGTGTTGTGTAGTGGCTAGAGTGTTGGACTAAGACCAGGGATGCCAGGGTTCAAATTCTCACTCAACCACGCAGCTCATTTGGTGAGCCAGATTCTTAAGCTTAACCTCCCATGGCTCTTGTGAGCATAAAATGGGGAGGGAGAAAGCAAAGCACACTAACATGAGCTCCTTGAAAGAAAAGTGGGATATAAATAAAACAAAAACAACTCCACTTGAGAAGTCCAAATTACTCAGATTCACAAACGAGTTTTGTATTTTCAGTTGTAGCTCAGTGGGTTTTCATTGCAAAGAGCTGGTGCACCCAGCTGGGTGTCATGGAGCGCTGAGTAATCAGAGATCAAGTGGTGTGTTTGTGTGTGTGAATCAAGGCTGACTGTAATCGTGGAGTACATTGTTTTTGGTGTGGGCTGATTACAATCAGCTCTGTGCTATTGCTTTTTTTACTTCAACTGATGAACTGCAAAAG
The DNA here is from genome assembly GCF_964188315.1 of Podarcis muralis. Classification (NCBI taxonomy): domain Eukaryota; kingdom Metazoa; phylum Chordata; class Lepidosauria; order Squamata; family Lacertidae; genus Podarcis; species Podarcis muralis. The sequence goes on along the minus strand of NC_135661.1, from coordinate 37,058,649 downwards.
AAACATCAATTGCAAACTTGATGTTTCCAGGCACAATTCAAAGTGTTGGTGCTGACCTTTAAAGCCCCAAATGGCCTCGGCCCAGTATACCTGAAAAGCGTCTCCATCCCCATCGTTCTACCTGGACACTGAGGTCTAGCGCAGAGGGCCTTCTGGCAGTTCCGAGAAGCAAAGTTACAGGGAACCAGGCAGAGGGCCTTCTCAGTAGTGGCACCCGCCCTGTGGAACGCCCTCCCATCAGATGTCAAAGAAACAAACAACTATCGGACTTTTTGAAGACATCTGAAGGCAGCCCTGTTTAGGGAAGCTTTTAACATTTGTTGAATCATTGTATTTTAATATTCTGCTAGAAACTGCCTAGAGCAGCTGGGGAAACCCAGCCAGATTGGCAGGGTATAAATAATAAACTATTATTATAATATTATTATTACTTGTAATCTCAGGGGCAAATGGCACTTAATACAAGACATCTGTGATCAGAATTCCCATTCTAGCCCTTTCCACCCCACTCTGACCTGCTTTAGCTAAGGAATGAGGAACCTGTGCCCCTACAGATGCTGTTGGACTCCAAGTCCCATCATTCCCAGCCAGCATGTTAAAAGATTTGGGGTGATGCGAGATGTCACCAGTAGCAGTGTAGTGATCATGGTGCTTACCTGACCCGACAGTCACATCTGCTTACCGGGGAGGTGGAGGGAGGTCATCGAAGTGCAAACACATTGGCAGAATCAATCTGGCACTCCTGCTGATGTGTTTGCACTGCATGAAATTCCACACTGCCTCACCCTTCCTTCTCTAGTTCCTGGTAACCATCAGAGGCTCAACTGTCAGGAGGTTAGGTGAGCACAGTTGCCCCACCATGCCATCTGCTAATGGGTATGGAATCCTTCAGGCAAACCAAGAGCAAACAAGGGTTACAGTTTATGGTTTTTCTCCAGTGAGACAAACCATGGGCCTAACTTTGGACAGCACACTAAGCCAAACCCTGATTTAGCTCACAGTACCACTGGAGGAGCAATGTGGCCACAATCTCCTCTCCAGAAATCAGTGTGCTCACATAAAGCTGGTTTATTGCTATTTGTGAACTGGGGCACTGTCACAGCATACCTGCCTCACATAAGCATGTAAGAGTAATCAATCCCTTTTGTCTCAGACCAAAGGCTTATCCGGCTCAGCATTTTGGTCAACAATGGCCAGCAAGATGCTCCTGGAATGCTCAGAATCAGAATGACAAAGCAACAGCCCTTCCCCACTGTTCGCCCGCCAGCAACAGGTTAAGAGGTATAGGGCCTCTAAGCATGGAGTTTCCATTTAACTATTATAGCTAATAATATAATGCAGGAGCCTTGCTGGATCAGACAAAGGGCCTATCTTGTCCAACATCCTGCAGCCCACACTGGCTGACCAGATCCCCCTGGCCACCCCAGACCCCATGGCAGAATAATTATTCAGTGTGCAAAGACTTCCAACCAAATGTTATTCACTAAAGACACAAGATCCGCAGAGTGCATGTCCTACACACAGATCTAGCCTTATTTTAGAGCAATTTCAGCATTTTTATTAGACAGTTCTAACAGGACTGGAAAGTCTAAGGCTGGTGGTACACAATGCATTTTCTCCTATCTCCCTTTGCTTTCTTAATACACCTTAAGACTTCCTTGGCACCTTGAGTAATAACAGTGTCCACGTTATCACCACAACAGACATGAGATGTTTTATGAGTGGCACAGATGGTGAACAACAGATGATGCAGAGGGGTGGAGAAGTATCTTGCATGTTTTAGACAAGGTGGGGGGTTATTACAACTTCCAGCTAGTCACCCCAAAGAATCCTATCTTCCTCTCTTTATTTCTTGGTGCCTATTAACAAATGTTCATCTCCTAAAGGGGTTCTACTGCTGGGAAAATATATAAATGAGAAGGTTCCCAATGTCTTCTAGAGCCCCCTACAGCTATTAGCTTGAGTGGATAAAGACCTCTTACAGACCAATATGTGGCTCTTTCAGTTACAACTACGTAGATGGAATCCCACCTAGCTCACATCAGGCTTGCTGAGTCTTTTCACAAGCAAGCCAGTTAAATGGAGGGGCTAACCAGCAAGAGCAATTGACATATAACCTGGCCTGTCATGGGACAGGTTCTCTCTGTGCTATCAGCAGCTAAGTTTCAAAGCAAACATGCATGGGAGCTTATCATACGCCCCATCTGCATGGTATGTTTAAAGCAGTATCATGCCACTTTAAACAGTCAGGGATCCCCCCCAAAGAATCCTGAGGATCATAGAGTTCCAGTTGTTATGAGACTCCTTTTCCCCTCTCAGAGCTACAATTCCCAGCATGATTTATCAATCACTCTCTTCCTAGGGAACTCTGAGGCTATACTGTATAAGTATGTTGATGCAAAGTGTAGTGGATTCTTAGGCTGCAATCCTAATACACTTGTTTAGTAGCAAGCCCCACTGAACAGCAGGATTTTCTTCTGAATTAATATTTATAGGATTACACTGTTTAAGAGTTCTAGTCTTCCAGCTGTTGTTGGGAACTCCAGCCAGCATGACCAATGGTCAGGAACAATGCAAGTATGTGGTAAGGCCAGAGCTTCTCAATCTCTAGCATAAGGAAATGTTATATTTGCATTTACGTTTATCCTGGTGCAAATGACATTTGCTTTGTAGCGTGCTGGATTGGGGTTGCGGCTATCTTGTGCTAGAGCACCTACCTGCAGCAATAGGCCCTGTCTCCTTTGTTGCACTCTGCTGGGATATAAGATCAATCAATAGCAAGATCCTTGACCAGTGATTATTAAAAGTGATTGGTGGAATTCCCTTGGAGGGCACAAGGCACATGGAAAAGAGGGGGTAGTGATTGAAGGTGCAGGAAAGGATATGATCCTGAAGCAGGCGGGGCTATTTTTCAGTCACCAAGCCAAGACCCAGGTAGGCCCATGAAGCACAGGACCTTCACTGATTCACATTGGCTTTGGGATGGTCTTCACATCCAGCATCCCATTTAAAAAAGAAGGGAGCCCAGGATGAGCTGCTGGGATGTCACAGTAATACTTCCCTTTTATTTTATGAGGAAGGCAGAACCATCCACCCCCAGTTAATAATAGGTTTAAACAGGTAATCTCCATAGCTGGGAATAAACTAGCTTTCTAAAGGGATATCTCCCAACTGCAGAAGCCCATTCCCAGGGCAGAACTGCCTGCACCTTACTGAAATATGACCTTAATATATCATTTGCCCAAAACCACAAGCTGGTATCATGAAGAACACTGGCTGATAATAAGAAAACTAAAAAGAAGAGTTATGGTTCATGCAGCCTAAATCCCCCAGAGCAGATTGCTTGTTGTATTAAATCCATTACTAACAGGGCAACATACTGGCACAATGACAGATTTTAGAACACGATGTTTTCATTCTTGTACTCCAGTCCACAAAAGTACCTTACAAACACATGACAAATTTGTTGTGCAGGCTGATGGAAAGGACTAGTCTTTAGCCACGTCATTGAAAATAATTACAAAAAGGCCACAAGTAAAAATGTTTTCTTTTTCTTTTTAAAAGTGCGACCTCACAAAAGCCCACTCATAATGTTAGTATTTTCAATTCAATTCTTATCAAATTCTGCAATGCCATCAAATTCTGCTTAAACAACTGAAGTTTATAGAACATGTTACTTTGAAAAACTGTGTGAAACCCACAAATACACAAGAAACCAGAATAGAAATTGTTCCAAATCTAGCTATACAAGGTACATTAAGAATGCAAGTTCTACAGCAGTAGAAAAATGCGTTTACATATTAGCAGTTGAAAAACAAAGGAAAGAAAACAAAAAGGCCGTCTTCAAATCCCTGTAGGCTTGTAAAAACCGCTTCCTTCCAGCACCCATCGTAGATTATTGGCAAGCTGTTGAGGGGATTAAAAAGTAAGACACATTTATTAACAAGAATGCTACCAGAGAAAACTACCAATGTTCATAAGCAGTGTTAACAAAGTCTGCATCTAAAAATACTTTTAACTGAAAAAATAATGTAGCAAGTAGAGTCCAAGATTAGGACCAAGGATCAAAAACACTACTCAGCTATGAAGTTGCTAGTCCATGACCTTGTCCCAGTCACTTCCTCCCAACCCATCCTATCTCTTAAGGCTGTTATGAAAACAAACAAGAGGCAGAACTACATATGTGACCTTGGGGTTATTGAAGGAAAGAACACAAGGAGAGTCTGGCTGCTGAAGCAGGCCCAAATCCCATGTACTCCCACATTCTGCTCTCCCAGTGGCCAACCAGATGTCCCAAAGGGAAACCTGCAAGCGGCACCTGAGAGCAAGACAACTCTCCCTGCCTGCAATTCCCAGCAACTGGGATATAAAAAGCAGGATATAAACACTATAAACAAGCAAGCAAGCAAGCAAATGTTCTGACCATGCAGCCCTTAACGTGGGAGGGAGGCAGGCAATGTTAAATCTGAAAGGAAGTGTGGTTACATGCTAGCAGTGAACACATTTTCTGAATGTGGATTATTCTTGCGTAGCCAAAACAGAGCCATCCAAAATAATCCAGAGGCAGGGTTAGGGAATTCTCAAGAAAACCTTGGGGGAGGGGGGAAATATGGAAGGAAGGAGAGGCTCCCAAAACAGCCCCAAAAGGACTAAGTATGCTCAGTGGTCATGGAATGCCAGCTGATTTTGTGGGTGATAAGGGGAGAAAATCAGGGAGAGAAATGTAATGGAATATCCTGGAGGTGGCCATGGGTGTCTGGCACACTGAACAGGAGCCCTCCACACTGCAATAGTTTGTGGTAGGTTCCACTTGTTTAAGAACCTTATTAACTAGCTTGTTGGACCACTAAGCCAGGCCCAACACTGGCCACTGTGGTTTCTCTGTAGCTTGCAAGCAGAGCATGAGGTGACAGCTGTATCCTGCCAGCTGGTATTCAAAGAGATATAGCTCTATAGGCTGTATAGCGCACAAGTGACTATTGTTACTATCAGCTGTTTCTATCAACAAGACTCTTCTCCACGCAGCCACAGCTACACCTGGTGGCAAGAAGTGCCATCCATTTATTTCTTCTATTTACAACCTACTGCCAATAATACTCCAGGAAGTATTATTCTATTAAACTTAAGACACTCTGGAAAACTAGGGCATGGCACCCATCCAGTGTTTAGCAAGCCAAGGTCTATTTAGCTTTAGCACTGTATGCATCTGGTGTGTGAATCAGCTCCTGTTCTAAACAGAGGGGTAAATTGTTCCAACCTTTGAAAACAGACAGTCCAAGCCTAGCACTCTTTGATACTTTCAGACCCAATTAAAATACAGGTCTACTTTTAGTTTTTTTCTGGTAAAGGGGTGGTGAATTAGTAGCTCACCAGATGCTGTTGGGTGCCAACTCAACCCCAGCATCATGGCCAATCATCAGGGACAATGAGAATTGGGAGTCCAGCAACATCTGGAAGTTCATGGGTTCCCTATCCATTTTAGCAGGTATTTTCCCTCTCTCTTACCAGAAGAAGAAAACAAAGCAATGTAAGATTGTGGTGCTGGTGCAGCCCATCTTATCCCCTTCATCTGGGTTCCCAATCCACCAGCTGAAGCCACTCTGCTTAGCCTGCCCGCTCCCAGTCCAAAAAGATAGTTTCAGCTCTCAACATGTAGCCCTGCTTAGCTTGTTCTGCAGACACTGAACTCATTTGAACATGATTCTCACTTGATGTTTTAGTAGCAGGTGCCTTGTTCTCGCCTTCCAGCTCCTCCACTCCAGCTTGCGTCATGAGATCTGCAATGTTCTTCTCCAGGTCGTCAATACGGCAGCTCATGTCATCAAGTGAATCAAGTTAAAGAAAACAGACTAGAGAAATGCAAAAGTGGAGAGACACCACCTGAACCTCAGAAAGCCTAGACAATGATGTTTTTATAACTAAGTAAATTGGGCCTCATTATAAAAATGAATAAAAAAGATTTCAATGCTTTGTGGAACTAGCACTGTTACAGGGGCCACATATAACACATCCTACACTTGTAAGAAATTGGTATTTTAGTGTGGCAGCATCTATGCTTTGGAAGTCTTGCTTATTGAGATCAGGGAGACGCCTTCACAGTACTCTTTTTGGTCCCTGCTAAAAATGTCTTTGTTTAGATATGCCTGCCCAGATATTTAAAATGTGGTGCATTTTTAGTTTATTGCTTGGTGTTTTTTTTTTAAAAAAAATCATGAATGTTTTACATTGTTTATACTAATAATTTTATTGTTTTATTCTCTTTGTAAACTGCTTTTTTACAATCAAGCAGTATATAAAAGTAAGAACTGCTCAGCACCTGCTGGAGCACTAACAGCTTTAGAACACAGTAACACACGCAGGACATGAGGCCTCTTCTACAGTTGCTCCCAGATGACCAGTACTCATCAAGTTGTTATGGCTAGTAGCTATATGCCAAGAAATCATCATTCACTTCCTGCAATCCTGCCAGGAAAGACAATCCTGGGCTGGGGGAGAAATAATATATTATCTGGTATATAACAGCCCTCTACCTTCCCTTCCTTTGTCCTCAAAAGTTAGGCTCCATCACATAATGTTTTAACCATCACTCACTCTTCCCAGGGAACTCTGGAAAATGCAGCTCTGTGAGGAGAGATGGAGTCTCTGAATACTTCTTAGCACTTTTAACAATCTACAGTTCCTAGGATTATTTGGGAGAACCCATGACTGTTGAAAATGGTATGATACTGCTTTAAATATGCAGTCTTTGAAGGAAACAAGTCATTCAGGGGATTTATAGAATTCATCCATTCTGTATATCAAACAAAGAGCTCTGTTTAAAAGATGGAAAACCCAAAGGATATTCCGGCCAATAATCTGGTCAGACATGGTTTGAAACTTGTCCTGCATTTGCTGCAGCAGTGTCTGCACCTGATGAGAAAAAAAGAAGAGTTTTGCTTTAAACAGGAATTATCTGGGGCCACAGGATTTTAATTTCTTAGCCCCCGGGTGCAGTATTTAACCCAAGGGAGGCGTTTTGCTCAATGCTAAGCCCTGCAAGTGAAATGTTTCCATTACAACTTCTGAAAGTGAACACTGGGTTCTGACAAAGGTCCCAAGCATACTTGAGCTATGAAACATTAAATGAAGTTCTGAAGGGTTAGTTTTGTGAAAATATCTCTTCTCGTGGAAACTGCCAGGCTGGCAAATAGCAAATTATTAAGCGTGGCGGGGGGGGGGTGTCTTGTCAATCCAACAAATATAAAATTGCATAGAGCATCACCACTGATAAAATATTATATATGGATGTTTCAATGCTAGGGTGGGATCCCATGAATAAGGATACAAAATGCATCCTGAAATATGTTTCCATAATGCTCTGGGCCCAATTCAACGTTTTGTAGCCTGAGGTGGCCAAGACTGTGACTCCCCACTACACCACATACAAAAGGTGACTGGACTGCAGCTGAATCCAACTTTAATGCTGGTGACAGGATAAGAATTGCCAACACTAGTATGAGGGCAGAGCACCAACTTAGCAAGCCAAAGGGTAGGGCATGCACCACACACACAGCCCTGTCCTCCAGAATCCTATATTGGCTCCCTGTCGCTCAGCATCTGCCCCTACCAACTTCATTGTAGGAAGTACCCTAATAGATTGTTGTATTCTAAATATTAGTATTAGTGAATCTTTGTTACTTCCAAACTGCCTGGGAAGGATCTGCGTTCTGAAAGGCAGGATGTAAATAAATTTGTTATGTACATAGTGTATATGTAAGAAAAGGGAGGGGGCAGAATGTGTGTGTGTCTTAGGGCAGATTACAAAAATACACTATATTAAAATATATACATTATATAATATCCATCATATATACATTTCTCTCTCTGTAGTCATTAACATAAACAGCATAGAGCAGCCCCTGCCCCAAATATCCATAGAGGCCGCACCCCACCCCAATGCCACCCCCAATCTCTGTAACAAGCAGAGCCCCCCTCGGTTTTCATGGCAATCAGACCCGCCCTGACCACTCCTGCCCTCGTCTCCATGGCAACCCCCACTGCTAGGTAGGCCCGCTTCTCTCTTCTCCATGGCAACCCTCTCCCCCACTTGAGTAGCCCCAGTCGGTCTCCATAGCAACCGAAATCCTTTCCCGCCCGCTTCCTGCATTCCCCGCGGCTGCCTTTTTTTCCGCCTCACCACGGCGGTGAGGTCTTGCACGGTCTTGGGGTCCGTCTCGGCCATGTCGGTTCTCTCCGGCTCCAGCCTCTTTCCCCTCTCCAGGCCCGACTCCAGAAGGCGCTTCCGGCCTCGCCTACGAGATTTCTCCGCCCTCTCTCGCTGCTCCGAATCCCCAGGCCTCGCGAGACAAAACGAACAGGACGAGGTCGAGAGATTGCAATGCATTGTGGGATTCGTAGTTCGCCCCGTTGGACGCCCTGACAGGTTTGTGTGCGTGTGTTTTGTTAATATAAATTATTTTCTTGTATGTGGTTGTGCTTAATTATTATTTTAAAATTGCCTTTTGAAACCCGTTCTGGTCAAGAAGCAGGATTAAAAAAAAAACCCTTTCATAAGTAGGAGCGGGGAAAGAGGCAGAGCTTGATGGGAAATGGAGTGTTTTTAACCATCCAGCGGAGTGGCCTCATAAGGGGCGAATAGCATTGTGGGGAATGTAGTCTCTCTGGTTCACAGAGGAAGGAACATTTAGGGCACTCACAGTCTAAACTCAAAATAGGAAACCGCGAAAGGTCGTACCGCTCTAGACCTTTCATTTCTTTGTTGACCTATCTTCTGTATCCTTTGCATTAGGAATCTAGAAAGTCTTTAGATTTGAGATCAGAAGCGATCAAAAGGACTCCAGTAAAATGTGACTCTACTCTTTTTGCTGTCTCTGTGGGGCCAAGAGCTAGGAGATGAGCACTGTGGGAAATGGAGTCATGGGTGTACTGAAGGTATCAGGAGCAGGCAGGTGTAAACTCAGAAGTGATAGGGTAGCCACTTGCACATCACCCGCCCCCCTAAAAGGACAATGATTTGCATAACATTTGCACATACGAATTTATATTTATAGATGCAGATTTTAAAATAAGTTCTACAATTGCTAGAGAAATAAAATATATTTTAAATAGAAATGCAGTCATCTAACTTTAAGCTACATTTGGACCAGAAAGCCCTTGAAATAGTGGACACCATCCCGCAGAGAAATGTCTGGGTTGCCAAATTAGAAGCATCCCAGCTGCAAATAAAACATTTTGAATGTGTTGTAAAGTGCAATATACAATTGTGACACTAGAGGGCAAAGGTGAGCTATAGCAAATCCGATGCATTTTTCAAAACGATTTTTTTTTTAAAAAAAAGCATTTTCAAAATGTTTTTAACATGTATGTAGATTCCACTCCAGACTCCGAGATTTCAGGACCCAAACCTGGGACATAAGGGTACCCCCTCATGAAGTCATGGAGTGGTATCCGGAGATGGAGGTTAATTGAGAGATGGGAACAAAGGAGAGCAGACCCCCACCCCCACTCTTGGAGTACCTGTGCTATAATTTGCAGCCAGCTCCTGTAGCTTTCCAGGAGCATCATCCATAACTCAAATGCTGGGTATAAGTTTCCAGTAAATTGAGATTGTTTTTTCTTTATCGTTTCCACCATCATTTTATTTTTGCCTTCTCTATTAGATTGTATGTCACAGATGCAGAACCTGTGACCCTCCAGATGTTGTCGGACTGCAACTCCCATCAGCTCCGGCCAGCATGGCCAAAGGTCAGAGGATGATGAGAGTGGTAGCGCAACAGCATTTGGAGGGCTACAGAATCCCTGTCTTTGGTGTATGCCATTGTTACAGGAAATTGCCTTGATGCCATCCTGGTGCTGCTTAGAATAGGTCTCCCTCTTCATCCTTACACAGATGGCACCAGCTGGCAGAAATATGTGCACCATCTAAAAGCAAGCAAGCACAGTCCTAGACGGATATGCAGAGCAATCAATTAATTTGATTGAAACTAGAATTATAGAGATGGGAGGTACATCTGAGATCATCTAGTCCAATCCCATGCTGATAACGTTAATCAGCTGCTATGACATCCCTCAATGGTAACCATCCAGCCTCTGTTTAAACATCTCTGACAATGAATCTGTTTTAGATTTATTTTCCTTGGGGAATCTTTTCTACGTTTGGTTAGTCAAAGAAGCATTGTCAGTCCATTTTTATTTGACTGCAGCACATGAAAGTTTGGAAACGTAATCCTGCTCCTTATTTTGATGCTTTGAGCATAGACTTTCATGCTGTGCAGGTAATCTGGAATCAAAAGGGGAAGCCATCTGTACAAACAGTAGATTCTGCGGTGAAAGATGATCTGAGTAAGGTTATGCAGAGGTTGGGCACTGAAAACAATATATGTGATTAATGTGCAGTAGGGACTTTCCTTCAGTGTTATTTTTTATTATTTCTAATGCAAAGACGCCAGTTGATTAAAGAGTTTCTGTTTTTAATAGAAGAACTGCTACCTGCGTTTAAAAAATAAAAGTTGTGTTGCAATTGCTTTGGAAGGCAATCTGCTGAGGCCATTGATTCCTTTGAACTCATCTGCTGATATCATGTAGTCAATTGCCAACTAAGGCTACCACACATTTGTTGGAGGCTGTGCACGTTTTTCCATAGCTCATCAAAGCAGCCTCTTTCATTGGGTTGCTTACTAAGCCCCTTTGTCTCGCCTACTTTATATCCTTTTAGTTAAAACTTAATTGCCACTTGCCTTCTATTGATCTTTCTTAATACAGTTTGCTGCTTTGGGGATGCTGTTGTGCTCAACAAACCTATTCTTCACATTAACCTATAATCTTTTGTCTTCACATAATTGCATCCCTGCAATAACGGGCTGGAGAAACAACTGTCCAAAGTTAGCATTCACTACAGAGTTGCGAGTAGTCTAGATTTACACCCACTATAATCAATGTATACTGTCCAATATTTCTCCAATGAAAATTGGGACGTCCCATTCCATAATGATAATTTTACTATTTAAACCCCACACATCTTACTGAGTTGCCCCAGCCACTCTGGGCAGCTTCCAACATATATAAAAACATAATAAAACATTAAACATTAAAAAAACCTTCCCTATACAGGATAGCCTTCAGATGGCTTGGGACTCAGATAACTCCATACCCTCCAACATTTCTCCAATGAAAATAGGGACATCCTAAGGAAAAGTGGGACATTCCAGGATCAAATCAGAAACTGTGACGGCTTTTCTAAATCAGAGACAACCCTGGAAAATAGGGACACTTGGAGGGTCTGTCAATGGAGTTATATTTCTTGAATGTGGAGAAGCAGTAAAATAGTAGTCAGAACTGAATTTGGCTACTATCTATTCTAGAAACATCACCACCTTTGTCATCTTTCTTATAATGTGCCTTATCTGCTTAAGTGTGCGCAGGACACAATTCAATGTGGCCTACAAATCCAGAATCCTATATGGCTAACTCATTCTGTGAGTGTGGACCCCTTTGTAGCCAAAACAGCCCACTCTCCTTGCACAAAAGAAAGATATCAGTGTGTTTGTGGGAACCCCTAGTATAAAGGTAAAGGTAAAGGTACCCCTGCCCATACGGGCCAGTCTTGACAGACTCTAGGGTTGTGCGCCCATCTCACTGAAGAGGCCGGGGGCCAGCGCTGTCCGGAGACACTTCCGGGTCACGTGGCCAGTGTGACATCGCTGCTCTGGCGAGCCAGAGCCGCACACGGAAACGCCGTTTACCTTCCCGCTAGTAAGCGGTACCTATTTATCTACTTGTACCCGGGAGTGCTTTCGAACTGCTAGGTTGGCAGGCGCTGGGACCAAACGACGGGAGTGCACCCCGCTGCGGGGATTCAAACCGCCGACCTTTCGATCGGCAAGCCCTAGGCGCTGAGGCTTTTACCCACAGCGCCACCCACATCCCTTAACCCCTAGTATAGCAGCTCAATAACAACCAAACATTTCATTAGGCACAGAATGTTGACTGGCAGTGGAAATCACAGGAGAGGGGAAATGGAATGGAGTATCTTGGCAGGGGGGCTGGCTGGCTAACAGACAGGCGGCTGGCACACTGAACTGGAGCACTGCACATTGCAGCTTTTTGTTGCAAGCCCCAGTTATAAACCATTAACAATCAAATCCCCAAAGTCATACTGAAATCCAGAGAGCTGGCACAATCCACAAAAGGGAAACAGGAAAAAAATAACATCCCTAGAATGCTCTAGAAATAAGGCAAATTTTGACTTGTGTGCAGAAGAAGAAATGTGCAGAAGCCAGGTGAATATTTTTGAGGAGGTGTCATGCTCCAGGGGATGCCCCCAAGGGACCAGTTACAGCATACTGTATATAATACTTCACCAAAGTACTCGCCAATGAGGACAGGGTTGCTGGTGCAGCACAGTCCAAACCACAAGGCTGAGCGGCAAATAAGGTAACTCCCGGTTCAGATCTCATATCCGCTGTAAGTAGGCTTAAGCAAGCTTCTCTCTCAGCCCCCCATCTGCAATATATTACACCGGTACCTCGGGTTAAGTACTTAATTCGTTCCGGAGGTCCGTTCTTAACCTGAAACTGTTCTTAACCTGAAGCACCACTTTAGCTAATGGGGCCTCCTGCTGCCGCCACGCTCGCTGCCAGAGCACGATTTCTGTTCTCATCCTGAAGCAAAGTTCTTAACCTGAGGTACTATTTCTGGGTTAGTGGAGTCTGTGACCTGAAGCGTATGTAACCTGAAGCGTATTGTCAGGGAACTGCCATCAGTGCCGGAGGGAGAGAGCAAAAGCCAGAGGGATTCCAGAGAGCGTCCAGGGATCGGGAGAAGCAGCCCATCTTCTGGGGAAGAGAATCAGCATAGCACCAGGGGAGAAGGGGGGCAGATGGGGGAAGCGGCGAGGCGGTCCCATGACTCCTTGCCTGGGACCAGCAGGGAGAGTAGGGGTCCCCCGCTGCCCACGCCCTCCTTGCGCAGAAGGCTTTCGTGCAGAGAGAGTAGGAGGAGACTAGGCGTCAAAGAGCTTCTTTGCTGGAAGAAGTTTAAGAAACGCCCACTGACGGATTCTGCCAGCGATTGAGTCAGCCACGGGTGAGTGGCTGTCTGGACAGAAAAGGTTCACTTAGGCAACCCAGCCAGGTGTTTGCACCCAGCCGGGGAGATAAGCACCGGCTTACGCACGAGCAACCCCCAGAACCATTACACGTATGTAACCCGAGGTACCACTGTACTTTACAGCAGGGGTAGCCAATGTGGTGCCCTCCAGATGTTGTTGGACTCCTTGGAGTCCAACAACATCTGGAGGGCACAATGTTGATTACAGTGGTACCTCGGGTTACAGACACTTCAGGTTACAGACTCCACTAACCCAGAAATAGTACCTCGGGTTAAGAACTTTGCTTCAGGATGAGAACAGAAATCATGCTGCGGCAGCGGAAGGCCCCATTAGCTAAAGTGGTACCTCAGGTTAAGAACAGTTTCAGGTTAAGAACGGACCTCTGGAACAAATTAAGTTCTTAACCCGAGGTACCACTGTACTCCCATGTGTAAGGCTTATAAGCAGATGAGGTGTGTGCTTGGAACACCTGAAAATGCAATGTAGATTGTAAGCATCATCATTATCACCATTATGCTGAAGGTGGGCAAAAGGATATACAAGAACCTTGGCTAATACTGACATTCACAAACCTAAATGCTGTCCAGGTTTGCTCTGTATTCATCTAAGAAGGTCTCTGAGAAAAGCAGAGCATCCGTAGATGTAATTTAGGATAGTGTTGAGCTGGGGGGGGGGGGCGGGATCATCGGCTGAATGTTACCCTGTTCCTGAGCTCTTAAAACCCTGTCCCAGATGGAATTAACCTGGGTTGACATGACATTTGAGCAATGCCGCATTCTCTGCTTTATCACTTCAGTTAGTTTCCTATACGTTGTTGCTGCTGCTGCTGCTGCAGTAGCAGCTGTCCTCAGATGGGCACCTGGGAGTTTGCCATCTCCTGATGCCCAAAGGCACCCTGAAGGAAAAACAGAGAGAGATAAAAAGCAGCAGCCACAGCATATATGGATATATTTATTTTGTAAAAATTAGTACCGTCAATATCATTTCCACCAGTGATCATATGTGGGAGGTAGGGTGGGGACAAGGACTACTATCCTCAATGGCTATGTTTTGCCTTCACTGTCATATGCGTCTGAATACCATCTGCTGGGAATCACAAGTCGGGAGAGCATTGTTGATCTGTGGACCTGTTTTCAGGCTTCCTATTGGGGTATCTGACTGGCCACTATGAGAACAGAACGCTGGACTAGATGGGCTCTTGACCATGATCCAGCAGGCCTCTTCTTATATTACTATGACCCAACAGAATTTATTCTGTGTCTAGAGGACTGCTTTAATCACTCTAAATAGAAAATGGATTTGCACACCACCACAAAGTGCAAATTCTTTCAAAATGCAGTTATCTTAAGGGTAATCTGGCAAGCACTGCATGTGGGAGGCGGGCAGAGATGTTAGTGGGTTGAGTTTGCAGGATTGCGTGGTTCACTGTGTGAACTCTCTCCCTACCTACCACACTTTTTCTTCCCCACCACCACCACAGTACGATTTCCCCCTTCAGGGCTTACCATGGACCATTGGGAATCTTTGGCCCACAAGCCAGTTTGGACCCAGCACAAGTCTGGGTTTGACCCACAGATCCATTTTTCCCAAACCATAAAAACCTGCAACCTGCAGTGTTGCAAGTCACCACCCATCAGCTCTCTTGTTCTAAGGCAGGCTTCCTCAACCTCGGCCCTCCAGATGTTTTTGGCCTACAACTCCCATGATCCCTAGCTAGCAGGACCAGTGGTCAGGGATGATGGGAATTGTAGTCTCAAAACATCTGGAGGGCCGAGGTTGAGGAAGCCTGTTCTAAGGGATGCTAATTGGAATGCTCTTATTGCCAGAGAAATGTTTCTATTAAGTGTCATGCAGCACAGATCTAAAGCCGGACAGTTTGTTGAAATTTGTTCAATACTAGCATCTCAAAAGGGAAATTACATTACTGCATTTTGTGCAAGAGAAGCAGCATTTTGGTGATTACTTTTAGATCTGCTAGATGCCACTGGCACGTAATTTATCTGTGCTTTGTGTAGTTGGTGCTGCGTGTCTTGTGTAGCAACTAAACTGCAGAGTCTGTAAGCTGCCGTTTATGATTCCCGCATAAGAGTAAGATCTAGCAATTCATAAGGTTTCTTTAAAACAAGAAACCTGCTGTGAGACTGTGTTTTACATAAGAACCTCTCCAGGGAGGCGCATTGGTGCGCAAGGAGATGGGAACCGGAGGAAAAAGTTCTGCAAGGTCATTCCTTTCCTAGAAGCCCTGATTCCCAACATTGTGCCAGTGGGTTCAGTGGTGCCTTAGAAGTTATCCCTGGGAGCCTTAAAAGACTCTAACCTCTTCCACTCCCTGCCCCCTTGGTCATGAGGTGGTGAATGTGGTTATATTTTTCTTCCTTGAATAGTACATAGAATTGAAGGAGAAAGTTGGAAGAGTGGTGCACTTTCAGCTCTATGTGCTTTTCATGACTCAGATAAATTCTGCTGGATCTGACTTTTGCCCAGATCTCTTGGGAAAGCTGAACGGGGCTGGGGCTGTGTGTGTGTGTGCACGCGCGCGCACACACACACTTTCTCTCTTAGTGTCTCATGGCATGGCAGCTGATCTGAGGTAGTGGGAGATAAGTGACCAGAGGGGGTGGCACACACAATACTCACTCAGATATCTAAATTTGCCTATAGGGCTGAAAAGGTTGGTAACCCCCTTGACTGCTGGCTGATTTCTCTCCCATGCTCTTTCTCAACTTCCCACTCTGATTCTTCATCCAAGAAGTGAAGATTTTGTTCATAAATGTATGGAATGATTTTGTTCTTCCCTGTATTACATGTCACATGCAAGCTGCAGAAGATGAGGGGCTCAGTTGAGAAACCACCAGTTTTTTTGCACCTGTCCTTGAAATTTTCCATCCTGGCTGGTTATAAGAAGAACCTGTAACTAAGAACTTGTCCCCAAGTTTGTCCTCCTCCCTCCAAATCCATTTCCCTTTTGTGCCATGTCTTTAGATTGTAAACCAGAGGGCAAGCACTGTCCTTTGTTTATTGTTCTGTAAGCCACTTTAAGAACCCTTTTTGGCCAAAGAGCAGGCTAAAAGTTATTTTAAAGTAAGATATACAGTGGGCCCTGAAAGAAACAATTGCAGTGTCTGTTCAGCCAGCCATGCTCTTATCCAACAGCTCATTCCATTCCCCTCTCCCAGCATTCCATGGTTTGTTCAATCCTCATTAAGCTGTTGTGGGGCATCTCTTTTGTGTGCAGAAGTTCCCCAGCTCAAACCACAACATCTCTAGTTAGGGCTGGGGATGTCTCTCATCTGAAACTCTGGAGACCTGCTTCTAGTCAATGTGGACAATACTGAGCTACATGAACTAATGGTCTGACTCAGAGTAAGCCAGCTTCCTTTGTCTTGGTGGTGGTTTCTTTGGGTTTTGTTTTTTGCCACTTCAGGTATTTCTATCAACATTTTCTTTTTTTGTACTTTGCAAGCATCAGGGTTGTCCCACTGCCTCCTCCATATCCCAGTGGCCACATTTACCTCCATTTCTGTTGGCACTCACCACCTGAGTTTGCTGTTAGAGGAAGTGATCTCCTATTCTATCATGAAAAAGCTGAGAAAGGTCAAGGTGTCTGAAGGTGCGCAAAGCTTGTGGCAGTGGAGATATTTGGAAGTGACACTTGCAAATATTTCAGGTTCTGAAATATTTGCAGGACGTGCCATCAAACCCTGGGAAGGCATTTTAAGATGACACTCACTATTTTCTTTGTTTCGTCTCGGCAACTTGAATCAAAGGAATCCAAAACTTCTTGGAAGCATGAAAATGAATTTTTAATACATCAATTACGATGTGGGTAGTCAAGGGTGGAAAGTATTAAGGAGAAAGCAAGTAGAACCCATCCATAAGCCTAGAAGGGAGGAGGGATGTTCCTTGAGGGCTTTCAAATATAAATGAAGTTGTCGGAGTAACATTAACGAAAAGAATATAATTAGAAATCAACAGGCACAGAGGAGAAGGGGAAACAACAAGCTGAACTCAGCCTTTTCATGAATCACATAGCACTGAAATGAAAAGCTCAGGAGTAGGAGATGAGATACAAGACTAAGGCAAAAATAATGATGATGTCTAGGGGGGAAAGAAACACTACTCTTGTTTTTTCTTCAAATCCTACAAATATTTCAAGCTTTCCAATTGCTTTTCAGTAGGGATGGGTGAATCTGTCAATTTTAGTTTCTCTATGTCTCTCATTTCCCCCATCTTATTTATTTATTTACGAGCACAATTTCTATACCGCTTAGTATATTTAAAAAATACATATCTAAGCAGTGTATAGAAAACCAATGCAACAACTGACAACGTAAACAACTACCAATGTACACAGATATAAAACTGTTATATTCATACAAAGTTAGTAATAAATATAAGCCAATATCAATTCATTTACATTCTGACACATCCTCCCCTCTCAGCCTCCTGGCTCTCACTCAGGACTCCACCCACCCAACTTGGCTCTCACCCAAGGACCAATCAAACTCTTAGCTCACTCACAAAAGTCTTGCAAAGAGGAAGGATCCTGGAAACTGCTGGTGTCACCCTTGTCTCTCAGTCTAGGTTTGCTAGAGTGGGTGGAGGTTTCTCAGTCTGCCCACAACTGTGTCCCATTCAGCAGTCAACTGCACTCTCTAAAGTCCCCTACATGTGAAGACAGCCTCCAGCAGCAACCAATAGTAGGTTGCTACATGCTGCAGAGGGAAATGAGGGGCAGATGGAGCTCACCAACCTGGGAACATCTAGAAGAAGGAAATCTCTGATCCTAAACCTCCACTGCCTTGCAGGACAACTTTGGGAGAAGTAAAGACTAAGGAGTAAAGCCTCCACAAATCTGCAGTGCAGTCCCTAAGATGGTTGGATGGCTCCTTGTGCGCCTCCTTCCGGCAGATTTTGCAGCTAAGCTGGTGCCAAATGCATTGCTCAGCTTTCCTTTGGGGGGTCCCTCTCAGCAAGGCCCAGGACCCCCATACACATTGCCCAGGCTTGTGCCCTGAGAGGTCACCTTGGTGCTGCTAAATGCAGCAAAAGCAACACAGAAGGCAGCAGTTATGAGTTATGAGTCTCTGCAGCCACAGCAGGCACTGTAATTCTCCAACAGTTTCACTCACCCCCAGAGGCACACTCCATTGTCTCTTGAGACAGATGGATGACAACAAGGATGATGCAAATGAACATGAACTTCTTCCCCATCATTAATTTTCAAGTTATGTTCTTGGAAGCTGAAGCTGATGTATTTTTCTGCTAGGGCTTGTTAGCATAACAATGCTAATGAACGATGAAATTATACTCGATTTATTATCGTCTCCTCTCTACATCCATGCATTGTGATATCCATGGGAAGGTTACAGTGTGTCATTAAAAGTGATAGGAGTGATGCAAGCTTTCAGCATGCCTAATGATATCAAGGGGGATTTCAGATATAAATGCAGACTAATTAAAGGCAGGAAAGGTCTTTGACTGTGAATCACAGGCCAGCAATTCTAGGCTCAGGGATGGGTAACCTCATACCTGGGGGCTAAAGGTGGCCATCCAGACTTTTCTTTGTGGCTCTCAGGACTCTCCCCAGACATTACTATCCCTGCTTAAGGGCTTTTACCTGGCCAGAATGTGTCCTTGTGCTGTGATAATTCTTCTTGACTGCCTAGATGGATAAATGTGTGTGTTTGACCATTGACTTGTACATGGCTGGAAGATAGCCTGCCATACAAAGGTCACACCCATTGCTCCGAATAGTTTTTGCTTCTGGCCCTACCTACCACTGGCCTTTGGTCCCTGCAAGGTTACCTACAGAAGGAGAAGTTCCTCATCCCTGCTGTGGCCCCTGGCAGAGAGAGATTCCTGGTCTTAGAAAGGGAGATGTGATGACAGTGTCTCCTTCTCTATTGCTGCCACAGTCTCTGTTCTCCTGGCCCTACCAGTGTCAGGGCTCTGATGTCCAAAATGGCAGCATACAGGGGCAGATTATGGAAAATAGAAGATTAAGGGATCACTGAAAGTCTGCCACACACAATATGGAACAAGCTTGTTCTCTCTTGCACTGGAGAGGAGGACTGGAACTAATAGGACTGGAAATGATAGGGATCCTGATTTCAGTAACCCAATGGGGAAGTTTCCAACAGCCAGAGCTGTTTACCAGTGGAACAGGCTGCCTCTGGAAGGCTGTGCTGTCATTCACTAGAAGCATCTTTAAGCGGTGCTGTAGTTGCCTCCTAGATAGGGGAAATTGCAGCCACTGGGGGAAATGGCATGAGATGCAAAGCCTAAACATATATACCTGGGATAGGGGGCCTGTGGCCCTTCAGATTCTTATTTTTTTTAACAACTCACTTCATTCCTGACCATTCGCCATGTCATCTGGGGCTGATGGGACTTGGAGCCTCCCATCCCTGGTATGAGCGCAGTGATGAGCACAATGACCGTTTGCTACAATGGCAATGAGGGATAACACAATCTTCCTGGCTTTGCTCTGATAATTTAACACCGGTAGGAGGACATGATAAAACCCTGGTCCCAATTATTCCTAAATGAACAGGAGAAAGTTATCAATAAATTCGAGTGCTGCAATTTCACGCTGCAGTCCCCCTTTGATATTTCTTTCTTTTTTATTTTTAAACTTGTTTAATAACATTGACCTTCATTCAACTGACAGTCATCATTTAGTCCTGGAGGTGTCACAACATATATTGTCAATTTTCTTGAAGCAGGTGAAATATATGGAGAAAGTGGATAAACAGAAGGTGTCCTGCCGCTCTCATAATATAGAATCCATGCAATAATCCAAAGCATCTGAAGAGATTCAGGACAGACTAAAGGAAGGGTGCCTCCACATGGCACATATTTAAACTATGGAATTCTCTTGCACAAGGCGTATTGATGGCCTCTAGCTTGGATGGCTTTAAAAGATGATTAGACAAATCAACACAGGATGAGGCCATCAGTGGCTACTAGCCATAGTGACTAGGTTCTACCTCCACTGTCAAGGCAATGTTTCTGAATACCAGTTACTGGGAAACACAGGTGGAGAGAGGGCTATTGTGCTCCAGTTTTGCTTTAGGGCTTCCCATAGGAATCTGGTTGGCCACCATGAGTGCCATTCAGCTACATTTTACACAGAGTAGAGCTACTGAAACTAATGGGCCTAACTTAGTTGTGTTCATTAATTTAAGTGGGCCTACTTTGAGTAAAATCTAGTTAAATTCCACCCTGTGGAAACAGGATGTTGGACTAGATGGGCCTTTGGCCTGACTCAGCAGCCAAGGTTGTCTTACATAACAGGAGGAATCAGCCTGCAAAGATAGGACTCATGATGCTAAACTTCCTCACAGGAGCCTGGTCTTTGACATATCAGTCAGCTTTGTGTAAATGAACGTCCCACTCTGGGGTTAAGAGATTTTATGGTGCTGATGGTGGTTTCGAAAATAGCAGGTGTTTCTGATAACAAAAAAGGTGCAAATGAGTGGATCCTACAGATTGCATCACACTTTTTGTTTTCTTTTTTAAACATAGGACCTCAGTTGTTTCTTGCTCTGAAACCCACAGGGTATAAAATAACCCAACTTTGCCTTCCTGAATGTGTCGAAGTAATTCTGAGGCCCGAACATGTTGTCCCCTTTCTCTCCCGACAGCAATTAGCTCTTGTAAAATCTCTCACATGTGCTCAGAATTTGTAAGGGGATTTAATTCTTGTGTTCCTGCTGTGAGACCTACTGCGAGTTCTTCCCTCAGCCACTCTGAGGACTCTCAAGGTCAGCCGAGCCTAGAATTGCTGTGCTGAGGTGAGGCAAAATGTCCACTCTACTCTGTTGACAGAGACTGCAAAAATTGGGGAGGTTTGGATTTCAGCAATGATGGGGGAGGGAGTGAACAGGCATAAAACATGGAGACTGGACCATTAGGGCAAATGGGGCACTGCCCCTCCAACCTGAGTCAGCATTTAGCCAGCACTCATTTCCCTTGCCTTCTTGCTTACAGCCTGTCCAGAGGGTAGCCCTCCCTATCAGTTTCCGCCTCCCCCTCCTCAGTCTCAGTGTTGCCCTTGTAGAGCTCAGCAAGGAGGACAGTGGAGGCAAAACTAGAATAGAGGCAGATTTAGGGGAGCGAGACCAGTTCGCCTGCACTGGGCGCTGAATGGAAAAGGGGCTGCAGGAGGCACCGCAACAATGACTTAGAAGACGAGAGGTGGGGGCCAAATGTTGGCATCACACAGGGTGCTGCTGAAATTTGAAGGCCCAAAGACTGCCACTGCCACCTGTCTGTCCCCTCCTACCACCTGGCAGTCAGGTGGACCCGTGTTGGAAGTTTGAATGCAACTCAGCTTGCAGAAGAGGGTTTTGCATGGGTTAAAACAATAGGGTTTGGAACCTCCAGATTCCCAGACCATCTCTTGCTCCTCCTTGCTTTAAACCCATGATTCCCAACAGGGGGGCAATTTGATTTTTAAGAGGGACAAATCGAGAATGAGTTATTAACAATGAATGGCCTTTTAGGCTTCCTCCATGTGAATAGGAGTTCACTTTTTGAATAATAAGAATTATATATCATGGGGAAGGTGTTTTTAGAGATGCTTAGGTGAGGACGTGGGTGGTGCTGTGGCTTAAACCACAGAGCCTAGGACTTGCCAATCAGAAGGTTGGCGGTTCGAATCCCCGCAACGGGGTGAGCTCCCGTTGCTCGATCCCAGCTCCTGCCCACCTAGCAGTTCGAAAGCATGTCAAAGTGCAAGTAGATAAATAAGTACCGCTCCGGCGGGAAGGTAAACGATGTTTCTGTGTGTTGCTCTGGTTCGCCAGAAGCGGCTTAGTCATGCTGGCCACATGACCTGGAAGCTGTCTGAGGACAAACGCCAGCTCCCTCGGCCAGTAAGGTGAGATGAGCGCTGCAACCCCAGAGTCATCCACAACTGGACGTAATGGTCAGGGGTCCCTTTACCTTTAGGTAAGGCAAGGCCAAAAAAAGGTTGGGAACCACTGCTTTAGACTGATACTCTCAGATTGCATCCTGTTTTACAACTTCCTGCTCTTCCTCCTCACACTTCTCTCTCAGACCTCAGGATCCAAAAGCCCAATCTTGCCCACCAGAAACATTCTGAAAAGAGCTTGTATTAAAAGGATTCGTGATTTCTAGTGGTGGCAGTGGAAAGTGTAAGTAGTTGTCTTGTAAGTGGAGGAAGGGCAAGAAGAGTATTGTACCTCCCTCAATCAGGTCTAGTAACTTAAGACGTCTGGAACTTCCTTCACTGTTTGGAACTGGAATCATGCATCCTATCCCACCACAGAAATGACAACTAGCTGTGGGATGTAGGAATGGCCTTCAGGGGAACTTTTTTATTGTCAAGCTCCCCACCCCACCAGCCCTAAATGAACATTAAGTGGGAGTGTACAGAAATATAATTTTAAATTGAATAGATTGGATATGTGTTTTGCATATATGCAGTTTGTACATCCAGTCTATTAAAAATATTTTTTGGTCTATATACAACTAAGTTTTACTCAGAGTAGACCCACTGAAGTTAATGGGCCTAATTAATTTCAGTGGGCCTATTCTTGCATTGCAGGGGTTGGACTAGATGACTCTTGGTCCTCCCAACTCTACATTTCTCTATGATTCTATTCTGAGAAGCTTTGTGTTCATCTGACATTAGGAAAATGATCTCACCTTTACTGATCTCCGTATGGAGGTACTGATAAGTTTTTGAACCCCAGAATTTCAGAGTATGCTGTGAACTATGAATTTGTTGAAGCATAAATCTCCATGGAATCATTACTGTTAAAGTCACAAAGCTTCAGTTTGGTCCAAAGGGGAAACTTAGAGACAGCTGAAAAAGTTCTGCTGTTATTTCCATTGGATATTCAGCCTGCAGGGAGATTTTCTAGGTGCCATCTGTGCCGTGCTATGCAAAGGATCAGGAGGCATTGATCAAATGCTATAGGAGCATCAGGCACAAAGCTCATTTGCTAGCATTCTGTTCGATGCGATAATTGCTTTTCAAACTTCATTAACAGGAAAGGGCAAATTACCAAAAAGTTCCTTACAAACTCAAGGAAAAGAATTTTCTGGGCTTGCAGTTTAGTCTTCAATGGCAATCCAAAATTGCCAAAGACAGATTACTGCTAGGTGGTGTGTTGGGATGGGTGTTAGAAAGAATAAGAAGGAACTAATGGAGCTATCAATTGGTGATCCCTCAAAGCAGCCTTCCCTAACCTGGTGCCCTCGAGACCATTGGTTCCCAAACTTTCCCCCCACCCCTCATCTCCCACTTGAACATTGCTGAGGGTCTTGGTGGAGCACTTAATGATTTTTCCACCTGTTGCAGTAGTTCTAATTCCATAGTAATGCAATAAAATGTAGAACAAGAAATAAAGGGGGCAAAAGAAATACAATTAAAAATCAATATGAATTTTCAGTGTGATGGATGTGCCATTGCCCATCTTCAGTGACAAATCCACAGACATAGACCACAGATTGGAAACCTCTGCTTTAGATATTGTTGGGCTACAACTCCCATCAACATGACTACTGGTCTCCTGTTTCCCTGGATGGTGGATAGAGATTAATGTGTATTGAAACTAGGCTTCTGTACAAAAATGAAATTTGCAGTCATTGCTTTGCCACTTTTGCTTCTGGCTCCAGGGAGCTTACATTCTCTGATCTAATATTTTTCCTCTTTCTTAATCATTATAATAATTATTAGCATTTGTATGGCTGTTTCAAGTATACAAAGCACTTCCTCTGCATTATCTGGTTGCAACCCTTACAATTTTATAAGTGTGCTATTACTCCCATATTTCAGATGGGATAAGGACACAACTGAGGCTGAGAGCAAGGGGTTTGTGGAAGGGAATGCAAGGCAGAGATGAGATTTGAGCAGTCTCTGGTTCTTCATGATTCATAACTCAGCCAATATGCTGCCCCATATCCTGCTGTTGTTTTGAGTAACAATAATGTGGCAGAAATGTACCTTGGTCCCCCATCTCCCAGCTAGGAAATCTAAGAAAGGGGGCAGGGAGAGAGGAAAGAGCTTGCTACAATACCATACAAATAAGTTACCACATAAATCTGTTATATGATACAGACCAGTGTGATAGCAGGGCATAACTTTTTAAAGCTGAGAGCCTTTCCTGATTAATTATTTCCTTTCCAGAGGGCATCTCATTGAAGTTGCAAGAAAGTCACAATTTGGCAGGTTTAATTAAAAGCTTCTGCTCTCCCTCTCCCCCTCCCCTCTCTTTCCCTCTCTCCACCTCCCCAACTAGAATAATGAGTGGAAATTTTATCCTGCAAGCTTAAAGCAGACAATGATCAGGATTCCTGGGCAATGTGTAAGCCTAGAATTCTGAATCTGAATCATCCACAGTTCAAGATCACAAGGCTGTTTGGGGCACATCTGGGGTGGGTGTGTTGCAAGTGAAAAGACAGGACTACATTGGGTGAATACATGGAGGGCGGGTGAAAGAAGTTTTGCTTTATATTTTAGGTAATCAATGGGGAACCTTCGTCTCTCCAGATGTCATCAAACTCCAGTTCCTATCAGCCCCAGCCAATGATCAGAGCTGATGGTATTTGTAGTTCAACAATGGTCTCATCTACAGTTCCACTTGTCCCAGGCCTAGAATGCAAGGGTCTGAACAGTTTTGCACTTATCTTGTGCTTTCTTGGCACAGGTCCATGTGGTTTTCTGTTTGCCCCACCACTTTCCCCAGGAAAGTGCTGAATTGGCTCAAACATCCATCTGTGGAAAAGCCAATTGACATTTGCTCCAATTCAGCTGTAAATATTGGGTTTTCCTAGTGGAAAGTGGCAGGACAAGTGGCAGTCTGGATGAGCCCAATGTCTAGAGGGCACTTCATTGGCTACCTCTATGTCAGGAAATGGATTGTAGGAAACAATGGCACAAAGCAGCCTTCTCCAAACAGGTGCCTTCCAGGTGTTACTAAACTTATCAGCTCCAGCCAGCACAGACAATGATTGGAGATGATGGGTTGTAGTTCTGTAACATCTGGAGGGCCACAGGTTCCCCATCCCTGTTTCAGATGAACACATATATTCTTTCTAAGGTGTACTGAAGTCTTTTAAAATTGGCACTAACCTTCCCAGCAATTACAGATAGGTAGCCGTGTTGGTCTGCCATAGTCAAAACAAAAAAAATTCCTTCCAGTAGCACCTTAAAGACCAACTAAGTTAGTTCTTGGTATGAGCTTTCGTGTGCATGCACACTTCTTCATATATCTTCAGGTATCTGAAGAAGTGTGCATGCACACGAAAGCTCATACCAAGAACTAACTTAGTTGGTCTTTAAGGTGCTACTGGAAGGAATTTTTTTTGTCTTCCCAGCAATGTTTGTGGGAAGTATATACTATATACTATTGAAACTTGCAGTTCTGTGTTAATTAGATGATTAAACAGATGATAAGCTGTGGTGATTGATGAGTATGTGGACTAATCCCTCTCCCTCTCTCCCCCTCTTTTTTTTTGCAGTCCTTGCATTTGGGGTTAATAAGTCACACCAGGAGAAAAGACCCGTATCCCACAATGTGGAGGGTGCAATGATGTTATTAAGCCCTGACTGATAAAGCTAAGAAGATTCAACCTTATCTCATTAATTAGCTGAGTGCCCTTAGCCTCAACATTTGGCACATGTAAGGGCCTCAATCCTGAGAGATGCTGAATGCCCTTGATTTCCATGTTGCTTCAGATTTCCAGGAACTGACATCGCTCAGGTTTTCCAGGAATTGTTCAGGAGTAGCCCCACACCTGCATTTAAACATTATTGAAATGAAGATATGAGTAAGAATATATAGCTCTGTATAACATAATCTTGTTCTCCTTTGCGGTTTTTTTCTTTCTGTTGCTGGGAGTTGTGAGTTCCATACTCTGCTGCATATTAATTAAGCACCCAAGTTGCAATGCTAAATGCTGTTCCATAGTGACCGAAACAACTCCAGGAGGTTCTGGGGATAAAGGGAGAAAATAATATGTCAAAGTAAGAAGAATTACAAGGTGAAGGACATCACTTTAAAGGTCGTGTGTAGTAAACTAGCCCTTTCTTTAGAATCTCAGTCATTTCACTCATTCTGTTTCTATGGATCATTCTAACATTATTTTGATCCTCAATGAAAGGCAAAAATGAAATTGCCAAACTCGTACCAACACTGATCTGAGTGGTACCCTAGTGTAGGCCATTTCCTGAAAGTGTTTTTATGGCAGACACGGATCTTTACTACGAAAATATTATTATGCATCACCCACAACCATTACCAGTAGAAATAAATTATTGCACCAAGTTATGATGCAATTACCCATCTTCCTATCCTTACATAAACTCTTAATCTTTTTATTTTAAAAAATGCTATTCTCGTCCAGTCCTTGAGAATACAGAATGTCACAGCCATTTTGCTTGAAATAATCCTGCTTTTCAATAACAGAAAAAGTCCTAAACTTTTCTTGCTCATTTGCTAATTGCAGGTGCCCACTGGAAGAATCTGGGTTGAGTATTTCATCTGATATGAGTGATAAAAATAGAATACATGAATCATTCCAGTACTTTAAATTCACAGGAGCAGCGGGTTTTTCCCCCTTCCTTGAAGAGCTCTGAAAGGATTCGTTGGCATTTCCGTTGCTCCTGACAGACAAAGCTGAATGCATTTAATTATAAGAAATAATTTGTCTTTGTGTGTGGAGGAGAATTGCTAATTCTGCCCCCCCCCCTTGCTACTCTTGTCAATGTGGGCCCTCTTCAATAATGTTTCCTTGAAAGAACTTCCAGATAAAAAGGTATTTATTTGTGGCATACAAAATACGTATTTGTTGTATTTTAAAATAATAAAAGCCATACGGTAAAGCTGTGCTGCAACAAACAAACAAACAAACAAACAAACAAGCCATAATCAGCTTAGGTTCAGGAAATAGTGGCCAAAATTATCAAGGGGGTGGAGCAACTCCCCTATGAGGAAAGATTGCAGCATTTGGGACATTTAGTTTAGAGAAAAAGTGAATTTGTGCATTTCTCTTAATATGTGCATTTTTGCAAGCATCCTCCCCCCCCCCCTAATTCATCTTTGGTATATTCGTTTCACTAATATGTGTGTTTTTGTTCCCAGTCTCCCCTAATAAAGTCGTTGTCTTCTTCTTCTTCTTCTTCTTCTTCTTCTTCTTCTTCTTCTTCTTCTTCGAGAATTTCATTGCTAAGTTTGGAGAAGTGAGAAATATCCAAGCATAGCTGTGCTTCCATTTGCGTATTAGTTCAGGAACTGTAATTTAGATTCATGTTAAAATGTAAATTGAGCCCCATCCCTGGCAGGCAAGTTGTCCCAAACCCAGAAAGGCAAGGAGGTGCCTGCACAGGAAGAGAGAGGGCAAAGACATTTGGAAGACCCTGCCCTGCTCTACAGAAGTGCAACTACCCCTACTGTAGGGGTTCTGACATTGCAGGAACAGTTTACGCAGGGAAGATCGAGATTGTGTGCAAGTCAAAAATTAACTCACAAACCTATCCCCCCTGGGGAATTGCATCCCCACTCAACACCACTGTGGAGGCCTTTTGGTCTCAGTGGGAAAGTATGGCGCTTAGGAACGACATATTGTACAGATGTTGGGCAGAGCCCACTGGGACTGAGTATAGGTGGCAGCTGAACATGCCTACAGAAGCTGGTGAGGATGCTATTCCATGTTGCTTGAACTGCTGGGATGGCCCATATCCTGAACCTTTTTGAGACCAAAAACAACATCAACGGGGGGTGGTGATCTTTGCTGGTCTTACCCTCATTTATTTAACTGCATTTATACCCTACCTTTCCTCCAATGAACTCAAGGCAGTGTACAAAGTTCTCCTCTTCTCCAATTTGTCCTCACAACAACCCTGTGGGTAGGTTAGGCTGAGAGACAGCAGCTGGCCTAAGGTCACCCAGTGAGTTCCATGACTGAGTGTGGATTTCAATCCTGGTCTCCCAGGTCTGAGTCCCACATTCTATAACCGCTACATGAAACTGGCTCTGCCCAATCTTCCTAGTCTGCATTTCCAAGGGCACTGCTTTTGTCCTATGGCTCACATACAATGTCTGATTTAGATGCAGATGCCACTCTCTCCTGAGCTAGAGCTGCCTGCAAGGCCCAGGCCCAAAGCAGCCATATCCATTAAGAGCCTTACTGAAGAGTCATGATTGTTGGCTCACATTGCCAGTTGGAGGCAAACTATTGTTCCTTGGAAGAACAACAAAAGTCGTTTGCATTTCCACCTTCCTCCATTTAAAAAATCTCTATTTACAATCACCAGGGGTGTTGTTGCATGGATAACTACCAGTGAAGAATGCTAGTAAATGTCAGATTAACAGCTGCAGGAAGCAGCTGGAATGCATGCCGTATACCAAGCGGTCTTAGAGTATTAAATCTCCCACCTATGTTCTGAAAAATCAAGACTGAAAAAACTTCTCAGAAATGTACGGAGTATCTCATTTTATCTAGAAAAACAAATTAGTTCCTGCTTTCCATTTGGGATTTACCCATGGATTTCATAAACCCAGCAATGGAAAACCTTGAAAAATCTAAATGTGTCATTGTGGCATAAGAATAGTAGTTTTCTTGTGGTTAGCTGAATGGGGGCCCTTGCAATGGTACAGCCACAATATAGAAATGTACATCAAAAAGTTGATTGCACACCAATAGATTGGAGGAGAGAACAGCAGCAAGAATTTAATATTGGCTTTAAACCCTTGCTATACAACCTGGAAAATGTTTTTTGTTTGTTTGTTTTGTTCCTGGCTGAATGACTATGCTTTCCATAGAGATTAGCTTATGTGCTGTTATTAGGAATGCACTGATTCAGTTTTTCAGATGATTGGAAGATTAAAATTGGCATAATCTGCACAAAAAAGTAGGACACTGTTCTTTGCTTCTCATTAAGAGAGAAATAGTAAAAGGAAAAAGGGGAAAAATCAGTAAAGTCTTGGTTTTGTAATCTAGCTAAATGGGAAAGATCCTCAATTTCACTGTCCTGCTCAGGTGCCCCCCAGTAAGTAAATATCATTTTCATATTGCAGATGTACCATTGGAAGGACAGATTTCATCCTTGTTTTTATAGATGTTGAATGGGCAGGGTAGGCATAGGGTAAGATATATTCAGAAGGCAAGTCAATTTTCACTAGTGCAGCCAGTGTCAAGCTCCTTGGTTGGGGGGTGGCGGAGGTCACTCTGGAGAATTCCCTGAGTCCCTTCCCATTCTTGAGATCCTATACCCAATAGGGGTTGAAAGCTGATGGAGGATTCTTAAGTGCCTTCATCAGTATCCTAAAAGAACAGGCTAAGCTGCAAGAGCATACAACTAACTGATGTTGCCCTCCGGACAAATGGGTGGTCCTTCTCCCCTCACCTAACAGCCACGGGGTGAGAACAATAGGAACTTAGTTGTTGTGAGTTGAGTAGAAAACAAGCTGAGAACTCGTGGACATCCAATGTTGGAAGATTCAGGACAGATACTTCTTCATGCAGTCCATAGTTAAAACTATGGAACTCTCTCCCACAGGAGGCAATGATGGCCACCAACTGGGTTGGCTTTAAAAGAGAATTAGACAACTTCATGGAGGAGAGGACTACCAGTGGCTACCAGCAATGACTGACATGGAGGAAGCAATGCTTCTGAATGCCAGTTGCCGAAACCACAAGAGGGAAGAGGGCTCTTGTGCTCAGGTCCTACTTATGAGGTTCCCACATGCATCTCCTTGGCTACCTCAAGAACAGAATGCTGGAGTCGATGGGCCATTGGCCTGATCCAGTAGGCTCCTATTATGTTCTTATGTGGAGCTGGACACAGAGACATGCATTGCTCTGTGCTGGATCCAAGGATGTGACTCACGGAGAAACATGATCTTTAAGCATGTTAATGCTGTGAGCCCCTCCATTCTATGTTCAGGTTATATATCGGTGTAAATAAAAACCACATATCCTAAAGAGAGCACACTCTCTGCTGACCTCCATTCCAAGAAAATCTGAGTAAGCACCTGGAACCTCTGGAGTCCCTCGCTGCTCAGAGTTTGGGGCAGCATGTAGCAATATTTTCATGGTATTACTTCAAAGCTTTCTTGTGTGTACACAGCACTTTTGTGGCAGTAAGATATTACACCTATCCTTTAAGGCAGGGGGGACTTTCTTTTGAGATTTGTATCTGGAGGGCACCAGGTTGGGGAAAGCTGGATCAGGCCATGGGAATTCCTACACAATAATTTCATCCCAATCAGGTTCTGCCAGGCTGCACTAACTGAACTTTTGAGTCAGAACAAAGGCAAACAGTTTACCCTCAGGGAAATATAAAATACCGAGATAAAAATCAAAAGCTCAATTGATTTCATTATCTAGGATTTCAGGCTACTTTAAAACTCAGGAATTTGGGGGATTAAATTCTGACCTTCCCCTTTCCTTCTCCCGAGGCTTAGATTGGCAGCAGCGTGCATGAATTTCCTCCTGACCCACTTCTCTAGGAGTTTTGCAGGATATGGTTTTGTTTAATTTTCCTACTTCCAAAGAGATATTTTCCCCCTACTGAAAAAACCCCACAGTATCTCATCTATTGTACAGGACATAGTTGTGTATTTTGTGTTTTTATGTTGCGAACTGCTCTGTGATCTTCAGATGAAGGGTGATATGCAAATTCAATATCAATAAAAATAAATAAATAATTTTAATACTGCATTTATGAACATAAGGAGCTGCCCTATACTGAGTCAGATTGCTGATCCATCTAGCTCAGTATTGCCTACACTGACTGGCAGCTGTTCTCCATGGTTTCAGACAGGGAGTCTATCCTAGCCCTACCTGGAGACGCTGGGGATTAAACCTGGGACCTTCTGCATGCAAAGCAGATGCTCTACTACCAAGCCACAGGCTTCCCCCACATTCTACTAAGCAACCTATCTTGGCAGGTCTAGTAAACTATCATAGTAAACAGTAAACTAACTACCTGAAGATAGACTTTGCATTTTGAGGGTTACATAGGAACAAAGGACCTGAGTGTAAGCCGCTTGTTTTTCCCAGCAGCTGGCTTTCTGCCTCCAACAGAAGAGGTAAAACATAGTCGTTGTGGCTAGTAATTTCTCATTGACTGTGGCTTGTTAGGGAGGAACAAGCTACAATTCCTGATCCAGATACTGGTTCCTCTATGCTGTTTGCACTAGGGAAGAGCAAAGTATAATAAGAAGGAGAGGCAGGTTGGGGAGAATGCAACAAATTACATGCAAATACAGCCACAGGGCTCTCTATTTTTTTTTGGGGGGGGGGTACAGAATAAAATATATACCATAGGGTATACAGCACTAGTAGCACATTACCAGCCTGATAGCTGCTACTGTAAAAATGCTATTGCTCTGAAACCTCCATGATTCAAGGCAGGTACGCTTAATAGCAAGCCCGGGTGATGCTCTGGTTCCTTTGGGAGACAATTTAAAGCTGATTTGCCTTTCGTTCTTTCTTCCCCAACTTTAAATGAGGTAGTTCAATCCAGCACTATATATTGGCCAGTTTTACGACTTGGCAATGCTTTGCTGGGCCTTTCAAGAGGCTGGATTTTGCTACATTAGTCACGGCATAACAATCCTGTTCAGAAATGCAGTCAAAAGTTTTTTACTCTGTCATCAAGGACGTTTCAGTCTCGCACCTCCTCCTCTTCACTCAATCTCCTCTAGTCTGCAGTTTCCTATCAACTGCACCTTATCTAGCTCTGAAATTAGTTGTCATACTTTTAATTTCAGTACTTATACTTGTGAAGTAGGTATCATAATTTATCCACACTAGAGTCTCTGCATCGATTGTATTCAGTTGGCCATAGATTTGCCTACTATTAAAGAATCTTTGTAGAGAGTTGGGTCAAATAATTAGTTCCAAGGTCTGAGCAGATGTTATAAAATAATCAATGAGATCTCTTCAGTGTCCTCAATGTTCAAGCATGAAAGATGTCTACACTGCTCTAACATGTGTAGGTAGAAATTGTAATATTTGTGCACTGCAAGATCTGTGGTAAATGGATTATGCAATTCCACTCTTCATTTAATGGAACGGACATCCATAGGTTCCACTCCTATATAGATATTATAATCAATTTGCATTCAGGTAGGTAGCCGTGTTGGTCTGCCACAGTCGAAATAAATGAAAAAAATGTCCAGTAGCACCTTAGAGACCAACTAAGTTTGTTCTGGGTGTATCTGAAGAAATGTGCATGCACACGAAAGCTTATACCCAGAACGAACTTAGTTGGTCTCTAAGGTGCTAAGGGACATGAGTGGTGCTGTGGGTTAAACCACAGAGCCTAGGGCTTGCCAATCAGAAGGTCAGCAGTTTGAATCCCCATGACGGGGTGAGCTCCCATTGCTCGGTCCCTGCTCCTGGCCACCTAGCAGTTCGAAAGCACATCAAAGTGCAAGTAGATAAATAGGTACCGCTCCAGCAGGAAGGTAAACAGCATTTCTCTGTGCTGCTCTGGTTCGCCAGAAGCAGCTTAGTCATGCTGGCCACATGACCCAGAAGCTGTACGCTGGCTCCCTCGGCCAATAAAGCGAGATGAGCACCGCAACCCCAGAGTAGTCCGCAATTGGACCTAATGGTCAGGGGTTCCTTTACCTTTAAGGTGCTACTGGACAAGCAATTTGCAGATACTGGACATGCCAAAGGGGTGGGGAGCACAGTCGGTTGATGACACACCCCCCCCCATACACATTGATTATAGCAACTGCACAGGGCTAAAGTATCATGTTGTGCTGGGACTTTGCTGGGGAAGTGGTAGCAGTTGCAAGAGTCTCTTAAGGCAAGAACAGGCAAATCAAAACCATGGTTAGCTCCCAGTGGTTCCTGCTGCCTGAGATATTGACTATACCTATTGGCTGTACACCCTGGGACTGCTGCCTTTAAAGAGCCTGTAGCCAGTTCTGCATATGTGTGTTCCTCTGTGGTTGTAGAGCAGGAGAAGCTGCAGAAGACTCATCCACAGAGACTGAGGATGATCTAAGAACCACTCCCTCAGACTGAGATGGTGCAGGAGTGGCAGGCAAAGGCTACGGAATGTGCAGGTACAATCAGCAAATGATGGCTCCCTTCCAAAAGCAGGGTTTGCAGGTGCCACTGAACAGCTGATCAGCCCTGCCACCACCAATCAGTCCTGCTACCATTATCCATACAGTTAAAATCAAACTGCACAGGAAAAAAACAGACACTGCCAATCAACTGATCAACAGCACCTGAAAACCCTACTTTTGGACAGGGAGTTGCATCTTTCCCTGCATTGCACTTGGCATCATATATTACATCAAATACGCAGCAGGTGGGTGTGGTTTGGAGGAAATGACATTATGGGCCAAATTAGGTCTAATTACACCCTCAGGCCAGAGGTTTCCAACCACTACATTGCATTGGCATTTTTCTCAGTGCTTTCAGGTCAAACCCTGGAGATAAGGTAGACTTTGAGGCATGCAGGATCAAAGTTCTTTAAGTCAACTCTGTTCCCACTCTCCAATTTAAGATGTTGTAGAGACTTTTGGGAGGACTTCATTGGCTTAAAAAATATGGGGAAAGCATCCCTGAAGTTGATGCAACAAAAAGTGCCTTTAAGCTAAGTGAGGCCGCTTGCCAGGCACCTAAACTGCTCTTTTAATTAAATATGGTCATGAAATTATGTGAGCAGTGGTACTTGGCCGATCCAATATCTGCCAACGATAACTGTCTGTACCAGGCAGAAAAAAATTACACAAGAAGAACTAAATGTTCCTTTCAACATATTGCTTCTTTCTGGAAGAAGAAAGGGGAAACAGCATGAAAGAGGGAATCTAAGAAAAGAAGCACCAGAGCACAGTCTGAACTCACCAAATGGAGGCTGATGGAATCAACATATTGAAAAGAAGCCAGAAACTCTAGTACAATGCTTTAGCCCCATTGAGATATTTTCCTTCTGACACCATTCATGCTTATTTCTTGTTGGTCATGATAAATAGGGGCAAACATATTGATTGGATGTGTGCAATTAACTTGCACATTTTCTTTAATTTACGTAAGTGCTGCACATTTTCAGTAAGTGATAAGAACCTAAGAAGAGCCCAGCTGGATCAGGGCAGTGTCCCATCTCCTCCAGCATCCTGTTCTTAAAGTGGCCAACTGGATGCCTGTGGGAAACTCACAAGCAGGACATGAGCACAAGAGCGCTCTCCCCTCCTGTGATTTCCAGCAGGAAGTATTCAGAAGCATTACTGCCTCCAACTGTGAAAGGCAGAGCGTAGCCATTATGGCTAGTAGCCATTGATAGCCATCTTCTCCATTAATTCATCTAATCCTTTTTCAAAGCTATCCAAGTTGGTGGCCTTCAAAGCCTCCTACAATCCACTCACCATTATTTCCCCCAGTGCTTCTCAGCTGACAGAAGAAGAAGGCTGGATTGCAGGGGGGAAAGCATTTGGAGAGTGAGTATCTTCTTCATCATGAGATGGGACTGCAGTACTATGAGCGAATCAACAGCCTCCAACACACCACAGATGAAAATAGAGACCCACTTGTGTAACACTCCTGTTTCCATGCCAAGGAGACTGGCTGAAACCCCCACACCCTTACTCATTGCTGAAGTCGCTGTGTTCATTTCCTCTGCAGTAGCCTGCTCTCTTTGCTAGCTTAAAAGCCAAGAGGCTGTTTGTTCTTTTGATTAAAGATATGCCAGAAAAACAAAATGGCTCAACAATCTGTTATCAAAAAAGAAAAGAAAGAAGAGATTCAAACAACATGTGAAATGGCAGGCTGTGTGCTGCCTACCACCTTGATGTTCACGCACTGTACATGAGTGTGCTTTGAAGACAAGATGCATCATTTCCCAGGGAAGAGGTCTTAGATAAGTCACTCTCTGCCTTATTCCCCCCGTCTGCAGTATGGTGACACTTACTTTACCGCAGAGCTGGGAAACCTGTGCCTCTCCAGAAATCGTTGTACTAGAACTCCCATCATCTCTGGCCATTAGCCATACTGGCAGAGGCTGATGGGAGTTGGAGTCCAGTAAGATCTGGAGGGCAGCAGTTTCCCCAAACCTCTGTTATGGAGTTGCTGCAAAGATTCTAAGAAGAAAATGCAGGTGGAACACTTCAAACAATTGAAATCATGGTACTAAATGTTAATGTTATTGAAAAGCCTTCATCTGGGACATTTATTTCCTTTACAAAATACTTCCTTTACAATGCAAGATGTTATCACAGTTCAGATAAACAAGACATTTCTTTTTAAAATTCTTTCTCCATTATCTCAAGAAATTATATGTAAGAAAAATTGTTTTCTAGTGTGAAAAGTTTACGGAGGGCAGGCTGCATGTCAAAGCGCTCTCTATTATTTTCTTCCTTAAACCCGAGTGCTAAGCAAGTCATTTGTGGTGCAGTCCTTGTACAGATACAGATCAGTTGACTGCAGGAGGTTTCAAAGCTTCCGCATATGGGTGTTTTGTGCCTTTGGCTTCAAGGATGCAGAAATGCATCATCGAGAGCTCTTTGATATGCTCAGTGCTCAGCATTTTATAAATGGCCATGATATATATAAGTTCTATGTGAACCTGTTCCAGTGCTTTGATGTCACGGATGGCTGTAAAGGGCATTGGAAAGTCAGAGGCAACTACAAAGAGCCTGTACAGCTGAAATAAGCAAAAGTGTCCCACTGCTGCCCCTTTCTGTCTCTCCCAAAATGGGGGCCTTGTTGTATTTTGCCACTCATTTAATCAACATGATGTGAAAGTTGGCGGAGGGCTTAGGGTGCCATCCGCCAAATGCTCCTGCTGCACGCATGCCCTTCATTGGGCTTGGGCAGGACTCTTGCGCCATCAACAATGGAACTGGAATCAACTGAGATGTCAACTGCCAACTATCAGAGAAGAGTCAAGAGCTGAGGAACTGTAAAGCCAGGAAGGGGAGCCTGTGGTCCTCCAGGGGCTGTTGGGCAACAACATGCATGCCCATTGGCCATGCTGGCTGGGGTGAGTGAGAGTTGGCGTTCAACAATATCTGCCTAGGAAGATATAGCTAGGAAATTGCCATATCCCAAGTCAGTCCAATGGCCCATCTTAGCTCAGCTTTGTCTACACTGAGTGGCAGAGGATTTCAGGCTTAGAGGTCTCCCCTAGCCCTACTTGAAGATGCCAGGGACTAAACCTGGGACCTTCTGTATATAAGTCAAGATATTTGCCCTTGAACTGTGACCACTTTCCCAGGGCCATGGGTATCCCTATACCTGCTGTAAAGATTTCCTGCCTTCTCCTCCTGGGCTTTCTGGGGCTTTGTAGATGACACAAGAGCTGTAGAACACAAGCTTTGCATTCAGCTTCAGTCTCTAGTATCATTAGTTAAAGCAGGGGTTGTCAACCTGGTCCCTACTACTCACTAATGGGTGTTTCAGGATTCTAGGTGGGCCGTAGGGCACAAGCTGAATCCTCCTTCCATCGAGCACTGGTGGGCAGTAAGGAAATTTTACCATCAAGAAAGACGCATTAGTGGGCGGTTGGTATAAAAAGGTTGACTACCGCTGAGTTAAAGGATTGTAGGAAGCTGGGCTGACCTTGGAAATCCTCTGCCAGTCAGAGCCAGGGCTGACCCAATACATTTTGCCATCTGAGATGAATGGCAAGAAAGCAGTCCTCCAAGGCTCAAGTCCATGTTAGACTGGTAGCTGAATCCTATTTCAGCACTGATGGCCGGACAGCACCCACCACAGCAGTAGGCTAGCTGTGAACTGCAGTGCAAGACATGTAGCACACAACTCTATCCTTCAACATTTATGCCACCTGAGCAGCTACCCCCTTCAGCCTAATGGTAGGGATGCCTCTATCAATGAAGACATGACTGGACTAGATGGAACAATGATTTGACTTGCAATAGGGCAGGCATCATCGAATGATTGGCGCCTGATCTAGCTCTTGGGTATAAGTTCTGTGTAAAGCCCTCTTAACCAGAGTGACTGCTGGTAAAATTAACAAATTGGTGCCTGGTGCAGTGTAAATTTTTCTCCCTCTCCCCAGGACTGGATCAAGACATTAAGTCAAGGCGCATAGTACCCAAGGCTAGCCAAGTTATTTTGGCATTTGAGGCAGGAAATCCTACAAGCTCCTCTCCCTTTCCTGGCACTAATAAAACAAATGAAACAACTAATCATTTGCTGCCCTTCCCTGACAGCCAAAATCAGCTGCTTCAGGTGGCTGCCTCATTCTGCCTAATGGAAGGACAGGCCTTCCATAAAAAATGGAATTTGGTTCAGCCAATGATGTTGATTGGCAGCAGGTTCAGGACAGGATCAAGAAAGGACTTCTTCACATGGCATGCCATTAATTTATGGGCAATTGGACAAATTATTGGAGACTAAGCTATCAATCAGAGGGTGTTAGCCGTGATAGACTCTCCAGTTAGTATGCCACCAAATAACAATTGGGGTGTGGGGGTGTGAGAGCAGGAAAAGGAGATGGCTTCTGGGCTTCTCTGGTGGTCCACACTGAGTAACAGAATGCAAGACTGGATAGACCTTTGGTATGATCCAACAGGATCTGTCTTGCATTCTTATGTAACCTCTCTCGGACTCATGGATGGGAAATCTCAGGCCTGGGAGTCAAATGCACCACCCCTCTCTGTCTAGCCCTTGGTATTCTTCCCAGGTCAAACACCTCTCCCTAACAACAACTCCCTACAGCCCCTGTTTTGCACTCTCCTTGAGTGTGTTTGCCTGGCCAGAATGTATCCTTGAATTCTGAACATGCTTCCCAATTGCCTGGATGGAGGGGTGCACATGTGTGTGTAAAAACTAGCCTGCTGTACAAAGTCAAAATTTATGCTTATGCCTTCTTTTGCACCTGGCCCCACCTACCTATGGCATGTGGCCCCCAGATGGTTGTCCACCAGAGAATGTGGCTTCTGGGCTATGTT
The DNA here is from genome assembly GCF_964188315.1 of Podarcis muralis. Lineage (NCBI taxonomy): Eukaryota > Metazoa > Chordata > Lepidosauria > Squamata > Lacertidae > Podarcis > Podarcis muralis. The sequence goes on along the minus strand of NC_135661.1, from coordinate 37,020,621 downwards.
CACCACTCCAGTTCTAACTGCACGTGTTCAGTCTCTTTACATTGCTATCCTGCATGTGTCCACTCAGGAGTAAGTCCCATTCATTTAAATGGGGCTTACTCCCAGGAAAGTGGGTCAGGATAGCTTACTTTTATTGCTCTGTGGGCTGCCTATCCTGCGATACAAATGGTACCTCGTGTACTAACCTAGCAATGGAGTGTCTTTTCCTCCATGTCTATTTGGTTGGCATGATGTTTCCACTTGCCTTGATTACTGGACTTTGCAACTGTTGAGACTGGAAACTCTGATTATGTGCATACATATTTTTGGGAAAGTGAGATCTGTGTGATGCTGTGCACTCATTTTAAAGTTGAAACACAATCTCTGGTTTGCAGGGAAAGGTCAAAAGTCAATATCCAAAAAGTCTTTCAAGGCATTCCAGGGTCTTGTTCATTTGGTTTGCTCATTATCGTTCTCCCTTAATGTAAGGAAGAGTGCCGTCTTGCTCAGCTAGCCTTCATGATGGGTTAGTTGTCTCACACTTATACCGGGTGAAAAGATGCATCACCACCTATCCTAGGGGTAGGGGATACCTCTCTATCTGGCTCTCAAAATGCTCCCCTCTCTGTCCCTCATACACTCCACACCGACCCTGCTCCGCACACCCCTGAAGTGCTTTTACCTGGCCAAAATATGCCCTTTAACTTTGATAATGCCTCTAGTTTCTCCTGGTAGAGATGTGCACATGTAGAAACCTTTGGCTTTTTGCATGATTGGAACACAGCCTATTGTACAGAGGCAAAGAGTCACACAACTGTTGTTCCGTCCACTATTGCACCCGGCCCTGTTCACCTTTGTCTCTGTCTCCACCCACTTTTTTCCTGGCCCCGCCCACCCCTGGCATGTGGCCTCCAGGAGGTCTCCTATGAAGCAACATGGCCCTTGGGCTGAGAAAAGGGTTTCCCACCCCTGATCTAGTCTAGGGCCACAGCTTGGTGTTTGTCTAGCTCAGCCTGTAAGCCAGACTCCTACGTGGGGCTCCTAACATCATCAGCACTCTTTAGTACCCCAGACCCTCCCTGCCATTGCCGGTACTGCCTGAGCATTGTTTGTTACTGTTCTCAGCAATGTGCTTTAAGCTTCACCCGGGCAGACTTTTGCAGAAGCAATTGCATTTGAAAATGGCGAATTGCAAGCCTTGGGCTAACTGCTTTGCTTTGTGCATTACAGTACACAGATTATTATTATTTTGCAGCAGGATGTTCATTATCCTTTGTAGATGTACTTGATGGGTGAGCCAGTTGCATCCGTAGTGAAGCTTTCACTCTCATTCAGTGTGTCACTCTCACCAGAAGTGTTGGCGTTCTTTAGCCTCATGATTCGGGACTGTAGCCGCTCATGCTCCCTCCTCAGCTCGGAGTAGGAGTGGGAGAATGTGTGGAATATGGAGGTGGCTGGGAAAGCCATAATGAGTATCCCACTCAGGATGCTGCTTAGGGCAACCATCTGGCCCGGGACGCTCCTGGGTACCATGTCCCCATAGCCCACTGTAGTCATAGAGATGATAGCCCACCAGTAAGAGGCAGGGATGCTGGTAAACTCCAGGATCTTCCCAGATTCGTTCTCTGCAAGGTAGACCAGGGGAGAAAAGAGGGTGACGGCTACACACAGGAAGAGCAAGAGCAGGCCAAACTCTCTTGCGCTCCTCCGGACGGTGAGGCCCAAAGTCTGCAATCCCAAAGAGTGCCTAGCAAGGCGCATGACATACAGTATCCTCAAGGCACGTAAGACCCGTAGCACCAAGCCCACCTTCTCGAGGTACGAGCTCCCGCTCGGCCTGCTGTCTTTCTCAGTGGGCTCGTCATCCAGCACAATGAGGGATGCATAATATGGGGAGATGGCCAAGAAGTCGATGATGTTCAGAGGACCTTTGAAAAACTGACATTTGCTCTTGGCCTGGATGAATCGGAGGCAGAACTCCAGGGAGAACCAAGCCACGCAGATGGTCTCAATGATGAAGATGTAATAGCACTTTTGGGAACATTCACCCTGCATATGGAAGGGGGAAAGAAAGAGGTCAGAATGAATGGACGTCTCTCTCAGTTAAAAAAAATCAGAAAAATACAACAGAGGCTGTAATATACACCGTGTGTGTTACCCAGTCCTAGTGATGAGGGAGAAGTTTTGTTTGCATTTTAATGAGAAGCTATCTCATTCACATTTCTTGAACCAATGTGCAACCCGCAAAACATAGATATCCTTTGAAATTGACACTTCTCTGAATTTTATGGCACAGTTCTTCAACACAACAATGTGTGCAAAAATACATTATATTAGAGGGGAATGTGTATAATGTCAGTTCCTAGGGCTCCCCAATTCCCAGGGCTCCCAAGACTAGATAATAAACATCTCTTGATCTCATGACTCACCCTCCTACCAGCCATCTGCTACATTTGGATCTTTACATGACTCTCCTTCTGGGAAAATGCCTGCATATAAAAGGGATATAGGAACAACCCATTTTACCTTGTTATTATTTATCATAGATTTATTAGGCCACCAGTTCAGCAGCTTCCCGTGTGCTGTGATCCCTGCCACTTCCTATGAGTCTCAGTAGCCACTATTGCTCATACAACCCACAATCTGACAGCGCTTTTGTTGGTATATATTGGATGTTTTATTTCTATTAGTTGTGGATGCTGATGTGGCCCTTGTCTTTAAGGCAATGAAGTTGTGATGCATGCATGTAATACAGAAATAATTTTCAAAAGGTGCAAGTGGCTGAATGATTTATGGAAGGCACGTTGTAACTAACCAATGTTTGTAACTGACCAGCTAATTTGGTGAAGTTGCAAACCCATTGAATCCAGCTTCTAACAAGAGGTGGCTTGTGATAATTCCTTGCCTAGAAGAAAGGCGGGCGGGGGAGGAACCTTCTACCATTTAGGCATTTTGTATCTGCCTTGTCCTCAACCCTCTTACAAGCTGGAGCTGTTCAAATCCCCTGACTGCATTGCTGCCATGAGGATTGCTGAGTCACTTTTCCTGCATTGCTGCTTTTGTTTGAATACTTAAGCCCAGGCTCTAGTTAAATCAAACTGTCCAAGGTGAGAACTTGAGAACAGAAATGGAAAAAAGTAAGTACCTCCAATAGGTCACTTTGGCCTTTGAATATGTGGTCGTAAGCCAATATCATTTAACCACAAAGGCTTTTGTGGGCAACCCTGAATCCCTCCTCTTCATTGAATAATGAATCTAGATATGCTCAGAGAGAATTCTAACATTTCCTTATGGATCACTGAGAAGGTATTGTTCAGTCATACCATTTAACAGCAAAGGTTATTCAGTAGCGCTGTGCCAAAAATGTCTCCTGCAGCCCCCCCCCCCCCCGCACTGGTCTCCATCAAGTTAATGAGAAAAGAAATTGCATTCGGAAATTATCAATGGGGAGAGAACATTTTGGTGAAATTCTCAAATATGGGGGGATTTCTCTTTGTGTGTGTGTGCATTCATGTTCATGTGTATGTGCACTGACCTTACTTTTGAGGTGGCCAGGTGGTGCCTGTGAGCGTCCTCTCTCTTTTGTTCTACAAATCATGGCACCAGGGTTTTTTGCTCTGCAGCCTTCCCTGGTTCCTTCACTTTCAGTCAAAGCCCACAAGAAGGCATCGTAAAGGAGCTCCTTTCACAGGGCTTTTTCAGATCAGGAAGTGTGGGAAGCTGGGGAGGGTGCAGAGCACTGGGGAAATGGGTAGAAATGGGATGAAAGAAAACACACTCACACATACCACCTTTGCCCATCTTGAGGTTCTAAAGAAAATGAGAATGAGGCAGAAAAATGGAAACCTCTTTTATAGATGAAAACCTCTGAGAAATGGGTTTTACAGATTTCAGCATAGCAGTATTATACAACTGCCTCCTCCAAAGAATGTGTGGCTATGAATCTGAAGTGGTAGTAGCCTATATATATATATATATATATATATATATATATATATATGAGATGCACTTAAGGAAAAACAATATTCTGAGCACTTTTCAGTGGGCATTTTTAGGTGGTGGCAGTGATAGAGATATGAGTAAGTAGGTAAGGCCAGAAGGGCAGATATTTCAAAGATAAATGAGAGACCTTGTTGTGTAGCAACTAGCATGCTTGACTATGACCAGATAGACTTGGCTTCAAATCCCCACGCTACCAGGACACCTGCTAGACAATCATGGACCAGTCAATGTCTCTCTAAGACTAGTAACAAGTCCACCTTACAGGACTGTTGGCTAAAGTCCAAAGGACTGTGTGCACTGCCCTGAGATCCTTGGAGAAACAGTAGGATGAAACTTCAGCTCAAGGTTCTGCAATGAGAAGGTCAGCAGTGCTACACATCACTGACACCAAGCACCCAATGATGCTCACCTGGAATGCAATCCCTGAGCAATACAGTAGTCAGCTCAGCAGTCTCAGTACAGATGTGTTCCTGACCTTGATAACTACCCTCTGAACATAAAACAAATGTCATTTGTCAGCAGGGAAGAAAGGGTTTGGTTTTGAAACTTAACAAGTATCTTCCTCCCCAACCCCGGTCACCAAGACTGTTTTGGAAGGCTCTTCTAGAATTTCACAGGTTTTCTAATAGCAGCACATGCTAAGATCCAAAAAAAATCATGGCTGATGGAGAATTGGCATGGCACCAGCCAATATGTTACTAAATGGTGATTACAAGAGCAGGATGAGACTGGATGGTTTAACCATCTGTGACCAAAGATAGTAAAGAGGCAAAATCGACTTTCCATTCATTTTATGGTCTCATCCTCATGTACAAGCTGGAATGTGTGCAGAGAAGGGCAACCAAAATGATCAAGGGTCTGGAAATCAAGCCTTATGAGGAACGGTTGAAAGCATTGAGTATGTTTAGCCTGTTAAAGAGGAGACTGAGAGGAGATTTGATAGCCATCTTCAAATATCTAAGGAGCTGCCACATGGAGGATGGATAAAACTTATTTTCTCCTGCTCCAGAGGCTGTGACCTGCACCAATCCCACCTAAAGATCCAATTCCCTCAACCATTCCTCAACCAGAATAAAATAGGGAAACCATAACAATAAAACCATTAGTAACTGTGTCATGGTATAAAATTCCAGACATAGAAAGCACAACTATAAGTTTGCTTAAATTAGTCCCCATTGCAGCATCACAATATTTAGCCACCCTGGAAGAGGTGGAAGCTTTCTGATATGAAAGGAGTGAAAAGGCATAAAATGCATCCAACCATCCTGGGACTCCCATAAAAGGGATTCAGAAAAAATCTTACATACGTTGTATTAAAAGGAACAGTACATAAGAACCAGATATATTGGTTCTACCTCTCCAGATTCACAGGGGCATCTACATTGACAAGATGATATTTTTTGGAACCTCCCCTCCAGCACTACTGATGGAAGAACATTTAAATGCACCAAAGTAAAGACATGCTGGAGAGTCACTGCCAGTCAATGTAGATAAAAGTGATCTAGATGTACAAATTGGTCTGACTTGGGATAAAGCAGTTTAGGAATGTGAGAACAGGTCCTTCCCATTAAGGCATCTGGTTGGCCACTGTGAGACCACGACTAGATGGGTCTTTGGCCACTGTGAGACCTGGTCTTTGGTCTGATCCTGCGGGACTCTTCTTATGTTCTTAAAACCTTGCTGTGGCAAATTTCAACTCCCAATAAGCAGTGAAATGGGGTCTTTGGTTGTTTCCTTTGGGATGCATTCCAGTCAGAGGACCAAGGGATGGTGCTAAACCATTTCCTCTGTGCTATTTTCCACTCTCCCTTGTTTGTTAGTTGCCCCATTAAGGGAAATTTATGTGTACTATGGTTAATCCAACTATGGTCTCAGTGCAAACAATCAAAGATAAGTGTTTCAATCTTAAAAGTAATGTGCTGTTTCTGATGATTTTGCTATGGTGGTGGTGGTGGTGGTGGTGGTGGTGATGATGAATCATTCCTCTTCTCTCTTATTTTTAAATTACCCTGTGCATTTGGGATAACAACCCAGAAATATTATGCGTGGGTAGGAATGCTGGGGGAGAGGTAAAGCACAGTGCTAAAGCCCCTGGATTAAAGAGATTCTGACCTGCTCAACAAATTGACCCATGGCACTGCACAAATATCCTGGGTGCTTGTTTGAACTTTTCCCTTTTGTAAAAGAAAGTTATTCACTGCTTCCACAGCAGAAGGCATGTTGCAGACGGCTTGCTCAGTTTTAAAGTCTCCCACCACCACCCCTGGAAAACATCAGACCCAAGACATATGTGTTTGCATTGAAAAACAGCCTTATTACATCCTAATTTTGTTGTGAGGAGAGAATTAAAAGACTGAATAGTGGGGATTTCGGTTCAGGAGCTCTGGGTCTTCCCTCCCTCAGCCTGAAAAGAAAAGCTGCACACCCAATGAAACTTGTGCTTCTGTGCAAACTGAATCTGATGGTGCAAGTTGTTATGCAGCATGGAAATTTGATTGCTTAGTCACCATATGATTAACCAGCTTTTAAAAAACAAACAAACAGAATCACACAAACAGTTCACAGCCCTAAAGTGAAGTGTATTAACATCTCATTTGACGCATTCTGGGGTTAAGGCCTGACATTTGAAATAAGTTCCATCCTGATGCTCTAGGGAGGTCTGGCATAAGTGAAGCCATTTTCTTAGCTCTTACCACTGAACTTAATTCATGTAAGAATATAAGAAGAGCCCTGCTAGATCAGAGCAGAAGCCCATCTAATCCAGCACCATCCTTCCTGCAGCTGGCAACCACATAATTTGCATAAGCCCATCAGCAGAACATGAAGGTAAAAGTCACTACCTAGGTCAGAGGTTTTCAAGCTTTTGGGTCCCTGGCTCCCTTGACCAGCTACAGTTGTTCTGTGGCACCCCTGTGAGGCTCAGGAGCCCAGTTATGTCACCCCTTGCCTGCAGAGCTGGCAGCCTCTCATCCCTTTTCGAACACCCTCCCTTGTGGAGTATTTCCTCAGCCTCCTCTCCTCTTCCCTCTCCTTGCATGTCCTCTGGGCAGCTGCTGCTGCTATCCCAGGTCTCTGATCTGCCCTCCCCCCCGCCCAAAGACAGGTGCTACCTCACACTGCCCCACAAGGGCCTGGAAAGCACCCCCTGGCTAGCCGCAGAGACACCCAACACCTGGGAAGCTTGTAGCCAGGGCTATGCAAGCTTTTAGTAAGCAGAGATGCAAGAGGGCATCAGAGGAGGGAGGAAAGGAAAGAGGGACAGAGACCAATGTTGCCCATGGCACCCCTGACCACCTTTCAAGGCACCCCAGGGTGCCACAACACACTGGTTGAAAACCACTTCCCTAGGTTGTTTCCCAGACTCTGCTATTCAGAGATATACCATTACAAATAACAGACAGAGAATTGTCACCCAGTTCTTTGAAAACCAGCCTTCCCTGCCTCTGGTCCACAGTTTTCACTGAGAGATGCCAAACTCCATTGCAGGCCATTGGTGCAGTTGCATCCAGCATCCCTTTGAATGACTTGTCAGGCAATCAAGCAGCCTTTTTTCTGTTTCACACCTCCCACAGTGCGCTAAAATGTGGAAACAGTTGTACTGGTTGTACCGCATGATGCATAGTAAAAGCAGGGAGAAGTAAATTAATGACATATACAGTGCAGCTATGTTCTCCTTTATTTTGTTTTTGCTTACACAGTCATCCCTAAGCCCCACCACAATGGGCAGATATTAATCCTACACGTGTTTACTCCGGACGAGTAGTCTGCCTGAGTTCCATGAGGCTTTCCACCTCTTGGGCTGATCCGACATGGGCTACAAAACAGCATACATTGGCCATAAACTGACATGCCTCATTTGTCCTTAGGATGTCACAAGCTAGCTAGGCATCTAGCTGATCTGAATCATATGCTAGGAAAAAGCTTTGCAAAGGATTTCTGTGCCTCTTTGGTGTTATAATTCATCTTTAGAGCAGTGCACAGATTTCAGCCTCATTGAGTTCACGATTAGTTGCTTTACTGAGTCAGACCTCAGGTTCACCAAAGCTCAGCATTTTACAGCCTAAGGGCCACATTTCCTTCTGAGCAGCCTTCCAGGGGCCACATGCCAGGAGTGGAGCTACCCACTTTTTGCCTTGGCTCTCCTCTGCAGTATGCCCCCCCCCCGAAGGTTGCCCACAAAGGAATGCAACTGCAGTGCTGAAAAATGTTCCTCACTCCAGCTTTAGAGGGGGAGGACTTCCTGACAGTATGAGCTGACAGTATGTCAAATCAGTGGAATAAACTGTCTCAAAAGGTGATGGACTCTCCTTCATTTGAGGTTTTTTAATCAGAGGCTGGAAGGCCATCCAGCAGGATTGTTGTAGCAAGGGATTCCCTGCATCAGCACGGGAGAGACGATGACCTTGAGGTTCTTTTATGATTCTCCGATTCAAACACACAAAGCGACAGAAGGCTGGCAAAAAGAAGCAGGATATTTTAAAACCAGTTTTCTAGAGTTCTTTGTGAAGTACAGTTTCTAACTTTTGAACCTTAGCTCAGTGGTTGAGCATCTGCTTTGCATGCAGGAGGTCCCAGGCTCAATCCCTAGCAGTATCCCTTGCTAGAGCTGGGAGAGTTCCCTAGTGAAACCCTAGAGAGTCACTGCCAGTCAGTGCGGCCCTTCTGTGCTAGAGGGAACAGTGGTGTAAGGCAGTTTCCAAGGTGCCTATGAACCAGCTGCTACGGTGCTGCCTTCAACCATTATTTGATCTGAGGACATTAGGAAGTGATGTTGCTTTTCTCTGTGTCATGAAATTTCCCAAAAGTTGCATCTTAGGCTGCTCTTAACCAGCCCTGGCCTTGTGCTTTTGTGGGGTTGGGGAGTGTTTGCGATCAGCTGGCTACCTTAGGAAGGTGATTCTGATTTGCTTGTCTGTGGTTTTAAGTACAGGTTGGCGCAATGGGAGTGGGATATTAACTATTCTGCATTAATTCACATAATGCAGCAATACTGTGATCGCGCATAGGTGGCAGCTCATTTTCTCCTCTCTCTTTATCACCAATTTTGTGCATTTGACACAGATATTATTTTGCATGCCTTGTAGGAAGAAGGTGTAGATATCTTTGTGTGCACATCTGTATAAGCACTGTTTTGGTGGTAGTGGTGGTGTCAATGTGGTTATTTTGATACACATTGCACCAATGTATTCATGCATCAATGATGACTTCAGTGTATCTCATAAGATTGCTTTCTCCAGGTACCTTAAAGGCAGATGGTGAGGGTCAGAATTCTTATTATTATTACTTCTACTCCTCTGCTGCTGTTACTACCACTAAAGTCTATTTCAAAATACAAGTGATAAAGAGAGAGACCGGATTCTCTGTTAGGAAACAGTGAGGATAGTGAACTAATGGCCTTGCAGTTGTTGTTGGACTACAACTCTCATCATCCCTGGCCCTTGGACATGCTGGTTGCAGGCTGATGGGAGCTGAAGCCCAACAACTGCTGGATTTTCACAGATTCTCCATGGTGGAGGTTTGTGTGCCAAAGTGAAACCACTGCACCACATAGGTATGTTTAGAGAACCTTGTGGGCATTCCTTGCTCAGCCTCCGAGGAAGCCTCCATAATACTAACTTCTCAGCAAATGTGCTTTGGATCAAACTGAAAAAACAACACTGATTTAACTACAAAGAATATTCTGGCACTTTAAAAGGGAAAGGTTGCATTCCTAAATATGCTTTCCTGGGAGTAGGTGCATTGAACTAGGGTTGCCATATTGTGGGCAAAGTTGTTGAGCTTTTGTTTTCAGGGAGGGGGGCAAAGTTGTTGTTGAGCTTTTTTTTTTTGTTTTGCCCAAAGTTGTTTCCAACAGCCAATTGCTGGCTATGTCTGGGCCTGGCAACCCTAACTGAACAAAAAGGGACTTACGTCTGAGTAAACATGTGCTGTTCTGTAAGAAAGAAAGAAAGATTGTGCCAAAAATTTAATTGGCTTTCCTTAGGGGTTTTTTTATTTTAAAAATACTTTTTTGCAGAAAATATTAGTGAATGCTAATGGCTTTAAAAGAATCAATGTAACAATAAATACAGTTGGAGGGAACGACAGTCAACTGTAGCCTTTTTCATTCCTTTTAGTACAAAGAACATGCATTTTTCGAGATTGTTTTCTATAAAAAAAAATGGCAATATCGCCATTAGTGAATGGACTGGCTTCCTTTCCATTTAACATGTATTTGCAAACAAACAATCAAATGCAAAACCAATGATTGTTTAAGGCATCCACAAGCCCTGTCTAAGGAATCTTGCCCAATCTCAGTGGCTTGATGGATTCATTGGTGATGAAAGGGCACCCTATACATACTCAGAGGCACTGTTGTGTGAATATAGATTTTGTTCTCCAAGGAGTGGTTTATAGGTTTAGTAGTTCTATTCTGTGTTCCTGTGCAATTCAAATGGTGTCTGTGAAAAGGTGTTTAGCAGAGGCAGGAATGATTTCCTTCCCCACCAGCCAGTTAGAATATGCAAAAGTGTTACTCTCTCATTTCACAGTTTCTGAGCTTGCTCTGAACTGAGATTACTAGCAACCTTCATTTCAAATTAAACCCTGTTGCTAATCCAGGAAAGTTGAACCACTCATTCTAACATACATTGACGAACCATTTGATTATTTCCCCCCTGGACCACCTCATTCCCCCACTCCCTAGAAAAACTAGATTAGTCTTCATGCTGGCTATAATTCTGCCTACACACACACACTTCCACACTTAGGAGCCACTCTTGACAGATAGGGCAGTTTCCCAAGAAGTACTTTACCACAACAAACACATAAAATTAACAGAGTACCAGCCTGGTGCAGTGGCTAGCGTGTTGACCCAGGACCAAGACACCTGTGTTTGTTCATTTGCTTGTTTTTGTATTTATAGCCCACCTTCTCACAACCCTTTAAGGCAGGTTAGAGTGAGATTTGGTGAGTGGCCCAAGGTGACTCAGTGAAAAAAGAAGCAGGGAACCCAATCACCTAGAGAAATCCCCTACCCCCATATATGTAGCTATATGCAAGTAGAGCGTGCTACCACAATGCCCCTCCCCATCCATATGCATATTCATTAGACACAGCATTATACACACATGGGGACAGTTGAACCTGTGTGCATAGGCAACAAGTGTACAACACTCAAAAGCAAAAGAGAGGAAAATGCATGAGTGAATTAGTCCAAACGTAGGCATGCAGTGTTGGCTGCAGAATATCATGATGTAACATAGGTCTGCAGATGTAATATAACTAGTGATGTTTATGGTAACAGGAACAGAAGAAGAGCCCTGCTGGATCAGGCCAAAGGCCCTTCTAGTCCAGCATCCTGCTCTCACTGTGGCCAGACAGATGCCTGCAGGAAACCCGCAAGCAGGACCTGAACACAAGAGCACACTCTCATCCTGTGGTTTCCAGCAACCGGCACACAGAAGCATTACTCCCTCTCACCATGGAGACATAATAGAGGCTAGTGGCCATTGATAGCTTCATTCCTCCATTAATTTATCCAGTCCTCTTTAAAAGCCATCCAAGTTGGTGGGCATCACTCCCTTCTGTGGGAGGGAGTTCTATGCATTGCCCACAAGCAGGGTGGTAGGAACACAGGAACCGGCTTTGGTCCATATAGCTCAATGCTGCCTACACTGGCCAGAAGCAGCTCTTGTGGTTCCAAGCAGGGGCCTCTCCCTGCCATACCTGGAAATGGAAAGAATTGAAACTGCATGCAAAGCCGATACTCTACCACTGAGCTATGATCCTTCTGAGTGGAACGACACTTTCCCCACTTATGAAACCCAAGAACTCCCAGCATCTGCCTGTGACAGTGGAAGGAGCGCATAAATACAAAACAGGGCTTACTCACCCTGTCTTCTTCTTCCCTTAAGTCCGGCATGGTGCTGACACAAAGGCTTATCGCTGTGGTGGCCACAAAGAGGATGGAGAGGCAAGCAAAGATTTTCCCCGGGAGGCCCGACCGGGGGTTTTCCACCATGTCCCTCAGCTTGCTCATAAACTGGCCGTATTTGGTCTCCTCTTCCAGGACGCAGGCCGTCACTTTGCTCATCTGCATCTCCTCCTCTCTGCGCACCTCGGCCAGCTCCTCAGCCTTCTGGAAGAGCTTCCGGAAGCAGCAGTTCTCCAAGTTGGACTCCTCGATCCCCCAGTACTTCAGCTCCTCCTGGAAGGACAAGGCACAGGTGTCGTGGAGGAGCATCAGTTTCCCTGCCGTGAGGAAGCTGACAATCACCCCAAAAACGTTGGGGTTCCGGTCGAAGAAAAACTCTTGCGTGTCTTCATCGTAGTCATCACACAGCTGGACTATCTCTTCGTAGCTGCTGCAGAACTTCAGCTTGCTCAGCCGGGATGCGGGGAACTCGTCCAAGGTGCTCCAGGGCAACAGGTACTTGATGCCGCCAACGTTGACCATGATCTCCCTCTTCAGATCGACTGTCCCGAGCCGATCTGGGTGGTAAATCCTCTGGGCCCGTTGGTAGTGGACCCCTTTGGCGGGGGGAGTCTCGACCACTGAGATGGGAAACAGGTGGTTCAAGGAAGTGCAGGAATTGTAGCTGTAGTCGTGGTCACTGCCTCCAGAGAGAATAGGCATCTCTGAGGGTTGTCACTGGAGCTCCAGCACAGAAGCAGCATCAGAGCCAAGCTGGCTAGGGAGGTGGAAATAGGAGGGAAAACAGAGACAGGATCATGACCATTGTGAGATGAGGAACACGGTAACATAAGAAAAGCCCTGCTGGATCAGGCCAATGGCGCATCTAGTCCAGCATCCTGTTCACCCAGGTCTCTGTGGACAACCTGTGGACAACCCAAGCACAAGAGCACTATCCACTCCTGTGATTTCCAGCAACTTGTATTCAGAGGCATACTGCCTCCGACAAGAGAAGCACAACATAGCCATTGTAGCTAGCAGCCCCAACTTGTCCAATCTTGTGTTAAAACTACCCTAGCTGGTGGCCATCTTTTCCTCCTGTGGAAGTGAGTTCCACAGTTTGGCTATGTACTGCATGAGCAAAAGCATCTGTCTCTCATAACCAGTTGTAGTTGTTGGAATGTTAATACCAGTTTTCTTTCCAACAAGAAAGGCCAGGACAATTTGCAAACAAATAAAACCCAACAACAAAATACCCCTTTATTTACAAGGAGGGATTGGGGATCTCAGGCCCTTCTGGGCCTCTCTATCAGGCCCTCAGGACTCTCCACAGACCACACACGAGCCATACCCTCTCACTGGCCTGGCTTTACAGCCTCAAGTGCTTTTGTCTGGCTGGAGTGTGTCCTCTGGCAATTCTTCTTACTTGCCTGGACGGAGGATAGAGAGGGATATGTGGGTGTGTCCAGAAACTAGCCTTCTGCACTGAGGTAAATTTTACATCCATTGCTCCGCCCACTTTTGCCTTTGGCTCTACCCACCACTGGCATGTAGCCCTTGGGAAGTTGCCCGGAAGCTCCCATCAGAATGCAGGGAATGCATCCCTCAGGCTGAAAAAGGTCCCACACCCTTTTTTAATGGCATGCCTTAGCTGTTTCTGCTGACACATTCTATTTTTTATTTTATTTTTTTTTAAAAAAAGAAGGGTAGCCACTGGATTCAATCAAACCTTATTCCTGGGAAAACTTGATGTATAACCTTCAAATCTGCTTATATATTGAAGTCCTCCTCAATGACACCCTGGTGGAGCAGCCACTCCTGTAGTGCGAACAGAAGTGTCGCAGTGAAAACAGCCCTGCTGGGATCAAGCCCAAAGTGTTGTCTGGGTCCAGGATATAGACAAGCTGGAATGTGTGCAGTGGAGGAGAAGCAAGATGGCAAAGGGTCTGGAAACCAAGGCTTATGAGGAATGGCTGGGGGAGCTGGGGATGTTTAACCTGGAGGAGAGAAGGCTGACAGGTGATATGATAGCCATCTTCAAACATCTGAAGGGCTGTCCCATGGAAGATGGAGCAAGCTTGTCTTCTGCTGCTCTAGAGGGAAGGACCCGAACCAAAGGGTTCAAATTACAAGAAAGGAGATTCTGATTAAACATTAGGATAACCTTTTTGATGGTATGAGCTATTTGACAATGGAATAGACTACATTAGAAGGTGGTAGACTCTCCTTCGATGGAAGGCCATCTGCCAGGAATTCTTTAGTTGTGATTCCTGTATTGCAACTTTACAATCCTGTACTTTCCAGAAGAGACCAGCCAGATGCCTCCAGCAGGACATGAAGGTGATGTCTCCTTCTTTGGCTTGTACCGATCCTTTCGTATTCAGAGACACAGAGCCTCTGGATGTGAAAGTTCTATTTAACTATCAAGCCCAAAAGCTTTTGGCTGACCAACTCATCCTGAGTTTGTCTAATCCTAATAAAATAAAATAAATCAAAGCACTTCCCCTCCCCCACCTCACTAGATCCCTATTCCATAAGTTAATCATGTTTATATGGGCAGGATTTATTTTTGCCTGCCCTGAATCTGCTGCAAATCAACTTCATTGAATGATGGCATTTCAGCAAGAAATCCGTCTAGGTAGTACAGCGGTACCTAGGATACTCTCAGGGATTAATTAACATGATGGCAGTTTGTCTGTCCTAAGAGAACAGGCAGCAGTGCTTACAAAGGCTGCCCATCTTAGCTGGAAGTTCTAAATGTTGTTCTTCTGTTGATGATGTTTTAAAGTTATACACATTTGCACACCCCCAAAAGAGAGAGAAGCAGAAACGGCAATAGCATAGAAGTGAATAACTTCTCAAGGGTTTGACAAGCATAACAGGATTCTCTTGAGCATCCACAGACTGGTTCCATTTCACATTCACAGGGAGTCCAGAAGCTTCCTCTATATTGGGTCATACCATTTGTCCATCTAGCTCAGTACTGTTGACACTGACTGGCAGCTGCTTTCCAGGATTTCAGTCCAGAAGGTCCCCACCGCAACTCTACCTGGAGATGCCAGAGATTGAACCTGGGACCTTCTGCATGCAAAGCAGATGCTCTGTCACTGAGCTACAACCTGCCCCTTCCACATTTTACCATGGATACAACAAAAGCAAATAGAAAATCAGAGAAGCCTGAAGTTTTACAGTTGCTGAGCTGCTGTGAATCATGAAAAGCATAGGAGGAAGCTGAAAGCAACGATGTATGCATTTGATTTCTTCACACAAATTATCTTATAACCTTTACAACAGCCCTGTAAGGTAGGCCAAATATCAATATCCCCATATTGCAGACTGTGGGGCTTAGGTTGGTGTTCATCCTCTCCTTTTCACAGACACCGCCTGCAGCTGGAATTCTGTCTCATTCTTGCTAAATACATACACGACCCCCCTCCCCTTCAAGTAGACATCGGACGAAACCAATTACACATACAATGCTGAGAAGCAAACCCCTTTGTAGAGGTTTGAAGCTGATGGGGAGTAAGCACAAAACCCCTCCAGTCTTATTCCACTCTGCCTCCGGCTTGCCATCCCTCCCAGTGCAGGCTGACAGCATTCCAGAACGAAGTTTCGCAAAGTTACTTACTGCGCTAAACACGGGCTGTGTCCGGGTCAACTGTCTCCCCAGCAGCAAGAGCAGAACACATTGCGAGGAATTGTTGCCATTCCTGGGTGATGGAGAAGCATCAAAGCACATTTGTTGCCCTGATTCCATGGATGTAATAAAATTGCTCTTGGCCGGCATCTCCTTCTTGATATTCTCTCTCTCCTTTATAGACTGATTCCCTCACTCAAAGACCCTTTCAAAGACTTGGAAGGCATCCCTGAATCTTCTTGGGCAACTGAAAAGAGAGACAAAGTCTGTATTCTCCCTCTCTCCGCTTTTCCTCCCTGGAGGGCTGTCAGTGTGGTCCTCCTGACAGAAGGAGGAGGGAGGGAAGAGGGAAGGGCTTAGACATAATCTCTCCCTTGTTCTCTCTTTCCAGCATCCTCCAGCCCTTCATCCTTAGAGCAGACTGCAGGGCATACCAGCAATTCAGCAGCAGTCTGGAGTGGAAGCAGAGAGACCCAACAAATGCTCAATAATAAATTGATGCTGACAAAGACAGTTCTCCATAACACTTGCCAGTGTTAACACTTGCCATTCTCTCCCTGTTTTTTGACTTTGGAGGCAGCAATTGAATTGTTTCAGGGTGTTTCCCCACACACCCCAGAAGCAGCTTCCTTTCAGGTGTTGAGTTCTGAAAGTTCCAGGTTTCTAAAAAAGCACTTTACTATTCCACATAAGATTTAATGTTAATAGGGCATGTGCACAGGGTAAGTTTGCTGTTGTGGTAGTGGTTCGGGGTGTGTGGGTGTGTGCCAGGATGATGGATCCAGCCAGTCATCTCACTCTGGGGAAGAAGGCTCCTTCCCCTTATGTAATAACCTGCTGACAAAAGGTTTGGGACAGCTCCATGAGTGATGGAGCTTGTAGGGGGTTGCACAACAGCTGTTCCTGACTTTGCATTTGCATCAAGACTCTTGCATGCACACAGAGCCAATGGATGATTTGGAATACTAATATGAATCGCACATAGTATGTATGCAATGAACTTGTGTAATTTCAAACTTGTTTAGTTGAAAGCTGGCTGGTTGAAATCTCACAAATTAACTGTACGCAAGGTGGATAGCTCTAATGTGTTGGGTTTTCCTGGTGCAGAAACACATTTTTTCGTATTCGCACCACCCCCAGAACAGAACCCCTGTGGAAGACACAATCATGCTGTATATATATTTGATCTCCCACAAAAATTACTAGCCTGCTGGAGGCTGGCAGAGGAATGATGGTGTTATCTGCTGCTTCTGCAACAGCTTGGTGTTCTGGATATGGTGGAGAGGACTTCCCCCATCTGGCTGCCTTCTTAGTTTCCATGCCAGGTGCAGAAGAGGGACAGAATGCTCCATCCTTCCTGCAACAGTCGGCCCAATTGCCTTTAAGGAATTCCTTGTCGCCTATGGCAACCAGGCATATCCTTACAGTGTATTTTGTGTATACACACATACTAGCTGCCAACAATCCTTCCCATTCTCCCAGCTTTCTGTCACATTCCAGTGCATGGGTAGGGAATCTCAGGCCTGGGGATTACATGTGGCCCTCCAGGGTGCTCCATCTGGCCCTCAGGACTCTTCCCAGACTACACTCCCTCACTGCCTCTGCTTTCATCCTCCTTGAGAGTTTTTGCCTGACTGGACTGTGTCCAGTGTGTGTGTGTGCGCAGAAACTAGCCTACTGTATAAAGGTCACTTTTTCATCCATTGTGCCACCCACTTTTGTCTCTGGCCTCTCCCAATACTGGCATGTGGCCCCTGGAAGGTTGCCTAGAAGAGTTTGAGGCCCTTGGGCTGATGATGTTTCCGTATCCTTGGTCAAGTATGATCCAGGTTCCTTGCATAATGGAACTTTTGAATTATTTAGTTACATTTATATCCTGTCTTTCTTTCACCATGGAATTCAAGCTGGCATACATAGAATCATAGAATTAGAAGGGACCCTCAAGGGTCATCTGATCCAAACCCCTACAACTGAGGAATCACAGCTAAATAATTGCTGACATCCAACTTCTGTTTAAAAACCTCCAGTGATGGAGAGTCCACCAACTTCTAAGGTAGTCAATTCCACTATCAAACAGCTCTTATCATCATAAAGTTATTCCTAATGGTTAGTCAGAATCAACTAGAGGGGGGAAACTGTTCACACAAGGAGTTGTTCACATCATCAGTGTACAGCCGAGATGACTAAATTGTGCAAGATTGTCCCTTCTTTTCAATAATAGCCACTAATACCTAGAAAATGGTTAGGTTTATGAGCAATGATGACTGGTGGCTACAAACTATTGAACACACACACAAGGTCTCTAATTTGGTGAGGGCTGGAGAGATACAATTTGATTGTAATTAGAAAAGGAGACATTAATGATGATGACGACGACGATGATGATGATGCCAATCTGACTGGGTTGCCCCAGTCACTCTGGATGGTTTCCAGCAAAATATATATTTGAGTTCAGTCTGTTGGCAATCCCCAGACTCTAGACACTACATTATACTGTTGTTTCAAAATAACCAGCACATAGGCTGTATCATATCTACATTTGCCTGTCTGATTATGTGATATGGCTCAATAGTAATTTGATTTCTTTTGAAACAGGAATCCTCCTGAAAGGGATGTTTTGCAATCTGCACACTTAACATTCCTTGGGACTTGCGCCCCTTAGGCAAAAACAGTTGCATAATTTCATAAAGAGACGTTATTTATCAAACAGCACACTCTCTCTCATGCCCACCACCTAACCAACATCCTCACCAGTTACATTTGTAAATGATTTAACAATAATGCATGTGTAATTGGTTTCCCCACTCTCCGTTGCAAGCAGAGACATTTTTCAAGCTTGTGTCATCACAGAGAAGGCTAAGTGTGAATGAAATTAATTTTGGGAAGGCTAAGGGGCAGGCATGGTCTCAGGCAAGACAGAAAACCCAACTTGGTTACAAATCCAATCTTCTCTTTGGTCACCTCCAGGCCATCATTGTTTTGCAGAAGAGATTCTTCAAGCACATACCAGAACAGTGTTTGGGACTTTTTACTTTAGAGAAAAGGTAAGTCAGAGATGGCATGATAGAACTTTATAAAATTATGGATGGCATGGAGAAAGTGAATAGATTTTTTTTTCTCCCTCTCTCATAGTACAAGAACTCATGGAAATCCAATGAAACAATGAAATGTTTGGAGATAAAAGAAAGCAATTCTTCATGCACTACATAGCTAAACTATGAAACTTGCTCCCATAGGAGGCAGTGATGGTGATCAACCTAGATGGAAGAATAGAAAAATTCATGAAGGAGAAGTCTATCAGTGGCTACAAGTGACAATAGCTATATTCTGCCCCCCGCAGTTGGAAAGAGCAATGTTTCTGAATACCATTACTAGAAACCACAGGAGGGGAAAGTGCTCAAATTCTGCTTGCAGGTTTCCCACAGGCATCTGGTTGGCCCCTGGGAGAACCGGATGCTGGGCTAGATGTGTCATTGGCTCTTCTTATCTTCTTAATTCCCAGAACAGTTTAACAGTCCCCCTTCCCAGGGAGCTCTGGGAATTGTAGCTTTGTGGGGAGAATGGGGTCTCCTAACAGCTCTCGGCACCATTAACAAGCTACAGTTCCCAGGATTCTCAGGGGAAAGTGATGACTGTTGAAAATGGTATGATACTGCTTTAAATTCAATGGCACCAAATAGTATGGGAAACAGCTTTACTAGAAAAATTAACCAATAAACTGAAACTGACACGGGGACAAACAGAAGAAGACGCCTTTACCCCGGTATGGCTCCCCTGCATCACATACACAGCCCAACAAGACAATGACAAAAATCCACCAACAGCATACAAATCAATATGGCCATCCTGATCCAAAACACCCACCCACCCCACTCACACATGAAAACAAAGATCACCACAGCCAATCACAAACAAACAACCACACCCTAGGCCAACCCCAACCTCTCTCACCATCAAAGGAACACAAGTGAATAGCAGAGAACCTGCACAAGCGATGCTGACATAAAACCCCACATATATTAAGTATAATAGAAACATCGCCACCCGACCCCACCCCCATTCACCTCCACCTCTTTCCCCCTCTTCTTCCTAATGTCTCAACAGATGAAACTGATCTGTGAAAAATGTTACTGGGGGGGGGGGCGGGGAGAGACACTGCACATACTTTTGTAAACCAAGGAAATCTTTAATAAAAATACATTTTCAAAAAAATGTATGGTGCAGATGGGGTCTAATTTTCTATAGTCCTCCCACTGCCACCACAATCACCAAGGTCATTCACTTGAAGTTCCCCTCTCCACCTATTTGAATACCAAGCAGTTTTGTTCATAGTCAATAAGAAAAACATCAAGAGGGTTGATAGCAAGTATACATTGCCTCCCTGCTTTTTCTTCTTCTCAGCATGCACATCCAAACTTTCATTTACTCTTAATAGCATTAGTATAGATTTTGCACTCTATATGCTTTGACCTGCTCATTGATGCAGAAGATGTTTACAAGCTATAAATCTTTAGCGTGCACACAGGTCCCCCCCCCCTTCTTTCCAAACCAGGTGTAAAGCACACTGCGGCTGCCAACATGCCATACATTTAAAGCACATTTTCCCTCTACACACACACACACACACACACACACACACACACACAGACACACACACACACAGAGAGAGAGAGAGAGAGAGAGAGAGAGAATGAGAATACTGGCAACTGTAGCTTGTTATAAGGGTGCTGGGAATCATAACCCATGTGGGCTAAACTATAGTTTCCAGGATTCTCTTTTGTAGGGAAAACATGCTTTTGACGTGCTTCAAATTTACGGTGTGTGCACAGCCTGTGATTGCAGGGATTAACTTGTGGGATTTGCAACTAAATGTTGCAGTGTGGAGCCTTCCCTGGTCAGGATTCCAGCTACTCCGTTCAAACTCCCCTCCTCCCCAATTCTTAACCCTTCCCAAACATTCCATCAGCATTCCCTGGCTACTGAGAATGCTCAGACCTCAGTCAACACTTTATGGATTTCCCCTTTTTTAATTGGGGTTTTATTTCTCATTTCTTAAATAATGGGGAGCTCTGCTAGCAGACTACATGGAATATTTAAAAGGTTGAACAGTCTATATTCCCATGCTATACTGCTGCTTGCTTTTATGACTTTAAAACTCTGCTGCAGAGTGTGCTTTAGCCATGCACTTCTGATTTAGGGATCCAGCCAAGTCTTTTATTAAGCACCCCACATAGGTGATCTATACATCTATTTCCTCCCACATTTCTGATATCATGAAATCTTCTGAAACACTACCTGGGGAATACATTCCTAGAGTTTTTATTGGAGGAAAATTGATTGCTTTTGTCTACTTGCTCCTAATGCTGGACTGTAAAATTCAATTACTATACAAATTCAGCTCTGTGTTTATGATGCATTAAATGTCAGGCAAAGAGTTATTCTAATCCTTAGAGAATTCAGAGGTGATCTGTTTAAAAGGAGCATGAATAAAAGACAGGCCTGGTTAACAAGAAGTGCATCACAAAATTCAGGGAAGTGTGAATGCTAAAGGTATTCCTTTAAAAGTTTTTGTTTGGTCCAAGGGTGACAGTGACTAACCACTCTGAGACCTGTAGATATAGGGCAGTGTCAGGGAACTGACATCGGAGCCAGAGGTGGAGGCAAGGCTCCCAAGCGATGCTGGAGAAGAGCCAAGCAGGGAGAGAGGCAGCTCATCAGCTAGGGAAGGAAATGAGCGTAACACCAGGGATAAAGGG
Organism: Podarcis muralis; assembly: GCF_964188315.1. Classification (NCBI taxonomy): domain Eukaryota; kingdom Metazoa; phylum Chordata; class Lepidosauria; order Squamata; family Lacertidae; genus Podarcis; species Podarcis muralis. The sequence goes on along the minus strand of NC_135661.1, from coordinate 36,999,353 downwards.
GGGCAGATGGGGGAATCGGCGAGGGGGCTCCAGGACTCCTTGCCGGAGACTAGCGAGGAGAGCACGGGTCCTCCGCTACCCACACCCTCTCTGCGCAGAAGACTTTCGTGCAGAGAGAGTAGGAGGAGACTTGGAGTCAAACAGCTTTTATGCTGGAAAAGGTTTAAGAAATACCCACTGATGGATTCTGCTAGTGACTGAAACAGCCACGAAGTGAAGGGCTGTCCAGACAGAAAAGGCTTAACCAGGCACACTAGCCAGGAGTGGCGGCAACTTACGCACGAGCAACCCCTATATCATTACAGGCAGTATACAAATTTAATAAATAAAAAGAATCAGTGCCTTTTTTTCTAGGGGGTACTTAAGGCTACGCAGTACCGTCACCTCTTGTTTTTGGTGTTGTTGTTTTGTTAAAAAGTGTGGCACTTACTGTAACAACTTCATGGTGAGTACTGGCACCTATTTTTCTAGAAAAAAGAGCACTGGAAAAAATTAATAAATAAAGCTTCCTTCTCCTTAGTCTCAGTGTCGCCCCTTGTAGAACTCATCAGGGAGGAGGATAGGGACAAAACTAGAATTTGTTGGCTCTGCCTGCTCCTTCCGTGATCCTCTCTGCCTTATGCCCCATCACTCACAAGGGGCACCAGCACCAACCCTCTCACCACCTTGCTTCGCCCCACTGCAGAACAAATCAAGTGATGATGCTGATTCCCAGGTCTTAGGGATAAGGGCTTGTCCACACTTCCACTTGCTACCTAGACATGTATCCAAGCAGTTTTGCTCCACTGCCTCCCCCTGGAAAATCCACTCTTTAGTGATAAATTGGAGCAAACGTCCGTCTGGAGAAAAGCTGATTGATGTTTGCGTCAATATTCCGTGCTAAAGATTGGGTTTTCCTGGGGGAAAGTAGCAAGGCAATGACAAGTCTGGATAAGCCCTAAGAACAGTGATGCTGATGCTGATGCTGCTGATGATAAATGATTCTGTTGGTTTTGGTCAGCTGAGTTGTCCTGAACTCGTTCCTGAGAATATGGGTTTATGGTTCTGTAATTTCAAGGCTGAGAATGTGTGCATGGTTTGTGATTCACATCGGTACATCTCATCATATTTTGACAATTTTAACGGCCATTGTGGTGCTATTAGGGAATGAATTTGGGGGAGATGCCTAGGGCCCACTCAGTAAAATGAACAGGACAGCCTCCAAATGCAGTAGAGGTAGCTCACTTGATTGTGGAGTGATGGAATACACATTATCCTCTAAAGAGGGGGGGGGGGGGTTCATAAGACCAATGAATTATCTCATTATCTACTATCTCCTCCTTGAAACTAGAGATGCCAGGGACTGAACTTTGAACCTTCTGCAAGCAAAGCATGTGTCATGCCACTGAGCTGAAGGTCCCTGAGATCAGCAGAAGCTTTGGAAACCAGAGCCTGAATGTACAGGAAGTAAAAGGCACATCTCCATTGATTCTTCTTGGCCAAAGAATCCTCAGGGAAGCACTATTAACATAGAAAATAACTCTCCTGTTACAGCTGCTTGCTTTGGGGTGACAGATGTGGCTAATTCCCTTTCCTCCCAACTGAGAAATCAAAACAATTCATTCCACATTTAGGAAACATTGCACCTGCAGGATGGACTGCAGCCAGCCAAATTGACCTTTGTGGTCCCTCCATTGATTTCACAGTCCACAAGTTCTCTGATTTGTCTCTGAGATCAGTAAGTAGCAGCCTAGGTAAGTCTCTCGCAACCTCTCGCACCATCAGCCAAGCTCTCTAAACTCTCGATCCTTAACTTCTCCTCCTAGCTATGAAAGAGAATCAGTTTCTTAAGTCTCCAAGCTATGCCCAAGGCTGCCCTGTGAGCTTCAGGGCTGAGCTTCAACCCCAGAGCCATCTGACTCTCTGGGGCAGAGTTACCCATGCAGTTCACAACTGACCTAGAAAATGACTTGATCTGAAAGCATCCTCAGGGGGTTCTCCTTTCATGATTCATCTGGCTCAGTCATTCCTGCTCAGTTGAAAAGCATTCCCCCTTTGCCCCCTTCTGAGAGGCCTGTTTTTTAGGAGTTCATTATGAGTAGCAAGCAGCTTGTGAAGGCAGCTAGACCAACAGCAGAGCCTTAGAAGCCTGTCTTCAAAGAACCCCTCTCCTCAAGGATATCATGTTTGTTTTGAAAATCGATCCGCTTGGCTCTATCTGCCTGGTAGGGAAGCTGGTAGGGGCTCTACTTACATCCAATTCACTTCTCTTACTCTGAACCCACCTTAATGATACCTGCAGCCAAGTTGTCTGTAGTTCTAGCACCCATTAACTGGTTCATCTCCTCCACCTTATTCTGTTATCAATCCTCAGGAGTTCACAATGGCCTGCAGTTCCTGCTGAAAGCTGCTTTACTGCTTTGAATGTATAGGGCAGATGGGGTCTCACTATTTGCAACCCCCCCCCCCACTTGCTCCATGTGTACATAGACCTTCAACTCAGGATAAAACTTTGTGAATCTGATTAAGTGCGCTGCAGTCCATGAAAGCTATGGTCACAATAAACGTGTATATCTGTAAAGAGCAATAAGACTCTGTTGTTGTTTTTGGTGCAATGGATTAACACAGATACCCCTGATGGGATTGTTACATCTCAGGCCATCTCACAGCTGAGAAGAGCAGAGTTCTCCCTCAATCACCAGCTTACTGGGCACTAACCCCAGATGCTTAGGGTTTGAATTTACATGTGGATATTCATTTTTCTGTCCCATAATTATCTTACGAAACTAGAAGATTAAGCAATCATATGGATGCACAGATGCAGTTGCTTGTTGTTCTCAGTGAGGCAAACATATTGGACTCTTGCAGAGAGTTATCCATAGGGGGGAGGGGGAACCTCCCTAGTTTCATGATTTGACAACAGAGCACAAAGCAAGTTGTGTGGGGTACAATAAAGCAAAATAAAATATATACCCAAGGTTGGAAAAATAGGCCAAGACATGTGACCCATTTTACAGAAAGAGAAGTAAGAGACTTAGGCTTGGCATTTAGTGCAGAGGTATTGTTGCTTTAAAAAAATGTATACAGCATCAGTGTGTGTGTGTGAAAGAGAGAGAGAATTATCAAGATTACAGCAGGTACAAAGGGGAGAGGTAACTCCTTTTCTTTGCCACAGACTTCAGAACAGGCAAATCTGTCAATTTCACTTTTTCTCAATTTCTCATTTTTTTACTCTTCAGGTGTCAGGGAACTGCCATCAGTGCGGGAGGGAGAGAGCAAAAGCCAGAGGGATTCCAGAGAGCAGCCCATCTTCTGGGGAAGAGAATCAGCGTAGCACCAGTGGAGAAGGGGGGCAGATGGGGGAAGTGGTGAGGCGGTCCCATGACTCCTTGCCTGGGACCAGCGGGGAGAGTTGGGGTCCTCCGTTGCCCACGCCCTCCTTGCGCAGAAGGATTTCGCGCAGAGAGGGTAGGCGGACACTAGGCGTCAAAGAGCTTCTTTGCTGGAAGAAGTTTAAGAAACGCCCACTCACGGATTCTGCCAGCGACTGAGTCAGCCATGGGTGAGTGGCGTCCGGACAGATAAAGTTTACTTTGGCAGCCCAGCCAGGTGTTTGCACCCAGCCAGGGAGATAGTTGCCTGCTTGCGCACGAACAACCCCTTAGAAACCATTACATCAGGTAACATCCCCACATCTGTTTATGATTTTTTTTCTTGTTAAAAATGTCCTCAATTTTGCCAAATATAACTTTTGACCAGAAGATAATGTATTTCTTTCTGAACAGCTGTCCTAGTGGTGTACATAACTTCTCTTTTATCATTCTTAAGGTTTCTTGGTTCTAGTCCTCATGGTGCCCAAGTCCATTGCACACACTGCTATAAAGCCATCCATAGGAAAGGAAAAGCCAGCTCCCCCATCTTATCTTCCCAGTTGCTGTCTTTCATTCCCAACCTCCTGATGTGTGGGACCTGGAATGTGGTGAGTTTTGATAAGCTGACTCTGAAAGTTGATGTACAAGGAATTTTGTTGCCGTCTGCACTTTTGCTAAGAGATTAGGTATACATGCAACAAAATGGGTAAAGCACACAAAGAATGTAAAACTCCAGTTTGTTTTTCTTCAGGGAGAAAGTCAAGATCTGCAGGGATCTTTCTTTCTAATAGCTCTGAGGCTTTGGAGCAAAAAAAAAAAGGGGGGGGGGTTCTTCACCTCACTTGCTCTGGAGCGCTGCTGTTGATGTGTTTTAATCAAGTTCAGAGAGTTGAAAACAAGGTGGCATGCCAAGGTTTGAAGAACGGGTATTTGAGCTAATCCTTGTCAGCTTTTTCAAACATAAATCTGCCCTTTGACAAAATCTGGCTTTCCTGCTTGCCTCTCATTGCCCCCAGCCTTTGTGCCCAGGCGCATGAGATACTGAGCAATGCAACTTCTGGAACTACTGGAACCAACGCCGTTGATGCTGACACCACTGCAACTCAGGCTGGCAGCACAATACCCATAACCTCATGGAACTTTGGAGTGTCAGGCATAGCCCTACTGGCTTTAGCCCAAACGTAGCAGAGTTTTCCTGCACAGCGAAGAAGCTAGTTGCGGCAGTAATGACTAGTCAGCTAGACTCAGAATAACTATTTACAGGATTTATTAAAAGGAAAAATAAAACCAGCAGAGTTTCTGCATACAAATAAAGCAAAATAAATCCTCTCTTTCTCTCTCTCAAAACCATACACAGCACTTCTACTCCTAACAACACCTCCACCTCAAACTGAGCTAGCAATCCCTTGATAACAGAGCAGAGTGCTGGTCGTTAACCAATCAGAGTGAGTAGTTTCTAGGTCAAGCAGACCTGGGCTTTCTGCCAAGAGTAAATTGACACCACCTTGAGTTAATTGTGAGAAGCCAGAATCTGCAAGTTTCCCACGAGAACCAATTAACAGAAACTGAAACTGAAACTGAACAAATCAGAAAGCAGCATTGGCAAAATTCGGAATTGGGAGCCTTGTTGAATAAATGTGGACTTTTAGAAGACATGTGAAGGCAGCCCTGTTTAGGGAAGTTTTTAATGTTTGAAGTTTAATTCTATTTTTAATGTTCTGTTGAAAGCCGCCCAGAGTGGCTGGGGAAACCCAGCCAGGTGGGCAGGGTATTATTATTAATGTGGCCATATCTCCTGCTTTGCACAGTGCAGTCCTTTGTTTCAAGGTATCCTCTATCTGAAGGGTTGACTGGTCCAAGTCCAGTTTAAAGGAAAAGAACCCTAAGGAGAACCTCAAAGCTGCCCACCCACCCACAATTGGCACCCGCACAGCAGATTGTGCAGGCAGACAAGCCACCTGGTTAGAGGTTCCCTGATGTAGTGAGATGTATTGCATTTAAATTTATAGCAATTATTTCTAAATTTACTGGAAACCACAGGAGGGGAGATTACTGTTGCACTCAGGTTCCTGCTTGCAGGGTTCCCACAGGCATCTGGTTGGCCGATGTGGGAATAGGCTGCAAGACTAGATGGGCCATAGGCCTGATATAGCAGGTTCTCCTTGTGTTTGCATGTTCTTCAATGTGAAGGAGTTGTTCTCTGTGCTCCAAAGCTAAACTTTTAGGAGCACCAGAAACACTCGGTGCTTCGGGACATGGTGTGCATGTTCTGTTATGTACAATGCAACTTCAAGGAAAACACAAATTAAGTCACTCCGAAAGGAATATATTGGAGCACTCCAAATCATTTGCCCGTGTATGTGAACAGAAAGCAGAAGATCTGGTTGGAAGGCAGAACATGGAGATCGGCACTGATCATTGCAAGGCATCCTTAATTATTATTATTGTATAATTATAAGATTATTATATGCTCTTTGAAGGGGGTGTGGCTGAGAGGGGGCATAGCTGTGCTTACCATGACGGCACCCTGCACTTCTGAATTTGCCACTACACTACTGCCATTAACCAACAAGAAATCCATGTGTTAGAGATCTGAAGAAGGCTAAGCCTCAAATACCTCACCACAACAGATATGGTGTATAACCTTGAAATGTTTTTCGCATCACTGTAATTCTACCGAGTTCACAGTTCTGTAAACCTTGAAGATGAATGAGAAGGGGAAAGACGCAAATCAGCTCAAATGAGGGAAAAAATGGAAACGATAATTGAAAATTAAATGAACTGGAAAAGAAGAACAGATGACTAGTTGGGGAGGGGGCAGGAAAGGAAAGCAATTCAGAAACTCAGGGGTTAAAATGCCAAAGGATCAAAACAAACAGAACAAAAGAAATATGGAGAATAAAATAAAAAAAAAACAGAAGAACTAAGGGGGAAAATATCTGCTTAAGAGGAGGAGGAAATCAAAACCAATTCTGCTATAATTATATCTATTGATAGAAAGTTATAGCGAATCACAAGTTAGGCTGCATTAACATGGCAATTTATTCAATTTCCCTGACATTTCTCTAACCGTTAATTTCCACAGTATATCTGGGCTTTCACATGATGTAAAGGCCACTTCTGGACAACTAATGAAACATAGTTCATGTTTAGTGCTCATTTCCATGTCATTTGATTCCAGAAAAAAAATATTTTTGCAGCCCTCTTAACCTGGAAAATTGGAGGATTGAAGTGAAGAAAATTGGGGTGATATACCAGCGTACAGTTCTTCATGTAGTTGTTAGGGGGAAACAGAGGCACACATGTAAAGAAAGGGTGGGGGAATTGTCCAATGACATTTGTTGGGTCACACCACGCCCACTGTTGTAAATGAAATTGCACATGACATGCCAGTACAGTGGTATCTCAGGTTGCATACGCTTCAGGTTACAGACTCCACTAACCCAGAAATAGTACCTCAGGTTAAGAACTTTGCTTCAGGATGAGAACAGAAATCGTGCTCCAGCGGCACGGCGGCAGCAGGAGGCCCCATTAGCTAAAGTGGTGCTTCAGGTTAAAAACAGTTTCAGGTTAAGAACGGACCTCCGGAATGAATTAAGTACTTAACCCAAGGTACCACTGTATATTGGTTGGTCAAAAACCCACAGCTGCATACACAGCAGGTAGTGCAGTGTGGAAGGGATATAAGGAAATGGGATAGAAGCATTAGGGCCACATTCACGTCATACATTTAAAACAGTATCACACCACTTTAAACAGTCATGGCTTCCCCCCAAAGAATTCTGGGAGCTGTAGTTTGTTGTTGCTGAGAGTTGTTAGGAGGCCTATTTCCCTACAATTTGCAGAGTGGTTTAAAAAACAATCCCTTTTTACAGGAAACTCAGAGATTTATGGCTCTGGCAGGGGAAGAGAGGCCTCCTGACAACTCCCAGCACCCATAGCAAACTACAGTTTGTTAATCAGAAAATGAGCTTTCAGAAGGGAGTACCCTCATCGATGCAGATTTTGCATTCATTCTAGGAGCCAGATTCGAAACAATGCCCACTGCAGCTTTGTACATGGCAAAGACTGAAGTGAGGTTGCAGCTATGGGTTGTTATTTATAAAAAATGCAATTGGTCCTACATGTAAGGAAGATCTCTTTCTTCACTAACAAGAGTAAAGCTCTCCAGAGCAGAGCGGTGCAGGACATCTAAATATTTTATACCATGAATATTTAATACTTGGAAGATTACCCCTGAATTTAAGATGGCTAAAAAAAGAAGTCATCTGTTTTTTTGCTGCCACCCCTTAAACTGTGGAGGCATCAGGATTCCACGATATAACAGATTACTTGAGAAAATCATTGTGTTGATGGAGGGTGTGTTTTTTTTAATAGTGAAATTAAAAGAACTTTGTTTTTAATACATGTTTCAGTTGACACTTAAGACCAGTGGTTTTAGAACTCTAGATCCTGAAACTTCTTGTAGTTTTATCAGGAGTTCCAGCATAAGATATTCAGAACGGCAAACAAATTTCCCTGAAAGACAGATTGCTCAACACTGCCATAGAATGTAGCCTTATACTGAGAGGGATCGCTGGTTCATCTGGTCAAGCCTGGACAGGAAATGGCATGGAAAGAACTCTCAACCAGGTTACCTGAAAGACCATTTCCCCCTCCATTTCCTAGTAAGGGCACTGAAATCAACAAATGGAATCTGGTTAGTCTTACCACAGCCCAATGATTATTAGCTTGTGGTGATGTGGAGGTGGTTTTTTCCACTGGTGACACCAGTGTTATGGAATACGCTCCCTGCTGAAATATGAGAAGCTTCATCTATGTTGGCATGCCGCTGGCTTTTGATGATTCACCTGTTTTCATTGGCCCTTCCTCAACCTGAGTCTCCTGTTTTAGCTGCTGTGCTGCCCTAATGGGATTGTTTTACTGTATCGTTTAATCACGTATGTTTGTATCTTGTAATGCTTCATAATTGGTTTCTATACTTTGTAAACCACTTAGAAGCCTATATTGGCATTAGGTGGTATGTAAATTAAGAAATGATCATAAAATAAACCATGTCTCAGATTCCACGACACAAGAAAGGTAGGATATAAATATATGAAAATACAAATATAAAACAGTACTTCCTCCCCCCGCAGACTTCTAGTACTCTGAATTATAACCTCCATTACTTATTGAAGTTGGCTTTCTAGACATACTACACTGGACAGATCACTGTTCCATTTGATAAAATGAAGGAAACTAACCCTTCCTAACTCATCTTCATTTCCAGTACAGGCATCTCACGATTCTCTGCCATCCATAATTAAAATGCAATAGCCTTCCTTTCATTAATAGGTAGGAAAGAGACACAGAATGCCTTTGTACCTGCCTGTAATGTAATCAGTCCAAAGTCTTGAGTAGACAGCATTGGTTTCTTGGCTGTTACTGGGCCCAATTTACAGCACTGGTTTTAAAGAAAGCCAGTGTGGTGTATTGTAATGGTTAGAGTGTAGGACTAGGACTTGGGAGATTGGTCTGTGTTAGGTAACTAAAAAGGTAATCAATAATCAAATAGAAGGAAGGAAGGGAGGGAGGGAGGGAGGGAGGGAGGGAGGAAGGAAGGAAGGAAGGAAGGAAGGAAGGAAGGAAGGAAGGATACTTTGTGGAGTGTCATGTGTTGTTGTGTTGCTGTTGACTTTACATAGCTTTTGGTCTTATGGTTTTATGACTTATTTTGTTTTTGTTTTTCTTATTCTAAGCCACTGGGAAAACTACCATATTTTTTGCTCTATAAGACTCACTTTTTCCCTCCTAAAAAGTAAGGGGAAATGTGTGTGCATCTGATAGATAGATAGATAGATGATAGATAGATAGATGATAGATAGATAGATGATAGATAGATGATAGATGATAGATGATAGATGATAGATGATAGATGATAGATAGATAGATAGATAGATAGATAGATGATAGATAGATGATAGATAGATAGATAGATGATAGATAGATAGATAGATGAAAGATAGATTAGATGATAGATAGATGATAGATAGATGATAGATGATAGATAGATGATAGATAGATAGATAGATAGATAGATAGATAGATAGATAGATAGATAGATGATAGATAGATAGATGATAGATAGATAGATGAAAGATAGATTAGATGATAGATAGATGATAGATGATAGATAGATAGATAGATAGATAGATAGATAGATAGATAGATGATTGATAGATAGATAGATAGATAGATAGATAGATAGATAGATAGATAGATAGAAGACAGTATCTAAGAATCATAGGTAAATCCAGTATGGTGCCTGATTTCATCTGCCAACCTACTTTTTCATACACTTCCTTAGAGTATGGTCTGCCAATGGTTGCTCATTGCAAAATACTTGGTGTTACCTGTCTGTTTTATAGGAGAGAGGAGCAAGCAAATTGTACCTATGGCCTTTGCAATAGCACTTCCTCTCCTCTGATCAAAGTCACTGATCCTTGGGTGGCATAATTTTCCCCAACTTTCCCAAGTTCCACTTGAAACTTCAGTTCAGAGACCTTCCTGCTGTCCTGGCTGGCGGTGACTTTTATTTCTTGGCCATTTTCTCCCTTCCGATAGAGGTGACAAACAGCAGCACTGGAATAGCCTGACCTCCTTTCCAATGAAATGCCAGTTGCCCGATCAGGCTGATAGGCCCCAGGGGTCCTACCACTGGCACTTTCTATTGTAGACCTAAAGGAGATATATAGCAGGAGCATTAGGAACAGCCATCTGTTCCCTGTACACGGCGGTGGTGATTTGGAACCTAAGCCAACTTCGCTTAAGGAAGACATGGAACAAGTAGCTCATCAATAAGAGATGGGGCTGAGTAAAGAGAAGGGACTAGGTAGGATGCTTGAATCACTCAGGTGGTTTGTGATACACTGATGTATCATATTGTTGCTCTCTTTTATTGCTCTCTGACAATGTTGATGATTACTGCTGCTTACTATGATTACTTTGTTGCTATTACTGGTGCTACTAGCACCATTATTATTAGATTTGAAAAGAAACCAGAGTTGTTGTTGTTGTTGTTGTTGTTGTTGTTGTTGTTGTTGTTGTTGTTGTTGTTGTTGCTGCTGCTGCTGTATTGAATGAATACCCTGCCCTCCCAAACGAGTCCAAGGTGGCAAGCGCATTAAGAACAATACAATCTTTTCCAAAGCATTCTAAAAGCAATTTTAGTTTAAACATTCTGAAAACAGTGAAAAACATTCTCTCATCCCGTGATCTCAGGGTTGCCAGGAACACTGTTCTGAAGCCGTCAAGCATTTGGCAGACAAGAATACAACTTCCATCACCCTTGACCAATTGTCATGCTGGCTGGAGCTGATGGGAGCTGAAGGTCCAAAAATGTCTGGAGCGCCACAGGTTCGTCACCCTCTGGTATTAGCTATAAAACAGGGATGGGGAACCTGGTGCCTTTCAGATCCCTTGGACTACAACTCCCATCATTCCTGACCATTGGTCAGGTTGGCTGGGAATGATGGGATTTGGAGTTCAACAACATTTGGAGGGCCACAGGCTCCCCACATGACATGACAATGTCCACTTACCCATTCGGGGCGGGCAGCAGTTGCAGTCCATCGCAACAGGCTCCAAGACCCTGGGAGCAATGTTTATTCAGGCAGCTGGTGGTTGGGAAAATCCCTGGGCCAGCCGCATGGCGCATTGAAAGTTCCCACTGGTCAGCAATTTGAATTCTGGCCAATCCAGGCAGTCCTAGGGGGCGGGGCCTGGGAGTGGACTGGGATGTAGCCATCTTTGCTATAGTCTGCTCCCAGCCCTTAAAAACTGCCACAATGGGCTTTGCTCCCTGGAGTGGGGTCACCGTGAGTGGGATCCCAACCAGTTAACTCTAAGATCCAAAGAGCCATTTAGAGCATAGCCAAAGTGATGCATGTGTTCTGATGGAATTTCCCAAGGCTCTTACTTGAGAATACATCCTCCTGCTTCTAGAGTGAAGGGAAGGGCTCAGTGGCAGAGCATCTGCTTGGCATGCAGAAGGTCTTGGGTTCAATTCCTGGCATCTCCAGGTAGGGCTTGGAATCTCCCCTGTGAAACCCTGGAGAGCCACAGTGCTGAGCCTGGTGGGTCAAGGGGTCTAACTTGGTATAAGGCATGTGGTTCTTTTGGTGCTGGTCAAAAGTGCAATTAACAGGCCAAAGCTCCAATGTCTGTTTTTGCTGCTGTACTGTACTCAGGGCCACACACACACACCCTCTCTCTTTTATGTAACTTTTTCTCAGTGGTGAGCAGAGCATCTGTTATGGGGACACATGGCTGCCCCTGGCAATGCTTTGCATCCACATATTAGCAGCAGCATAAAACATTTATGGTCAACACTTTGCTTTTTTAGATGGCTCTTAGCAGAGCTGCCACATTGCCATTAATTTTTCTGCTCCTGCCCCACTGCCCCAACTCTGCTTTCATTTGTCGTGATGAAATGTGAAGCTGTTGCTATGCTTTGCTGTAATCCTCTTACACTCTGTTTGTGTTTGTGTGTGTGTGTGTGTGTGTGTGTGTGAGAGAGAGAGAGAGAGAGAGAGAGAGAGAGAGAGAGAGAGACCCCAATGGGGAAATTCCACATTTTTTGTTTTGGTGTGTGGGTGTGGGTGTGTGTGTGTACATACACACATACACCCAATATGCTTCTGCAGTAAAGGAAAAGATTTTCAGCCTTACAGCTTTGGCACTTTAAGGCTCTTGGGTGTTCTTGAGGCTAAGAAGTGCTGAGAAATCTCGACCCATCCTCTGGAACAGACTCGCAGTACTGCAAAATGCATCTGTGAAACATTATTTATTTGCTGGTGTGTTCTCTCAGTTCATTCCCTTTCAGACACAACAGGGCCCTTATGGCTGGTGGCTTATAACACTCTTCGCAAACAGCCTCTCCAGATGTCCTTGTAATTGCGTGTTCCTGTGGATTTGGGCTCGCGGTGATATTAGGGCATTTATTTGTGATCCTGTGTTCAGTACTGTTTGTGCCTGCAAAGGTTTTGTGGCGACCATACTGCTTCGTTTCTGATCAGTCCTCATGCCATAGCTTCCTGCAGAAGTTCTGTCACTTTTCATTCCCCAAATGTTCTGGTGTGTTTGTGTGCGCTTGTTCTGTTTTGGTTGTGCCATGTGGCACGAGGGCCCTTCCAGGCAGCAAAAATGCTATAATGTTGGGGAAGCAGTGCAGAACTACTAATAAAGTGGAATGATGTATTGATTGTCCAGTATAGCTCTATCACTGATGCTATATTATTGCATCAATGGCATGTTGCAGAATATACACCCCTCCCCACAAAAAAACTCAGCAGCCTGGAGAGTCCGTAAATCATTAAAATCCTGCTCAACAACTCCCATAAATTCAACAGGTATGTATGGTCACACAGACAGTGCAAGGTAAATAAATCTCCATCACAGTAATTAAAAGCATGAAGCCTAGCAGGTAGGGGGAGGGGAGGGGGAGAGAGAGGGAAAGGTGACAACCTTAAAAAGTCTCCAGGGGAAGAAAAACAGGGCAAGCAAAATGTTCTAGCCTCTAATCTTGCAAATCAAACCCAATAATCTTCTTAGCTGTTCAGCAGATCTATTTTAAATGAGCCCCCACTCCTCCCAGCTGCCCCTGCCACCTGATCTCTGACTCCAGATGTGAAGCTATTGGCTAATACAGCACTTCCAGGAAGGTTTTATAATCCAGATCTAGGCACGATATAGTTCCCTCTCATTATTACATAAATGAGATGGGAGCAACCTCCTTTAGCCACTTTGCACCACATCCGGCAAAGGAAACCGCTGTTTTCCCATTCATCAACATTTATTCAAACTTTCTAAAAGATTTGTGGGGCTGAATCTTGTCAGAAAAGCACCTCTATCTTGAACTGTGAGCCTTGCATCATAACTGCTTAGTGGGTTGGCATCCTGCTGTGGTTACCCAGTGGCAGCAAACACACTCTCCGCATGCTCAGAGTTATTCTCATCTTTCTTTCACATTAGATGAATAGCTCAGTTGTGAGATGATCCCTAACCTCAGTAAATATACTGTTGAAATCAAGGCAGCTAAGGATCAGACCTTTGAGCTGTTTGGGAGATATATTCTCTGAGAGATATATTCTCAAACCTTATTGGAAGGGATTTTCTTGAAATGAACCATGAGATTTATTGTTTCAACTGAGACCACACCATTTCTGCTATTTATAGGTAAAGGTTGGAATCCTATACTTATCTGGGAATAATAATCCACATTCCACTTAATGGGACTTACTTCTGAGGAGACATGCACAGGAATGTACTTCAAGGTTGCTTAGAACCCACTAGTATGAAAGAGAGATCTTATTTTATATATATTAATGGGGTGGGAAAAAATATTTTTCTGGGCAGAAATTGTTGGACTAAAGGTAAAGGTAAAGGTACCCCTGCCCGTACAGGCCAGTCGTGTCCGACTCTAGGGTTGTGCGCCCATCTCACTTAAGAGGCCGGGGGCCAGCGCTGTCCGGAGCCAGCGTGACGAAGCTGCTCTGGCGAGCCAGCACCAGCGCAGCACATGAAAACGCCATTTTCCTTCCCACTACAAAGCGGTACCTATTTATCTACTTGCACTTAGGGATGCTTTTGAACTGCTAGGTGGGCAGGAGCTGGGACCGAAGGACGGGAGCTCACCCCGCCACGGGGATTCGAACCACCGACCATACGATCGGCAAGTCCTAGGCACTGAGGTTTTACCCACAGCGCCACCCGCGTCCCCAATTGTTGGACTACAGCTCCCCTATTCTCAGATGACCAGCCATGCAAATTGGGACCAACATGAGCTGGAGTCTAGCAGCATCTGGAGGGCTACATGTTCCCCACCCCTGATTTGAAAGGATAGACTAAAATAATAATAATAAATACTACAATCACAGCAGGTTCACAAAAAGTACGACTAATAAATCCCACCCCATCTACTCATTAACATGAATGACTTTTTAATTTTAATTTTTTTTTAAAAAAACCTTTTTATTGATTTTATTTTTTTGGTCAAAGGTACAGAATTCCATGCTTTCCTATGTTGGGTTGATGCCTGTTCTGGATTGCATTAATCCCACGTGAATAACTGTCAGAATAAACAATTATGAAACGCAGTGAGAGATTACAGCCCTGGCTTACTGAAGCTGGCTTGGGAAGTGTGGACAGCAGACGCTACAACACCTGTTGTTGTGGTGGTGCGGTCTGAACATGAGATTCTTGGCAAGAGCACCCATCCCTAATGGACCAGTTCATTCCATTGCTAGGTAATCTGCTTTTTTTTTTCCTTTCAGAGAGGGGAGATTAGGAAAAAGGTTGCAAACAGCTGTTGCAGCACCAGCTGGGGTGGCTTTTCCAAATTACTACACACCCACCAGGATGGAGGGCAGCAGCCCACACACCCATCTGTCTGGAGTGATGTCACAAGTTCCCACCCACACAGACGAAGAAGAAAATCTCTGTCGTTTTGCGCTAGGCGTATATTCCCTTCCACAGGGCTGCCAATCCTGCCTTGGCTGGTCCCTTCATTGTTGCTAGTCTTTCTTCTTTCTTTCTTTCTTTCTTTCTTTCTTTCTTTCTTTCTTTCTTTCTTTCTTTCTTCCTTCCTTCCTTCCTTCCTTCCTTCCTTCCTTCCTTCCTTCCTTATTAAAGTTTTCTTGTTTTACAAAGGTATGCACAATGTCTCTTTTTTCAAGTTACATTTTCCATAGGTCAGTTTCATTTCTTGAGACATTAGGCTTACATTAGGAAGAAAAGGGGGGAGGGAGAGGCGGAGGGAGCCATGGTGGGTGGGGGTGGGGTCGGGAGGCGATGTTTCTATTTTACTTAATGTATGTGTGGGGTTTTGTGTTAGCGTCACTTGTGCGGGTTCTCTTTACTATTCACTTGTGTTTCTTTGGTGGTGAGAGAAGTTGGGGTTGGCCTAGGGTGTGGTTGCTTGTTTGTGATTGGCTGTGGCGAACTTTGTTTTCGTGTGTGAGTGGGGTGTGTGTGAGTGTTTTTGGATCAGGTTAGCCATACTGATTTCTACGCTGTTGGTGGATTATTGTTGTTGTCTTGTTGGACTGTGTATGTGATAAAGGGGAGCCATACCGGGGTGAAGGCATCTTCTTCTAATTGACCCCATGAGTTTAACCAAACTGCAGGAGGCAGTGGAAGACATGAGTGCCTGGCGTGCTCTGGTCCATGAGGCCACGAAGAGTCGGACACGACTAAACAACTGAACAATAACAACAGTTTCAGTTTATTGGTTAATTTTTCTAGTAGTGCTGTTTCCCATACTATTTGGTACCATTGGTCCATGCTTACTCCTGACAGGTCTCTTCAGTGTCTGGTTATGATGTTTCTGGTTGCTGAGAGTAGGTGGGTTATGAGTTCTTTGTGATGTGAGTGGGCATTATTGTCTTGGAAGATGTTTAGTAGGGCCAATTCTGGGTTATTTCTAATATGTGTTTAGTTATTTTACATATTTCTCATATGGCTGTTGTCCAGAACAGTTGAATTTGGGGGCATTCCCACCACATGTGGAGGTATGTGCCTGTGGAGGTGCACCCTCTCCAGCATTTTGGTGAGGTTCCTGGGTGTATTAGCGCTAATTTCCTTGGTGTTAGGTATTACCTGTAGGTGAGTTTCCAAGTGAGTTCTTTCCTTTTCATTGATATGGATTTAAAGGGGGGTTTAGACCACATTCTGGTCCAGAGTGGGGTTAATCTCATAGCCTATGTCATCCTCACATTATTTTTTGATTACGTCTAGGGGCTTCGTGGGATTTTGGAGTATTATTTTGTATATTGCAGACACCATCCCTTTGCCGTGTCCCTTTGTTGTTAGGAGGAGGTTTTCGAAGGTTGTCAGGGGCCTATTTGCTGATGTTTTTACTGGATTGTTTAAGAGGGCATGTAATTGGTGAAATTATTGCTAGTTTTGATTTTCACTGTGAAAGGTTGTCGTGTCAAAGCGTGGAAATGTTCACGACAACAAACATCTCTGTTTTCATGCATTCTGTCACTACTGGTTTGCAGCAATACTTCTTCCTACTTTGTCATTGTGGCAGGGAAAGGAAATTCATCCCCACTGTGAGGCCACTGACACAGAGCTTCCTCATACTGGGAAATACCACAGACTCTCTTATATTGTCTCAGCCAATGGCTGCTGAAGAGAACAAGTTCCTTTTAACTGTAAAAGGCTGTTCCCAGAGGAAGCAAAGGTCACCGTCCAGACTGAGCTAAAGTCCTATTTGTATCTCAGTATAGGGTTGTCTAGGACGCGGGTGGCGCTGTGGGTAAAAGCCTCAGTGCCTAGGGCTTGACGATTGAAAGGTCGGCGGTTCAAATCCCCGCGGCGGGGTGCGGTCCCGTTGCTCGGTCCCAGCGCCTGCCAACCTAGCAGTTCGAAAGCACCTCCGAGTGCAAGTAGATAAATAGGGACCGCTTACTAGCGGGAAGGTAAACGGCGTTTCCGTGTGCGGCTCTGGCTCGCCAGAGCAGCGATGTCATGCTGGCCACGTGACCCGGAAGTGTCTCCGGACAGCGCTGGCCCTCGGCCTCTTGAGTGAGATTGGCACACAACCCTAGAGTCTGTCAAGACTGGCTCGTACGGGCAGGGGTACCTTTACCTTTTTATAGGGTTGTCTGTCCCTGAAGCAACATTTGAGATACTTGCATGAATCTCCAGTCTGAGCTCAACATGGAGGTGTCCATGCTGCTACCTGGAACTTGATTTTTGCCATGTTTTGCCTTGCCTTGCCTGAAACTGGACTTTGCCTGCCTTACACGACGGTGGTAAAACTCTTTATGAAAGGTACCCACCTCAGTTTTGTTCCAGCACACTCACTCTACCTCAATATATTTGTAAAATAAAAAGCAACTGTGAATATAGATAGATAGATATAGATACATAATGCTGATGGTTGCCTTAAACATGGACAGGTGCATTATTTAGGACTTAACACCAATTAAGCTATATTATTTTCCGTTCCACTTGAGCAGAAGGATTTGGAAGAGCGGATTCATGTCACTGATGGTCCCCAGCAACATGGAGAATGTCCCCAAATTAACTAGGTGTTGCCATTTGAAATGGCAGTTCTGCTACATCACACCTGCTTGTTCAGAAACAATCTCTCTTTTTTAAAAAAAGATATTTATTAGAATTTTACAAAATGAAAAAAGAAAAAAGAAAAATACAAAGTAAAAATAGATAAAAAACAATTCCAGAAACAATCTCACTGAGAACTTCTCCTAACAGTTGCCAACATTTTTACTATTTTACTTTTCCCCGCTCCTGCATCTCTGAAATCACCTTGATCTGTAGAAGTTAACAGGTGGTGAATGCTTCTTTCTCTTTGCCGTGGAAAACTTTGCTTGCTAATTTCTGCAGGGCCAACTGCTGTGAAAGGCAGAGCAGGCCTGGCCGATCGTTTTCTGGTCAGTTGGCAATCCCCTCTCCTGCCAATAAGAAGATACCAGTCATGGCAGCAACGTCACTGCTGTAAATCTGGGGCAATCTTCATTTAGGGAGCTTGTAGTCTAGAGGAATTTCTTTTGTTACATAACATGATTTGTAAGCCAGGCTTTGCTTTGCGGCCTCGGGCTTTCTCCTCTATTGCTCTAATAACATTTGTATTCCTGATATGAAACTCTTTGATCAAAGATAGGGCATCCTGGAGCAGTATGCCTCAGAGACCCTATCTGCACTATACATCTAAGGCATGATCATACCACTTTGAACTGCCTTGGCTTCCCTTGTAGAATTCTGGGAAGTGCAGTTTAAGGATGATCACTTGTTAGGAGACCACTGTTCATGTCATAAGGCTACAATTCCCAGTGTGGCTCAACAACCAGTGCCTCTTCTCAATGAACCCTGGGAATTGAAGGGCGGTCTAAAAGTCTGTGGTTTAACCCACAGCACCACCCATGTCCCACACAGAGCCTAGGACTTGCCGATCAGAAGGTTGGCGGTTTGAATCCCCGCGACGGGGTGAGCTCCCATTGCTCGGTCCCTGCTCCTGCCAACCTAGCAGTTCGAAAGCATGTCAAAGTGCAAGTAGATAAATAGGTACCACTCTGGCGGGAAGGTAAACAGCATTTCCGTGCGCTCCTCTGGTTCGCCAGAAGCAGCTTAGTCATGCTGGCCACATGACCCGGAAGCTGTATGCCGGCTCCCTTGGCCAATAAAGCGAGATGAGCGCCACAACCCCAGAGTCAGCCACGACTGGACCTAATGGTCAGGGGTCCCTTTACCTTTACTAAAAGGCTAACAAATTGATTAAAGATAATAGAGTCACCCACAGCCCCACTTCCCATTTGAAAGTGGCAGTGTTTATGGCAAGGCTATAATACATATTGAAGGGAGGAGGTCTACTTACTATAGAGCAAGCACCTTCTAGCTGTCATTGTTGATCATCAGCTTCATTCCACTGGAAACAGAAAGTGTCAATCCAATTGTGCTGAGATGGAGACTCCTTTGCAAAAGGTGGGCTCCCCCAAACCACCAGGTACTCTGTATTTTAAAACTTGAACTTTCCCCAGAAGGTAACCGTTTGTCACCAATGATCACGCTTTGTCTTTTTGTGCTGGGATCTAATGCACTTAGAACTATGCAGAGCCGTTTAATAATGAATCTCCTTAATTCCCATATGCTCAGAGGCAAATGCTTTGACAACAGCAAGGCCAGTTCCTCAAATGACCCCCAGCTAGGGGTGTGGGTGCAACATCTAACCCTGAAAAAGTAATAGCCTTCAAAATTCTCTGTTCTCCAAGATTTTGTGGTGCCCTTTCCAAAAAGAAAAAGGGTACACGAATGCATGTATTAGAGAAAAGTGTGTATATACTGAGGAAAATAATGTGCAAAAATAATGAAAGTGGGCAGAGTGCTTGCAAAATTGTATGTTAGGAAAGCTGCATATGCAAAATGTAAATAATAGGGGAATGTAAGAAGAGCCTTTTCTGGATCAGGCCAATGTCTTGTCTAGTCTAGCATCCTGTTCTCCCAAGATGCCTGTGGGAAAGCAGCAAGCAGGATTAAAGAACAAGAGCACTCTCTCCTAATGTGGTCTCCAGTGGTTTGTTTGCAGAAGCATTCCTGCCTCTGACTGTGGAGACAGAACAAAGCCATCATGGCTAGTAGCCACTGATTGCCCTCTCCTCCATGAATTTGTCCAGTTCTCTTTTAAAGCCATCCATGCTGGTGGCCATCGCTCCTCCTCTGGAAGTGAGTTCAGCAGTTTAGCTATGCACGAAGTCTTTCGTTTACCTGTCCTGAATCTTCCATAATTCAGCTTCACTGGATGCCCATGAATTCTTTTGTTATGAGAAAGGAGGGGGAACCTTTTCTCCATGAGAAAAAATGAGAAACAGAGAGAAACCAAAATAGACATATTCATCCCTTCTTAAATCCCCACCATCACCCCAAGGGGAATGTATGTATTATGAATCACAACACAACCTTCTCCTTCAAGTGGCTGTACCATCTCCAGATCTGGCCAGACTCTGCAGCTTCCTTCACATAGGATCACCTGGTCAAGGCTGCCTGTGAGCCATGCTGTGAAATCAGAGTAAAAGAGTCCCACAGCTGGAATATGCATGGCTCAATCCCTGCTATTCTTGCTAAAGGAGTTGGAAAGCTGATGAGTAGATGCCAGTGGTGGCTAGATGGACCTATTGTCTACAAGGTAGCTTTCTACATCATTGGAGCTTCATTCCAGCTTCTTGTGTTCATTTTAAATTAAGTGTAGCTCAGTTTTGCATTCAGAAGGTCCTGGGTTCAATCCCTGGCTGGTGGATACCTGTGTCTGAAACCCTGGAGAGCTGCTGCCAGTCAGTGTGTGTCTTGTACAGTGGTGGAGAAAGGGGTGTGTGGTGGGGGTGGTCCGCCTTGGGTGTCATCCCGGGGGGGGGGGCGGGGACGACAAAATCTCCCCTGAGTGGATTGCCGCCATGCCAATAGGGATGCCCATAGGGATGCAGCACGTCATGGGACCTCAGCCACCCTACAGCAGACGGTCCGAGCTATAATGGGTGCCACGTGTGCCATGTCCCTAGAAGAAGCTGCGCGCTCCGCGTCCCTAGGGGCGGTTCACACTGCCCCTCGGGGCACCGCCCCAGGTGCCTGAGAGGCTTCCTCCGCCCCTGGTCCTGTAAACACAGAAAGAAAGAAAGAAAATAATTCTGGAGTAAATTAAATATTGTCAGCTGTAATGCAGAACCTGGACAGGAAAGTTCCCACTTGTCTGGAGAAGAACAAAGGTAGCCACATGCTCGCTCCTTTGTTCTCAGATTATAGCTCCAAGGTTACCCTAAGCTCACCCTTTTATAGGGCTTTTAAAGGAAAGAAGCAGTAAATAATTTGTTATTTGCCACTGTATCTCCAAGAAAATCAGGTATGGTTATATTCAAGTCTGATGGAGGAGAGCCATTGGGTGGTATTCACTGCTAGAGTAGACCTGCTTAAGTTCAGTGACATGACAAATTTAGGGCCATTCATTTCAGTGGGTCTACTTTGAGCAGGACTTAGTTTGATACAATACACTAAATTCAAATTTAAAACTAACCGAGGAAAGAAGAGCAGCACATACAAAACAGTTTAGTTCTGTTTTTAAACCAGTAACAAAAACACATTTATATGCACTCTGCCTCTCTTTTCCTTGCTGCCCTCGTTGATATCTGGGGACCAATTTTTCCCCATTTTGTCAAATTGTTTTCTAATGCTTCTTATGGTTCCTGAGTAGATTATGGCTTTGAGCTTGGGAAATCTCTTTCAGAGCTCTCCGCGCGCCTGACATGGACTCAGTCAATTTAATCAGAATCTGTTTTCTTCTTTTTCCCCTCTCCCCACCCCCCCCCGGCAACTTTCTCCATTCACACACTCTTCTCCCAGAGTTGGTTCACTGCCCCCTTGCCCTGCACTGTATCTTTAAGGAGAAAAGTTATGTGATGTATCCTTGGAAGGTAGCAGGTGGCACGGGTGGTGCTGTGGTCTAAACCACTGAGCCTCTTGGGCTTGCTGATCAGAAGGTCGGCAGTTCGAATCCACACAATGGGGTGAGCTCCTGTTGTTCTGTCCCAGCTCCTGCCAACCTAGCAGTTTGAAAGCATACCAGTGCAAGTAGATGAATAGGTACCACTGTGGCGGGAAGGTAAATGGCATTTTTGTGTGCTCTGGTTTCAGTCACAGTGTTCTGTTGCACCAAAAGCGCTTTAGTCATGCTGGCTACATGACCCAAAAAGCTGTCTGTAGATGAATGCCAGCTCCCTCGGCCTGAAAGCGAGATGAGCACCACACCCCATAGTCAAATTCAACTGGACTTAACTGTCCAGGGGTCCTTTACCTTTACCTTGGAAGGTTATTAACAAAGTGACAAAATTCCCACTAGTCTGGAAAAAGAACAAGGAAAAATTTCAATTCAGTTCACACTGAAAGCAAACCTCCCTAATTCACACTTTCTGAAAGAATGCACAAACCAGAATACAGCCTTTTCCCAAAATTTGTTCTTCTTTTAATTTTGCTTTGCAATTCTCCCACCAAATAAAATGTGCATACAAGTTCATAATTCCAGTGAAAATAAGGGGAACTCAGATCAATTGAAAAACTGTTGGATGAATTAAGAAAAATGAAATTTGGATCTAATCAATGGAGTCATTTGTTTTGATTATAGGTTACAAAAAACAATGAACAGTGTAAAGGAAAAAATAGTATTTAATAATATAGTAGAACAAATATTATGTTAGACAGAAGATTCTTTTTTCACTTAGGATTTTTATTAATTTTCCATAGCTTTAACTAATTACAGTAAATTAGACAGAAGATTATTTACCCTTCATGACTAAGCAGGGATTTGAATATGGGTCTCCCAGGTCTGCTCTAGCCACTACACCATGCTGCCTCATGCTGGAAAAAATGTTTTCAGCAGCTGCCCAAAAGAGAACCGTGTCAATAGTGGGTGCCGCCACACTAAAAGACTGATGTCTTACAAATGTGGAAAGTAGTTGACATTTAGTGCGCTACGTAAAGGTTAGCCTTGAATCCACTCTCCAGAGTATTTCAGCCTAAGCATAATAAAAACACTGCCTCTACATACTTTTAAAAATAGAAAGGGGCATATCTTACATTTCAAATGTGTGTTTTATGTTTTAAAAATCATGCAGAATTCATGCAATTTTGATGTGCCTCTTTCAAAAATAAAAATCAGCTCCAAACAGCACAGATTAGAGCTATGAATGAGGGCCAGCAAGATTGAGATGGAACTGAATTAAGCCGCCCATACCATCCCTATTTCCCTGTAACCTAGAAAAATGCAGATCCTGAGCAAATGTTCTCCTCCCACCTCATCAAGCCTTCTTACAAACTCTCGTCTACCGCTTTCAATCTGGCACCTCCAAAATTAGACTGTGTGTTCTTTCAGAAATGGGACCAGATCTTCTTTTCCATACTGCAGAAGCCTCTCTCAGACTTTTTGGAAAAGGAGATCTGAAATGAAATACCTCTCCCTCTTTCCAATCAGATATTCATATGCTTCCATCAGACTGCTTTATTTATTGCAGCCTGGTGCTTTCTGTTTAATGTATCAATACTGGCCAAGAATGCCAAAAGACAGGACTTCTGTCTACACAGCCACCTTTTGTATGGCACAATTCAACAATAAAATAAAATAAACGTCTCGTGTGAATGTGCAATGATGGATATTAAAAGCTACATGTCAGGGTGTTTATTCTTTTTTTAAGGACCAAGTGTGTTTTACTGTAATGTAATTTTACCTTACTTTTAAAGTTTTCTCCTGGGCCACAGCTATGCTTATTTAGAGAAATAAGGGAAATCGAAAAGTTTGGTTTGATGGCCGCTATTGGAACACTTTGAGAAAAACTTGTTGGAGTCACAGAAGTGACCTGGGGTGACCTGTAGATGGCAACAGACCAAGAAAAAATGGCATAGTTGGTTTAAAAATGACCTGTCTTGCAGGAATTAGCTGGTGAAGCTTTTTACAAGGATGAATGCTGTCGGCTGCTAATTGCTACAGAAGCTAAGAGAAAAGTTGACAAGCCTAGCCAGGCAGAGGATGGTGAGTAGCAAGTTGGAAATGCATTCATTAAGAGAAAAAGGGTGGTCAGCGGCAAGAATAAGAGATGGGGAGAGAGAAATTAGCTTTAAACAAATAGAACCTGCAACAAAACGTTGCAGAATGGAACATGCCCATTGCCAGAACACTCCACTTCCCAGGAATACCAGCTTAGCCCTGTGACCATGGGTGCCAAGGGCCGTGGATGTCATGAAGCTTGCATGGCCCTGGCACCAAAATTTATGGGTGCCCAGTCCCTTCATGGGGAATTTTGTGGGTGCTCGGGCACCCAGGTCCCCTGGAAGTTGGCATCTATGCCATTGCCCCTCCCTAGGTTTTCCAGTCCTATACTCTCAACAAGGTCCCCTTTCCTTCTACTGAAAGGTTGGGGGGTTGAGGGGAGCAGGGGCTTGATTTCTAGACACCTCCCTAAACACCTAAACACCTCCCTTGATTTCTAAACACCAATGGCGACATCTCAACTACATCAGCAACAGCACTGAAAGCCTGCACATTGGAGACAGAGGAAATGCTTCCAAAGCTTTTGCAATTGTATATGGGAAAAGGCTGTGGCCAATTAAGACTCAAAGACTTAATTCTCACTGAGGTAGGAAGCCTATCTCTTTAAAATGTACCACTTTGGATCACAAGGCTCGGGGGTGGAATGGGCAGCCCCACATAGCATGACCCATAATAAAAGATTCTAGTAAGAACCTGTGGAGAGAACCATATTGGCCACCCATGGCCTACATAAGAAGAGCCTAACTGCTGGATTAGGCCAAAGGCCCGTCTAGTCCTATTTTTCACAGTGTCCAACCAGATTCCCATGGGGAGCCTGCAAGCAGGACCTGAGCGCCACAGCAATCTCCCCACTTGTGAATCCCAGCAACTCGTATTCAGAGGAATACTTTCTCCAACACTGGAAGTGGATCCTAGCCTAGCCAGCACGGCTAGTTGCCAATAATACCCTTATTCTCTTTCAAAGCCATCCAAGTTGGTGGGTGTAACTACCTTTTATGGGAGTAAATTCCATAGTTCAACCATGCCCGGTGTGAAGAAGTATCTCTTTTTTGTATGTCCCAATTTTCCCAACATTCAGCTCATTGGAAGGCTCTGGGTTCTAGTATTATGAGAGATGCTGTTATGTACTGAGCTGAATCCTAGAACAATAGGATCCAGAATGCAGCAGCCTGATTGGTCCACAGGAGCCACCCAATCCAGCTACAGGTGGAAGTGAATCAGTGACCTGATTGGCCTGCAGGAGCAGCCAATCAGGCTTCTGGAGGAGGTGAATCCACAACCTGATTGGCCTACAGGAGCAGACGGAATTAGCCAATCACGCGGGCCCCATTGTGTAAATAATGTATATATAGCTAGACGTTTTGGGGAAAGTTTCATTCATTACTACTATGAGCTGAATAAAGAACATGAAATTCACACTCGATTCCGAGTATATTTCAGATGCCTTTTTAAGGTGAGATGACCAGGACTGTACACAGTATTCCAAGTGTGGTTGCACCATAGATTTGTATAACAGCATTATGCCGCTGGCAGTTTTATTATGAATTCTAGCATGGAACTGACCTTTTACACAGCTGCTGCACACTGGGTTTTCAGTGCATGAAATCCATTGCAGGTAGCCTGATTTCACCAGATAAATCTCGCAATTCACTGTGCATATCCATATTTGAAGGTTGGGGGGGGGTCATGTGTGGTGTCACTGCACGCATGGATCAGGCTGAAGAACCGTTCAAGTTAGCTATAGAAACTGAACCAATTGAATCAAGAAGGACTCTTCTCTTGGAGATCAATAGTTTGCAATCCTTGAGATTGAACTCAGATGCTGATTATAGGAACTGGTGCCCTCTTGTGGGATTCCCACAGGAAATCACCAGGTTTAAATGTGCAGAATGGGATTGGACTAGTGCTTAAATGAAGGCTGCCTCTTGTCCTGATAGTATTCATTTGCTAGTCTAAGCAATGCTGACATTCAGCAGACGAGGACACACTACCCACAACTGAACTTCCTAAAATGCAATTCTAATCTGTCAACAACAGAAGAGGCACATTTTCTCCAGTACTATTCCAGACGTCTACAGTTCAGAAAGGCCACAATGAAAAGGCAACAGGGTATCCTTCCCAAACCTAGTGCCCTCAAGATATTTAAGACTACAACTTCAATCAGCCTGGTCAACATGGCCAATGGTCAGGGATGATGAGAGTTGTAGTCCAACAACAACTGGAAGACGCTAGGTTGGGTAGCAGTAGAGGCTGCAGCTGAGATTAAATCTATTTCATCATTCCAGATTAGGGTTGAGGAAGGCCAATGGTTGTACTCTAAGTCCTCCTCAGAGTAGACCCATTGAAATAAATGGACCTAAGTTTTGTTGTTGTTGTTTAGTCGTTTAGTCGTGTCCGACTCTTCGTGACCCCATGGACCAGAGCACGCCAGGCACCTCTGTCCTCCACTACCTCCCGCAGTTTGGTACCCGCAGTTACTCATGCTGGTAACCTCGAAAACACTATCCAACCATCTCATCCTCTGTCGCCCCCTTCTCCTTGTGCCCTCCATCTTTCCCAGCATCAGTGTCTTCTCCAGGGAGTCTTCTCTTCTCATGAGGTGGCCAAAGTACTGGAGCCTCAGCTTCACGATCTGTCCTTCCAGTGAGCACTCAGGGCTGATTTCCTTAAGAATGGATGCGTTTGATCTTCTTGCAGTCCATGGGACTCTCAAGAGTCTTCTCCAGCACCATAATTCAAAAGCATCAATTCTTTGGCGATCAGCCTTCTTTATGGTCCAGCTCTCACTTCCATACATCACTACTGGGAAAACCATGGCTTTAACTATGCGGACCTTTGTTGGGAAGGTGACGTCTCTACTTCTCAAGATGCTGTCTAGGCCTGTCATTGCCCTTCTCCCAAGAAGCAGGCATCTTTTAATTTTGTGGCTGCTGTCACCATCTGCAGTGATCATGGAGCCCAAGAAAGTAAAATCTCTCACTGCCTCCATTTCTTCCCCTTCTATTTGCCAGGAGGTGATGGGACCAGTGGCCATGATCTTCGTTAGTCATGTAAAATGTGTGCCCTTTGAGTAAAACCAGCATTGAATACAACCCAATATTTTTTCATGTGCTTATGTTTATTTGTGGCCCCTCCATATTTAGTGCTGAGAAACCAAATAATTTTTCTAAGGTACTGGTCTCTCTTGGAGGGCAATGCTTTTACTTGGGTCCTGCTTCTGGCCTTCCTGTAGGGGCACCTGGTTCTCCATTGTGAGGACAGCCTGCTGGTCTGAATGGGCCTTTGGTCTGATCCGACAGGGCATTTCTTACGTTCTTATCGTTTTCAGCTGGGGACCCCAAGTGAGTTTGACGTGCATTTGCTCTTGATAACTAGCCCTGCTGTGTTTATGCCTCCACTCATTTCCCTTTGATTACATTTCTCATTGCCTTGTGTGAGCCCTGTTGTTAATTTGTAATCTTATGTAAAGTGCCATATGTGAAGTGATTTAACTTCCAACTCAATCGGAAATGAGAAGCCTAAGTCTGGTTTCCGTTTCACTTGTCTGCAAATCAGTTTCGCAGGCATGCTCTGCACACCGCCAAGGCCTCCTCAAATTGTTCACAACCCTGGCAACTATTTGAGGGGTTGAATTTACTGGTAAATGCACTGTAGTGAGTCAGACAGACAACTATCTTGGATCAATAGACCAAGCAGAACCTGTAGGCTAGAGTCTAGCTGTGTGTTGTGAATCTTTATACAAGAATAGGGTTGCCATGTGAGGAACATCCCAGACCCTGAGATTTCCAAACCTAAGACCTAGGGGCAGTCCCTGGTGATGTCATAGGGTTGCCCTAGTTCAGAACTTTCCAAACTGCTTGTCGCAACACGTTAGTGTGTCAGCTACAGTGTGTAGGTGTGCTACACAAACACTCCCCGCACTCCTCCCGGAGCTGGAAAGAGTTTAACCTCTGCTTTGCTAGTAAAACTGAATTCCTGATGCATGTTAAAAAGTGTGTGCATGAAAAGTTTGTAAAACTCTCCCTAGCTTATGGCCCATGTGCAGGCCCCGGAGACAGAGGTTAATTGGGAGAGGGGAGCAGAGGAAGGCAGACCCCACCAAGGGTCTGTGCTATTATCTGCAGCCAGCTCCTATTATTATTATTATTAGCACTCTCACCCACCTAGAGAGCCCTCCACCTGCCACTTGGATGTATAAGACTGTGGTCTAACATTCTTCTTTCCAACAGTCTCTACATCTTGTGTGATCTCATCCACAGTTTTGCTGTTCCTCCATTCAACCGGTCCCTTTCTCACATACTACACAATCTTCTGTTGGTGGGCATCCGTCTATCTTGGGAGACTATGAAGGAGTGCACCTATGGGGGTGAAATCAAGTCACTGAAGAGTTACAGCGCTTGGTGTGGCTGTAGAGACCAATACAGGAAAGTGTTTTGTTGCAAGTGGGGCAGATGAATGCATCCAGTTGTGCTGGTACATGATGCATCTGAGCAGTCATTCTTCCTCTGCTCATTGCTGTGGCTACATGACCTGACTGATTGCCTCCAGATACTGTGGTCATCTGCAAGGGATTCTCACACATCGGGTTGAATGTTGCCAACCTTTATGTCACGTTTGCAAACATATTTGTAGCACAGAACTGGTCTCTTATATGGATACATACACAGACAAAAGGCTGTCTCCTGCAGAGAATGAGCACTGCTCTGGATAGAATTTGCTGATGCTCAGCAAAATGTACGTAATCACTCTGGTGGGAACTAGAAATACAAAACCACATCATTGTCATTCCTGCCAGCAAGGAAGTCCTTCCGCACACTGTTCCTCACCTTTATTAGGACTGATTCGTAAAATATTAATGGTTTCATCGGAACAAAAAAAAAAAAAATCTCCTGGGGAAAATGAGTCAATTAGTACTCTATGTATCATTTCCACCATGAGGTAGAAATATTTCATCCTGAGCACCCAGGCACTGTGAATTAACTATGAGCTGTCCCCTTCAGTGCAACCCAGATTCTCTTCTCCCTCTGGGAGATGGGAGGACAAAACTGCTGCAGGTTCATGTTAAGAGGCCTGCCAGGGAATTGTATAAACACTCTTCATAATAAACTAGCTCCTGGTAGAGCTTGATTTCATTTTACAGATAACACACTGCACAACACCAGTTCACTGCTGTAAAGTTCTCCGTTTCTTTCTTTTTTACCACTCTCCTTTAATGGGTGAGAAAAGAAATTGAAAATATGAAAATTAGCAAAGGGAAAATAACATTGGCAACAGAATTCGGGGGCTGCTGGTTTTTGTTTTTGTTTTGTTTTTTTTAAAGCACAGAGTATAACATACGCAGCTGTTTGGCCTAGTTCCTGGGACCAGCTGCTGAGATGCTTGTTTGAAGGTCAGGGCTATCCCAAATTCCTGAAGTGTTTATAAGTGAGGGCTGAAGTCCAGCTGCAGCCAAGAAGGCTGACTTGCTGTGACAGAAGGCCATTGGTTCCAGATGCCTTCTACCAAGTCAGATACACTAAGAGCAACAGTAACTTCCATCAAAACTGGATTATTACAACCATGGGCTGATTTGCTGCCTCATAGAGTTTCTGTGCTAGTATGCTGCAGTGCTTTGAAGAATACTTTCTGTATGCTAGATAAATATGCTAACTATACAAGTACTGTATGCATTCTTTGGCATTGCTAAACTTAAACAACAGCTAAATGGTGCTGCTTCCACAAGAGGGAGCTACAATCTAATTTTATTTATCATCAAAAAAATGAGTTTTCAGAGGAAACACTGTGCTTAATTTCTAACAGAAGACATCTCATGGCTCAAATGCATTTAGAAGCCATGGATTAAACCTAAAGACTTTTATTTTAGTTAGTGGTAAGAGGAGGGTTCACCGCACATGCTCAGATGCCCTCTTCTGAATCATATTCTGCATCACTACAGAAAAGAGGTTGTGAATCTAATAGTAGTTTAGCTTAGGACGGACCCTAAACCTCTCTGAAGAGAATTTTGGTCTGAATTTGGGAAGGAGTGAGGAAAGAGAACAAGGGTGAAGGGAAGGGAATTTCTTCTTAAATTTGTGTCTGGTAAGTGGTTCATAAAAGAATATTTATGGTCTGCCTTTTCTGGACAAAACCTTCTCAAGACCCTTTGAGAAGATTCAAATTTAACTTGGGACTGTAGACTGGTTTCCTACCTCCCAGAGTTGCCAGAGCTCAGGGACACATCATGTGATGCAGAGTGAAACTATGGAACTCGCTCCCACAGAAGGTACTAATAGCCACCAACCTGGATGGTTTTAAAAGACAATTAGAAAAATTCTGAGAGGACTGTTGTTGTAAGCCAAAAATAGCTTATCTCCTGAGTTTATGTCAATAAAAAACTCAGAAACACGAGGAGTTGGGAGTCCAACGTTTATTGCAAAGCAATAGGTTACAGTCGGATAGTTCTGCAAAACTGCAACCCCACCCAGTGGTCCAGGTGGTGGTATTTAGAACATTTCAAGCAAAGCATTTCAATTTTCACCAATCATATACATCATTACCTCATTTCATGTTTTACACATACACAATAACTCTGGCAATTTATGCTGATTCAGGTTTGATTCTCACCGTATTTTGTTACATTATGGTACTGTGCAAATTGGGAACCTGTGTTACTTGTAGCCATTTGCACCATGTAGCAACTTACATTCTAGCTTTGAGCCGTATCATTGTGATTCAGTATTAGGCTGTATTTCTGCCCCAATTGGGGGGTGCGGGGGGTGCCGCAACTTGCAAAATCATCAGTTTCATAAAGCATCAGGTTACCATAAAGTCTTTATTAGAAGCACACTCAAGGATTTCCAGGGGTACACATTATCACATTTATTGTGGCCCTTTGGTTTGTTATGTAGGGATACTCATGCCTAAGTTCTTTTTCCTCCCCAGTGAAGTAGGAGGTCAGCTGGCTGTCCCGCAGTATGATGATCTGAGGCACAAGGTATCAGCTGAAATGTCCTTGATAGGAGGTACCCAAACATGGAAAACCCAGGAATGGCCCCCCACTCATCTCATTAAAGAATTTGGCCCAGCCACTTGGCATCAGGATGGTATGCAAGGGTACCGTACCCCAGTATAAGTCTTGAATCGCCTTATCCGCATCCAAGCTGTGGTAGAGATAATTACCAATCGCAGGGCCACAGTGTTAGGTTTACTCTCAGACCAAAGCTCCCAAATGAAAGAGGCCATTATCAAAATACAATGGCCCCAGATTATCTGTTGTCTGAAGAAGTAGGTATGTGCAGAAAATTAAATCTGACCAATTGCTGTCTGAAAATTGATGACCATGAGCACTGACTTTGAGTTTGACACCATCTCAGTCTGCAGCCTAGGAGAAGAGGAGGACATTCTTCTGAGTGTCCCAGCACTACTGGGTGCTGCTAAGCCCGGTGGCATTTTGCTGGAGGACTTCAGCCAGGAAAAACTCCAGGTCCAGCTAGCTTCTGTCCTGGCTGGCCTGCAGAGCTGGAAGAAAGAGGTCCGCAGCAAGGCTCTTCAGAAGTTTTCAGGCCTCCTGTTGGAAGCAAATAAACACCCTTCTGTAGAGCTTCCAGAATCCATTCTGGGCAAGATGGTGGCAGTCCTGGGTCTCTGTGTGCTAGAGCCAGACACCAGCTGTGATTGTGAGGCAGCAGAGACACTCTGCAACCTCCTGCCTGTCATGCGGCACAAGGAAGCCATGCTGAAGGAAACAACCTGGGGCTGGTAGGCAATCCTTAGGGCTGGGTGGATCCTCAACCCAACTGAAGGACCTTCCCCAGAGTTATTACTGCATAACAGCTATGCTCTTCCCATGGTCTTTGATGCCTACCTGCCTC
This sequence comes from Podarcis muralis, assembly GCF_964188315.1. Classification (NCBI taxonomy): domain Eukaryota; kingdom Metazoa; phylum Chordata; class Lepidosauria; order Squamata; family Lacertidae; genus Podarcis; species Podarcis muralis. Next base: position 36,968,061 of record NC_135661.1, on the reverse strand, counting down.
CAGAGCAGCTCCTGGAGGCAGTGTGTTACCTGGCCAGGGACCTTGCGGTCAAGGGCATTTCACTGAAAATCCATGCGCTGCTCCACCAATTTTTGGATGAATTCAGTGGGAAAGCTGTGCAGGTCAAGCTGTTGCTGGAGGCCTTTCTCCAAAATGCCAAGGGGCCCTCCATGGAGCAGTGGAAAATGGCACTCTTTGCCTTTTCTGTGTTGGCAAAGCAGTGCCCGGAGAGCATGGTGGGATACCTGCTCTAGTTCCCTTTGAGTGACAGTGGCAAGATCTGGAAGGTGGTCCTTAGCTCTGCGGATCGCCCTCACTTGATCCATCTGCTGATCCGACAAAGGGCCACTTTCAAGGAGTCCACCACTACACTATCAATGGCTATTTAGCCAGGATGAATATGTTGTGCCTCCAGTAAATGCTGCTGAATACCTGTTGCTGGAAACCACAGGAGGGGAGAGTGTTTGGATCCTGCTAGAGGGTTTCCCACAGGCACTTGGTTGGCCACTGTGAGAACAAGATGCTGGTTTGGTGGACCATTGGCCTGATCCAGCAGGCCCTTCTTATGTTCTTACATTCCAGGAGGGTGTTGAGCAGGTCTGATGATGTGGGAATTAGACTCTAGTTTCCATTTGCTAGGGAATGCGGAAGATAGCCCTGGGTCGTTTTACCCTTTAATTAGTTCTCTTTCCCCCTCCTATAAAAACTATGCAAGACACGCTCTTTGAAAGTTTAAAGAACCAATAACTTGTACTTGCAGATGCAGATTAAAAACACAAAGCAGGTGGATGTTTCTTAAATATATCTTATATAGGTTAAACAGTTACAGACTAACTCTCTCCGAGGCAGAGAGCGGCACAACACAGTGTACCTGCTGCTCTAACTGTTAAGACTGTTCAGCTAACTGCCATAACTGTACCAACTGCCACAACGGGCTCAGATATATGACATCGCAGAGTTCTATAGTTCTTGCAATTGACCCTTTACTTACGCATTTTGGATGCTAGCATCCTACAGCTGAGGAATGAGGAGCGATGGCTGTCTGAGAGTGCCAAGGGCCAAATGGATAGGACTTGAGGGCCGCATCTGGCCCATTGCTCTGCGAGGCCACAACCGTGTATTAAAGTCTGTATTTGTTCACCGGCGAGTTTTTTAGACCTGGTTGCTGTTAGCATTTCAACCGGAGCCTGCCTAGGATCTGGCAGCTCCTCACTTGAAGCCTGGCCTGTGTTTCCTTACCACCTGGCCAATCTAACCCTGCTCAGTCATGTGGAGTGGCAGTGCACAGGGCGGAGCGGAGCCTTCCAGTTTATATCTTGTTTAGTCTGTTCCTTCAGCTCTGCCGCTTAGCCTTCCTTGATGGATGCCTCGTTCCCAGCAGACTCCACTGTGCCTAATTGGAAGACCTCGCAACAGGCACGCAACAGAGAAAGAAATTGACAAGGCAGCCGAGCATCAGAGTAATGAGCCTACGGGACTGTGGGCCGCTGAGCCGGCTCATGAGAAGTCGGGATAAGGAATGAGTGCGAGCGAGTTTTAGAAAATTATAACAGAGATTTTGAAAAATCACATCCCTATCTCAAAGCCATATACCAAAGGACTGCATATTTTAAACAATCAAATCAATTACACATGGTTGTTGTTGTCTTTTTAAAAAAAACCATATAAAAACAATTGTATATACAGTATAAAACAATTTAAAATTCACACAATTGTGATATATGTTTTAAAAATCTCCACTTCAAAAGCTTGTTGAAAGACGAAAGTCACTGAACGAGTGCTGGAAAGACAATAGTTTGTAGGTTTATTTGACTTATTTTATGAGTAAAGTGATGTTGTAGTAGTAGTAGTAGTAGTAATGTCTGATCAAAGGGTTGATGCCTACATGATGTGGAATGGACCTCGTAAAGAGACAATATCTGCAGGATGCCCTCTTCTGCAGAAGTTTGAGTGTAGAAGGGATGAGAATATCTTTTGGGTATCCTTGTCCCAAGCTGTGTAGTCCTTTGCATGCCAGTACCACCAGCTTGAACCTAGCCTCCTGTGAATAAACAACACTGTGTTTACTAAATGTATTTTGACCACATGAAAAATAACAATAGGCAGATTAGCTGCTTCAAAGTGGATCCAGATTTCAGTGTTTCAGGCTTCTTTATACCACGGCTTCTGCTTATATAATCTTTAATTAAAGAAAATAGCATAAGAAAACCCTCAAACTACCAGACTCTGTGGGTCAGGATGAAACAATCCCTGATTGGGATTGTTTCATGGTGAAACATCCACCAAGAGCCCCACCTGGTACCTTCCAGATGTTTTAGACTCCAGCTCCCATCAGTCTCATCCAACATGGCCAATGGTCAGGGCTGATGGGAGTTATAAACCAGCCACATCTGCAGAAGGCTGTTCCAAGGCAGCCAAACATAAGAGTCAATGTAGCCTGTGCTAAGTTCTTTGTGGATAAATAAATGCAATCTATACCACTAAATATTAGAAACAACAAACCTCCACTTTGGTTTTGCTTTAGAGAAAGAACATTCTCATTGGTTTGTCCCTCAATCAACATTTCCAAAGCAGAAAGAGGAAGAGAATGAAGTTTAGGAATGCTTTTTTGTGGCCAGCCAATCCATTCCCTCAGTATCCTTCCCTCTCTTTTCCTAATGCACAGGCTCTGTTCCTTAAAAGGTACAGTGGAACCTTGGTTTTCGAACATCATCCATTCCGGAAGACCGTTCGACTTCTGAAATGTCCGAAAGCAGAGGCGCAAAGGGCGGTCAGCAAATTTACAGAGAAAATTGAGAAAAATACAGTGGTACCTCAGCAGAAGCCTTTTGACTTCTGAGACGCATTCGAAAATGGAAGCATTTACTTCTGGGTTTTCGGCATTCGAGTTCCAAAACATTCGTCAACGGAGGTGTTCGCAACCCAAGGTACCACTGCATATTTATAACCTGAGTTGGGTGCAACTCAGTTTCTTGAGAGGGGCTTGCATGGAGGAGAGGACTGTTGATGGTTACTAGCCATCATGGCTAGGCTCTACCTCCATAGTCAGAGGCAGGGATGATTTTTAATGCCTCTGAATGCCAGTTGCTGGGAACCACAGGAGAGAACTGCCACCCTTGGGTCCTGCTTGCAAACTTCTCATAGGTATCTGGTTGGCCACTGCAAGAACAGCACTCTTGGCTAGATGAGTCTTTGGCTGGATCACGCAAAATCTCCGTATGTTCTTATTGGCATAGATATCGAAAATCTAGCAAGCAGGTTTGTTATCACTCTTCTTTTTTTAAAAAAAACCACAACAACAACCAACATATATCAAGCTGAGTTGAAAACCTCAATTATGATAGGAAATTTTGCAATGATACGGTTCAGACATTTACTGACCTCCTGGCCCCTGAGCTGCTGTAAGGTCCTGTCTGAGATGTTTGCTTGTTGATTGATGCATTTCCACACAAAAGCTGAGGTTACAGGGAGGGCAATGGAAAGAGAGGCCTCCACACACAACCTTCTACTCCATCCCTTGCACTAAAAACAGATGGCATTTGGTTGCAGCTTTCTAGCTGCGGCCTCCTCTCTAATTCGTCACCTTGATGTGCCAAAGCATTTCCCTGACTGCCCTTCCCTCTCTTCCTTTAAATTCCTCCTTGAGTCCCACTTTTATCTTAGAGAAGTCTTTCCTGGCCCCATCTTCCATTCCTCTCCTTTCCAGGTTCTCCAAACACAGTGTAAATCTACACTCCAATCTACACTCCAAACATCTGTGCAAATCTACTCCAGAAGCCATATTACGATAAATGGGAGTGTGAGCTAAGTGTGTACGAGATTGCAGTCTAACTTGCTCTCATCTTCAACTTTCTACTGCTAATATTCCCTCAGTTTTGGACTCAGCTGCTTTGTATTTGCTAGTGACTGTTAAACATTAAATGCTGCATTAGCCTATAGAAGCATTAACATAAACCCATTTCCTACTTTCCAGAAAGGAAATAATATCCCTTTGTCCACAGTTTTAAATGTGGAAGCGGGGGTTGGGTGGCAGCTATTGGTTTGGTTTGTTCTGTTATTTTTATTACATATTTTGTGCTTTTTATCTCGTATTTTTATGCTGTGAACCATCCTAAGATCTTTGGATGAAGGTATACAAAATAAAAAAATAAATGTACTTCTAAGCATGGAGATCAAGTGATGGAGGTCTGCTGCACCTGTTGTACTTCTGGCTGCCAGGCATACTGGAGCTCTGCTGCACAGGAGCGAAAGAGATGTTTGTTCAGTCTGCATGCTAAAGTGAACCAGTCTTATTTGCCAGTCCTGGGTTTATACATTAATTGAAATGCACCTCTCAGTGGATTGCACACACCTCCAAACTCTGCAATATAGTTTCAGGGTGTTGTGTTTCTTATGTATTGAAAAGCATTTCCGGTATTTGAAAATGCCAAGTATTTGAGGCAAATAATGCATGAAAAATGAAAACAAAATGGATACAATTTAAATGTGCATTTTTCATGTTTGTTTTTTTAAAATAGGAACAGAACAGTCCTGTGATTGAGCACATGAGAAACTGACATGGAAATGGGCTGATCCGCCAATTACTGCTGCTGGGAGGTAGGGGGTTGGAGTGGAAAATCTACCACCACCCAATTACATACGTAAAATAAAAACATAATACTTGCTGTCATTAACAGCATTGCTGGAATGTCCTTGGCTTTTTAATTATTCTAAAGGCAAGCAGTTCTGCACATTTGCTCCCTCCTCTGTTTTCCAACCACAACCATGAAAGGTTTGCTTCCTAAATTATGCATACTGTGGGTGCAGTCAGGAGCGATTAAGGGCACTGGGCAATCTCCCCCACCCCCTTCCTGTCTTTTTTTTTTTTTAAAGGAGGGGGAAGCTTTCCTGGGGAATCAATGCTTGCTAATCTTTAGAAAATTACTCTAACAAGCTCCAGGCCTGAACAGCTGGAGTCTAGCTCACTGGCCTCTGAAAGCACGCACAGGCCATTAGTAGAACAGGACTTTAATGAACCAAAAAATCTGTCCCAAGCCATGGCTTTCAGGCTTCTGCATCTGACATTCTGATTAAATGTCAAGCAGCCAAAGAGGAAAAGATAAGCAATGCTCTGGGCTCAGGCAAGAGGCAGTGCAGCAGACTTCAGAAATCAACAGGTGCCAGACTATCTCTAACCCCAACCCAACAGTCAACAAGGGAGGCATGGGGGACACCAGAATTTCTTTCTGGGATAGAGACCCTCCAGGCTGTGGGTTGTATGCAGGGGTCCATGGGACATTTCCACCTACCCTCACACGAGTGGTTTCTTGCACATTAGATATAGATATAGATATAGATATAGATATAGATATAGATATAGATATAGATATAGATATAGATATTATATTATACCTTTTCTCCAAGGAGCGCAAGGTGGCGTATGTGATTCTCCCCCACCTTTTCCCTCACAACAACCCTGTGAGGTAGGTTAAGCAATGATTCTTTGACATCAACTTCGTTGGACTGGTCATGTTGTGCGGATGCCTGATTATCATCTTCCCAAGCAGCTACTCTATTCCAAACTTAAAAATGGAAAGTGTAATGCTGATTGTCAACAAAAGAGGTTTGAGGACTCTCTCACGGCAAATATAAAAGAAATGTAGTAGAAACACCTGGGAAACACTGGCCTATGAGCGCTCCAGTTGGAGAACAGCCTTTACCAAAACAAGCTCAAATTCAGGACGAAAGGGAGAAATGTCCTAAGAAGAAGGCACACTTGGCAAACCCTCACCGTGATCAACTCCCACTCGGAAACCTATGTCCCCACTGTGGAAGGACATGTGGATTCAGAAGTGGCCTCCACAGTCACTTACGGACTCACGGTTAAAAGCATGTTCATGGAAGACAATCTTACTCGGCTATGAGTGATTGCCAAAGAAGAAGATGTGCTTCTCCCCCACCTTTTTCCTCACAACAACCCTGTGAGGTACCGTAAGTTAGGCTGAGAGAGGGTGACTGGCCCAAGGTTATCAAGAGAGTTTCATGACTGAGTGGGGACTAGAAGCCCAGACTCTCAAGTTTTAGTTCAACACTCTAACTCCTACGCCACTTGGGCTTTCTCTAACCCACTATATCACACTACCAAAGAGGACACACTTTGCTGAGGTGCATGTGTAGATGCAAATTTAGAAATATTTGCTCTAACTGAAATAGAAGTACAGTATATATCTCCATTGTGGGGGAGGGTGATGACCAGCTGAGCTATTTTCCAGTTCAGTCTGCTTCTCAGCTGCTAGCTCTTTCTTTCTTTGTTTAACAAAATTTATACACCACTTTATTACATTCAAGACGCTAAGCAAGTTTTACAAAAGTATAAAATAAAACATTACAATTCTTGACTGAAAAAACCCCAGTTAAAAACATGTAAAAGATAAAACACACATAACTTCTACATATCTGGAGAGGTGTGCCTAAACAAAAATGTTTCAAGCAGGTGCTGAAAAGAGTGCAGGAAAGGCACCTGGCTGGAATCAAAAGGCAAAGGTGCTGCCACACTAAAAGATGGATTTCTTACAAGCATGGAATGGCTATTATGTGGTAACTGCAAAAGTGCTAGTTCCTCAGATCAAAGCAGTTGAGTGGGCATATATGGAATAAGGTGATCCTGCAAGTAAACTGGACCCAAACTGCTTATATACCAACAGTAACACTTTGGAATTGACCTGGTAGCAAATGGCTGGGTGACCAGTGCAGATCTCTGAGCAGAGTTCTTACATGTAGACAGCGTCTCACTCCTGTCAGCAGCATTCTGCACTAACTGCAGTTTCCAGGTCAGGTGCAAGGGAAGCCCCACACAGAGTGCATTGCAGTAATCCAGCCTTGAAGTTAGTGAGTCAACCTGGAGAGAGAGAGAGAGGAGAGAGAGATTTTGCTTTAAAGCCATATCTGAAAGAATTTGTGTTCCTTGGCTTGCACAATTTCCATATGGAGTCTTTTCTCAGAGGGCTTTCAGGAATCCTGCCCTCTCAAGCTGTGGTCACTTCACAGTCTTTATACTTGGCAGTAGATGGAAAAGAAAGAAACAAAGCATGCACACAATCTTGGGTTTGATTTTGGGGTGGTGGTGATACAAAGTTTAGTTGTCTAATCTCTCAAAGAAGTTCTGGCAGAAGGTAAGGCCTCCCCCTGTCACTCTGGCAGCCAGCTCAGCTGCCCTAGAGTGAGAATTATGTTTTCATGTTTGGAAGCAATTCCACAGCCATAGCAGCAATGCCAGTTTTCACACACACACACACACACACACACACACACACACACACACACACACCATGCATACATACACCAAAGAAAAAAGAGGGGGAGGAGGTATTTGAAGAATTTGCAAAAGATACGTCTACTGGCCATAAGCCATGACAGCTAAAACAATACGCCTTGTAAAAAAAAGCAAAGTTGCCAAGTGATCTGCAGAGAAATGGTCTGGCCTCCTCCTGTGCTTTTGACAAGTGGTTTGATCTGTCAATATCTGCAAATGATGCTTTTTGCAGCACAAACGTCACTTGCATCCTTCACTAACATCTGGACATTCAGCCGATGTTAAAGGCTCAGCTACAGAGGGTAGCTGAAATGTTGACAACCTTACCTCAAACCAGGGGCAAAACTAGGCTTTATTTCCCCCGGGTCAGAGACCCAGTTTGGCATCCACCCATGTACATTTCTGTACACACACACACAGGCTGGGAGCCTCAGTGGTGGCCCTCTGGAGGCTTCACCCAAGGCAAAAAAAACACAACCTGGATAGTCCAGCCCCATCCCATAGCTACGGCTCTGCTCAAAGGATGGATGCGATGCCAGAAGTAAAAGGTGTATTGTATTCAGGAGTCTTGGCAACCCATCCTCATTTGATTCCCCTGTTAGTCTATAAGAAAGTTGTCTCAGGCCTGTGTTGGGAGTCCTGCTAGGAAACTGTATAAAGCCTTGCAGATAAAAACCTTCCATAGTTTAACAATGTGCTGTTTGAATATGTGCTGTCTTTTATCTGCCCTGACTCTTCCAACATTCAGCTTCTTTGGATGTCCACATGCTCTAATGGTGTGAGAGAGGAGAAAAACTTTTCCCTATCCACTTTCTCCATGCCATGCCTAATTTTATAAGTGTCTGCCATGTCTCTTCTTGCTCAACCAGAAGGCATGAGGCAGGCCACATTTGACAGGAGATATTGAACTTGATGGAACTCTTGATCTGAGCCAGCAGTGCCCTTGTATTGTTTTGAGGAACCTGCTTGTCTCCAGAATGAGCAGAAGGCTCTGCCCAGCACAGACAGTGTTTCATCTGGAGCTCTTGGAAATTCCCATCTGCCAGTTTTATGACTTTCCAGACCTGGTCTCCAGCAGTAGCCTGACTATAACCAACACTATAAATCAACTAAATACACACAGGGAACTCATTCTTTCAGCAGAAACCATTCTTAAGATAGAGAGTAAATTCAGTTACTGCTTAGAAAATCCCAGAGGCCCAGATCTTCTCTTCCTGACAGTTCAAAACATACCTCAGCAGCTGCAGTGTGTCAAATGTTCGGCTGTGCACTGCATTGAGCTTTAATGTTCATGCATGCAAATTAACATGTATGCACAGGGCCGGATTTTTGGTGGACTACAACTCTCATCATCTAGCAAGATGGCTAGCAGGACCAGTGATCAGGGATGATGGGAGTTGTAGTCCAGCAACATCTGGGGACCCAAGGTTGAGAAAGGCTGCCTGGGCCTGGGGGGGCAGGGAGCTGTGCCTGTTAAATGGCCATGAAACCAATGTTAGTTTATAGAGTTTATATGCAGAAGAAGAAATTAACTTCAGTTAAATGGCGCCTTGCTTAGAGCAAGCATCTAGCTGAAAGGCATTCAGACTCAGACTGACTTTGTATAAAATAAGAAAGCTTCTATTTATTAAAGTACATTATTGAAAGGAAAGAGTTCTATCCTAATTAATTATCTAACTGGACAAACAAAAATGCCATGCTTGCCTCTTTGTTTTCAAAAGAGAGATCCACAGAAATGTGTGTGAGAGGGAGTAGGAAGCTGAAACAGGATGCAGCCTAAGATGTATCAGTCTAAACATCAAAGAGATAAGAAGGAAATCAGCATAGGTACAGGGATAGTCTGGGAAACTGGCTATCTGTCTTACACGATCTGTCTTAACCCATGCAAAACTCTCAGTTGGACTCTGTGGTGTAGATATGCTCTTACTGTCTGAATCTGTCTCCCTTATTCTCAAATAAATTCTGGGTGATTATATTACCCATGCATGGAATAAACAGAAAAATTCCAAAGTTAATTCTAAATTTAGATAAGTTGAAATGTTTGCCTGTAAACATCTTTAAAAGGAAAGGAATCAGGCATGTGTTGGTGACAAATGCTTAAAAACATGTGCATTGATAAAGCTTGGCTGAGTGCTCCGTAGTGGATGAAATTCACATGGCGTGAGACTAGAGGAATGAATGGCTAAATGGAGAGGCTGGAGTTTGCGTTCCTATTGTGGGTTTTTATAAATGAGGATATGGGGTGCTTCCAGGCCATCACTATGTTGCTGATTTGGAGCTGTTGTGGAACAAACTCTCAAAAGATCATAGAACCTCCCTGCGGATGCATAAAGAGTAGCCAACATTATACAATGTCTCTGCACATGGTTCAGGGGAGATGCTCAAAAGACAAGTCATCTGCAACAACCCTCAATCACATGTTGGCATTTTCAAGTTGCACAATTCCCAGAGTGGTTTAACAATCAGTCCCTCTTCCTAGGGGCCTTGGGAACTGTAGTTCTTTGAGTGGAATATGGGTCTCCTAATGGTTCTCAGCACCCTTAACAAACTACCCTTCCCAGAATTCTTTGAGGCAAGCCATGATTGTTTAAAGTGGCATGTTATGGCTTTGAATGTGCCTACTGTGTCAAGAACTTGGTGCAGAGCACACCCATGAGAAAATGCCTGTTTGCAGGGACACTTAGGAAGAACGCCAACAGAACTAACTAAATATGCAACAATACTAAGATTATTCAGTTTTACTGTGTTTATCTTGGTTATTTTTATTGGTTATATTTTATTGGTACTGCCATTCATTCATTGGTTTATTTCTATGCTGCTTTGTCCAAAGGCTCCCAAGGCAGTAGACAGAATAACACAATATTATCACAAGAAAATTACAGCAGATACAAATGCAAGAGTACAATAAATCAATAAAAAATGTAAAATAACAAAACAACAACAACCCAGAAGCACCATCTACCACACTTAATACATACATTGCTCACAAGTGGGGTGTGTTCATCCGAGTGCTGTGTGCTTGCTTGTTTGTTACTACTACATTTTCTGTTGAAATATATTTGTTAGTCACCCTGGGCTCCCTTTTGTGAGGAAAGGTGGGGTATAAATTTGTGGAAACAAATAAGCAAATAAAAAAAATTATGGTGGTAATTACGTGGAATGTTTGAAAATTTCTTCCTGAAGACTCCTTAAGCTTTTTTGCTAAGATAGAAATATCAGCGAAACAACAATGTTGGGGGAAAAAATTAGAATGCCTTCAGAGATGCATTGGCCAGCCTTGGCAGGAGTGGAACGTGGCGGTGAGGACATTTTCATAATGCTTTGAGGAAATGCAGGGCAGGAGGGAAGATGAGAAGATGGATGAGGGAGCTAACTCCAAGGCAGGCTTTGCTCCCATTGAGCAATTCCATGGTCGGACATGACCTCTGGACCCTTGGATGCCCTCAGAGCAAAACCCTCAACAGGCGTCATTGACAGAACGCTTTTGTCTTCCATTCTGGGTGATCGACTGCAGTGACGTTCCCATTCCTGACAAGACCAGGCTTCTTGTGTGACTTGCTACTGTTGGGTCAGTGGTGTACTGTACTGTACCACCAATGCCATATTCCACATAGGTTATTTGAGGTATGCGGTTTTTAATGTTTCAGCACAGATGTTTCAGAACATTGGGCTGTATACCTTAGTGGTATCCTTGTTCCATTGGTGAATACCAATAGAATAGGGTTGCTCAAGAGAATGCATAAGCAAGTTGCTGGTAACTTTGCTGCACAATAAATTGCACAATCTCTTACCCAATGAGCTTCCACGTATTATATGGAAGCTACATATTATATGTATTATGCATGTTAGGTACATATTACAGTGGTACCTCGGGTTACTAACACTTCAGGTTACAAACACTTCAGGTTACAGACTCCGCTAACCCAGAAATAGTACCTCGGGTTAAGAACTTTACCTCAGGATGAGATGAGGATGCGGCGGCAGCAGAAGGCCCCATTAGCTAAAGTGGTTTCTCAGGTTAAGAACAGTTTCAGGTTAAGAACGGACCTCCGGAACGAATTAAGTACGTAACCAGAGGTACCACTGTATATGTAGCAGCAGGACAAAGAGCCAGAAATCCTTGTTACTCTTATCTATCTTTCTGTAGTTTTCCTCCCCCCCCCCTCTCTCTTTCTCTCCTTTTCTTGTTTTTCCTTTCTTTCTGACTTTGTTCATCCAGCAATACAGTAAGACGGATGAGTTCTGGCTCACCCCACTAAAAGATGAGCATCACAGTAGAAGCTAACTACCAAAGGCCTGGGTGGATACAAATGTCTTAGCCTGATTCCTAAAAACTGACAATGATGGCACCAGGTGCGTTTCACTGGGGAGGGTATTCCACAAACGTGAAGCCAACATTGAAAAAGCCTGTTCTCATATGTCGACCTTCTGCATCTCCCTTAGCTGAGGCACACAGAGAAGGGACTCTGATGAAGACCGCAGGGTCTGGGTTACTTCATATGGAGAGAAGTGGTCCTTGAGGTGGCTCCCCTGAGGCTTTGAATAATTGAATAAGCCCAAAGCAGCCATTCCACAAGGAGTCTTTTTACTGCTTGACATCTGTCCTTGCTCCCTTCCTGGCAACCCAAAGGGAAAACAAGCTCATTGGCTGGCTGTAGTCTGGTGTTCTTGGGGTTTTTTTTTGGGGGGGGGGGCTGGCTTTAAATCCTTCCTTCTACTTTTGAGACAGCTTCCTCTTTTCAGCAGAATAATGCATTGCCTTATTCAACATCTTTGTGCTAATTTAACCCACTAGGCACTTTCTGGGTTTATTGGAATACCTCCTTAATAAGACACATATGGCTTAATTCGTTCACTGCACGGCTGCATAAGTAGAGACAGGCAAGGGCTCTAAACTTTTCAGTCTGGTCCTACTACACATTTACTGAGGAGTATCACTGACTTTTCGCCAAGAGTGGTGGTGGTGGGGTAACTCCGTGTCTGGGCTGTGCCATTGCAGACCACATGTGATGGGGTTGAGACGGAGGAGAACTTGGAGTCAGATCACATTTGAAGGTGAACCTAGCTAATCTGCATTTTCTGAAACAATGCATGGACCAAAATGCAGCCACCCTTTGAAATTTGGACTTCTCTGTGTTGTTGCAATGCGGTTCTCCCCCCCCCCCCCCCAGCCAAGTGATGTGTTCAAAAATGCATGTACAAGGGTAAAAATGCATATACGTCTGTGAAAAACAACATCCAAAAATGCATGATCCTAGAGGAAATTGCTTTGCAAAACAAGTATATTCAAAGAAATTGTGTGCTAATATGTGCATATTAGGAGAAAAATGCAGAAAAATGCTTATGGGTTTTATTGAGGACTTTAAAAAAAGATCCATTAGAAAACAGATGCAGAGAACCAAACACAAGATTGGAAAAATGAGAAACTGATCGAAAGAGAAATTAACAACACTAGTCATGGTGAGGAGCCTTGCCATGGGAAGACTTGAGAGATTTTGCTTGCGCTTGCCCTGCCTATTCCTTGGAGAGCTTTAAAAAACAAAAAACAAATTCGGCTAACCCCCCCCTCCTTACAGCAGCTGTCATCTGATCCTCTCGTTCTCTCTGGCTTTGAATGGGCCTCTCTCTCTCTCTCTAGGAGTGCCAGATGTTGAAACAAAGGTCTAAAAATAATCTTTCCATCTTTCCAGGGAGGTGGGGGGCACAGCCGTTGGAGCAGCTGCGAGATCGGACAACCTGATCAAACTTGGAGCACGAAACTTCTCCGACAACGTTCTCAGTCGCACCCAGAGCTCCTACAGCCGTCTTTTAGGACTCATAGCTGTGTGTGCTTGCATGCAAGGGGCTGGCTGAGCTGGACTTTTGCCTGACCAAAACCAACCTCCCCTTTCTGCTCTAAAGAAATCTGAAGCCAGCCTCGTCCTTGCTGAATTTGGAGTCGGGGAGTTGTTAATTGTTCTCGGTGTAAGGAGAAGAGACGGGTCTGTGCGTGTGTCGGAATGGGGTGCAGACAGCATTTCTTGGTGGTCGCTTTGTGCTTGACGCTTCTCCTATCCCCGCATTGCTGCTGTGGAAAAAAGCGCTGGAGAAGAGCCTCACACCTGAAGCTGGCAGAGAAATATGATGTAAGTAGATTTGGCTTGGAAGGTGGAGGGCAGGGAAACCAGAGGTGCGGGGAGGGGGCATAGTCTAGTGGTAGAATATGCAGAAGGGCCCATGTTTAATCCTTGGCTTTTCCGCCTGAAACCCTTGAGAGCCACTGCCAGCCTGTGTAAACAGTACTGAGCTAGATGGATTTAGTGGGCTGACTTAGTGCAAGGCAGCTTCCTGTGTCCTGAAGAAGTGTGCTGCATTTGGGGATGGATAATGCATTGGGTCTTCCTTAAAGGAAAAACCAGAGGTGCACAAGCAAAAGAAATGGGGTATCCTTAGAGGTTACCCAGTAGATCAATGGATTTGGGTCTACTCTATGAGTATCATTTGCCAGGAAATCACTTTTTTCCCCTTTTAAAAATCTTGTAAACCACCCCCGTTTCAGTTTCTGCAGCTCTCCTCTCTGCAAATAAGTGAATAAAGGGGAGAAATAATCTATAACACAGGGCTAAATAACCAAGAACCAGAAGTTTGATTGGGAGTATGCAGACAGGGAGTAAACTCACACCCTAAAGGTCCCTATTCAATTCTAAGGGACACATAAGACATAATTGGTCCCTTAGAATTATTATTTATAACCTGCCTTTCATAAAGAGGATCTCAGCACACGGTAGAAGATACAGATTCTTGTGCTCATGTTCTGCTTGTGAGTTTTCCACAGGCATCTGGTTGGCCACTGTGAGAACAGGATGCTGGACTAAAGGGGCCACTGGCTTGATCCAGCAGGACTCTTGTGTTCTTACATAAAAATAGCCACAAATCATTTTTAAAGTCTAAGATGGCAACCTTACCCTTTTTACCTGGGACTAAACCCCACTGAATTCAATGGGATCTAGATACAGAGCAGCTGATTTTACTTTCAATAACATTTAAAAACAGTGATAATTAAGAGGGACAAATGTTTATAATTTTACTAAAAAGCCAGGAAATTATATGAGCAGAGCAGATTCAGTGCAGCCACATAACTGAAAATAAAGTGTGAGGTCAGATGTTGTCTTGAAGTGGAATACTGTGCACATTTCTTTAAATTTATTAGGGGTTTGCCTTCTCTGATGATTTCTTGTTTGTTTAATTGGGAATGCTTACTTGAAGCATTGATTCTTTTGTGCCTGCGTGTGTGATCAATTGTTTTCAAATTATTGAATTCTCTGAGTTGTCTGCATTCCTAGTATTTCTCCTCTATGAATCTGTGCTTTTGATGTGACACTAATACGGATGTCTTGATCATTACATTAACTGAATCAGTATTTATGTATGCTAGGCTGTTCTGACTGCCAGTTAGATGCTGGACTAGATGGGCCTTTAGATGGACCCCAGAAGGGCTCTTCTTACTTTTGGTCTTGTCTTCTGGTGTATATATATTATTCTTATTTTAAAATTGGAGAGAGGGCTCCTGCAGTGACTCTTTTATTTCCTTTGTTTCTAACCCACCTTTCCTCCAAGGAGCTCAAGGTGGAATCCATGGTTCTTCCCCTGCTTGCCATTTCATCCACAAACAAGCCTGCAAGGCAGGTTAGAGTGCCGGACTGTGATTGGCCCAAGGCCAGCTAGTTTCATGGCCCAGTGGGGATTTGAACCCTGGTCTCCCAGCTTCTGATCTGACACTATAACTTGCCATCTTCTCTCTTCTCTTGCATTCTGGAGATCTCCCTGGATTGGGGTGTGTGTGTGTGTGTGTGCGCGCGCGCATGTGTGTTTAGAAAGCTTGCTGTTACTTGCCTCTCCTCTTCCAAAGATGCCTTCATGGTATTTGCACTTTGGGCAAGCTGCCAATCATGCGATATGCTGAGCTGGCAAGGTTCAGGATTTCCCTCCCTTGCTGCCCACCCTCCTACATGTTGAAGGACCACTGTCTTTGAATATGCCCCAAGAAGAAATGTAGACAGGTCTTTTCCAGAGGGTGGGCTCGTCGCTGGGACTTGGTTTCAGTGCAGGACATAAGCAGGCCCCATAGTGTGAAAACTGCAGGGTGGGACATGATGGTTGATTTATATGCCCCCTTTTGACCCAAAGGTCTCCAGAGCAGCACATTAATGCAAAAACAGATACAAAAATAATAATAATGCAATGACAGTGCAAGCCTAACTGAATCTACTTGGAAGTAAATCCTATTGAATTCCATGGGGTTTGCTCCAGGAAAGTGCGGCTAGACTTGTAACCTAAAGTCAATTATCAGACACACATAACAATACATCAGCTCCAAGCATGACATGCACACACCACATCCGATTCCCAGAAGTGGGAGGACAGAGGACTCATAGCCACATCCATCCGGATCCACGGCTGCGCCCTTTCTGTCATTGCTTACATCAAAGCAGCAAGAGCACTGGAGGTTTCTATGCCTGCAACAGAGAGGCTTGAGAAGATGGGCTTAACCTTAGGGAGCATTCATACATCTAGCTCATAATTCTGGCCCTGACTAGCCAGGTTTTGATATTGCAGAGAGAGGCAGGATAATGACCACAGAGTTGAAGGAAAGTGGCTGGGTAGAGAGAGCCAATCCTAGGTTAGGCCCCATCTGCACCATTCCCCCCCCCCCAAATCACGCCACTTTCACCTGTCATGGCTTCCCACAAAGAATCTTGGGAGCCATTGTTTGTTAAGGGCGCTGAGAGCTATTAGGAGAACCCAATCCCCCCCCCCCACAAAGTTGCAATTTTTAGAGTTCCCTGGGACGAGGGAGTGGTTGCTAAACCACTCTGGGGGCTGAGGGGAATAGGGATGCTTGGGTCCTGGTTGTGGGTTTCTCTCAGGCACCCAGTTAGCCACTATGAGAACTGAACACTGTATTAGATGGGCCACTGGCCTGATCCAATAGGCTCTTGTGTTTTTATGTACATGTCTAAATGGCTGGTAAAGAACAGGTGTGTTGCCATAGAGACAACTGGGTGGTGATGCTTTCTTAGGAGATGGGTAGCCCTCCAGCCTCCACCCTCTGAGCTGGCTGGAAACTAGCTTTTAGTCTGGCTGGAGCTGAAAGCTAGAAAGAGATGCAAAGGTTTGCTGTGTGTGCTTAATCCAAAACTATGGCTTTGGGGATCCCAAACTTAATGGGGAAGAATGATATGATGGAGTGTTACTGCTGCTCTTCCATCTTGTGCTCAGGTTCTCTCTCTCTCTCTCTCTCTCTGTGTGTGTGTGTGTGTGTGTGTGTGTATTAAAGACACCAGAGACTTCATTGGCCTTCAGTCTAAGGAAACCGAGCCCTTAGGGCAGTGATGGCCAAACTTCTTGGCCCTCCAGCTGTTTTGGGACTACAACGCCCATCATCCCTAGCTAACAGGACCAGTGGTCAGGGATGATGGGCATTGTAGTCCCAAAACAGCTGGAGGGCCAAGTTTGGCCATCACTGCCTTAGGGTCTCTTGGCGCTAACAGATTGGGGTGTGTGCAGTGATATATACTGACAGGAGCAGTGCTTTTTTTCCTAAAAAAATGTTTAGGGGTACTCTCATTTTCATAGAATCATAGAATCATAGAGTTGGAAGAGACCACAAGGGCCATCGAGTCCAACCCCCTGCCAAGCAGGAAACACCATCAGAGCACTCCTGACATATGGTTGTCAAGCCTCTGCTTAAAGACCTCCAAAGACGGAGACTCCACCACACTCCTTGGCAGCAAATTCCACTGTCAAACAGCTCTTACTGTCAGGAAGTTCTTCCTAATGTTTAGGTGGAATCTTCTTTCTTGTAGTTTGGATCCATTGCTCCGTGTCCGCTTCTCAAGAAAATCAAGAAAATCACCATTTTATACATAGTTCAAATTGGGGAAAATAAATACAGTAAATGGACAAAAGTACAAAGATTCACAAAATGTTTAGGGGTATGTGTACCCTTGCACACCCCCCCCCCGAAAAAAAGCAGCACTGGACAGGAGCCAAGCGGTATTGGGTGGGATTGAGCTTCTTCAGAGAGGAAATCTACTGTAGGTCAGGTGGAAGTCAAAAGGGCCTCAAGTATTGTTTGAGGTTGAAAAGGAGAGGCGTTTTAATCACAGTTTCCTTGAAAGCTCATTTCCTATTATTGTTAGCAGGAACTCTCTAGGATTACTAAGAACGGAAAGTGATCAAAAGGCAGCAGAGAGAGCTCTCCTTGGAAAAGGAAGGCGTTAAAAGGGGTGATTTCAGCGGGACTTAGGTCAGGGAATTGATTACTTTTAAAGTCCACTCATAAATTAGATTGGAAGGGAAGGGAGTTGTTATTAGTAGACAGGTTCTGCACAATTTTGCTTCTATGTGGTCCATTAGGTCAAGAACAGAAACACTCAGGTCTGAAACACACTTATTCAGAAATAGGTGGGAGAATCTGTCAGTTTCCATTTCGCAGGTCCCCTCGCCCACACCCACCCTGCAAAAAAAATAAATCAAAAACATCTGCATTTCACTTATCTGAATTTCCCTATCAGTTTGTGATTTATTTATTTTTAAAAGGTCCTCTCAAAAATTCACCAGCATTTTAGTGGTCAGTCCTCCTAGCAGACATGCTTCTGTATGCAATTTTGTCTAATATGCATGCATTTTGGAAAGTGCTTTTCTCTAAAATCAATTTCTGTAAGTTGTTTTCATTATTATATGGATTTTTATGCACACTTTTCTCTACTATGTGCATTTTTGCACATGACTCGGCTGGAAAACTGCACTGCAAATTCAGAAATGTGCAAATAAAGGCTGGCTGTCTTTCAGTTTGCATATTGTTTTGGGAGCTGTGAATTAAGTGGGTTCATGCTGAAATGCAAGTCAACAGGTCCCAATGGGTTCAATACGCTATTACTAAGAATACGGTCGGGTAGCTTTTTAAAATTAATAATCCAACAAGAATGATGTAGAGAGTTGCCATGAATTTAGATACATGCAGATAACATGGATCTGAAAGCATTGCACGAACCATCATCTGTTCTACAGATGTATTGATGGGTCCTTTTTTTTTAGTTCCCCCGCCCTGCCTGAAACTTTGAGTTCACAGCTAGAATGTGGCTGGCCACTTCTTCAAATGAATTTCATTGGAACTCGACATCACACTATTATGATCATTCTGTTGAAATGATTTCAAAAAATTGTGCATGTAAGGGGCTGTGAACATGTTAGCATGTTTTATAAATGCATATACCTTTCCACCCCATCATATCCTCCCCAAAACGCCCACATTACACACACACATACACACACACATTTCATTTGGAGAAGAAAGAGTCAGAAAGCCCAACTTCAACTCGATATACGATATACGATATCTTTATTGTCATTGTCCCATACAGAACAATGAAATTGATAATCTACATAAAACATTCAAAACCCCCTAAAAACTCTGAAACCCCATTTTAAAATACAATATACTATATGCAATATCCTCAAAACTCAACCATGGGTTCACCTAGAGCAGGGGTCTGCAACCCGCGGCTCCGGAGCCGCATGTGGCTCTTTTACACCTTTGCCGCGGCTCTGGGGCGGATATTAGCGAGGGGAGGAGGTGCATTGTGCACCCCGACACTCCCCACTGTGGCGGGCGCTGTACTGGCTGTGACGTCGCATGGGAGTGGTGCGTGCGTTACGATCCTGTATATATAGCATTAAGGTAAGAAACAATATATGCAGTGTTATATTCGTTTTAAATGTCACAATGGTTTTGCGGCTCCCAGGTTTTTTTTCTTCGGAAACGGGTCCAAGTGGCTCTTTTTGTCTTAAAGGTTGCAGACCCCTGACCTAGAGGCCTCTTTCCTAAAACATGAATTCTGTCTGCATGGATGAACACATGGGAGTTTCTGGTGCTACCTGGAGCAAAGCATTACTGATCCATGTGTTAACCATAATGAAGCAAGGCAATTTGTCAAACAGTGACCCCCTAGTGGCAGAATGCAGCAATAACCTTCTTATGCTAGGAGAAACCGTACAGAGTGACACCTACTGGCAGAACATGGTATTAGCCCTCCTATGATAAAGTCAGAGGTGGAAATGAGGGTGCTTACCTCCAGTTTTATTGATGATAAGGAATGGAAGAAACCTAGCTGGTACCAGAAGAACAGGCAGATTGAAGGTATTCAATACAAAGGAGCAATCCTGGGAGAAACCGAGAAAGGATTAAAATTGCAACAGAATATTCCGGAGACTGCAGGGACTTACAATAAGCTAGAAGTGAACAGACAGGCATCTTCTAGAGGTGTTGTTTGCATACTGGAACAATGGGGCTTTGTCTCATAAACATAATGGCAATCAGATATCGTTTGTCAACATCATTTATATCATGTACTATGATAAAAATAGAGCTTGGTGTGTCTGTGGATTTTGTGTGTGTGTGTGTAGCTGCATAATCTCAGCCCAGAGGGATGACACAGTGGAACAGGAACAATGTTAACAGTATGGTAATACATGACAATTAGGCACGGTGCCCAAACCCTCCAGGATATGTTCTTTCCAGCTTACCTGTCATCCAGGTGCTACTGAACTGGAAAAGACCCCAGATGTTCTTAGATTAAAAGGATCGGAGAGCAAAGGCGGGTGTAAGTAAAGGTAAAGGTACCCCTGCCCGTACGGGCCAGTCTTGACAGACTCTAGGGTTGTGCGCCCATCTCACTTAAGAGGCCGAGGGCCAGCGCTGTCCGGAGACACTTCCAGGTCATGTGGCCAGCGTGACAAAGCTGCATCTGGCGAGCCAGTGCAGCACACGGAAACGCCGTTTACCTTCCCGCCAGTAAGCGGTCCCTATTTATCTACTTGCACCCGGGGATGCTTTCGAACTGCTAGATTGGCAGGCGCTGGGACCGAGCAACAGGAGCGCACCCCGCCGCGGGGATTCGAACCGCCGACCTTTCAATCGGCAAGCCCTAGGCGCTGAGGCTTTTACCCACAGCACCACCCGCGTCCCTAAAAGGCGGGTGTACCAGGAGGCAAAAATGAAATACCTGCCTCGGGGGTGTGGGGCAAGGAGCTGGTTGCCGTAAAGGTGGGAGATGGAGAGGATAGACATAAGAGACCCAGTCTAGATCATTTGCACGGACACACACAATCACACACACACACACACACACACACACACACACACACACACCCCTTCCCACATAAAAGTGTTGCCTCCCCTCCCCCCAACCATTATTTGTCCATTAATAGGGTAAGAAATTGCATCAGAAAACTATTAAAGGGAAGACAACATTGCAAAGGGCCACAGGTGAGTGGAAAGTCATCTTTCTTGCATGCAGAAGGTCTTAGGTTTAATCCCCAGCATTTCCATGTTTGGCTGCGAGAGACCCCTGTTGAAACCCTGGAAAACTGTCAATGTGGAAAATACTGAGCTAAATGGGCAGGTGTTCTGGCTCTGTATAAGGCAGCTTCCTACATTCCTGTTTCATTGAAACGCTAATTGGTGGGGCTCTGGGGTTTTGTTGCTCTTAAGGTAGCCAAAGTGTGTTTGTGAGTATGCTTTTCCCCTAGCAGTCTGCACTCTGCGCTCTTCCTCGACACATCCAAACAAACAAACAAACAAACAAACAAGCCATGCCATTCTTAAACAAGGGCAGCCCAGATTTTTTAAGGCTCAGTAGGGAGTGACCCCTGGTTCCTTCTGATCAATGAGAGCCACAGTCAGGTATGTCAGGTATCTCAAATATCTCAGGTATGCTTTTTGTATTTGACTAGAACTGGTTGGGGGCAGATCGTGACTGCTGGGCATATGAGACATGGTGGGGGCAGGAGGGGATCAAGGCCTGTCACCACAAAGAAGAGACAATTAACTTCATTTATGATATAAACTTGAATGAACTTCTTCTAGGCTCAGCATCTGACTCTACTGTCTGCTTTCAGAATCTACACCACACCAATACTTTTATCCAAAGGGAGATTTTTTAAAGCATGAGGGGGGGGGGTTGCAAAGAGTTTGTGCCCCCTTGCAAAAAGTTTATTAGGACTATTAAATGGTCTTCTTTTTAAACAAATGCACTTCATTTCCACGAGATGTGGGAATGACTGTTAACTTTGATGACTTAAATAGCACTAGAGTCGACACATTCCTGGATGATTAGTCTATGAATGGCTATGAGCCATGATTGTTACAGAGGCAAAAGATCTAGAAATGTCTTGGCAAATTTTCAAATGAAAGGGTGCCTTCCATAACCACAACCTAAAGAGACTCAAAAAATTCAGGCAGCTGTGCTATTTCTGTCTTTATATCCCACAAAGAAGGACCCATCGTAGCATAAAATCCAGATTATTACAATGAGTTTACAGTCCCAGATCAGGGGAATGGACTACCTCAGAAGGTAGTGCGCTCTCCTTCATTGGAGGTTTTTAAACAGGTTTGATTGTCATCTGTCAGGGATTCCTTAGTTGTGATTCCTGCATTACAGGGGTTGGGCTGGATGACTCTGGGTATCCCTTCCAACTCTGCAATTCTATGAGGGGTGAGAAAGCTTTTCTGGCCGCATTTCTTGCCTTTGTTTTTTTTTTTTTTAATGAAAAGGCTGTTTCGCTGGTTGCTGGTTGCTCTGCGGTGCCTTCAGGTGTCACATTTTAATACCGGATTATGAAAGCCGTTCCTTAACACCTCCTTAACATTAAAAACCATGGGTGTAGGTTCGCCCCAAGGCTGCATGTGCCCTTTCCATTAGGGCAGGCTTTCTCAACCTCGGGTCCCCAGGTGTTGTTGGACTACAACTCCCATCATCCCTAACCTGGCTAGCTAGGGATGATTGGAGTTGTAGTCCAACAACTTCTGGAGAAGTTGGGAAAGGCTGTGATACACGAGGGAAGCAGCACCCTATAGGAATGAACTCTTTGCTCATCAGCTGATAGGTGGGGGCTTCAAATCTGCTGGCTGCACAGGTCTGCTTTGCCAGCCTGTTCCCCGCACAGAATGCACAGACAAAGCAGATCTTACCAGGATTCAACCTCCTCCTGTGACATCAGCTGAATGGCCTTTATGGAGCAATCTGGACTCCCTGGTGAGCCAAGATTGGCCCTGGGGCTGTATTTCACCTCCTCTGGAGTAGATAATCACGGCATAAAAATAAATACACCTTGGAAAACACTTTGAGGTATAACAAAATCTTCAACCGGCTGACGTGCAACTTTAGCTTTCAAATAGAGGTGCAAACAATCTTTCACTCTTTCACTAGAAACAAAATGCATCCCACACCACCCACACGGAGATTTAAAAGGGTGTACCAAGGTGTGACAAAGGAAGAAGGAAGTGTCAGTTTAAAATGTAGCAAAGTGTAATGGGAGGGTTACGAAAAGTTTTTGAAAGCGCAATACATGTTAATGGATGGTCCCTAAATTAAGGGCTCTTCATAGCTGTTATCGCTGCCAGTTAGCGCCATCTGCTGGACCATCTGAGTAATGCAGACAACCCTCAAAATCTTAATGGCTGAAGTTAAGGCTGCATAGTTTATTGAAAAAAATATATATTTACACTTCTAATTAAAATGGTTAACAACATCTCAGTTACATTCAGTTGGTAGGTTTGGAAGTAGTTGCAGGGGAGAAACATGAAAAATCCTGAACTGGGAAGTTTCTACCTTGGATGATTATCTTCAAAAATTAGGAATCCCCCCCCCTCTGTTTTACAGTCCTCTGTTTGAAGGAGTCCTCTATTTTAAGGGTTGTTTGGTCCAAGTCTGGTTGAAAGATAAAACTCGCTAAGAAGAGAGAACAGGAGCCATACAGCTCACCTGGACAGAGTCGTCCCTACTTTGGAGAGATATATTATATTTCTGTTTAAATTATAGTCATTATTTTTAAATTTATATGTATACCTATACATTAACTAGGGCATGCAGTGCAAATCTGTGTCCTCTTTTATCTTTCTTTCTTGGCAATACCTAAGGAGCCACCCTACCCCCTCCTCCAAAAGTTTCCCCCTTTTAAAGTAAAAAGTAAAAAATAAAAAATAAAGCATGGTGTTTGAACATGAATTATGAGACTCATTGTGGCTTCCCTGGACTTTCTAGAACTGAAATTATATTGGAACCAAAAACATATATCAGAATTCCACGATTAATGTGCAACATAAAATACTGATATATTTTGTTCTAAGGCCACCTCCAGACCGCATGTATTTTGCAGGAGGGATTCAAGAATATACTAGGAAAATTGAGTTTGTGAATGAATGTGTTCTGTCATCCAAACACAAGAAATCCACTTAAACAAAAATCAACAATGGGCTCTTGAAGGTGGGAAAGTGATGGGAAAATGCATTGGAAAATGTGGAATGAAAAAATGATGAACAGGAAGCTGTATTACCACCCCCACAAGCAAATCAGGATGAGTGCGCAATAGATGATGTCCCCATAATAGTGCCCATCGGGACTGGCAAGTTGGAAAGGAGGAAGATCAACAGTAGGTGGCGCCAGAGCCAATGCTAGCCAAACCCAATGAGAGGCAGAGCCAACTGATTCTAGTTTTGAGACTAGGGAGGAGGAAGTTAGCAGGCAGCGCCAACCCCTTGGACTGCTTGTAAGTATGAAATCAGACAGGTGAGGAGTGGCTGGGGGCAGAATGAGGCTGGTGGGGCAGTGCCCTATTTCCCCCAAGTACTCCCCGCAAACAAATCAGAATAAATGCTCAATAAAGACTGGATATGTTCTACCTCTTTTAGGACTACGAGTACCCCCTTCATTCCCATGGAACGCCTTACCAGAAGAACGACCGCTGCCCCCCTCCACCGCAGACGCTGCCTGACCGAGCGTGCGAGGTGCCCAGCTGTCGCTCGGACTCCGAGTGCGAGAGACACAAGCGCTGCTGCTACAATGGGTGCATCTATGCTTGCCTGGAGTCGGTGCCCCCACCTCCAGGTATGCCAGCCCATAATATGTCGTGCTGGACCAGATGAGGGGTGAGAGAGAGAAAGGGTGTTATTGATCTCTAGCATAAAATATTTGATCAGAGGAATACATGGAAGTCTGCCTTTGGCAGATCAAAATGGTAAGTGCTGCTTCCAGCTTCAGCTGCATGGTATCAGATGTTGAGTGTTAAGGCTGAATTCCCACAGCAGTTTATTCTGTTTTCCCAGGGTTTCCCTACCTGTTACCCTACCCTGGACCCAGTGTGGTGCTAATGATGCCAAGGTTGCAGGTTTGATCTCTGTAAGAAGCAGCTGCATATTCCTGCATTGCAGAGGGTTGGACTAGATGATTGTCAGGGTCCCTTCCAACTTTGTGATTCTATGATCTATGAGATTTCAAATGACATAAAAGTCACTTCTGGAAATCTAGCAGAACACAGTGGAAGCTTATCGCTCAGTTCTGTGTTAATTACTTCCAGAAAATATCCATTTGGAAGCCCATTAACCCAGAAAACCATGGGAGTGAAGGCCTTTCCTGTTTTTTTCATGGGGGGATAATGGGGAAACAGAAGCACACATGTGCTGAAAGGGTGTGGGAGAACACACGTTGTCCAACGGTGTGTGTCAACGTTGTTCGTCGCCATGTGAATGACATTTAGCATGACCTGCAGGTATATTGATCAAAAAGCCACTGTTCCCCAATGCTACAGGTACTGCCATGTGAAAGCAACGTTAGAAACCAGAACAGAAGCACTAGCATTATAATCAGGAAAACTAGTGCAATGTTCTGCATGTCTGAATGCAGCCAAGGAGGAAAATACCACCACCATCCCCCTGCTCATGAACTTCCCTGGAGTATCCATCTGCCCACTGTCAATTGACAGATTACTGAGTGGCATCAACCAATGATCCATCATAGCAAAGCAACCCTTGAGTTCTTCTATTCACTTTTCAGTGTTCTCATTCTCCATAACAATGTCTGGTTTCTTGGAACAGTTTTGGATTGGTTGGTTCAGCCCAAGCCACGCTGGCTGGGTGGAAATGGCTGGCTTCTCGACGGACCGGAAGAAGTTTTACAAGGTCAGAAAAATGTGTGCATCATTTGGAAGGTGTCAGAATATTGATAATGCTCTACAAATATGTTTCCCAATTTGGTTATAGCATTGTAGGATGGGTGAGGATTCTGGTAAAATGGTCAGACCAGTCTCATCCTTAAGTTCAGGACTCTAGCTAGGCCTGCAAAGTATTTCTTTGTATGTCTAAACAGTACAAATACTACTAGCTAGAGCAGGCATCCCCAAACTTGGCCCTCCAGCTGTTTTGGAACTACAGTTCCCATCATCCCTGACCACTGCTCCTGTTAGCTAGGGATGATGGGAGTTGTAGTCCCAAAACAGCTGGAGAGCTGAGTTTAGGGATGCCTGTGCTAGAAATACTTCCAGGAGACAGGGCTTCTCCCCTCACCTGTCTGGAGGTGATGGAATAAACAAGTGTAAGACAACAGACCTGAGCTGGTCTTGACTGGAGCTAGGAAGACACAGAGGTCTGGCTTGCTCTCTGTGCTGAAAGCTGTGGCTTTGGGCACAGACACACACCCCGCAAGAAACCTAATAGAGAAGCAAAATCTGTTAGAGTTTTAATACTATGAACTCTTCCATCTTATGCCCAGCTTGTGCATATGTGTAAACAAATAAATATATACCATCATCTCTAGTGACCTTCATTCCAAGGAAACCCAAACTGACCAATTTGCTGGAACCCCTGAAATCTCCACTTGGAGAGTGGAGTGTGTGTAACACTAGGAAGTTTCCTCCCATCCAGACCAGTAATGTCTACTTTGACTGGCAGCGGCTTTCCAGAGTCTCAGGCAAAGACTCTGTCTGCTCTCTGGTCCTTTGAAGTGGAGACACTCTGACACTGCATGAGGCTTCTCTGCTATGGCTCCCCAGAGGAAGGCAGCAAAAGCTAACTTAACCTGGTCTCTTTTCTAGCAAGATTCTCTCTCTGTGTCTCTCTCCCTCTCTGATGTTACCAGTTGATCATGAAAAAATGAATTGGCATGCTCTTGTGCTTTTAAGCACACTTCAGTATGCAGAAATCAACTCACAAAACTTTTCACAGCACAGAGAGACACGTGATCCCCTGCTAATGCCCACACACCAAGCAGCTGTTAAAAAGCAGAAGAGGCTGGGGGAGGATGAAAGCTGGCAACCTTGTACTCTTGGGCCAAGGCTTTGGACTTCCTTTGGAAAAGCTACTTTAATTCACACAGCCTAATAGAGATGAACAATCAGGGTTATCTAATGACAGGGAAAAATGCCCCCCCTCCCCACAAAGCCAACTGATTTGCAACTGTCCCTGGCAGAGATCTGAGTCCAAGGCTCGAGGGAGGAACATTAAAAGACATAGTGGGCCACTAACTGAGCAGAGAGGTTTTGTGGGCACATAACTGCATCCATGTCATGTTCTTGTCACCTTTGGGCTGAGAAGGCAACCAGCAAACCAAGCCAGCAGGGAGGATCCTTGAGCATGGCTTGGTCAACTCAGCAGCCTCAACACGCTAAGCCAGATGGACCTTTGTCCTGGCCTGGTGGGGACCTTCTCATGTTCTCCTATGACTCTTTCCGCAGCCGAAGCATGCAGCACCACAGAAGATGGAGACGAGCCTCTGCACTGCCCAACAGGATATGAATGCCACATCATTAATCCTGGCAACGCCGCTGAGGGCATTCCCAACAGGGGCCAGTGTATCAAGCTTCGTGGGAACTCTGGTAGGTCTACACCTTCTGGGGATCACATGCCCTTGACCTTCTGAGGGTCAAGAGGTGGAACAACAACAAACGTGACTCTTGTGTACAGCAGGGTACATTTCTGCCACACACAAATCAGAGGTTTCTATGCACGCACCTCTCCGTTTTGGTAAGCAGGATTGAAGACACATTCCAGCAAAAGTGCTTGAGAAGAGCACAAATGGGGGTGGCCTGGGGGCCACATGGCCTGAGGTTCCCCACCTCTGATCCATACACATAATGTGCGAGTCAATGCTGATCTGTTCTGATTCTTCTGTACTTCTGGCTTCCAGACACTAGGTGTGACTGTAAGTGTTCTGCAGATTATTGAGAAGGAAAAGCCAACATGGTGCCCTTCAGATTTTTTGGGACTGCAGCTTCCATCATTCCCAGCCAGCATGACCAATATTCAGGGATATTGGGAGTTGTGGTCCACAACTTCTGGAGTCCACTGCATTGGCTACACACTGGTATAGAGGAAACTGGGTAAGCTTCCTATAATGTCCAGAGTTCAGATTTGTTACTGCCTCATTTCTAAAGGGCTGTGCAACATAACGGTTTCAGCAAAGTCAGGCAAACATCCAGCCAGCATGTTGTGGTCAATGCAAGATAGTCACTCCAATTTTACTATCTGGAGCTCATTTTCATTTGTTTTTCTCCCCAGATGGGTGGAATCTGAGGCCTAAATATTACAAGGAATATTTTGGTAAGACTCCACTATTGCACACACACACACACACACACACATAAACCAAGAGCAGAATGAGATAACCCAGACATATTAACAATCATCCAATGGCCCACTTGAACCACTGTGAATTCCTTCCTAGGATTCCAAGCCAGTTGCTGGAAACTACAAGCAGGGAGAGGGCTGCTGCTTTTGGGGTTCCCAAAGACTGGGCCCTATGAGAACAGGTTGTTGGACTAGGTTGGCCTTTGGCCTGATCCAGCAGGCTCTTCTTCACACATTGCATGGTTAAACTATGGAACTCATTCCAGGGGAGGCAGCGATGGCCACTAACTTGGACGGCTTTAAATGAGGATTAGAAAAAACTATGCAGGAGAGGGCTATCATTGGCTATTAGTCATGGTAGCTATGCTCTGCCTTCACAGAGGGAGGCAGCAATGCTTCTGAATACCAGTTGCTGGAAACCACAGGCAAAGAGTGCTCAAAGAGAGTCTCTTGTGCTCAAATCCTGCTTGCAGGTTTCCCACAGGCATTTGGATAGCCACTGTGAGAACAGGATGCTGGACTAGATGGGACATTGGCCTGATCCAACAGGGCTCTACATATGTAAATAACTGCTATTCTCTTCCTATCCCACTGTCCTGCCCACGAAGCAGGTCTTCACCTTGTAATTCTATAACCCCATTACACTGTCAGGAGTTCAGCCTACACTCAAGTAGGACTTTGGCAGAGACACATGCCCGTCTGGCATCTTCCCTCCCTCCTGGTCGATCGTTCGGGAGCCTCATAAGCTTTCTTCTGCCCGAACATCACAGCGACTGATGCCAACCGACACTGGCACACTTAGGGATCTGCAGTTTGCGCATCATGCGTGTGACAGATCTCAGCAACTCAGTATGTTGGCTAATCTACTTTATTTACATATAAACACACATGGAGCACTGCAACATGGCTCCCTCTCTCTCTAGCATCAGACAGCAAAGAGAAAAAGGACAAAGGACAATAGTCCCACTTCACGGAACACAGTAACACAAACATCCTGTCTCCGTCACTTCCCACTCTGTGGAGTCAAAATATATCAAGTCATGTGAAAGACAAAAATCCCATGACTGCAATCATAGATCAGGAATTCTAACATACACCATGATATTCTTGAATGGATTCACATTCTTAAATGTTCACGTTTAACATCTATTCTGCCCATTGTTGTTTTACAGGAGGCAGTTCCAATAACGTGGTGGGCTACGTCAAACAACAGCAGAAACACCTTGGTTAACTCCGGCAAAGCCTTCAGGGGGATTCTCCCAATAAATGGGGACACGGCGTGAAAATGCGCGATGATGCCTCTGCTTTCTGCTGCAGCTCTCAGGTCTTCCCCACAATCTAAGATCCAGAACAAAACAACATGGCACCTTCGAGATGTTGTTGCACTAAAGCTCCCATCAAACCCCAGGTAGCCTGCTCAGCGGCCAAGGACCATGGGAGTCATATCCCAACATCTTATTGAGGGCACTGCATTAGATACCCCTGTCCTGAATTCCTGGTGGTGCCCTAACATTGTTAGACTCCAACTCCCATCAGCCCTGGCCAGCATGGCCAATAGTCAAGGAGGATGGCAGCTGTAGTCCAAGTACATCTGGAGGGTCCATCACTTTGGCTACTGCTGGCCCCGACCAGAGATAAGACTCAGATAGGAAACCATGTCTTGTAGAGAAATGCAGAATAAACACAGACCTGAACTTCTAGTTTCCTGGATCACACTTTCACCTGTCACTTTGCACTGCATTCTTAAAAGCTACTGTATTCTTCTCTGTGTTTTCTGAGCTTGACCTTTCGCTATCATTCATATTTCGATAATAGAGTTTCTGATTGGCAGTAACGTCTTCTCATCTGTACACACAAAATAAATGCATCTTGTCCAGGGGAACTGCCCTGTCTATTTATTTCTTTTGGTGTATTTCAAATGGAGCGGCCCTATATGATATAGGTGAACAGATTTCCATCCCCCTGCCCTTGCCCAGATACCAACTACTTTCGAAATACAGCTAATCTGCACATGCCAAGTGTATTATCACCATTCCTTCTATTTCCAGTGTCCAGGCTGTGATGGCAATATAGGAACAGGTGGTATGGTGTTATGCACTAGGACTATGAGACCAAATTCTGCTCACAGGGTGATTGTGGTCCAGTCGTTGTCTCTCAGCTGAACAGGGTTGTGAGGAAAGGATGGGGAGAGGGAGGACTTGACCTCCTTGGGGAAAAAGGTAGGGCAATAAATGTTAAAATAAATGCAAATAAAATCAGCAGCATTTGCACAGAAGAAAGAAGTTATCAGCAAGCTTGTGGAGATTCCAGATTTATGTAAACATACACATAACCTTTAGGAAAGGTTGGGGGCAGGAATAATAGCCCAATGAGGACTGAGCATGCTCAGTAGCCTCCATGCTGATGGACTATTGGGGCAGGGCAATGAAAAATGGTGGTGAGAAATGGAATGGAATGGAAGGGTGAAATCCTGAACAGCATAATGCCCCACTGCCACATTTTGTGTCAATGACCTGTTTGCAAATTCAATCCATTTGTATGCAGATGATTCATTTATAAATGAGGTGGATGTCAGGCACCCACTTTGCTTTGTCCCAGCTCCTGCCAACCTAGCGTCTGAAAGCATACCAGTGCACGTAAATAGGGACCGCTGTGGTGGGAAGGTAAACAGTATTTCCGTGCACTCTGGCTTCCGTCACTGTGTTCCGTTGCACCAGAAGCAGTTTAGTCATGCTGGCCACATGACCCAGAAAGCTGTCTGTGGACAAATGTCGGCTCCCTCGGCCTGAAAGCAGAGATGAGCACCGCACCCCATTGTCGAATTTGACTGAACTTAACTGCCCAGGGATCCTTTACTTTATCCCCAACCAAGGACCCTCCAGTGGTGGCAGGTGCCCATTGGGGCTGGTAGGGTGGCAGGCAGGGAGCTGAACAGTAGGTGGCGCCAGAACAAATGAGAGGCAGAACCACTTAATTCTAGTTTTGTTTCCATCCTCCCTGCTGTTTTCTATGAGGGCAATACTGAGACTAGGAGGAGGAGGAAGGTAGTGGTGCCTCCCAGATTGGGTGTAAGTAAGAAGGCAGACAGGAGGGGCTGCCCAAGGACCCACTGCTCACTGATGGCTAGGGTGGCCGTGTGCCCTACTTTGCAGAGGACACTCCTCCGTGGGAAGACATCTCTATTTGGAGGGCTGTTTGATGCTGGGTACATTTAAAGATAAGCCTAAGAAAAGGGCTGCAGCTCAGCAGTAGAGCTGCCAGTCAGTGTAGACAACACTGAACTAGATGGACCAACGTTCTGATTCAGTATAAAGGCAGCTTTCTGCTTTTCTTCTAAGGGAAGACAGAAGCTTGGCTGGATCAATGCTGGATAAAGTTTCCTACAGAAACCTTTCAGGAGGATATTTTATGACCCATTCTGCTGCATGCCTCATCATTTTATGGAATGACTTTCCCTCCTTAGAGAATCTTCTCTTCTGTGCCCAGAGGGAAAATGCCTTTTGTGCAGACATAAAGGAAAATGAGGGGCAGTGACCTCCCCCCCCCCCTGCAGCTGAGAAAACCTGGTGAAGTCTTGTGGCATCTTGTTCAGGTTCTTAACTAGGAATGCAACCTGGTTTAGCCAGTGAATCAATCAAATATGTTTGCAAACAACTAAAAATTATAAGGAACATTTATTAAATCTGTTAGATGGTTGTTATGCAAAAAGGTCTCCCAAGAGTTG
The DNA here is from genome assembly GCF_964188315.1 of Podarcis muralis. NCBI lineage: Eukaryota > Metazoa > Chordata > Lepidosauria > Squamata > Lacertidae > Podarcis > Podarcis muralis. Next base: position 36,936,606 of record NC_135661.1, on the reverse strand, counting down.
TACACAATGAAACACACAATTACCAGAAACATGTGCAATTCATAAAAATAAATAAATCCCAAAGCAATCTCCAATTAATGTCTCGAGCCAACCTAGCAGTTCGAAAGCACGTCAAAGTGCAAGTAGCTAAATAGGTACTGCTCCGGCGGGAAGGTAAACGGCGTTTCTGTGCGCTGCTCTGGTTCATCAGAAGCGGCTCTGTCATGCTGGCCACATGACCCGGAATCTGTACGCCGGCTCCCTCGGCCAATAAAGTGAGATGAGCGCCGCAACCCCAGAGTCAGCCATGACTGGACCTAATGGTCAGGCGTCCCTTTATCTTTACCTTTACCCTTGCTGGCCATGCTCTACCTCTGCCCATTTTTCAGTCCAACAGACACACAAATTGCTGGAGAAAGGAGAGCTGCTTTATCCTACGTAGTGAGGGTATAAAGGCAGCCCACACTCCTTGGGTCTCACCCAGATCCCAGAAGAGCATGCTGGTCTCTTACAACTCTGATCCTAAACTTCCAGCAGCATGAATGCCAAGCATCTAACCCCAAGGTTGGCAATCACACACACTTCAGCGCTTCAATCAGGAAATGTTATTAAAAATAAAAGATACAAGGAAAAGCAGGAAAAAGTTCAAAAACGAATGCAAAATAGGCCAAAGAACTTTGGCTCTAAAAATCTACTAATGCTAGCCCATTTACTACACCCTAGTTGGTCTGGTTTACTCTCAAGGAAGCAGTGAGGATAGTCAGCTTCTTACAAAGTCCATTCTGGATCCCTGATGGTGGTGGGAAAGGCAGCTATGATTTTTTTCAGGATCCAGACTCAGTTGCTCAGGTCCCTCACGTTTCTCAGGTAGGCATCTGAAGTTCCCTTCTTTCTTTGAAGAGGATGCCTGGAAGATACGTGACAGCTTAACTTGGAGGACACCAAATTCCTGTGTGACAGTAACCACAGCCTTTTCCTCTCTGACATTTTCCCTCTCCCTCTTTCTGTTAAGTGAGTAACTGCTTTCTCTTGAAACAACATTCTGCTACCATCTAGTGACAAAATGTTGTAAATGCAGCCGCTTTTTACCTACTGCTGCTGCCCTGTTATGCTTAAAATTCTACAAGGAAGGCTCAATCAGTATGTGGATCAAGAACTCCCAGAAGTGCAAGCTGGATTTAGAAGAGGCAGAGGAACCAGAGACCAAATTGCAAACATGCGCTGGATTATGGAGAAAGCTAGAGAGTTCCAGAAAGACATCTACTTCTGCTTCATTGACTATGCAAAAGCCTTTGGCTGTGTCGACCACAGCAAACTATGGCAAGTTCTTAAAGAAATGGGAGTGCCTGATCACCTCATCTGTCTCCTGAGAAATCTCTATGTGGGACAAGAAGCTACAGTTAGAACTGGATATGGAACAACTGATTGGTTCAAAATTGGGAAAGGAGTACGACAAGGCTGTATTTTGTCTCCCTGCTTATTTAACTTATATGCAGAATACATCATGTGAAAGGCTGGGCTGGATGAATCCCAAACTGGAATTAAGATTGCCGGAAGAAATATCAACAACCTCAGATATGCAGATGACACAACCTTGATGGCAGAAAGTGAGGAGGAATTAAAGAACCTTTTAATGAGGGTGAAAGAGGAGAGCGCAAAATATGGTCTGAAGCTCAACATCAAAAAAACGAAGATCATGGCCACTGGGCCCATCACCTCCTGGCAAATAGAAGGGGAAGAAATGGAGGCAGTGAGAGATTTTACTTTCTTGGGCTCCATGATCACTACAGATGGTGACAGCAGCCACAAAATTAAAAGACGCCTGCTTCTTGGGAGAAGGGCAATGACAGGCCTAGACAGCATCTTGAGAAGTAGAGACGTCACCTTGCCAACAAAGGTCCATATAGTTAAAGCTATGGTTTTCCCAGTAGTGATGTATGGAAGTGAGAGCTGGACCATAAAGAAGGCTGATCGCCGAAGAATTGATTCTTTTGAATTATGGTGCTGGAGAAGACTCTTGAGAGTCCCATGGACTGCAAGAAGATCAAACGCATCCATTCTTAAAGAAATCAGCCCTGAGTGCTCACTGGAAGGACAGATCGTGAAGCTGAGGCTCCAGTACTTTGGCCACCTCATGAGAAGAGAAGACTCCCTGGAGAAGACACTGATGCTGGGAAAGATGGAGGGCACAAGGAGAAGGGGGCGACAGAGGACGAGATGGTTGGATAGTGTTTCCGAGGTTACCAGCATGAGTTTGACCAAACTGCGGGAGGTAGTGGAGGACAGAGGTGCCTGGCGTGCTCTGGTCCATGGGGTCACGAAGAATCGGACACGACTAAACAACAACAAGCTGCCCTGTGACCCAGTACCGTACAGTACAGTGGTACCTCGGGTTAAGTACTTAATTCGTTCCGGAGGTCTGTTCTTAACGTGAAACTGTTCTTAACCTGAAGCACCACTTTAGCTAATGGGGCCTCCTGCTGCTGTCGCATTGCTTGCCAGAGCACGATTTCTGTTCTCATCCTGAAGCAAAGTTCTTAACCTGAGGTACTATTTCTGGGTTAGTGGAGTTTGTAACCTGAAGCGTTTGTAACCTGAAGCACATGTAACCCGAGGTACCACTGTATTGCAAAATTGCTTTCTCTGTTTACACGCTGCTGCCACCTGGTGGTACACCCTTTTTTTACCCACAGCTGCCATCTGGTGGCATAATAGTGCAAACTGCAGCCTCTTTCTACATGCTGCTGCCAGTTGGTGCTTGCTGGACAGGTTTCCCAAAAATGAGCAAGAATGTGGCCCATCAACCAGGGCTTCAAATAATGAGCAAAAATGTGACCCATGATTTTGTTTGTTTTTCAGCTCCTACCCAGGTGGGTCACATTTTCACTCATTTTTCAGAGTCCTCACCCATGAGTCATATTTTGGGATGAGTTTATTGCTGTTTTTATGTTTGATCTCAACACCTTTGCTCTTTCTATTTTTATTGTGTAAGTTGCTTTGAGACACCTAATAAATATTTATTTTTATTATTTGGGTTGGTTTTTTTAATTGTAGCAATGCAATTGCTATTAATCACTTCCTTGCTCTGCTCACATAACTGCAATGGAAGACCATGGAGAGCTACACACTTGACTCAGCAAGGATTTCTGCCTGAGAGCCAGTGAAGCACACTTCAATGGTCAAAAAGTGGTATATTTAACTGCTAGTGATTAAGTGTCCAAGCCTGGATTTAAAGTGTCCCACTAGGACCGTACTTATCAGTTAATAGGTAGGGGTTTCAAATCTACTCTGCTCTCACCTTGAAAATCAACATAGCTGTAGTTGACCTAAAAAAATATATAGGGTTGCCATACGTTTTGAATTTCCCATACATAGCCAGTATTCGACCCTCGTAAACGGCATCCGGGTGGAAAATCAGTGAATGTCCAGGAAAATCTGGATGTATGGCAGCCCATGCATGATGGAAGTTTTGAAAGACCATGACAGAAGATGAACAACGAAAAACTCAATAACTTTTGTGTCCAGATTTTTTGTGTACAGAATTGTACACAAATCATAAAACATGACATTGACAGAAAATGGATCATTGGGGTGGGGATAAAATTCTAAACACATTATTTTGCAATACATAATAATGAGATGATTACAGTAAACCACTTCAGTGGATTCCTCAATAAATCAACTCTGAAAGCACAAGATAATAAGAGTGAGCTAAAGAGTACTGCCTGCTTATTTACACCATATTGCAATGTCAGTTGTAGGAATTTCTCATCCATGTGTTGTTTCATCTGTATATTTAACGAAATCATACCATACAGTGTAAAAATGATATTGTTTTTTCTCTCCCCTTGCCACCTCCAGTTTTTGGGACAGCTTTTCCATTATGGCTGTTTGCCGGAACAGTGAACAATTCATTAATTGCAAGGTTTTCCAAGTTCTATCCCTATTCTAGCTGAAGTTAATAAATGTGCCTTACTTCTTAAACTCCATTGCTCTCTCTCCAGCTCAGTACTGTCAGCAGTGACTGGCAGTGGATCTCCTGGGTCAGGGGTCTGCAACCTGCGGCTCCGGAGCCGCATGTGGCTCTTTTACACCTTTGCCGCGGCTCCGGGGCGGATACTAGCGAGGGGAGGAGGCGCATTGTGCGCCCCGACACTCCCCACTGTGGCGGGCGCTGTACTTGCTGTGATGTTGCATGGGGGCGGTGCGTGTGTTAGTCACGCACCGTCCCGACGTCACCTTCCCGCCCGCTGTCAGATCGCAGCTCCGGAGATATATTTGTTTTAAATGTCGCAATGGTTTTGCGGCTCCCAGTTTGTTTTTTTCTTCAGAAATGGGTCCAAGTGGCTCTTTTTGTCTTAAAGGTTGCAGACCCCTGTCCTGGGTTTTAAGACACTGTTCTCTCTCAGACTCACCTAGCAATCTCAAGTATGGGACCTGGGATGCTCTGCATGCAAGGCAGATGCTCTGCCATTCAGCTACAGCCCTTTGCAGTGTGTCACATTGTCTAGGGTTGAGAGATGGGATGTGGGGAGGAAACCTGGGCATGCAGAGGCGTGACAAACCAATTTATTAGTTGTTGTTGTTTTTTTTTAAAAAAAAACTCTCAACATTAGGCTACTTGGCTCGTTCTTTTAAAGTACAGTGGTACCTCGGGTTAAGTACTTAATTTGTTCCGGAGGTCCGTACTTAACGTGAAACTGTTCTTAACCTGAAGCACCACTTTAGCTAATGGGGCCTCCTGCTGCCGCCGCGCCGCCGGAGCACAATTTCTGTTCTCATCCTGAAGCAAAGTTCTTATCTTGAAGCACTATTTCTGGGTTAGCAGAGTCTGTAACCTGAAGCGTATGTAACCCGAGGTACCACTGTACTGATGTTCAGATGTAAAGAGTTTTAAATGCAGTTTTTAAATTAAAAAGAACATCTGCAAACTTCTTTTTAAAATCAATCTCTCTGCTTTTTTTCTTCTTCTTTTAAAGTTTGGAACTGGAACAAATAAATAGCAATCCCTGCCTGTCTACCCTGCCTGTCCATCAAGAAACCAGCAGTAAGTCCAGCTGGAGAAACGGAACACACGGAACCCACCAGCCATCCCCTTTACGTACTGAAAGGCTTTCTATGCCTCCATACTGCAGCCAATCGCTAGCGGGGGCTAGGCCACATTTTATCCAATTAAAACCCACCCTCGGTCCCCACTCCCCACCCCCGCCGCTCTGACAACAACTAATAGCAAAGGGACGTAGGCGGGAGCACGGATGATTCAGCCAATTTAACCAGCGCATCTCTCCTTTTATAGGTGGTAGAGGTGCACCCGCCTTCTTTCCAAACAACCACTGAGCAGGCAGAAACCCGCCGGCTCAGCCAATCCGAGGGGGCTCTTTGGTTTTATTTATTTATTTTGCTGCGCCTGCAACCAAGCTTGGCCTTGGAAATTCCCTCCGTCGGCGGAGAACAGGGGCGGGGGTTGGCTTGGGCCAGGCAGCCAATAGGCAGGAAGAACCGGCGGCGAGCGGCCAGGAGGCGGGAGGGAGAGCTGGAATGGCAGCATCAGCGGTGGCAAGAGCAGGGTAGGGTGCGCGCCTTGAAGCCGCTGCCTGCGCCTCTGAGGGGACGAGGATGGGGAAGGCGAGGAGGTGGAGGAGGCGGAGGCGGCGGGTGAGGAGGAACCCCTGAGGCGGCGGCGGCGGCGGGGAGACGGGAGGGGCAGCGGCGGCGGCTGCGGCCTGAGCCGCGAGGGAGCAGCAGGAGGATGGTAATGCCGGCAGCGCTGCTGGGCCGGAGGCGGAGCAGTGGTTGGGGTGGCGGCGGCGGCGGCGGGGAGACGATTGCAGCCTCTTCTGGGGTGGGGCTCCGGCGGCGAGTAGCATTCGCGGAGAAGGAACGTAATGGAGCGCCCATTGCGGGTCCCGGGAGGGAGGGAGGGAGGGAATACCTGCGCTGCCTCCCCCTTCATATTTCCTTTCGCTTTCTGTATAATCCTTATTATTCTTAGTTACGGGCCAATGTTGGTCCTACTCAGCGTAGGCGCATTGGACGCGGCTGGCAGAGGGGCTCGCGGACTCCCTCTCTGGACCAGCCTCTGAGCTTGAATTTTAGCCAAGTGCAAATGTTTACCCGTGATGCTGTTGATGATGACCATAAAATTATTATTGGCTTAGTTAGATTGTCTTAATCCTACTTGGCCTAGCACTAGACCATAAATGGCCATGGTTGGCATAGCAGGTTCATTGATTTCAGGGAGTCTTCTTTGGAATAGAGAGTGGTTGGGTACATATACTGTACAGTACTGGCCATTATTATTATTATTATTATTTTGTTACCAGTATAAAATCATTATTGGATGTAGACCAGCCTAGTTTTACTCAGAAGGAGGCCCATTGAAGTAAGTGGCCATGACTGCCTTAAAGGGTAAAGAGACCCCTGACCATTAGGTCCAGTCGTGGCTGACTCTGGGGTTGAGGCACTCATCTCGCTTTATTGGCCGAGGGAGCCGGAGTACAGCTTCCGGGTCATGTGGCCAGCATGACTAAGCCGCTTCTGGCGAACCAGAGCAGCGCACGGAAACGCCGTTTACCTTCCCGCCAGAGCGGTACCTATTTATCTACTTGCAGTTTGAGGTGCTTTCGAACTGCTAGGTGGGCAGGAGCTGGGACCGAGCAATGGGAGCTTACCCCATCGCGGGGATTTGAACCGCCGACCTTCTGATCGGCAAGTCCTAGGCTCTGTGGTTTAACCCACAGCACCACCCGCGTCCCTATGACTGCCTTAGGTTTGTTAATTTCAGTGGGTCCATTCTGAGCTGGAATTGAATAGTTGGGTGTGGATATTATATATTACAATCAAATTAATATTACTTGTAGACAATCTTAGTCCTGTTCAGACTTGTCCCATTGAAGTAAGTGGACATGGTATAGGTTCATTAATGTCACTGAGTCTACTCTGAGCTAGAACTTAGTTGGATACAAATACTACCTCTCATCCTCACCATCATTTGTTATTGACAATCCTAGTCTTATTCAGAGCAGATCCATTGAAGTAAAATGGACATGGCTGACAAGTTTATTAATTTCAGTGGATCTGCTCTGAATAAGAACATAGTTGGATACAAATACTACTCATTATTATTAAGCAACTAATATTGGTTATAGACAATCCTTGTTCTACTCAGCCTAAACCCATGGAAGAAAATGACCACCAGTGGCATAAGAATTTAGTTGGATACCTCAGCTCCCACTTCCCTTCCATAGTGTTGAATTTTTAAAAATTGTACAGTACTGTATTTAGCATATTAGCTGGCCGCCATGTCAACAAAGGCCTCTGAGTGGTTCACACAGGCTTCAGGCAATGTACAATTATAGCATTAAAATGCTAAACTCAGTTTTAATTGGAGGCGTCTTCAGGGCAGGGACCTGCCCTCTTGCACTTTGTAAAGTGCCATGCACACTGATGTTGTTGCTTCATGATCATTGTAGTAGTAGTAGTATTGGCAACAAATATTTGTTTGTGTTCTTACTTGATTTTTATTTGGAGGAAGTAGTTTTGATTTTTATTTGGAGGAAGTAGTTTCTTATTTTTTCTTATGTTGTTTGGCAAATGTGTTTTTATTTTCATGTGCTTTTTGGGGGGAGTGGGTATTTTTCATCTGTCTTCTACAGTATTTAGTTATCTTACTTTGGTGATTCTTTTACATTTAATTCTGAAATCAACTGCCAAACAGCTTTTTCCATACAGCATGCATAGTTAACTTGTTCCAAGGGGGTAGCCAAGTTTGTGTGTGTTGCAGAAAGCCCACAAAATTGAGTCCTTTTCACTTCAAAAGTCTGACATACTTGTTGTGGCAGAAGCTTTTGTGGACTGGTCCAGATCCCTCTTTGTAAGATGTGTGAACTGTTTGCCTGATTTATTTATTTAGTTTGCTAGAAGGAACTCTCCATTCTATCATCACAACAACCCTGTGAGGTAGTTTAAGTCATGGCTGAGTGAGGATTTGAACCCTGGACTTCCAGGTTCTAGTCCAGCACTCCCTTGCAGGTATAGCCAATATGGTGCCTTTCAGATGTTGTTGGGCTCCCATCAGCCCCACCAGTCTGACTAAGGGTGAGGAATGTTGGGAGTTGCTGTCCATCATGTTGAGAGATGCAGACAGATGTTGCAAAGGAGCGTTTAACAATGTGCCCCAAAGGTCAAGAAATTCATTGGGTACAGAGAGTGTGTACCATTTCTACACAGAAATCAAACATGTACAATCACAGTAACCATTTCCCACAGAAATATCTGGCCGCAACATATTCATACCTTTGATGCTGTGTTATGGCCAGATTCTGGCATGTTGCACTATCACTGTGCTTCTGTTATGCTTTGCATAGAAGTACCACAGACAGTACAAATTTTGAATATTATAGCCTATGGGGCTGAGTGTTTCCATCCTCTCCGAAGGTGTGCGCCTATGTATATGTACATGCATGTTATACATTCACTGATAATGATACTTCATTGGATACACAAAGTGAGTTATGCTGCTATACCACAGTGGTGCCTTAGTGTTGCAGCTCGGGCTGGGGAGACCTGGGCTCTGATTTTGCCCTCAGCTGAAAAGCTGACCTTTAGACTGAGCATCTTTCATGCCAACCTATCTCACGGGATAAAATGGACAGGTGGCCATTCTTTGCTGCCTTGAGTTCTTTGGGGTGGGGAGAAAGAAAGGTTATAAATGTAGCTAAAAAAATAAATAGCAAAAGTGTATGCCACACAGTAATTTTTTAAGGAAATAAGAGTCTGAGGAATTATATCCCACAAGGTGTGGTGATGGCTTGCCTAAGTGGTTATTTTAAAAAATAAACAAAAATAGAATTAGGCATATTTATGGAGGAGGAGGGTAGATTTGTAACTGGCTGTTAGCTATAGTAGCTAAATAGAGCCTCCATGTTCAAAGGTTGTTTACCTCTGAATACCAATTGTGATACTAATAAATAAAATGAGGGAGGGCTATTGCCTTCATGCTCTTGTTTTCAAGTTGTCCTCTGGGTAATGTATGACGTAGCATAAGAGAACAACGAAACCACAGTACAATTAAACGTGATACCAAAAATAAACGGAATAAAAATCATAACATTGTAAAGCCTGTATAAACATCAAATTGCCAGCAAACAAAACAACCCCAGGTTATTAAAATGTAACTTTGCTGTGCACTCCCAAATGCCTGCTGAAATAAACTTTCATCAGTTTCATAAAACAAACATTAGGTCTGGCCTACTAAACTTATATAAGGTAGAAAAATCTATAGTGAAGGTGCATCTGCCAAAAAGCCTCATACATACCCCACCCCCACCCCCTGTCACTTGTGGATTTATTTATTTAAAAAAAACTCTTCTAACATACAAGACAAGGGCGATAAAGAGAGAGTCTACTGTACTCATTAAACCACTTCATCATCAATATGAGCTGCCCATATGTCCTAAATGCTCCGCAAACGAAGAGAGAGAGCAAGTCATAGTTCAGAGACAGAGCACACACTTTGCATTCAGAAGACCTGAGGTTCTTCACTTGGTGCAGCTGGGGAATGTTTCTGTTTTAAACACTGGATAGCTGTGGCCAGTCAGTTTACAACACTGATGGGGGGACTTTGGCCCTCCAGGTGTTACTGATCTACAACTCCCATCAGCACCAGTAAGCATGACCCTGCTCGCTAGGGATGATGAGAGTTGTCGTTCAGCAACATGGGGGGGCGGCACAGGTTCCCCATTTTTGTACAGACAATATTGGGTTAGATGGAACAGTGGTATAGAGCAGTTTCCCTGTTCAGAAAGAAACACGTAGTTGAGTAGTATTTCTGCTCTAGATCTTCTCTGTTTCTTGTGTCAAAAGATTAAGAACTGTCTTGCTGTATCAGACCATAATTAAGCACCCTCCTTCCAACAGCAGCCCCACCAGATTCTTCTGGGTCAATCAGAAGCGCAGTGATGACCCTTCCTCATCATTTGTTCTCATCCTGCAGCCTTCAGTGCAGCAACATTTAACCACCATGGCAAATAGGTGTTAATACGTTTGAGGGTTCATATGTAACAAATAACCAACTTTCCCTCATATAGCTTGCTTTAGGTGTGTACATAAAAAACAACCACCCAGGGACATTTGGGGGGGGGGAGCAAGTTGAAGGGCCAAATTTGACAGGTGGATGGAGCCACCCACTTGTCATTCACCAAACACCATAGTGAGAGCAGGTAATGCTGCCCTTTGAAACCCTGACTGTTAGGACTTCAAAGCAAAGCATGGGGTAATTGAAAGCACTTTTGCAAGCAGCCCCGCACAGCATGGGAAGAGTCGCACAGAAAAACTGAGCAGTTAAATAAGCGTGTATATTATTTATACGTGGTAGTGTTTGTTTAATGGTCTTGTAAGTTGGGGGTGGGGATTCAAACCTCCCTTGATTCTCATCTTAGAGGATCCTTTTACAGCCAGTTTAGCTGGAAGACACCTATAAAGAACAATCTCTAATAGTTAAGTATTTCGTCTCTGATTTATTTTGTTCTGTGCTTCTTTGGGAAACATGTCATACTAAGAACAACTTTTGACTCAATCTGAGGATGACTATTGAGTTCACTGCCACCTAGCTATTTCTGGAAATGGTTAATCCACTTGCTGCTTTCGTGAAACTGTATTGTGAATTTCTTTTGTGTGCAAAAAAAATTGAGCTGTACTTCTGTGAACTTGCATTGTAGCCCTCTGTGTGGTGATATATTTCTTGTTGTCTGTCTCTTTCCAAAACAATAAACAAATGAATCCTGTGTATTGGGTTCATTCTTCTTAAAAATGGGGAAACTATTCTAGTCTGCAGTAGCAAAGCAGAAACAGGTGTGCACTTGTTCAAGTTTTAAATAAGGATTATATAGACCAGATATCTCCAGTCACAATGAAGGCGAGGCTGCAAATATAGCATTAGGTCAGTTTTATTATGCAGATGAAATCTTCAGCATGACCTTTGTGGCTACCCAAGTATCTCTCTCTTGCCAGCTGGTTGCTGTCATAGATCTATAAAAACCTGTGTTGTTTCTTTTGAAAGTGGTTTGTTTTCTTTTGCTTTGTTCTTACTATGACATCCTTCAGCTGCCACTGATACTATCTTTTATTTTTGTGTCCAGGTCATCCGTTCTGGATTTAGCTCATTAGGACATGGATGAAGAATCATTAACTCACTATGGGAAATCGAACAGGGGCCTTTTAGTAGGAGCATCTAATTCCTTGGCAGTTATGTTGGCAACTTGGCTTTCTTGAACGTTTCTTCTTTGTACTCATACAAAGCTTGAACCATATTGAATCTAGGTTTGTGGAGTTTAAAAAAAAAAGGCAGCATGTCCTATTGGGAAGAGCGTATATTTTATTTGCTTCTCCAGGAATGCAGCATTGTAGACAAACAGACTCAAAAACTGTTGAAAGTACCCAAGGGAAGCATTGGCCAGTTTGTTCAAGACCGTTCTTCAGGAGGACACACCAGAAGCAACCCTTCGTCAAAAAGCAAAAAATTGCAGATAGGAATCAAGATTTTGGAGCAGCCCCATGTGGTCCTCTTCGTGGAAGAAAAAGAAGTTGTTGATATAGATGAGAAACGAGCAGAACTGCTGTTGGCAATTACCAATTGTGAGGAGAGATACAGTATATTTAAAAGTAAAGGTAGACTGAGCAAGGGTCTGCACATTGATGTCGGCTCACCGGTGAAAGTACAGCTGCGATTAGGTGATGAGAAATATCCTGGAGTTGTTCGCTTCAGAGGACCATTAATACAAGAAAGATCACTCTCTGGGATATTTTTTGGAGTGGAGCTTCTGGTAAGTTTTCTTCTTCTAAGCCTCTGTGCATTGGGTCAAACAGACACTGTGTGTTGCTGTAGAAACATTCTGAAAAGGTGCATAGTATGAGTCTATTTACTTAGTATATTTGTATCCTATTTCTCCTCTGAGGAGCAGAGGCCAAAGTATATTGATCCCCACACCATTTTATCCTCTCAACTAACTTGTCAGGTAGGTTGGGCTCAGAGTGTTGAGCAACCATCCTAAGATCTGGATGAACCTCACGACCAGGCATAGGTTTCAACCTCGGTCTCCCCGAAGACCAATATTTTAATTACTCCTATGACAGTTCTTAATGAGCTATGTTTTTTTCTCCTGCAAACCTAGGAAGAAGGCCGTGGTCAGGGTTTTACTGATGGACAGTACCAAGGCAAACAGCTATTCAGATGTGACGAGGACTGTGGTGTGTTTGTTGCACTAGACAAACTAGAGCTGATGGAAGATGATGACAATGAGCTGGAGAATGACTATGCAGCTCCAGTTGACTCAATGCAGGTAGAACTTCCTCCTTTGGAGCTCAACTCCAGGGTTTCTGTGAAGATAGGAAAGAATATAGAGTATGGGACAGTTATATTCTGTGATGTCTTACCAGGAAACGAGAGTTTAGGATACGTTGTTGGAGTGGACATGGTAAGAAATTAACCTGATTCTTAACTTTTTGCATGTGTGTTAAATAGAAGTACATGCAATAGTGGTGGGGAGAGATGGAATATTGGCAAGCTACTTATGGCTCTCGATTGCTATGTATAATTGCCACCCAGCAGCTTTTTTTTAGCATTGGGTAAAAATGTATTGAGTTAGGCTTGGGAACATCCACTTGCCTGATCGTGCATGGCAAGAAAGAATCTCCTCCAGGGGATCAGATGGTGCAGCTTTACTAAAGTTTTATTTCTCCCTTGCTGAGCCATAAATGATTGCCCATGTGTATCCACATTAGGCAGGCTAGTAAATTTATTGTATGCACTAGTAACTTATGTGGGCTTATTTACAGGGCCTTACTAAATCTTACCTGACACTAGCCAGGCAAAATACCCATTTTCTTGCTTCTAATGACCAGCCTGCTTTGCTAAATAATGTTCCAGGGTTGGCACTACTGATCTTTTATAGTTTTCCTCTGAAAATACAGCCACGTCAATTTTTGCCTGCAAGGAAAATGCGAGGCTCTGGCGTAATGTAATTCTGTATGTTGAGTGCAATTCTCAAGCACTACAGTAACATATGCTGATCCTCGTCTTTCTCCTACTTGTGTTTTGAAACCAGAAGACTTACTGAGGCTTGAAATAAAGAGAATGAAACTGAACTATTACACCCTTAGAATATTAGTAGGCATTCAACATGAAAAAAATTGCACCTTAATGTACTTGTTCACCCTTGCTCTTTAAGGAAGTAGGCAAGTCTTCCCAGTGCTGGAAGCTGCCTCTTAATGCCAGAGAGATGAAATATATCCTTCAGGCATGAAAGCCATTTATGTACCTGTTGCGAATGGCTTCAGTTGTGAAACTTCTGGCTTCAGTCGTGGAACTTCTGTGCTGCTGACAAACTTTGCTTGGCTTTTCTCCCACCACTTGGGAGGAGTGTTTTTTGCTTTTGTTTCAATGTTGCCATCATCAGTGTATTAGTGTCTGTGGCACATTTGTAACCAAACAACATTGCAGAATGCAATCTGTTTCTCTAAATGTGGAAGACGATATGACAACACTACAAGTGTGACACTTGAAATGTTGTTGCAGAGCAAGTGTTTGCATTTCTTGTGAAAGCTCGTGCTTCCTGTCTGGGCTGCATGTAGCCAAGAACTTTAATTGAGCCATGTAGATGGTTTCTTGAGTATCTTCACTTGGGCAACGTGTAATGGTGTTTTAAAACGATTTTTAGGATAATCCAATTGGAAATTGGGATGGAAGATACAATGGACAACAGCTCTGCAGTTTTGCAAGTGTTGAAAGCACACTTCTCTTGCATATCAATGATGTTATTCCAGGTACAATTTGTATATTTTGTCTATAAAAAAGAAAAGTGAGCAAACCCCAGTTCTTAGCACACATCCTTGCATCTAATCGTAGTTTTAATGTTGCTCAGGATTCAATCATTTTGCTTTAGTCTTAAACATATATGGGGGTGGGGGGGAACTCCATTAAACTATTGATTGGTTATATTATTGCTTTGCTGCCTTGTCTTGCTTTATTTCTGGATATGCTCCTGTGACTCCTACATGCTTCTGTATATGCATCTCCCTTCTTTCCCTCTCACTATGATGTGCCATAGTAACATAGTGCTGTATTTTGGTATTGGTGGTTCCTTGGCCCTTTCCTGGTGTTAGAATTTGAAGGTTGAAGGCTTATGGTCACTGCAATGTGGCACTGGGTTTTCTCATTTGATGAATTTTACTGCTGTATTGCAGTACAGTCATACCTCGGGTTACAGCCGCTTCAGGTTGCGTTTTTTCGGGTTATGGACTGAAACCCGGAAGTACCAGAATGGGTTACTTCCGGGTTTTAGCAGTCGCGCATGCGCAGAAGCGCTAAATCTCACTATGCGCAGAAGTGCCGAATTGCAGCCTGCTCACAGACGTGGGTTGTGAACGTGCATCCCGCACGGATCACGTTCGCAACCTGAGCATCCACTGTATTGTATGTGGTAGGGAAAAGGCAAAACCGTTCTTATTTGCCGCTAATAACTGAGTCTACATAATTATGTGTCTCCCAGTCAGTATTTTAAAGGCCATACATAGATAATGAAAAATAGCACATAAATGCCTTTCCGGGTGGTTCTGCATTTTTCATGCAGTAATATTTGCTTAATCAGAAGGGCACTGTGCACTGGATTGTTTTCTTACACTTTCTTCAAAGGAATATGTTCCAGCGATGCCCACATATGCTCCAACAAAAGAATTGGCACTTGTGAGTAGTGCTTGGAGCCACAGGCAATCTGTTCTTTCTTCCCTGTTATTAGAGTGCTGCATTTTCTGTTCAGAAGCTCTTGCTGCATGGTCACTTCTATGCTGCATATGGAGCTACAATATGGAAGCTTTTGCTGCTTGAGTTTTTGACTATGTGGCAGGGTTAACAAATGCCCTCCCCGAACAGGGAGCGATTTGGTGGTTTGTCCAGTCAGGATCTACTAAGTTGAACCACAGGGAGGAATAAGCATAATTCTAGTTTGTTGGACAGGCCTTGTTTTGACCCTTGCACTAAACAGAAAAAGTCATGGCTAGGCTGCTGGGGTGGCTAGAATTTTGTACAGCAGTCTTGTGAGATGATGGTGTCAGAAATCTAGAGGTTCACCAAGGAAAGGGGAATTGGAATTGGAATTTAAAAGGGAGGCCAGGCTGCTGTCCAAGGAGAGTTTCTTTCCTGCAGCAGGAAGTTGCAGGTGCAACTAATGCTGTTATATTTGAGCTAATACCGCTTTGAGTTAACTGAGGTGGATGGGTCACTGCAATGTATTACTCAAGTGATAGGATGCAGCAGGATCTGTGATGTACAGTACATGAACTTTAGAGAACATGAGAGCAAATATTAACCTGGAAACAACACACTCTTCAAAGTGGTTTTTCAAAAAATGAAATAGGACTCTTAATTGTAAGGAAGATGCTATAGACAGATTGCCATTTTAAGCATAATTGTCATATTGTACAAACTTGAGGCAGTGCTTTACTCCTGCTACATCTTTCTTAAAGAAACCCACTAGGACATTTTTTCTTGAAAGATCAGTCTTTTGAAAAGATGTTTTCTTCACTGTCTGGCTAGAGATGAGCTCCAGTGAAAGCAACTGAAGTGTTTTAATAGAGTTATTCCCCAGGGGCAACTTGGTTAAAATGCAATTGAACAGCTATATTCTGATTATGAAATATGAAGACACTTTTCATTTGAACTCTTTAGTGAATACATGGCATGGTTAAAAATCCTCAGATGTTATGCAGAGTAAATGGCAATCTTCTGTGGGTATGATAACCATACTATTTTGGTGAGGAGTCCAATTTAGCAAAAAGCACAATATTTTCTATTTGAATTACTGCTTTTTAATGCATGCCTAGCTTTCTTCTCCTCAATCTTTTTCTTATTGTTGCTGCTGCTGCTGTTCAATCACATCTCCAGCAAAAAGATTTTTTAAAAAAAAGTTTCAGTGATTGGGGGCTTTTTATCTTTTTTTAAGTTTGATAAGTATTTGCTTCTTCCAAACCACATATGAAGCAAATAAACTTACCATAACATGAAGCCAGTGATCACTTTGGAATTTTTCTTTGGCTGCATTATTTCTCAATACAGCATTTTACAAGGTTCACCATAATTGATTGGTGCAGTGTGGGAGGAAACATATTCTAAAACTTCTGTGAGAGCAAATCCAGCTTTTTTGCTTCAGTGTCAGTAAAACGGAGCTATGCCCTGAGATTTTGGAAGGAAAAAAAAAGGCTAGGCTAGATGTCCCATTGTGTTTTAAAAAGTATATATTAATAGCTATAGTCATCCTTATTTAACAGTTTTGTATGGGTCCCAAGGGAGGCTGCCTTCTATATTATGGTTTCTACTTATGTGAGTGTTCCTGCAACTGATTAGTTTTGTCCAAGTGACTATCTGAAAGAAATTCTGGATTTCACAAGTATTACTGTGACTTGCTTTATATCCTAAAGGTCTATTTTGTACTAAACTGATGCTTTAAAGCTAATGCTATCTATACTATGTACTGTGTGGTGGTGTAAGATGTCTTAACCTTCTACTCTATTTTAGAGGCTGTGTCTCAAGACAGGAGACCTCCCAAACTTGCCTTTACATCTAGAAGTGGCTGTGATAAAGGATTCAATCATAGTAAGCCAAAGTCTACAGGTACTTTTACTCAACTACTATTTAGCAAAGTGCCAGGTATTTCTACTGTCCTTGTACATGAGAATTGTGACATGCAGTCCCTTGGAGTTGTGGGTTCAGAGGCGGGTTTCCACAGAACTGATCCCACATGTTTTGTAGAACAGTGGCTCCCCAATAAGTGGAATGTGTAACAAGATACTACATTCGCTTGCATAGTTAGCATACAAAGGAGGTTAGATTGTACATCTTGTGAAACATTTCTGAGGATTTTCCTGTCTTGCACTTGTTTTGTAAAACTGGGGGAGGGATTTCTCTTCCCCCAGACTGAGTGCATGAATAGCCTACACATGGCTATGGAAGTAGAATTTTTTGCTTGGTTTCAGTCGGCTCTGACCACAGTGACATATTCCTTAGTTACATATTGTTTGTATTACTGTAACACGCTACCTGTGACAGCCTTTAAAGAGTGTTCAGAAATCAGCTGATTCAGAATGCTGCAGCTCATCAGCCTGTTGACCAGGGCTGGGTATAGGGAGCACGTAATTCCCATGCTACAACAATTTTGCTGGTTACTTGACTGTTTTCTGGTCACAATACACAGTGCTCATTGCTACATATAAAGCCCTACTTGACTTGGGGACCAGATACCTGAAAGACCGTATTTTCCTATTCAAGCATGCCTGGGGTTTTTTTTAGATCTTTGGTAGAGGTCCCTCTTCCTGTCTTGCCAACATCTTAAGCACGTCCGTTGGTAACTCAAGAGAGTGCTACCTTGGTGATTGCTTCTAGACTCTGGAATTCTTTGCCAAGGGAGGCCTGACTAGCCCTTCTCTGATGACCTTCTGCTGGGAAGCAAATACACTTTTATTCAGACATAACATTTAGCCTCATAAGTTGACTGTTATAGCCAAGGTAAAAGTTGCAGTTTGGGCAACTGGCTGTTGTGTGTGTTGGTTTTAAGGGATGTTTTTAAGCTTTGTATTTTTTTCTTGTTCAGCATCTTTTGATGGAAAGGTGAAATATTAATTTAACAAATAAAGATAATAAACGGATAAAGCACTTTGTTCCATTGCTCTGGAAAGCATTAGAAGTGGTTATTACTGCAATTTGCAGCATGTTAAAGGCTAACAAATGTATTATGGCAGGAACTTATGTGGGCTAGAGTCCATTTCATCAAATGTGTGAACCTTATTCTCACTTAGGAGGTATATGGAGGAATCAACAGAAGCTGATCCATTAAGAAATGTGTTTATCCCATTGCAGCAAAAAACGCACAAAACCTTGTAGCATCTTAAAGACAGCTGCTTCTCTAAGAGTAGAAAGGCCAAGTAATTCTAACCTAAAGTGGCCAGTTAAATCCTCCATGTATGTTCCTTTCGAAGTAAACATTCTGAAGTGAAAGCTCCATATTTTTGAATTGTTCCTGCAAGTAATAAAGGGAACAGAGTTCCACTGAATAGGAGATGGAGGAAGTTAAAGAGGTACAGTTAATTGTTTGCAACTTGAAAGGTTCTCTCTGTGTAGCTTGAAAATGCAAGCTGAGAACATTAACAAATATGAGTGCCGAGGGGGTTATACCTTTGTTGCAGAGATTGGACTAGATGATTGGCAGGTTTCTTTCTTAAAGTTGTACAAGTTAGACTCTGGTAATGACATTTTTACAGACCCTACTCTTAATAAGCTTAGCAGGAAGACTTGGTTTAAAGGACTGTAAGGCTTGTTTTTTTTCCATAATGCAGCGTTTTTTATGTTTTTTTTCCTCCCCTTTGTCTCCTTTATGACATGGTTTGTGTCTTAGGTGCACTCTCAGACCCTGGAAATAGAAACAGATCAGAAATTTTCTACACTTTAAATGGCTCTTCAGTAGATTCCCAACCACAGATGAAATCAAAAAACACATGGTGTATTGATGAAGGTAATGAGAGACTAGACATTAAGTTTGATCACAGGCGTAATAACAAATTATATGATGATTAAATATACTGCCTTCAGATTATTCTGGCCACATTTTGTGTGTACTCCCTAACAAAAGACATTTTAAAGGGCTTACTTCAGTTCAGATATGTATTATTATCCTGTGTAGTGGCCAGAATCCAAAGAGCTACTTAAACTCACATGAGGAGCTTGGTGCTAGCCCAGTGAATTCATTTCACTGTCTCATTTGCACAGCTGACCCCTATACAAACTGCTTTTGAAAATTGCCCTCTTTTTCTGAAGCAGTTTGCTATGGTTGGGGGCTCTGAGAAAAATGAGTGGGCTCACAGTGTTAGTTTTCCTTCTTCTTTGGATCCTGGCCTAAGTTTATTGAATAACTCAAGGCATTTTACTTGGCACATCTCACATAGTAACTTGAGCTTTTCAGCCATAATAGATAATTCCTTAGGCTACATTCTGTGCACATTTGAGCCAAGCCTTCTTATTAGACCAGCTGGACTGTAGGCACAGGATGCAAGATGCTTATAAATAGTAACTTACCACTATCACAGCTTGTGATCTCATATGCTGAGCATTGACTCATGATTTATTTACATATCTTCAGGTAGTGTTGGTGACTTTATTATTTGGAACCTCTGAGTTGACAGGTCCTGCCTTTGCTAGAATTAGGTTGGGGTGCAAACTTACGTTTTTGAATTACAGACTTTTCCATTACAGAGTGGCAGCATTCAGATTTTTCAGACCCAGGACCCAGCTAAATCTAACATAAATCATGAAATTCAGTTTAAATCTTTCTGTTGTATATGTTTTCCCCAGTTCCTTCATTTTATTTTCCTGAGAACATGTACACTGCACACATCCTAGGTTTGCTTCTCCCCAGGGAACTTTGGGAATTGTAATTTGGGGATGGAGGAAAGAGAACAGTACTTTCTAAGTGAATTCTTGTTAGCTGTGCTGAATTACAATTCCTAATGTTTTAAGCCACAACAGTTAAGCTAGTAGTCTGTAACCAGTGTAAATCTGTAGTACAAATGCATTGCTTTCCATCTCTCCCCATATGGGATTATAGTTAATGAGTTGCCCCATAGTCTTCTTTAATAATAATAAACTGTCAACACAAATGCAGAATGCACCCTGGAAGTTACATTTTGAAGAATACAGAACAGTGGTCTCCACAC
The DNA here is from genome assembly GCF_964188315.1 of Podarcis muralis. NCBI lineage: Eukaryota > Metazoa > Chordata > Lepidosauria > Squamata > Lacertidae > Podarcis > Podarcis muralis. The sequence goes on along the minus strand of NC_135661.1, from coordinate 36,916,872 downwards.
TTTCTAAGTTCAGGGAACCTTTTCCGTGCCAGCTTGTCTCCTGAAGAACCCATCTGCCATAGGAACCCTGTGCACTGGAGAGGAAACTGGAAAGCTTTATAGAGTGTACGTACAGTTCGTACAGAGCAAAGGCCAAACTTGTATGGTACTTCTGATGCCTGCATGAACTGAAAGCATGCAAGAACCCCGACAAACACAAACATTCATGTGCAGGTTGGGATCAACGCAGAAGACTGGTAGCAAGAACACCAGTTTCATAGAATTTAGTAGAAAAACCACTCCTTTAGTTGTAATTAAAGTAACATCCTTACACTGCAGCTAAGCGTTCATCAGTTTTGTTGACTGGCAAATTAAAGAAAAATCTGGTGTCCTTCTGATCTTTCTGCTTCCTCTGAAGATTTCTGTCAGAGTAAGAGCATAGATATTCACTTGGAAGTAGATCTCATTATGTCCAATGGGGCTTACTCCCATAAATGTGTGTATAGGATTGTAGCCTGAGTTTCTTCATTCTCTCCCCCATCCCTCCTTTGGAAAAATGATGGGGAAAATGCCTGTCCCTTGTTACCTCATCTCGCTTGGCTTTTTCTGAGCAATTGCCAGAGTATGCTGTTTTAAATATAAGTAGGTCATTCTTTCAGAATAGAATCTAGTGCAAGAGAGAGATGCCATGCATATTTACTCCTTTTGTGTAGAAAGCACGCAGCATTAGTTCAGACACTTAGTAAATATTATTCTAATTCATATGCTTATTTACTGTTTTTTTAAAAACAATTCAACAGTTGCTGAAGATTCTGCAAAGTCCCTTAACGACTCCTCTACTGGGTTTGGGCACTCTTCGCCGCCGCTGCAGCCTCCCCCAGCGAACACTTTATCTGCCGAAAACAGATTCCATTCCCTGCCTTTCAGTCTGACTAAGATGTCCAGCGGCAGCAATGCTATTGGACACAGTCCGCTCTCTTTATCTGTACAGTCGGTTATTGGAGAGGGGAACGCAGGGGCCACCCAGGAGAGCACACCGCCGATGGTAGCGCCCATCAACATGCATGGGCTAGAAGCAGGTTCCTTGGCGGAAGTAAAAGAGAACCCACCTTTCTACGGAGTAATCCGTTGGATTGGGCAGCCTCCGGGAGTCAACGAAGTGCTAGCGGGGCTTGAACTGGTAAATAACGTTCGTTTCAAAAGTTTGCCACTCCTGCCCATTTTATGTCCGGCTACTTCTTCTTTTCTTTTAAGAAACACCTGAGCCCTATTCAGGTGTTCTCCCCTCTGCGCAGTTACCATCACATAGCAAATGGGAGAGCAGGGCGTGCTTCTTGTCCCTGCCGACTCTGTATCACAGTCACCACTTCCACAGTCCTCCAGATTATAGTTCTAAACTGCATGTGGAGCCCTCATGAATAGAAATATCTCCCTCCTGCAGAGGCTTGGGGGCTGTTGGTAGAGCGGGGTGTGACACAGAAGCACTCCCCTTAAAAAGGTTGGTAATTGCGTGGGGAGGGGGACGACACCTGCAGAAGGCTCTTGTTCTGCTGAACTTTGTAGTTCAAACTTGTGGCGTCAGTAGAATCTGATTCTTAGCAGTGTGAAAAGTTGTAGCATGGTTCACAGTACAGATTTACCTTGCCCCACTTACCTCTTCAAATAGATGTTCAGTTTACCTCTTGCCTTCCTTGACAGAGGCAAGTAACAATTGTGTTTCCAGGCAAACAGAAAAGTGGCAGAATTGCAGCTCTCCTTTCTGTGCTGCCCCTTTGGCTTTGACTGGAAAGAATAGCATGGAGATACTGTATCCAGGTCAGTTGCAATGATAAAGAGGTGAATGAGCAGCTGGAATAGTATGGATCCTGTGTGTGTGTGTGTGTGTGTGTACATACACTCAGTGATTCCATGACTATTTGAAAAGCTGAGATTCTTGCTTTGCTTAATGGCCTTGAACCTGGAGTTGTCTGACCTTTTCTGTTCATGTGGCAAGACAGTCTCAAAGGAAGTGCTTTATGCCAGGAATTCTAGGTTAAAGAACGGCATTTTAAAAACTTGAGGGATCCCTTTCCACATCAACATTGAACCCCTTGCATGCTGCAGAAGCTTCTGGGAAAATGCATTCAAGAAGTGTGTGTGCAGGGCACTGGTGAGATCTGTTGGGCCTTGCTGCCATCCTGCATCAGCTGGGCATTTTATAAGGTACACTTGCCAAGCCCCCTCTGTAGCTTCATATTGCTGGGGAATATAAGCAAGCTGTTTTCCAAAGAAGCCTCTCTGTCATTATTGGACCTTCTCCTTCCTGAAACCGTTTGAAAGCCACTAAATACCAGCAGGATGATAGTATTTTAGATGCTGGATACACTCGCAATGTAAGACTTGTTTACATGTACTCAGTATCTGCTTTCTCCCTGTAAAGAAGCTAATTACAACAGGAAATGTAAACTGGTGTTGAAACCTGTTGCTTGTATATGTATTGCTGTATTAGCTAGTAAGCTATTTTCTTAGCAAGTGGCAAAAAAACTTTTGGGCATAATGAATTGATGTTGACATTAGAGAGAGATTACACTGCACAGCATCCTTAAAATCATTGCACTTAAGAATTAATAGCATGCATGCTCAACTCCTGCATGGCTAAACAAATGTTGGTACCTTTGCATACAGTAATTTCCCATGGAACTTGCTGTGGGCTGATGAGTTTTGTGGGAGGGAAGCAAAACAATCCATCATCACACTTGGGAAAAATTGGGGTGGTGAAAAATAGAATGCACTCATATTTTCATTTTCCCCCATCACCTACAATGGGCTAGCAGACTAAAAATGAAAGTTTTGAGCTATCTATTCAAAAGGTACGCAAAGCACTTGGATTTGCTCTCTCCAAATGCCTTATTAAATTTGCATTTTCAGTTCTATGTTGAGCTGTCCATGAGTTTTGAGTGTTTAGATAGGTGGTCTCTTTCTCCGTTTTCTTAGGTTTTCCCCACCAAAATAGTTTTACAATTGTAAATAGAATTTTCAGAGAAGATGGCATTGCTTAATGTGGCTTTTAGCATGATGTTGCTGTGGCTTAATCAGGTCAACCCTTTAGAGCTGATATGGCAGACTCGGCACACACAGTGCAACCTTGTCAAACACTGCTGTTGCTTGACTGCCATTTGTTTTGGCCATTTGTCGGCAGAGGCTCTTGGGGAGACTGGAGGATGCTTACAGGATTGCACCCAGTTCATGGCTTCATAGCCAAAAAACTATTAGGTGCTTCAAATATGATATTAAGGAATAGCTTCCAAGGTGCTGCATGTGTTAGTTTTTCCATTAAGGCAGGTAAGTCTGCCTGTTTGCCTTTTCCAGGAAGACGAATGTGCAGGCTGTACTGATGGAACATTTAAAGGAACTCGATACTTTACCTGTGCACCCAAGAAGGCTCTCTTCGTTAAGTTGAAGAGCTGCAGGCCAGATTCCAGATTTGCTTCATTGCAGCCTGTGTCCAACCAGATTGAACGCTGCAACTCCTTAGGTATTGCTCTTTTCTTTCCCTCTGTTCGTATTTCTATCTAGCCATGTAAAATTAAGTCTCTCTCGATTAGGAGTAGATTTAATACATTTCCATATCAATTTATTTATATTTAGCACCTTCAAAAGGCTTTTAAAAAACAACACCTATTTGAAATGGGTAACAAATGAAAAACACTTGAACAAGCAGATTATTGTTTTATTGTTTACTAAATTCCCATCCTGCCCTTCATCCTGAAGGAGCCCAGGACGGTTACAGTTGCTCCAGCATCCGGGCAGGTTGATGTGGGGAAAAGCACTCTGTCAGGTATTTCGGACCCAAGTCAATTAGGGCTTTATATGTCTGTGTTGAACACTGGGCTCAGTAGCAAATTGGCAACCAGTAGACTTTATTAAGTAAGAAATGACTGTAAAAGAAATGCTAGTTTTCATGCTGTTGCTTCCTATACTTAAGGCATCTGAAGTATATTTGAAATTAGTGTCAGTTATAGCTAGTATTTGGAAGGATCAGCACGAAGATGGCCTCTGTGGTTTTAGATCCTTGGGACACTTGAGCTTTTTGACGTGTATAAACTGTCCTCTTTAACCTCACCCTAGCATCTTCAGTGTTGGTTCATTATTTCTAGCAGGTTACCTTTGTTCTGTATTGGAAGAAGTTATTTTCGTGTTGCACATCCCCCTGCCCTATCCGAGAGCAAAAAAGTCTGGCGGGGGGGGAGGCGCTGGAGGAAATTGCAAGAATGTCCAGGTGCAAAGGGAGGCAGGATGATCAAATATGGCTTGGTTGTGTACGTGGGAGAAATTAAACTGCCAAAGCCAAGGGAGTGAGGTGGTGGAGGAGGAGCAGGTAGCTACTTCTCTGCAAGCCATACCAGTCAAAGAACCCCTGAGGCCTCGCCATCTGCTTCTCAGTTCCTCCAAGGACAAACACTGCCACTTCATTCTCCCTTGCTGCTGCAGCTCTTGGATCCACGAAGGAGTTGGAGTCCCTTGCTTACTCTCAACCTTTTGTCTTTAAGCTTTTGGGGGTTACCTAAGTGAAGTGGTTGAAGAAAACACTCCCCCCAAAATGGAAAAAGAAGGTCTAGAAACAATGATTGGAAAGAAGAAAGGGATTCAGGGTCACTATAACTCCTGCTACCTGGATTCCACCTTGTTCTGGTAAGTATTTAAGGAGCTGTCCTTTGAACGCCTAGATGAGGGGAAAGGACATGAGTGCACAACGAACAGCGCAAATATTTCAGATGAAAGTTCAGTAGAGTGACATTAGCCGTCTATTGTGCCTTGCTGTGCAATGAATGGAGCTCACTGAAACTAGCTTGACCAGTAAAGGTGAGGAATTCAGTGTGGGTGATTTTCTCAGTGAAGCCATTTCCTGATGCTTTAATCTTGATCTGCTGTGTCAGATTTCTTTTTGGGGAGGCTGGGAAGCACCTCACCGCCTCTTACATGGCTGGATGAGTGGATGAGGAGGAGGAAGTAGTGGCAGGTGAAGGTCCATGGGGAAGGTCATGAATGGATTAAATGAGGTGACACTACTGGGGTTCTGCTGTGGCCTTGTCCACAGTATGGGATGTAACACGACCAGCCTCTGTATTTATATTGCACTTATAGAATACCTAGTTCTTTGTGATAGATGGTCATTACAGTGGAGTCTGAAGTAGCCAGAAATTGCAAAATCAACTCTGCTTTGTTGTGCTTCCTTGGCACAGCAAACACACCTGTCTCAATAATGCAAAAATACATGTTTACAAAAAACAAGCAAACTTGAGAGTAGCAATAGCAGCCAGGCAAAAAAGCACACCATCTACATTACCAGTTGGAGGGCACCTGATCCTTCCCTGTCATTGTCTCACTGCCTTCTACAGCAAGGAGGGGGAACCTATGGCCCTCCAGAGGTTGTTGGACTACAACTCCCATCAGCCCTGATCCTTATGGTCAGTGGTCATGGATGATGGGAGTTCATCAGCATCCGGGGGGGCTGCAGATTCCTCATCCCTGTTCTACTGGTCTAAAACTTTCCATAGGTTTTAGAGTTCTTCCCCTCCACTTTCATATAGGGTGGGGGTAGCAGAGCCACATCTGCTTCCTAGATCTCATAAAATTGTGATGTAGCAGCCAGCCCCTTAACCAGCTGTTCTCTCCAGGAAGTAGATGACTGTGAGTTCTCTGCCATAAAGCTGTCAATAAATAAACATAAAAATAAAGGAAAAACCCTGTCTGCAGGCCCTCATTTCATTGTATGACAGTCGTATTGACTATCATAATCTCTTGAGAGTGGGATTGCACTTCTGGCTGCTGTTTGACAGCTTTGGTTAAATCTTACCCTGGCAGCAAGCTTGCATTTTCCCCTTGAGAAACTGGGAGGGATGGTATGCTTTTGATGTCTTGCAATCAAAATTGGCTAACTTCATCTCTCCTACTTCTAGTCTGCTCCTTATTCTACTTGCTGCTCCTTTTAATATTTGATGGTAGAGTTCACATTCTGTATACTATGCAAAGTGGCTCAAACTTCCTTTGTAAAGGGTAAGGTAGTACGCATAGTAGCCTCAGCTTTTGGCACGACTGGAACAATTCCCTGCCAAAACTCATATCCTCTTGCTGGCAGTAAGGAATAGTTCTAGTTTCTTCTGTTAGTAGCAGCAGTCCATAGTGGCAATGCAAGAGTGAGATGCTCTTCACAAGCATCTCAGCTTTAGGGTATCCTCTGTTGTTGTTTTTCCAGATTGAAATTAGCTTCTCCCCTCTTTCAGCCTGTTTGCATTCAGCTCTGTTTTGGACACAGTCTTGCTTAGACCAAAAGAGAAAAATGATGTAGAATATTACAGTGAAACTCAAGAGCTTCTGCGGACAGAGATAGTGAATCCTCTCAGAATGTAAGTACGGGCAAATGAATTGTTTCAAAATTTTCAATAGTTTTCAAAATGTATTCCTTGCTTACCCTTCTAGTCTTCCCTGTACAAGGTATAGATAGGTGGAGAGCCAAGTGTATTATTGGCAAATACAGGCAGATGGTGAAGGCTTAGATATGTGGCCTGCACCCTAGAGCATGATCCAGAATCCTATGTAACATGCAGGTATTTCTTTGGCAGAATTCCTTGAAAGCAGAAAGTTTGGAAACGACTTTGCTAAATCAACCTCCCCAGTTTCTACCTAGGCCTTTCAACGCTTTTCTTGTTTAACCCATACTGCTTTTTTATATAGTTCCAGCTCCCTGGGTTTTGTCAGCAAGGTGTGGCATTCCTGATGTGGAACTCAATATCATTTCTGCTGGGATGAGTACAATGAGAAATGAAAAGGCCCTTTGTTTTCATTCCTAGAAGAGCAGTTGGAAGAATGTTGTATATATTCAGAATATGTATGGAGGATTCAAAACAAGTTGGCTCTGAGTATAGCTGCATTGCCCTCAATTCAGAAAACCGATATACTACTTCAAAATGTGGAGCTCAGATTAGGTTACCTTAGCATTTTCTTTGTGGCTTGTTCTCATTCTGCTCTACTAATGTGTGAAACAAGGAAGTTTTATAGTTGCCTATTCTGCCAGTTCTGTGTATCCCCATGTGCCTTAAAGCTCCATATCCCTTTGAGGTTCACCATTTCTCTCTCTCCTCAGACTCTTCATCTTTTTATTCTAGATATGGATATGTGTGTGCAACAAAAATAATGAAGCTGAGGAAAATCCTGGAAAAAGTGGAAGCAGCTTCAGGGTTTACCTCTGAAGAGAAAGGTAACTTGATTTATTTCTTTTTATTTAAGAAGTTTATATACTGCTTTTCATTGTGTATCCCAAAGTGGATTACCAAAAATAAAATGCAATTTTATTTGAGCTTTACCGAACTCTGTAGCATTGGTGAGGGAAAGGGAGTGAATAGGGATGGGTGTTTCGGTTAGAAACTGAAAGTTCTGAATTGTGAGTGATATTGAGAGAGATGGTTCTGAGCTGGTGCCAAATTTATTAGTGACTGCCAGAATGTTACTATTTATCAGCAAAAAATCTGAAATACCCCCGATTTCAGAGTTAGATCAGAAAAGTTTGAAACATGATGCTCCTGACTAAATTGATGTATTTTTCCAGGAGCTATTATAGAAAGCAAGCGGATAAGTTTGTGTAAATATGCTTCTATTTATTTATTATGCTTTAGAACAGTCTCCAAGATCAGGAAGCGGTGGATCCAACAAAGTGCAAGGATTTCCATTTGCTCAACAGAACTTCTCATTCCTCTTCTCCCTGCTGTCTGACCCTACCTGTTCTGTTCTGTTCTTTACCTATCTGTTCTGGAGGTTCCTCAGTCCTCCAGAGCTGATTTGGGATTGGTGCAGGGGGCATGTGGGAAGAGGAGGGGAGGTTCCATTGCACAATCCTTGTGCTTATGGAATGACTTGATTGGATACAACCCAATCTGTTTCTGCCCTCAAAGTTTTAGTTTAACTCTCTTGTGCTCTTATACTGTGCTTATACTATATTTCTGGCTATATGGCTTTTTAAGAGCAAATTTTAGAGACAATCCACTACATGTTTTGGAAAGTTGTTTGTTAGCTATGCATTTGGACATATCTTAAGATATTGCAACCAAAGTTCCTGAAATCATTTGGATACCATTGGGTGCCATTTTGAATATTTTGAAATGGCACTTATTTCAACAAGTGATTTCATAACAGCTGGGTTTTTTCTGCTTAGAATTCCTGAGTGATGTTGGGTATGAGGTGGCCAATGCTTAATATAGCTAGGTTAATGTACTATATTCTTTTGTGTGTGCATAATAATGTCATTAGAATATTGGAGGGTTTCAGCTAAGTTTGTATTTTTTTTATAATGATACTGGAGAAATTAAGTCTTGATAATCTTGACTATTTAACTGTTCTTATTAATCTTGTATTCAACCGTTTATAAAATATGCTCCCTGCTCTTTGCCAGTTTGGTTAAAATGATTTTTTATGTGAACATTTATTTTAAAATTATTTGGGTCTTACATATTAGTCTTTGTTTGATATACAACTCTCTTTTCCTCCAGATCCTGAAGAATTCTTGAATATTTTGTTTCATCATATTTTGAGAGTAGAGCCACTGTTAAAAATAAGGTAAAATATTCCTCTGCTTAAGTCATGTTTCAAAATGAAGTTTCGGACTTCCAGGAACATGAGCTTTCAGAGAATGTTTGGTTGAATTCAAACCTGCTTTTTAGAGGTATAAAATTCTATAAGTCTGACTGCATTCAAGACATCGATTTATGGTGGAAATGCTGTGAAAACTGAGTTGAGCTTAATGCTTTGCCTGGTGATTATAGGCAACAAGGAACTTTACACAGGCAAGTGGGTTACAGGATGCCGGAGGGGGGGGGCAGGACTAAGCACTCTGCCCCTCCTTCTGGCAGCCCCCTGCATTTCCATGACTGCCTTGTCTACACCCCACGTAAAATCACAGCCTACATATTTAGTTTGCTATTAAAAAAATAGCAAAACCCACCACCAGACCCTTGTATCACTAAAAGCAGACTATTTTTTATTTTTATTTTAAGGCATCTAGTAACTAGTGGTCTTCAGTGTATGGGCCTTTAGTTGTGCATCTCTTTACATTTTGTACTACTGTTTATGACATTGAGGATTTCCCCCCATCACCACCTCTGTTCCAAAAATTGCCATGATTTTGGGAGGGGTGTCTGTGAGTTGTATTGAATGGCCATAAAATCCAATTTTTCATACATGTTTACACTGGGCCAAAAATTTAGCTCTGCCTAATAAGCACACTAATAAGTTCGAATCCCCGCGGCGGGGTGCGCTCCCGTTGTTCGGTCCCAGCGCCTGCCAACCTAGCAGTTCGAAAGCACTCCCGGGTGCAAGTAGATAAATAGGGACCGCTTACTAGCGGGAAGGTAAACGGCGTTTCCGTGTGCGGCTCTGGCTCGCCGGATGCAGCTTTGTCACGCTGGCCACGTGACCCGGAAGTGTCTCCGGACAGCGCTGGCCCCCGGCCTCTTGAGTGAGATGGGCGCACAACCCTAGAGTCTGTCAAGACTGGCCCGTACGGGCAGGGGTACCTTTACCTTTAATAAGCACACAGAGTTGCTCGCCTGATAAGAAACTAGTAGCTTGAATTTCCCCTGCATTGAATTCCTGATTGGCTATGACTACAAGGCAAGTTTGTAAATATGAAGCAGTTTTAGTTTCATCCTTGTCATATCAAGTCTTTGGGATGCCCCCACAAGCTCTCATATCCATTCCTTCTTCACAGTCGTGCAAACTTTCCCTTCCCTGGCTCTCCCTTGTTAAGTATTAAATATGATTAAATATGATTCAGCAGTACAAATGACCCTTGTTAAACAGCGGTTACAATCTCTATAGCTGAACATTCATTTCAGAATCATGGGAGTCAACATTACTGTATTCGCTTTGTTATGAATGGTCTTAATTGATACATAATAGTGAAAGGGCTGTCAAAAAACACTGAAACCGGTGGTAATCTGTTGAGAGTATTTAAACACTGTCTTGAACACCCATGTAGGAAAAGAAGGTTGGATTAAGACTAAATTAGTTGGACTTGGATCCCACAATGTGACAAATCATGACTTTAAGTCCAATTGAAAACAATGGGACTTGAGATCAACTAACATAATCTGGATCCAGCTCTATTTTTTTTAATTGCCTTACAAAATGCTTAATCTTTCCCACTCCTTTCCCAAAGTTATTTTTTAGTTTTTGTAACAGAAGACATTTTTCCAAATGGATGAAAGAATAGTTAAATGTCCTCTTGTTCATCATTAAGCCTTATCATTTTTTATCAAAATCTGTTTTGAAAATACTCTCTTTTCTTAGATCAGCTGGTCAAAAGGTTCAAGACTGCTACTTCTATCAGATTTTTATGGACAAGAATGAGAAGGTTGGAGTTCCTACAATTCAGCAGCTACTGGAATGGTCTTTTATCAACAGCAACTTGAAATTTGCAGAGGTTTGGAGGATATTATTTGCTTTCATAAAATTTTTACCCATTGGATATATAATTTCACTAAAACAGCTGCATTTTTTTCTTGGCTCTTGCTAGGCACCCTCATGTCTGATTATTCAGATGCCTCGATTTGGAAAGGATTTCAAAATGTTCAACAAAATCTTTCCATCACTGGAATTAAATATCACAGACCTACTGGAAGACAGTGAGCATAAAATATTGTTCATGACACTATGGCTGATCATAGAGTATTTAGAAATAGTTTTATTTCTTCTGGTATTTGGTGGTGTTTGGCTACTGCACAGACTGGTGGTGCTATGAGCCATGTGAATCATATTTTATTTGGCATATTTTATTTCTGTTAACAGAAATTTTGTCTAACATTCTGCTCACAAAATATTAGGAGAACTGCATATTGGTGGTTGACTGTGGACAGGCTTTAGGGGTGGTCCAGCCTTGACCACTATGCCTTCATTCTCTTTTTGTCAGGATAGATGACATTTATATACATACAAAACTGGACCCATTTTTCCAGACCTTACCTGGTAGTCTTACCTGCCATCAGGAAACTTGGAACATATACAGCAGGACTGGTGAATCTGTGGTTCTCCTAATACTGCTGGCCTCTAAACTCCCATTAACCCCTGGCCAATAAACAGGGATGCTGGCTATAATTTATTATCCACTCTTCGCCCTAAAGTTCTGGATTGCAACCATTAAAGCACAACATGTAAAAACAGTTTAAAACAACTTAAAATCACAAAAATAAGGTGGGTTCTAAAAATATGCACCTCAAAAACACGTAGAGGTGTTTTTTTCTACAGTCAATTTGTATATAAAGCTTATGAAATAAAACAAGTGTCAAAAGCCAGCATAAAGTGGTGTTTATTCAGCATTCACCAAAAGCTGTATAATGAAGATGCCAGATGCACATTTGTGGGGTGGAAGTACCACGACTTAGGGGCAGCCACCGATAATACCTTTTCCTGGGCTGCCACCTAACCCCCCTTCAAGCTTTTGGGAGTGGTCAAATGACCAATAGGGTCTCTCCGCTGATCTTAACACCTGAGTGGGTCTGTAGGAAATGGTAGTCCAGCAACATCTAGCGAGTCACAAGTACTTCACTCTAGGTGTGTATGGAGTTCCCTGGCAGTCTCCCATCTTATCCATTCTACTAAGTTTCAGAGGTACATTGGGTGCCTTCAGGTTCTTCTTCTCTATCAGCTTATTAATTGTTAAGTAGAAGAAGAACTGAGCTTAATTTCTGTGTGCAGCCCTTTGGAAAAGTATTTTCTTTTCCCCATCAAAATTATGAATGGAAGCATTCCATCCATTTTGTTCACCTTCCCTCAACCAACCAGTTGGGTTTTTTGGCATTAATTTAAAACTGAAGGAATTCTTTATGGCTTGTGTCTGCAGAGTAGAGATTTATTTCACTGATGCATTTCTTTTATAAACATGCATGAGTGAAATATATGTGCTGTAAACAGGGCTGTTGCTTTTCTTTTTGCTTCAGTGTTGGAGAAATTCTTGCAGGAGTGTCGCCTTGTTCTCTTTCAACAATATATCAAATTGTGTTAAGTCTTTCACTCCACTTTTTTTGTACACAAAATCATGATTTGCTATAAAAAAACACCCCTTCCCCCGTTTATATTAAGGCATGCCTATGTTTGTCTTAACATGTTCATACTGACTAACACAGCTTTGAAGGGATGGCTGCTTCCACTGTTCATACACAATTTTGATAGTTTCATCTTGCCAAATACAGCTCCTAGGCAGTGCCGTATCTGTGGAGGACTTGCAATGTATGAATGCCGAGAATGCTACGAGGATACCGACATTTCTGCTGGGAAGATCAAGCAGTTTTGCAAAACCTGCAACACTCAGGTAAGTTACTCTTTCAGAATGTCTTGGGACTGGTGTCTGCTCAGAACTCAGCGCCAGGAATCTCTCCAGGGGGAGTGGGTGCCTTCTCGGAGAACTGTGAGATTTGGTTTCCTTTGGAAAACAGTAAGGCAGAAGATGACCTTGCAAAAAACTTATTCTAACCCTCCTTGTCAATTACAGGTTCACCTTCATCCCAAAAGGCAGAGTCATAAATTCAATCCAGTGTCTCTCCCTAAAGATCTACCAGACTGGGATTGGAGACACGGCTGCATACCTTGTCAGAAGATGGAGTTATTTGCCGTTCTTTGTATAGAGACAAGCCACTATGTGGCTTTCGTTAAATACGGCAAGGGGGACTCTGCTTGGCTCTTCTTTGACAGCATGGCTGATCGGGATGGTATGTCTGTTCATTTGGCCTCATTTCTTTTCTCTGGGGTTCATGTAGCTTTGAGTAACCTTAACCGTAACCTCGGAAATACACTTTCTCCAAAAGGTTTCCACAATTTTGGCCACTACAGTGAATTACAGTGGTACCTCGGGTTACATATGATTCAGGTTACATACGTCAGGCTACAGACTCCGCTAACCCAGAAATAGTGCTTCAGGTTAAGAACTTTGCTTCAGGATGAGAACAGAAATTGTGCTCCGGCGGTGCAGCAGCAGCAGGAGGCTCCATTAGCTAAAGTGGTGCTTCAGGTTAAGAACAGTTTCAGGTTAAGTACGGACCTCCGGAACGAATTAAGTACTTAACCCGAGGTACTACTGTAAACTTAATGTAGTGAACCTTCTCTGTTTAATAATATGAATGAGCAGTGTTAATAGAAACCCAAAATATAGTAAAAATAAGCTTGAAATAGAGTAGTGAGTGTCAAGACTAGAGCTAGGGAGACTCACCTTCAAATCCCACTCTGCCATGGAGCTCAGTGGGTGACCTTGAACCTGGCACTCGCCTACCAATTCCACCTCACAGGGCTCTTGTGAAGAGACAAGAGAGGGCAAAAGTACATATACCACCCTGAGCCTTTGGGAAGAAATATAGGGTAAAAATGTGATAAATGAATGGATACTGGATGTCAGATCTTTGAGTCCAGCATAAGACATGCACAGAATATGTGCCCTTTATAAGAGCTTACCTTCACATATAAAACTCTTTTAAAAAATCCAGTAACTGGAAAAATGACAGTTATAATAGTTGAAGTATACACAGAAGGGCAGTTTGTATACTACGAATGTCTCCTGAGTGGATGCAGTACATCTCTTCACCCGGCAACCTTCCCTTCCAGTGAAGAAGCATTTGTTTACAGGGGAATTTTTTTTTAAATAGCCACAATCTTCTCTTGCTAATCTGTTGATCTGGGGTTGCCACTGCTCCCTGCTCTCAGTGCCTCCACATGCTTAAATGTTGAGCTTGCTTCTCTCTCTTTAGCCCTAAGATAGGGAGGCTGTGGCCCTCCAGCTATTGTTGGACTATCAATGCCTGTCATCCCTGGTCAGCAGTAGGCAGGGTTAATGGGAGTTGTAAGTCTGTCAGCGTTTGGAGGGCTACAGGTTGCCCACCCCAATTCAGTCCTATCCTTTGTCTTCATTCCTTCATTCCCTGGTCATGCGGAGTGGGGACCTGAAGTTGAGAATTGGCATTTAAATAGATTTATAATTGAATGTCAAACTGATTTACAACTTTTTTTTTTGAAAATGACATGGTGGAGATTTAACTGGCATCAAGGAGAACTCATGCTCCTTACCATTGCACACCAATGGGAGGCTACAGTCTCAGGACTGCATAGTTGGTAATGAACTGTGTCCCCCCCCACCCCCTTGAATTAACCCGTCTCCCCTCTCCTTCTCTCAAAAGGAGGACAGAATGGCTTTAATATCCCTCAAGTGACTCCATGCCCAGAAGTTGGCGAGTACCTGAAAATGTCCCTTGAGGAATTGCATTCGCTGGACTCCAGAAGAATTCAAGGCTGTGCACGAAGGCTACTTTGTGACGCTTATATGTGCATGTATCAGAGCCCAACCATGAGCTTGTACAAGTGAAAAGTTGTTGTCTGGAAGAAGGGAAGCAGCTTCCCAGCGACTTGACTGTGGCCCAAGAAGATTCAGCAGGACTGTCGGCGCACTTGCTTGTGCATCTGTTGCCGGCAATGGATGCTTCAAAGGGGGTGGAAAGCAAATGTCTATGGCAAAAGAAGTGCATATTTTAAAGAAGGGGTGGAAAAAACCTTACAATGCAATGTTCTGTTGCTAAAGTACTTAATAAGCATTTTGCACTCTAGGAAGTGCGTGTGTGTGTGTGTGTGCGTGTAGGGTTTTTCTAAAAAAATAAAAAGTCTAAATGAAGCTATTAAAATGTTTAGGCTGCAATTTCAGAGGAGTTGTGTACATGGAGTGAAGTTTTATGTGTTTCAAAATTGCCTTGTGGAATTTTTTGCATAGACCTCATCCAGGGAACCACAAAGCCTAGGGGAGAGGGCTGTATTAATATGTGTGTTTTCTCCAGCATTGTATAGGTTGTACAATCAAGGCACTTCACCTCTGTAATACACTGGATGCTGGCCTGAATCTTGGCACTGAGGCTTTTGTTTTGCTTATTTTGACCTGGTATAAGTTAAATCACAACAAGAACAAAACATTTTTATTGTGTTGAGTAAGTGTGCAAAACGCATTAGCTGTCTGTTTCCTCCATTGTATTCCCCTGGACCAAGAATGCTCAGTGTTCCCTTTGTTGCTAATGGTTGCCTGCTGGAAAACGGCGAAGATTAAGCTGGTGTAAATGTTTTGTAGCTACAAGTTGGTGTTTAGACTGATTCCCATAGCTGGAAGCATTTCGGAGTTTTCCTTCATCCACACAACTCACTCAGTTCATCCACACTTCATCCACACAACTCACTCAGTCTATTCTGTGAACTGGATGCTGTTTGCAGGATCATCTCTGAGCAGGTTGTGTAGATGACTCATTCTGATGTCATGCTTCCATATTGGGTGCACCCACATAAAATTCTTCGGAAAGGTATTCCATCCTTTCAAAGTATTACATTGGCACTGTGTTGACTTTCAGTGGAAGTTTGCTTTTAAAAACTGCTTCTTATACTCTGGTATTCTCCTACATTTGAAAAACCTTAGCAAAGACTGAATTTATTTTCTTTCCTTTTTTTCGGAGATGGCTTACACATTTATCATATTAAAAGGATCAAGTAAGGTCTGTGTGTAGTCAAACCATTTGACTTGCTGCTCAGTACATATGAAAAGTTACTTGTTGCTTTCAAGTATCTTGTAGTGTATTTAATATTTTTATGAACTGTTGAGTCTAATAGTTCTCTGCAGTGGGAAAAATATCTCCTGTTGTAGTTGCCTTAAGTATTTCGTTTTTAAAAAGAGCAGTGAAATGCACATCCAGTACGAACAAAATTTGAATGTGGCAAGGAGAAATTGGAGTCTCTTTTTTTTCTTTTTTAGCTTGGGGTGGGTGAGTGGGTAGACACCATGAGTAGTCTTAGGTCAGGTTGCTGATTAGGAATGGGAGTAAGAGACACTTAGGGCTGCTTTGGATGAATTTTTGCTGCAGTGCAGGCTTGCACCCACACACCTGGTTGCCTCATAAGCATCCAGGCCTGCTAAACACTCACATGTGGGATGCAATGTCTGCATCATCTACATAGGACTAAATTCCACTTGGTTTGGGATGCGAACTGTGTATTCATTAAGTCGCATAAAATGAAATCGTCCATCTTCTCCCCACCTCCACCTTGTGTTGGTTCACTTTTAAGTTGCCACTTTGTTTTGCTGCAATATAGCAGAGGTGGCAAAAGCCCCTGGAGCTATGTAGTGAAATGGCTGGGACTCCTACCCAGCGCCCAATACCTGCCACCTGCTTTCTCAACCCCAAGACAACTCCTGTCATTTACTTTTCCCCTAGTCCACAACTGTCTCACAACTTCTTTCCTGCTACTTTGGAAGTGGCTGCTGTTGCCTCATTGGCTGCAACCCTCTGGGTGAGGGCATAAAGGAGGATGAGACAAGGCTTCATCTTGAATAAGACTTTTTTAAAAAAAGTTCCATTTTAGATTGCACTCAATTTGCAGACAGTGGCTCTTAATTTGGAAGTAAAAAAGACCTTCAGGCAAGTAACAGTACAGGTTCAGCAGCAGACGCAGGGCTCAGGCATCATGATCCAGGAGTAGGGAAAGAAATTCAGAAGTGACAGAAGTTGCCCCAAGCTTTTGAAGATGAGGAGTGATTTGTTCCCTTGCCTTGTGGAAATGCAGAGTTTGCAAGGTCCTGCTCCGTTGGGGCGGTCGTCTCTCATCCCATCTGCAAAGGGGGCACCTGGTTCTGACCAGGAAAGGCTGCAGCTTCCTGTTCAGGTGTTGTTCAGTCCTCACCACCTCTTGTTCAGCCCCCACCCCACACCAATAATCAAAGCCTTCCTCTGCCTCTACTGAGACTTCACGCACCAGCCAGCATGCCTGCTCCCCCTGCCAAAGGAACTGAAATCAGAGTGGAAAGGGGATATCTTCCCTCTTTTGGCCCAAGTTCCCCAATTCCTCTCTTCCCCCACCCCCGTTTCTTCCACTTGGTCCTCTGCCTGATCCCGACTCCATATAGTATCCAGGCTTTTTGAAAGCTGCTGTATTCTTTAGTGCTATTTTGGTAACCCTAATACAGATTTTGGGATATTTCTTATAGGCCAACACCGCTACCATTTATACTAGTGTTTGTTCTCATTTATTTAGAACAAGATTGCACCGTTCCCCCTTTTGCATCTATGCTGCTGTTATCTGTAAACTATTAACTGTGGCCCTAAGGTTTGTGTGTGTGCTTCCCAGCTTCCCTGAAGATACCAAAACAGTTTGCAAAACTACTGTTTCTGATAGAGAAATTGATTGACTTACAAAAATCCAATTTTTTGTCCACTTTCCAGAAAGTTGGACAATTTAAGTTCACAAGTCACAGTTCCTCCACTGCAAAAATCCACTGGAAATCCACTTTCCACTGTATTCACAATGCTCAGGGCAGCTGACAGTAAATCTAAATAATTTAAAACAGTGCAGCAAAGAAAACCACCTTTGGCAAAATGTTCTCTTGGAGGTCGTTCTTACTTGCTGCAGGCTGTTGAGCAGGTAGCCTATGCTAGAGGCATGTGTGAATAGGGCCTGGCACAACACTGCTTCCTGGTCTCCATCAATTGCCGCAGTTTTCCGGTCTTAAATCTGAGGCCAGACGTAAAATTGAATCATGGTGAGACAATGGTAAAACGTTAACTGACAAAAGTGAAGTGGATAAAGCATTTTAGAGCAGAAATGCTTTCGGCATCTCTCTGATGATTCATATTTTTGAGGGAGGGATAACTTTCCACTGCAAAAGTACACAGGGTTTGTTCCTGAGACTTGTAGATGCAACAGGCTACAGATTTAGCCTGCATGTTACAACTGTACAGGTCAAACACCTTTCATTAACTTTTGGGAAGGAGATTAAACTATATGTGGGGGTGGGCTGTTGTTTTTGCAGTGGAGGAACTGTGACTTGTGAACTTAAATTGTCCAACTTTCTGGAAATCTTAAGTTTGATCCTGTTTATAAAATTCAAACTACTACTTATACTGCAGCCACACATAATGATTTGCCCGGTTAGCCCCTTGATGCAAAGCAAACTAAACTCACTTAGGAGGGATTGCTTTAGATCAAGGGTAACCTGGCCTTCATCGATGCTTTAAGCACCTGTGTTTGCTTTCGGGTGTACTGCTCTGGGACATTGGACGGAGCTGAGAACTGCTCCCCTTTTTCCCTGTTCTGTTGCAAAACACCTTCCCTGTCTGGTTTGCAATGGAGAGGAGATTACCTTGCCAGATATTACCTGTGGCTTGCCATAGTTTGGCTTTTGCAAAATATGTATGAGCCACTTGCAGGAAACAATCGGGGACTTGGCTGCCCCATTTATCCCACCCCACCCCAGCCCAGCACACATGGTCTGTGAAAGGAGTAAAAGACCCCTTCTTTTGAACCTTTGAAAAACACCCTCTTCTTCATTTGTAGCATTTTCTGGTTCTGTTGCTCATAATCCTAGTGTTTTGATACTTGTGTTCTGAATGCTGTTGCAGCAATCTTTCCCACTTTGCTTTTGTGGCTTCTGTTACTTGACTCTATGAGAAGCCTTAAATGTTTAAAATAAGACCCTTGTGGAAATGTGCAAGAGGATGAGAGACGCGGGTGAGGTGGCTAAGACACTGTTTATGATCATGTAACTTGTGGAGCTTCTTCTCCTGCTCCACTGGGTGGGTAGTTGGTGGGGAGTAGCAAAATCGAACGTATCTGTACTTTAGGGGCCTTGTTCCTTATGCCTTTCTTATTTTAAACTCAACAAAGCATCGAGAGCTGGCATTGTGTACAGTGAGACAGCATGCATCCCAATACTTGGGCTGCCTCCATTGAAAAGTGCTGTGTGTGTGTGTGTTGAGGTGGTGTATATAATAAGCCCTGTTTTTTGTGGTGGTTTTTGATCTGTGGTGGTGGTTTTCCCATCTTCAAATCATCATCACTTGCTGTCGCAGTTCCTCCCTAGCAGTTATGCATCTGTGAACTCTCCTTTCTGACTGTGATGTGAAATAGAGAAGAAGAAGAAAAAATAATCTAGCGTCATCTTTACATATCTCATCCCCTCAAAAACAACCAAACAAAATCCTCCCACGCACCCTGGTTTCCTTCCTCTTTTGTATTGCACATTGTAGTTTTGGCATTCTGAAACTGTCCTTTTAATCCTCTCATGTCAACTGTACAAAGGTGAACATTTAAACACTCGCATATACAGAACGAAATGTCTACGGATGTGGAATCATTTTGTTTCTAGGTCGTGTTTCAGGTTTTCCCGCAGACGTTGCAACTTTAGCACGGTGCCCAAACCCTGGTGTCGTGCTCCCAGGGCTGAGATGGTTACAGAAGAGCTGCGTTTGTGTGAACGTGAAGGTGGAACTTTTTATTTTTCTTCAGAATGCCTCTCTTGAGGTTTTGGGTTTTATTTATTCCGCAACTGTAACAAAGCGTGTTTTGCATTGGCCTGCACAATCCCTGGTGTTTTGGTTAAATAAACATCCTGTGCTCGAGTGCAGTCGTCTCCTCGGTAGATTGTCTCCACCAAGAGCTTAGAGAAGTGTTTTATATCGGGTTGCTGTAATTAAGCCTTAATTTCCCAGAGAAGAGACTGTACCATATCCTATTTCTGTATTAATATTTATTAAAACTTATCATTTTTATGGCTGTCTAAATTACTTGGGGGAGCTTTGAAAGGCACCTGATCCTTGAAAGGGGTTTATTCTGTGGTGTTTACATGATTTTCATTGGGTGGTTTATACATGGCAGAGGGGCAGACCAGTGCAAGGGGAAAAAATATGATAATGTATAGCACAGATGGGGAGTCCTGGGGCCTTCCTGAGGTTCCCCATTCTTCTTTGACTTTCGGCATTGCTCACTTGGGCTTACAGAAGTTGGCATCTAGTAATACTGGAGGACCACAGGTTCCCCGTCTGATGCATAACTTCATCACTCCTGAGACCCAAAAGTTTGCACATGTGACTCTTCCTGTGTGAAGTCCCACGTTTGAAATGTACTCTAGCCTCTGTGCATTGGGTATAGCATGTTCAAGGACTACCTTGCACTAATGGGGCGGCCCAATCCTTCCCTCAACCCACACCTTGGCTCTAGTATTTGGTAATTTTATTTAAAATATGTTTAGCTGTGGAACCATTGTTTCATTTATATATCTTGAACTTGGAATGGCAAAACTTCTGTTTTTCAACATTTTGCCAGCTTCTGACTGAAATACATGCATCAGGTGCCATCTTGTGGCGAAAAGACACAACTGCTGCCTGCTTCCCCTCTCTGCTGAGATGCTCCGTGAAATGCAACTAATTTGCATTAATTTTTCTTAAGTGCCAATTAATTTGTTCACATTATCCCAGTTATTTTACATACTCAAGCTGAACAGCAGTTATAATTGCTTATATATATTTTAAGCATGTTTAAATAAGGTTTTAATGTGTATGAGTTAATCACATTTTAATCCTATGCTTTCCTACCCGGGAGCATAGGGTGGTATAGTGGGGGGGGGGGCTATCTCATATTATCTTCATAACAGTTGTGCAGAGAGACAGAGCGATAGAAGTAGAGTCCCACTGTATCAAACCACAGGCCTTAAGTAGATCCATGTGCGGACCACTTCTTGAACCAGGGTTCAGGGGCATAAACTCTAGTGCATAATGGGATGCATAACTCTAGTGGACCTCCATAGCACAACCCAGTTCCTGCCTAAAGCATGAAACTTGCTATAAGCGCTGAACAATGCTTGCAGCGAGTCTGGCAGGGAAAGGTTGCCACACGGGCCAGTGGATGCTTCACCTGACGTTCTGATGCTCTCAGGTGATTGACAGGTGGCTGAATCCAAGAGTCAGAGAACAGGGGGATCTGGCCTGTCAGCTGGATCCAACTCCCCACCTCTTGTTGAAACATGGATGATTTAATATGGGCATGAAGGGAGGCGGGATGTACTTGGGATTAATCTGGATCATGGTGCTTCCTATACCTTAAATGTGGTTTACAGAGCATTGCAGAGTTTTGCAGTTTTGTGCGGGAGCTTGTGGGAAGCAAAGCTTGCATCTGCAGAGGGGCATCCTTTGAACTTGACGGTTCCATCTCCACCCAGGGATTTTGTCTATTGCCTACCAACAGATAGATTAATTGGCACAACTGAGAAAACTACCTAAACTCCTCTGGATTTTGAAATGTAGTTCTCAGACCATAAAATGGGGGGGGGGGGGATATGTATGTTTAGTGGGGGAGGGGAGTGTGTGCAAAAATGTGGGGATTTCCCCCCTGAATAACATATAAATATGCCCTAGAAAGGTGCACAAATGCTTAAATGAGCATACAGTATTAGGAGAGATGTGCACAAAAGTGGGTGTGAATTTTTCATGCTGATTTTTAATGTCGTGAAAATGGGATGAACTGAAGAGGTATTGCATTTTTTTGGTAAGGCATTTTCCTTCCTGGCTTGTGCAAAAGTATCCCATGAGTTTTGTAGGACCTTGTTTGAGCCTGAAATGGCTTCATCCAGACCTAATGTTCTTTTCACTACTCCATGGGCCTCTTACTGCATTTTGGTCAACAGCAGCTGAACAAAGATAGGACCACCAACACCCCATAATTCCCGCTGGATCTCTTTTTATTTCAAAACACAGGGCTGGGAGTCCCAAATATTGGCTGTTTACAACTCTCCCTTACCCCCCACAAATGCCGTTACTTGGCTGAACTTCAGAAATTTCCTGGGTTGTTTTGTTTTGTTTCTAAGAGATCCTAGAAAAGCATCGGCTAGCTTTTGAACTCTGTGATTATTTAAAATAGGCCAATTTTGGGTGGGGGTGGGAATCCTTTTGATGTGAGCTATATTGAAGAGTTGGGCTTCAGGCCAGCTGCAGGTTTCAAACAATTCTTTAAACAGGAGAATTGGGACACTGCTTTTCCTTAACAAGACCTGCAGCGACAAAGCAAAATGTTAAAGAGAGTAGATTTACAGGTACATTCACCCATTCTCTTCTGCCGTGTGCCAGGGACCCTCAAAGAGCAGGGAAGAGGAGGCTAGAGTCTCCCTAAGGTGACTTAGAATCATAGAATCATAGAATCATAGAATCATAGAGTTGGAAGAGACCACAAGGGCCATCGAGTCCAACCCCCTGCCAAGCAGGAAACACCATCAGAGCACTCCTGACATATGGTTGTCAAGCCTCTGCTTAAAGACCTCCAAAGAAGGAGACTCCACCACACTCCTTGGCAGCAAATTCCACTGTCGAACAGCTCTTACTGTCAGGAAGTTCTTCCTAATGTTTAGGTGGAATCTTCTTTCTTGTAGTTTGGATCCATTGCTCCGTGTCCGCTTCTCTGGAGCAGCAGAAAACAGCCTTTCTCCCTCCTCTATGTGACATCCTTTTATATATTTGAACATGGCTATCATATCACCCCTTAACCTCCTCTTCTCCAGGCTAAACATGCCCAGCTCCCTTAGCCGTTCCTCATAAGGCATCGTTTCCAGGCCTTTGACCATTTTGGTTGCCCTCCTCTGGACACGTTCCAGTTTGTCAGTGTCCTTCTTGAACTGTGGTGCCCAGAACTGGACACAGTACTCCAGGTGAGGTCTGACCAGAGCAGAATACAGTGGCACTATTACTTCCCTTGATCTAGATGCTATACTCCTATTGATGAGGCCCAGAATTGCATTGGCTTTTTTAGCTGCCGCGTCACACTGTTGGCTCATGTCAAGTTTGTGGTCAACCAAGACTCCTAGATCCTTTTCACATGTACTGCTCTCAAGCCAGGTGTCCCCCATCTTGTATTTGTGCCTCTCATTTTTTTTGCCCAAGTGCAATACTTTACATTTCTCCCTGTTAAAATTCATCTTGTTTGTTTTGGCCCAGTTCTCTAATCTGTCAAGGTCGTTTTGAAGTGTGATCCTGTCCTCTGGGGTGTTAGCCACCCCTCCCAGTTTGGTGTCATCTGCAAATTTGATCAGGATGCCCTTGAGTCCATCATCCAAGTCGTTGATAAAGATGTTGAATAAGACCGGGCCCAAGACAGAACCCTGTGGCACCCCACTAGTCACTCTTCTCCAGGATGAAGAGGAACCATTGATGAGCACCCTTTGGGTTCGGTCAGTCAGCCAGTTACAAATCCACTGAGTGGTAGCATAGTCAAGACCGCATTTTACCAGCTTCTTTACAAGAATATCATGGGGCACCTTGTCAAATGCCTTGCTGAAATCAAGGTAGACTACATCCACTGCGTTCCCTTCATCTACCAGGCTTGTAATTCTGTCAAAAAACGAGATCAGGTTAGTCTGACATGACTTATTTTTCAGAAATCCATGCTGACTATTGGTGATCACAGCATTCCTTTCTAGGTGCTCACAGACTGTTTGCTTAATGATCTGCTCCAGAATCTTCCCTGGTATTGATGTCAGACTGACTGGGCGGTAATTATTTGGGTCCTCTCTTTTCCCCTTTTTGAAAATAGGGACAACATTTGCCCTCCTCCAGTCTGCCGGGACTTCGCCTGTTCTCCAGGAATTCTCAAAGATGACTGCCAGTGGTTCTGAAATCACATCTGCCAGTTCTTTTAATACTCTTGGATGCAGTTCATCTGGCCCTGGAGACTTGAATACATCTAGACTAGCCAAGTATTCTTGTACTATCTCCTTAGTTATTCTGGGCTGTGTTTCCTCTGCTGAATCATTTGCTCCAAATTCTTCAGGTCGGGCATTGTTTTCTTTATCGGAGAAGACTGAGGCAAAGAAGGCATTGAGGAGTTCAGCCCTTTCTGTGTCCCCTGTTTGCATTTCACCATCTTCTCCTCTGAGTGACCCCACGGTTTCTTTGTTCTTCCTTTTGCTACGAACATACCCATAAAAGCCTTTTTTGTTGCTTTTAACCTCTCTAGCAAGCCTGAGTTCATTTTGTGCTTTAGCTTTTCTGACTTTGTGTCTACACGTGCTGGCTATTTGTTTGAATTCCTCTTTGGTGGTTTCCCCCCTTTTCCATTTTTTGTACACATCCTTTTTTAATCTTAACTCAGTTAAAAGTTCTTTAGATAGCCACCCTGGCTTCTTTAGGCACCTTCCATGTTTCCGTCTCATTGGTATTGCCTGAAGTTGTGCTTTTACTATCTCCCTCTTAACAAACTCCCAGCCATCTTGAACTCCCTTTCCTTTTAGTATTACTGTCCATGGGATCGCACCCAGCACTTCCCTAAGCTTTATGAAGTCGGCTTTCTTAAAGTCGAGAAATTGAGTCCTAGTATGCTTGGCTGCTCCTTTCCGCTGTATAGTAAACTTCAGAAGAGCATGATCACTCGCGCCTAATGATCCTTCCACTTCTACCCCACTAACCAGGTCATCAACATTGGTTAGGACCAGATCTAAAATGGCTGTTCCTCTTGTTGCTTCTCCCACTTTCTGGACAATGAAGTTGTCTGCAAGGGCAGTGAGGAATCTGTTTGACCTTATGCTCTTGGCTGAGTTTGACATCCAACAAATATCCGGGTAATTGAAGTCCCCCATTACTACTATCTCCCTTCCTTTTGCATGCTTGGCCATCTGTTCCAGGAAGGCATCATCTATGTCCTCCGTTTGGCTTGGGGATCTATAGTAAACTCCCACAATGAGGTCACTGTTATTCTTCTCTCCCTTAATTTTGACCCAAATGCTCTCACTTTGGCTTTGAGGTTCTAAATCTTGGATCTCTTCACAGGTATACACATCCCTGACATATAACGCCACTCCTCCTCCTTTCTTGTCTGGTCTGTTTCTCTGAAATAGATTGTATCCCTCCATTATTACATTCCAATCGTGGGATTTATCCCACCAGGTTTCAGTGATTCCTATTATGTCATATTTAGTTTGCTGTACCAGGAGCTCAAGCTCATCTTGTTTATTTCCCATGCTTTGCGCATTAGTGTACAGACATTGAAGTCCATTAATCATTCCCCCGTGTCTCTTATTTAAGGATTTTCTCCTCCCACCACTAGGTCTGCATGCTCTTTGCTCCATTCGGTCTGTGACATTTGGATGATCATCTTCATCAATTGATAGACTCCTACCTTCAGGAGCACTGTCTCCCTCCCCCACATTAGTCAGTTTAAAGCCCTCCTGATGAGGTTTCTGAGATTTTTTGCAAAAACATTCCTCCCAACCGTTGTGAGGTGCAGCCCATCGCTTGCCAGAAGTCCATCTTCAAGAAACTGCATTCCGTGATCTAAGAATCCAAACCGTTCCTGTTTGCACCATTTGCGAAGCCAGTTGTTCACTTCCACTATTTTTCCCTCTCTCCCTGGGCCACGTCGTTCAACTGGGAGGACAGATGAGATGACAATTTGTGCATTTAATTGCTTCAATTTCCTGCCCAGAGCCTCGTAATCTCTTTTGATCTTCTGGAGGCTATTGCTTGCAGTGTCATTGGTTCCCACATGAACCAAGAGGAAGGGGTATTTGTCAGTGGGTTTTATGATTCCTTGCAGTCGTTCAGTTACATCTTGGATCTTAGCCCCGGGGAGACAGCACACTTCCCGAGACATCTTGTCAGGCCCACAGATCACTGCTTCTGTTCCCCTCAGTAGGGAATCCCCTATCACCACTACACGCCTCCTCTTAGGTCTGGTCGGGGTTCTTCTGTGAGCTGTCGGTTCCAAGGTCGCCTGGACATTCCCAGAAGACTGCCTTTGCTCCTCGTCTTCATATACCTGATCGACTGGTTTAGAAGCTGGCTTTGCTCCCTTTTTGCCTCCCTCTGGCTTTGACTGCTGCTTCTTTGGCGCTTCGTCTTCCGAGCTACTTGAATCTTGACTTAGTGCGGCAGTGGGTGAAATTTTACCACCATGTTCAAGCATAGGAGCTGAAGGCCGAAGGACCACTGGTGCAACTTCCCACACCCAGCAATAGAGAGCGAATTTTGATTTGTGGGGCAGGAGAAACCTTCCAAACAACAAGCAAAAATCCTGTGTGGATGGCCTTCAAACCTGCCATTGCCTTTATGAAAAACTGGTTTATTGTTATCAGCTGTGTTTCTATATAAAATGCAACCTAACCTACCTTAAAATTGGTTTTTGCTCCACAAGCTTATTTTTTTTGGGGGGGGGGAGTCTTGTGGAGTGATGACTGACTTTTCAGGCAGCACCATTTAAACAACCCCCTTGGCCAGACTAGAGACAATTATTTTTGGAAGCTGGCACCTGATAGATAGAGCTTTCCCTAAGGAATCGGAACCCAACCATCAGTTGCATGAACTTGAAAGAGACTCATTGCTGCAACAGACTTGTACCGGCGATCCGTAGCTGGTGCTTTGTAGCATTCATCGCTTGGGATTCTGTATAGGTTTGCTTTAAATAAACAGCATTTCCTCCCAAACCAATACAAAATCCCAAATACCACAAATGCTGTGAACCACCGACTATGCAGAAACTGGCTGTTTATCAATAATCCAAAGAGTCTCAAGTTCATGCAGCTGATTATGCCTTTAGTGTAATACAGAAGCCGTTTGTATATATTTGAGTCTCTCTCTTCATTGTGGTGGATTTTAATCTGCCTTTGGCAGCAAAGAAAACACTGAGCCCGTCTTGCGGCTTAGCATTTTGGTTTCTGCGGACCCAGTTATGGAACCATTCCGAGGCTCTGCAGTCATTGGCAGGCCCAGGCTCACTGGGCGCTCTGTGTCCCCTGCGCAATGGACATTGACAGAAACATTTGCTTGCTCTCTGAGTGTCTGGCAGACAGGAGCGCTGGGATGCTAGCCAGCTGGCAGCGATTCTCCTCCTTAAGACTCGAGAAAGTTGGCTAATTAGCCAGAGGAAGGGCTTTGAAGAAGTAGCAAAGGGGAGAGAGGGAGCTTGCTCAAGATGAGGGTAAGGACATGAAGTCGCTTCATGCTGGATCGGACATTTGCTCCACCGGATGCTCTCATTTGTGGTTGCTCTCCAAGCAGAGGTGGTCGCAGAGATGTCCTGGAGAGAAAGGTCAGCTCCTGAAGAGGCGTGGGAGGAGATTGTGGAATTTGGGACTGGATAGACATGGAGAAGGTCCTAGAAGGTTGGGGAGGTGAAATCCAGGGCTTCAGGAAACGTCAGAACTGGAGGAGAACGCCAGTGATAAAGGGGAGGGACCACAAGGTGTTCTGCCCCTGTGTTATTGGACCCCCGCCCCTGGTCAGGCATCTCCTACAGTAGAGGCAATGCTGGCTCCTATCTGTGAGGAGCCTTCCCCTTTAGGGGTGGTGACTGGGAGTAAGATACTGAACTGGTACTGAGGACGCCAACAAACTTCACAGACCCAGCCCACTCAAAGGAGTGCCTCACTGCTTGCCTAGTCCTGCAGCTCAAGTTGTTTGCTGTGTGAAGAGCTGTGCTCACCCCATTCTTCAAGAAGAAGAGGAAGAGCTGTATCAAATTGCAGCTGCATCTTCTTTCTTTGGCTTTCTTTCCGAACTTGGATCTGTTTTGGTCATCTCTCAGGGAAGAGCCATAGCTCAGTAGTAGAGCATCAGCTCTGCACTCAGAAGGACCCAGGTTCAATTCCTGGCATCTCCAGGTAGGACTGGGAGAGAACCCAGCCAGAAATCCTGGAGAGCTGCTGCCAGTCAGTGTAGACAATACTGAGCTAGATGGACTAGTGGTCTGACTCTGAATAAGGCTATGTCCTATGTTCACTCAGTCTTTTTTTGATGACCCATTCCTTCTTTTTTAATGGCAATCGTGCCTGCCCTATCTTTTGTGTTCCCTGCTGCACATCTGTGAAGCAAACTGGAAGCTTACAGTGCATGGATTGGTCCTCAGACACAGTCTCTGTAAATGCAAGTGTGGGGAACCTTTGACTTTCCAAAAGTTGCAGTTGGCCATCCTTGCTGGGGTTGATGGGAGTTGTAGTTCAGTAACGTCTAGAGGGCTAAAGGTTCCTCACACCTGCTGTCAGGCAAGCTATGAGGGTTGCATGAGATGATCGTTTATGAACCTCTGAGCATAGAAGTAATTAAAACCTAGTGTATATTAATGCGCAGAGCGTGTGTCAATTCAATTCATAGCCAATTACACTAGAGCTGAAAGAGTATTAGCCCAGATTGAAAGGGAAATCATTTTATTGAAACAGAAGGCTGAAGATATGCGGTCTTGGTCGTGAAAACAACGACGGGCCTATAATGAAGTTACAGCAGTGGTGACTCTCGATGGCCACACATCGAACCTCATTTGTACCTGCTGTGATAATATTGATTTTCCTGCAATTATTTGACAGTCATGCCTTTTTTGTGTAGCTCTTCCATTATTGCATGTTCCTACTGAGAGGGGTGCCCGTTGAACTTCTGTCTGTGATACACCTTTTAAAAAGCAGGGGTACTCTGCCAGGAAAATAGGTTTTCTATTTTTGCATGGTTTGTATAACTTAGGTTTTCCATTCTTTTGTGGCCTGATGTAATCAGGATTGTATGCAGGGATAGCCAAGATGATGCTGTCTAGATCTTCTAGGCCTACAGCTCCCACCATCCCTGACCAATGGCTGTGCTGCCATAGCCTCATGGGAGCTGTAGTCCAGCAACATCTGGAGGGTTCCTAATTGGCTATCCCTGATTTAATCTGTTAGGAAGCAGGAGGAAGGAACTCACTCAAGTGTGCTGCATGCAGAAAGTCCTAGGTTTATTCCCTGGTGGAGCAGGGACAGCCCTCTGCTAGAAAATAGGGCACACACTTACTAACTGCAGTTGCATCTAGCATACCCTCCAACATTTCTCCGACGAATGGACGTCCCATTCCATAATGATGATTTTACTATTTATACCCCACACATCTTACTGGGTTGCCTCAGCCACTCTGGGCAGCTTCCAACATATATAAAAACATAATAAAACATTAAACATAAAAAACTTCCCTATACAGGATTGCCTTCAGACAGCTCGGGAGGCGGATAACTCCATTCCAGGATCAAATCAGAAACCAGGGCGGCTTCTCTAAATCACAGGCATCCCTGGAAAATAGGGCCATCTGGAGGGTTTGGTCTAGGCCAGGTAGATCAGGTAGACTAGCAGCTGTATGGGGTAGCCACAGCTTTTGCAATGCATGGGCCCCTGGCTGTATTGTTTTTATATAATAAATAACTAAACTCAGAGGTGGAGCACATGCCTTCTGAGTCAGGCATAGGCAAACTCCGGCCCTCCAGTTGTTTGGGACAACAATTCCCATCATCCTTGACCACTGGTCCTGTTACCTAGGGATGATAGGAGTTGTAGACCCAAACATCTGGAGGGCTGGAGTTTGCCTATGCCTGTTCTAAGCAGAAGGACCAGCACCCATCTAGTCAAGCCTCCTCTAGTGTGGTCCAGAGCTGAAACTGGGACCTTGGGTGATCACGGCACCTCAGGAGAGAGACTGTGCTTAATGAACTGGGTCTCCTTGGTAGTGTCCAGCCCCTGACATCTCCAGTTTTTAAAAGGATCGAGGAAGATCATTCTATTATTCTATCTTATTATGAATCTATGAATTACCTTTTTCATAATGCTCAAGGGGATTTGCAGTCATACAATGAAAACCATTTAAAAATGGCTTAGAAGCAATGCAGAAACAACTAAAGGTGGGTTGGAAAACAATACAAATAATCACCCATGCCAGATACTTTTTAAAAAATAAAAATCATTGAGCCAAGAAAGTTTGTCAAAACAAGAATGTCTTCCAATTATTTGCTGTAAGCAGAAGTAGTGGGTACCAGTCCTAGCTCAGCAGGGATGCTGAGGCAGGTGCACTGAAAGCTCTGCTCTGAGTTGCTGTGAAGTGGCCTTCTGCTGTTTGGGGGACTGCAAGGAGACAGATGCCTGCAGGATGCACTGGGTGTGTAAGGGGTGAGGCAGTCTCTCATGTAGCAGGTATGTCAAGACTGCTGTTAGTCAGAGTGGATCATACCTTGCTAGATCGACCAACAGCTTGGCTTGGTGTAAGGTGACTTCTCAAATAAATTTTTGACCAAAGTTCCATCTGTATGGAAATTAAAGGTGAGTAAATTTAAGAAGGCAGAAACTACATAAACGTAGATTTACATGTGCAAGGTCTTCTTGTAAATGAGCTGGCAGATGGGAGACTTAACTTACCCAAATGTATTGCAAAAAGCTACCTTGGGGTTGGTGCTCTGCGCCATTTTCTGCTGTTATATATTGCTCTTGCTTTTGGGGGAGAGCATCTGCTCTGCATGCATAAACTCTCAGGTTCAATCCCAGGTGCTGTGCTTGAAAAAATACTGTGTTGCGAAATGGCATGAGATCATGGCAACCGAAATGGCCACTGTGCTCTTGCGATAGAAAAGCGGGAACATAAAATTTAGGATTGGAACCCGTGGAGGGAAGGAAGGAGGTCTCAAGGTTCGAAAGAACCCCCTTTTTCATGTGTGGAAATGTTGTGTTTATGGTGTATAACCTTTATGCAAAACTAATAAAAAATAATAAAATAATAAAAAGAAAAGAAAAGGGGGAACATGGTTTCTCAGATTTTGGCTTCAAAGTGTTGGAACCTATGCCATTGGACATGATGGCTGGGGCTGGTGGGAGTTGTAGTCCAAAATATCTGGAGGGCTCGAGGTTGGAGAAGGCTGATCCAGTTCATTTATTTGCAGCAGGGATAATGAGCCTTTCTTGCCACAGTCCTTTCTGGGGGCCATGTGCTGGTGGTGGGTGGGACCAGAGGCAACAGTGGGTGGACCGATGAATGTAAAGCTCATCTCTGTGCAGTAGTGGAGTGTCTACATACATTCGCATACCCCTCTCAAGGGCCAGCCCACCCAGGAAGCAATGTGGGGCGACTGCCTCAGGCAGCAGGATCCACAGGGGCAGCAGATCCTGATGTAGATTGTTATTCTCCCCATGGTTCCTGGTGTAGGTCTTCATTCACCCCTCCTTCCCTGGTGGGAAGGGAGACGCCATTTTGTGGTTTGATTCAGGTGCCAAAATGTATTGGGCTGCCCCTTCCTCTCTCCATCCTCCATCCAGGTGAGAAAGAGGCATTATCAAAGTTGTGAGTGCCTCACAAATGCACTCACAGAGGATGTGAAGTGAGGCCAGTAAGGAGGGGAAGGGGTGGTCCTGAAGTGAATCTCAAAGGCCTAATAGAGAGACCTGGAGAGATTCATTTGGCCCCTGAGCCTGAGATTCCCCATCCCTTGTCTAAAGTAACTGACAGGGACTCTGCACAGTTTCAGACAGCTTTTCTTGGAGATGCTGGGTATTGAACCTGGGATCTTCTGCATGCAAAGCAGATGCTCTGCCACTGAGCTACAGCCCTCCCCCATCTCCATTTGAAGCACTGGCTGTATAAAAGACACTTATGCCGGCTATTTGGACTCACCATGCCTCTCATCGACTGGATTCTCTGTGCTGTTTTGATCTCATGCCTATGGAAGCAATTTGCAAAGGTACTTCTATTCCCAGCTCTCAATTACAATAAATTAGTGAATAAGTGGCGCATAATGCTGCATTTAAATGTATAATGATATGGGCAGCAGCAGCTATTAATCAATGCAGAGCAATATGCCCAAAGGTGGATAAACTCTTCCTCCCTACCCCCTTCTTGCAAGCCAGGTGATGATCTCTCAAGGACGGCGAAGCCAAGCAGCTGTTGTACATGTAAATGAACTTGCATGTCATATGGGTGCTACCCATAATACTCTTCTCCAGGCCACATTATCGCATCCATATCGGTTCTTCCACGCTTTCTTTTCTCCCTGAATAATCAAGATGCAGGAATTGGTAATTGATTGCCTTCAAAAGGCAGATCCCTTGGAGTGAATTATTCCCTCAGAGTCTTCCACCCAACTCATGTTAGTAGATTTGCATAACTCCGTTCTTGTACAACAGTTGTGGTGAGAGGCTGGACTAGTGAATGGTAGCAAGAGTAGGAAAGACGACAGCAATGGGATTATTTATATATCCACATTTATTAGTTGCTTCCCTGCTTCCCCCTTCTAAAAACAGTCACCTAAATTGACTTACAAAACTTTTAAACTAAATATAAAAACCAAAACAAAATGAGAAACCAAAAACAGATCATTACATGCATGAGAATATGGGGCAATATGAATTCAAAATTTTGCAAGCAATGTTGGAAGGAATTGCTTGAGAATGCAGGTGCAGAAAATGGAAAAAGAAAAGAAATGTAGTTACATATTTTAAAACTTTATATCCTACCCTTTGTCAGGAGACCACAGGGCAGTTTACATTGTAGACCATAATAAACAATGTGACATAATTATGCAATGCAATGCAAAAAAATGCAAAATAATTCTATGGATATGATTCAAAAAAATAAGCCATACATAGTAATAGATAATACATAATGGTACATCATCCATAATGAGCAATACATGCTGAGCCACATATCAAACCATGCACATTGTCAACCCAGCAATAACCTCCACAACTCAAACCCTTCTGAAATACAGAGCCTCATAATGCATTGCCTACCCATCTCAAGCACAGCTATAAAACATAATACATATCTGAAAACAAGAGCCTTCTGAAGAATGAGAGAGTTGCAAAATCAGCAGCGGTGTGCCTGAAGGGCAGGAATGGCGTACACAAATCTCTGTACAAAACTAGTTTTTCCTAAGTTTCAGCCAACATCTACACTTAAGCCCGTTAGGTCTAATCCTGTTCTAAGGGAGGGTGAGAGGAAAAGTGAAGCTGGACATTGTGGCTTCCCTAACAGATATTTGCACTAGAGAAATCTTGGCTCTCACTCATGTTTGCCCAGAGGTTCCGCTGGCTTCAGTGTGTTCCGTCATAAATGTGCTTAGAATTGCAGCCTTGGTCATTGTGCTGTATCTGCTTTCAAGATGTGCATAAGGATGCTAAGGGGGAAAAATAAGTGAGATGCTGAGTACAGTTTTAGCCCAGTTGAGAACTCGGATGGAACATCTGCACTCTCTGGCTGGGACTGTCTCAGCAGCAGAGTGAGATGGTAGAGTGCTCAGTTTGTACAGCAGATCGTACCATTTCAGACCGCAAGTAGGGAAATACTATTTTTTTAATGTTCCACATCAGGTTGGGGTGGGGAGCACTTCAGGAAGGATGTGTTAATCTCTAATGTGCTACTTTTCTACCTCCATTGAGTTGTTGTTGTTGTTGTTGTTGTTGTTGTTTTTAAGCATTCGAAAATGGTGCCACTACCACCACCTGCCGTCCTGAAGTGGTACAGCCTCCTCTCCATCCCCAGCACTCTACCACATTGTTCTGCAGCACATCTAAATCTGGACTGTGATGGAATTTCGAGGCAGAGCGCATCAGGTGCAGAGGAATGAAACCATTACGCGGGGGAAGGGGAGGCGGAAGCCACCCTCGGTTCAAAGTAAAGAGAACTATGATAAATAGATCTGTGCATATTTCTTTACCCTCATTCCTCACTTGCCAAGTCGGATGCTATTTTCATTAGGTCATGTTACCCAGCCGTGTCATTTTATGCCAAGCTGCCGTATATCACGACTGGGAGGTAGAGGTGCTTGTAGTCGGACACGAATGAGCTTGTAATGGTCCATCTGCTTTGATTTTATTTAGTGATCCCTCAAGGGCTGGGAGCTGGAGTGAGAATAACAATGCTGCAGCCCATCTGCTATTGTAGTATCAGCCCCAGTTTGAATTATCACATGTTCTGAGTGGCTGGCATATGCTGTCACATAAAGCTACAAGGAAGTGTTGCTCTCCAGCTGTTGTGCTGACATACTTTTGAGCCAGCCATTAACTTCAGCTCAATAACCGGGCTGGTGGGGCGGGGGAGGAACAAAGGGGGAACCGCCACTAAAAGTTGGTTATTATTACTTAAGAATTGCAATGCGAGGCGTGACTGTTTGAGAACTAACGACTGTGTGGTTTCTCTTGTTTCTAACGGATGGTGTCAAACAGATGAATGAATGAAAAGGATGGGTCACCTGGTTCGACCTGCTGCAGGTGTGCTGATCGAGGCGATCACCTTCCTGTGAGTGAGGTGTTTGAAAATGGGCGGTGCTTTCAACAGCCAATGGCTGAAGCCCAAGGTTTGCATCTCCAGTTCCATGTATTTGGTCAAGGTCTGGAGGAAGAGGAAGAGGAGATTGCATTGGCTGGGCCCTGCTCCAAATGTCCTGCTCCTCTACAGAATGCTTGGAGCTGAAGGCATGGCTTGAGATGGCCTGTATTCCACATTGGGAGCTGTGTGAGTTCATGGTCCCCGGTAGTAAGATTGTGCCTGATGCATAGAGACTGGGAACAGAGCCTGTTTATGGGATCCTACACCTCCTAGCGCAAGAGTCGCCAACCTTTTGAGGGCCAATGGACACATTTGCAAACAGAAGAAACTGGCCACTCACTGCAGCCAAGCACACCTGTTCAATTGGCTACAATAGAAAACTTCCCTTAAACCTGTAACTGGCCACCTATAGTTGCCTCTAGGAGAGTTGCTTCTAGGAGAATATCTTCTAAAGGAAAAACACATGCTCAACTGATTTTCCTCTTCATTCATATTCTGCCTTTCCAAACTAGGCTCAAAGTAGCTCACAAAAACATTAAGCAAATCAGCACTCAGGTGGACCCCTGCAAAGTGAATGGACTGGAAATGGACTGTTCCATCCTCCCCTCCTCACTTTGAAGATGGGCATTTTGCTAGTAAGATGCTGGTATGAGCTTTGGGGCTTAACATCTTTGGAAACCCTATAAAAGGTGCTGAAACACTGAACCAGGTGGCCTTCTGGCCTGCTCCAGTCTCCCAACTTTGGGATTACTATCTTCCAGGAGGTTGTCCTGCAACAGTCCAGGAACAAACAAATGTACGTAAAGATACCAGTTTTGAAACAAATGACTTAAGTCACTTTGACTATTTAGCACTTACCCTGATTTGCTTGTGAAAAGATTATACAATGTTGCAACCATCAGTTGCCACCCCACGTTGCCCAGTGCATTTCGTCATCACTTTTGTGACTGCAAAAACTCAGATTATTTTTGGAAGTGGGTTTTGTTGCCCTGAATTTCCCAGTTGGGCATTGGATTCCACCTGCAAAAAAGTAACAGTCTGAAAGTGCCCTTAAAGTGGTTTCCTAAACACCGCTACTAGTGATGTGCTTGCTACTAGCGACATGCTTTTCCTTCTTTAAGCCCTAGAGTTCTCACTTGCAGGCCTTGCAGCCAACCAGCCATTTGTTACTTTACTTATTTATCTGCATCTATTGGCATGTCAAGATGCGACACTCTTGCTACATGTGGGCCAAGCATTTGAATCCTTAAATATGACTTATACTTGCGTTTGCGCTGCAAGACAATGGAGACGAGTTCATGTTGGCGTGTTGCAATTTGAGAGGTTTATGTTTCTTATTGTGTCCCAAGACCTGTGGGTACCAGCTGCCTTTGGGGCTGTTCCCGTATTCTGATCCCCTGGCTAGCATATGAATTGTTGATTAGATTCTCTTTGATTCAGTTGATTACCATGAATAATAGGGCAAGAAATGCTGTCAGCATTTTGACTTTAACTATAACTGTTACAATTAATTATGGGTTTAATTAGCATGCATGTCTGGCAGCAGCGAATATAACACTTCATAGTTAACAGATGACCCTGCAGCTGTAGCAGCATGTATGATAGGGGCCCCCAGGACAGACAGAAAGAGTTATTAATAAATGGCTCCTATTGTTTGACGTCCTTATTTATACAAATTAGCAGGCACTACATAATCAACTTAAACTGTATAATTTATAATAATTGATTTCATTTTGACTGACCACCGGTCAGTCTCTGGAAGAAAAATGGCCCTATTAGGATAAGTTTAATCCTAAACATAGCTAATGAATCCTATTACTTTAAGGTCATATTTGAAGCTTTTGTTAATTGTCAGAACCATTTTAAATTGATTAGAGTTAAATTAAATCAATGTAATGTTTAGAAAAAACAATATTTCTAATGGATGAGGCCGAGCTGACCTCGAATAAACATATATATCAACCGATTTCAGCGAATGAGAAGGCTAACAGCTGGGCTCATAATTCACAATTGTCTATAATATGGGAAATGTCACTATCTCGGCAATTAATTATGTCAGGTTATAAATCTGTTGCTTACCGTTAACCATTTGCCAGTTGGGAAGGTTGACAGTCCTTGTAGCAAACGGATGATGTGGTATGACCCACCCCTTGCTCAAACTTTACTCAAGAGAAATTTAAAACACACAGGGGTTTTGTTTTGTTTTTTTAGAGCAAAGCCCTGGACTCCGCAATCTATTTTCCTGAAACATATTTCCCAAGCCAATAAGCAGCAGAATAATGTAAGCCTGAGTACCACATCATCAACTGTGGCCTTTCATGGTCTGAGAACCCAGCAGGTATCAGAGCATAGGAAGCCAGACCATTGCTCCATCTAGCTCATACTGACTATGCTGACCAGCAGTGGCTCTCCAGGATTTCAGACACCTGGCCATATCTGGAGGTGCCAGGGATTGAACCTGGGACCTTCTGCATGCAAAGCAGATGCTCTACCATTGAGCCATGGCTCTTCTTAAGTGGTGAAGGCAGCAAAGCTTCTCTAAGGGCCAGCCCAAGACATTGTGCCCCTGGAGGTAAAGGACAGAGGAGCCATCTTCTCGGGATGATTGAGGGGGCCCAATGCGGCATCCTGATGTTGTGCACGCAATGTCATGAGGAACCAGGGGGCAGAGCCAAATGGCCTCTGAACATTGAGGGGGCCAGCATGGGGGGGGGGGGCGATGACACAAAAGTGCCTCAGTCCCTAGGAGTTGGCACCTATGGCGAAGGAAGAGGTGCACCTCCTTTCTTTCCATGCATAGAAGCTGAGTAGATGGGCAGTTGAACGTAACATCAACACTGTTAATGGGCCAAGGTCCTCCACCATACTTGAGGGCAGCAAACTACTTTAAGGGGTGAAAGGCAGGCCGTGTGGCCATTCTCAAATTGTGCGGAATGGACCTCCTGAAAATATGGGAATTGCAGGATGCCCTCTCCTGCGATTAGTTGCTTTATCTAGGGGATGTGGAACTTTGTTAGGTATCCTGGTCCCAAACTGTGTTGAGGTTTGTACACCAATACCAGAACCTTGAACTGACGTGAAAATATCCTGGTGCTAGCCTGGGGAAACTCAGCCAGATGGGCGGGGTATAAGTAATAAATTATTATTATTATTATTATTATTATTATTATTATTATTATTATTATTATTATCGAATAGCCTCTTTTACGTTGAAACTTCCTGCAATGGCTACAACTTCTTTAAAATGTCTGTGTTTTTCTGAACCCTTTAATCCCCACAACCCAACCTCCAAAGAATCCACAGGGTTCTTCACCAAACTCATCAAAAGTGTTGCTGCTCAAGTTGTATCTATCATAAGTCAAACACCTCACGTTCCAGAAACTGATGTATTTTTTTAAAAACACACAAATGCCTCTCCTCTTCAAGATCACAGATACGTTATTACAGTACTGGTCTCACACACAACAGTCTTGCATGTCAATCCACCCCCACTTTAACCTTACTAGAGTGGTCCTTGTGTTAATTATAGTAACTCCACACCACGATATTAAAGTGTTCGATTCTCAAACATATTCTTATTTATTTTAGGCCTCTTGTTTTTTTCTCCCTCTCCCAGGTAATGAAATGTCAGAACCCTACTTTTTCTGGTTTTGTAGTATGTTGATCAAAGTGACCTTTGCTTGGCAAGCAGACACAAATCAATATCACGCGCCCGCAACGTTTGACAGAGAAAGGTGCAACATATAATAAATGACAATCACTGACGAGGGGAGCAAGAAAATACCTGCCAACTTCAGTTCATACCGGCAATTTTCAGACAATGCCGCATGTTATGTTCAAAGCGAAATTCATTTGTCCATCTAATAACAGAGATGGGGAGATATTAAAGGCCTCGGTTTTGTTAAAGAAATGTTTCATCTCACGGTAATAATTCAGGGACCAGCCAGGGTCTGAGTCACTGACGTGCAGGTAAAGTTATTACGTTTTGAAAAGCAGTGGAGAGTAGCAATTTTCCTCCGGGTAAAGGGAAAGCAAACTTTTGTTCAGAGAACCAAATTCAACAGAAAGTTCCCAGACCATTAGTGCCCCTGCTCCCCCATCTGCACAAACAGGCCAGTCAAGTCCTACTAAAATTACAATCCTAACCAAGTCTACTCAGAAGTAAGTCCCATTGAATTAAATTGGGTTTATTACCAGGCAGGTGAAATTACAATTGCAGGCTAAATGTATGCCCCACCCACTCCAGATGTCCATTTTATTATGCATTCATGATTATTTTTGTTCATGATGGTAAGGGTAATTTTTAAAATGTTTACAAATGCAATATAGAAGTGGCACAACTTATTTATTTTTGCATGGAATTAGAAACTGAGTTGTAAAAGTAATGAACCTCTGCCTCTGCTGCCACCCTCTTGTGTTTGGGATGACGTGCTACTCCTTTTTTTTCTTCCTTTCCCCCCCTTTACTCCCCACTCAGCTACAGCTAAATCCAAGGTACCTGAATTATTTTCTGTGGGGCATCAAACATTTATCTACAAGGTTGTAGACCAGGGTTGAGGCATCCTGTGGCCCTCCAGATGTTATTGGACTAAAAACTCCCACCAGTCCCCAGCCAGCAGGGCCAATAGTCAAGGATGATGGAAGTTGGACTCCAAGAGTTGGAGCCAGCCAGAATTGGATCTGCAGTGGTTGCTGCCTTAACTTACCTGAAGATCTGTCCACAAACAGGAAGCCACAAGTGTCAATGCAATGGATCATAAAATCACAGAATAGTAGAGTTGGAAGGGACCCTGAGGGTCATCTAGTCCAACCCCCAGCAATACAGGAATGTCAACTAAAGACAGATGGCCAGAAACCTCCAGTGAATCCACCACTTTTTGAGGGAGTCAGTTTCATGGTCGAGCAGATGTTTAGTAGGAATCTCCTGTCTAGTAACTTAAATCCATTGGTTCAGGTCCTACCTTCCATAGCAGGAGAATAGAAGCTTGTTTCATCTTCATCATGACAGCCCTTTTAGATATTGTGGAGTTGTTTATTTATTTCATAAAAGTTACGCACAGCTTGATTGTAAACAAAAAATCTTGAAATGGTTTGCAAAGAGAATGAAACAATTCAATCAGGTTTTTTTAAAAAAAACACCCAGTTAAAAACAACTATTAAAAAAATTCTTTGCACCACTGGTCGGAGTGGGTGCAAAAACTAATGGAATATGCAGAATTAGACAAATTAACAGAAAGAATGAGGGGCAGGTCGAATCAAACCTTTACTACAAAATGGGATGTATTTAAGAGATACCTTAAAAAGTGTTGTAACAGTATGAATAATATTTTAACTCTGACGACTGATAGGATTGTGCACTATGTAAATACTTGTTTAAACCATGTATGGAGAAGACGGGAAGTTGATTCGATGCTTAGAAGACCTAGCTTAAAATGTATTAGACAGTGACAAACTTTTTCGTTATTTATGTTATTTGATTTTGTGTTTGTCTTTATAGGTTCAATAAAGCATTGGGAAAAAACCATTTTTTAAAAACTGGGGGAGGGTAACCCAGCAATAAACTAAAAACAGATGAAATACACACCAACCTTCTATATATCTGGGTAGGCTTGTCTAAAGGTGAACCTGTCTGATTTCAATAGGCAGGGAGTTCCAAAGTGCAGATGCTACCATACTAAAAGACTGATGTCTTACGAATGTGGGATGGATATTATATGTGGCACCCATGCCTGTTTAACAGATTGAAGTGGTTGAGTAGAGTAAGGTGATCTTGCAGGTGAACTTGAGTGAGAGACCAGGTCTGCTCTTGTCACCCGCAGTGAAATACTCTGGTAGTGCTTGTCAACTTGAGATGTGTCATTTATGCACAACTGGCAACTTATTCACATGATTTATGGGTGTCCAGAATCTATAGCTGCTCTACTCTGATCACATAGGTTAGTTTATATAAAGTCCATTAGGGCCGCCTTGATCCAGGGCAGTTTTAAAAACCAAAGCAACACGCAGCCCTGTTTCCTTCTCCCAAACATCTGCTCAACTGATAGACAGTGCAGAGTGCATCTTGTTCTACCTGAGATCACCTGGGGTGTGCACCGCAGCTTGCACAGCATATGGCTGTGCTTATGACATCAATAGCAGAGACTGAATAATGCAATTCTTTTCTGCAGTCATCTTTTATTACTATCATAGGTCCGTCTAGCTCTCTTTGTTTCTCTCGGCCTCCTGTAGATTCCGCCCCTCCCCCCCACCCTTATTAATTATATTGACAGCATGATTGAATTAGCCAGTGGGCTTTGCCAAGAGATACCAGATTGCTAGCAGTTAAGGGCCTTTTTCACAAGAGATGATAACTTCCTGTTGTTGTTTTTTTAAAATTTCCCCCATCTCTGTAAATCTAAAGAGCCACATGGTTCAAAAACAATGCACATTTCTTTGTGCTGCCCTGTGCTGCAAAACCACAAAGTTGTGTCTGGGTAGCCCACATTCTTCTACCTTGTATACATCATGCAAACGAAGGATATCTGCCTCTAACTTCTCTCTCTCTCTCTCTCTCTCTCTCTCTCTCTCTCTCTCTCTCTCTCTCATTTTGCACAACTTATACTCCAGTTTTGATTAAGCTGCACGATTTTTGACTAATTGTGCTAGTCAAGAAGATTGGTAAGAAGCTATGTCCATCACTGAATCCCTGCCCTTTGATCAATTCATATCGCCATTAGCAGGCATTAACCACATACTTCCAAGTACATCTCTGCAATCATAAGGACTAGGAACTTACCATTTTAAAAGAAAAGAGCGCTGACATTTTTAGGTAATTCTGCAGCTAATGCCACTACAGCTTTTCTCTGTGTGCGTTTTACATTCCAGTTTCTCCCTCCTTATCTAAAGCCAGGGTAGGGAAGCCTGTGGCCTTTCAGATGTTGGGATCCAACCCCCATCAGCCTCTGCCAGCATGGCCAATAGCCAGGGATGATAGGAGTTGTAGTCCAGCAACTTCTACTTTGCTGCTCCTGGTCTAAAGCAGGCTCTCTATTCCATTTATGTGCTTGAAAGAACTTCAAAGGCTGTTTCCAAGTGAATTTGTTTCCTGGGATCCTGATCTATTCTTTCTGACGAAGGTGGTTAGACTTAAAAAGAAAATGTCGCTGGGGCTGGAGATGTGTCATCAGGAAAACATGAAAAGAACAGGTGGGCCGCAGGAAGAGGCAGAGAAGACGCTCTTTCTCAGAGCCTTCATTGACCAAGGAACTAGAGGTAAAATGACTCCATGGCTGAGGATGGAACTCATTCCGTCTGTGCACAGGTGTTTTGCTTTATTTCATTAGAGGTAATATTGTCTTTGGAAATATCAGAGCCATTCTGTTAGAAATTATGGAGAGAATTAATTTTGGAAGCCAAGATGGAAAGAATAAAAATAATAAGAGTAATAAAAATAGGGCGGGGGGGGGGGGGCGGCAAGAGGATTTGAATTACTGAGCTGGTGCATTAGTAACGTCACTGAGATTTGCCTCTATTTTGATGCCTCCCGCATCTTTGTGCATCTGAATGTCTTTAAAAACAGCTTGCTTGATATCAATTATCCTGATGTCAAATCAATTGTTTATGACACTCTCATGTCTGGAGGGTGGGTTTCATTTCTCCATGCTGGGATGATGGATTGTGATTTTAAAAAAGAAGAAGAAAAAGCTTATTTTAATTGGGACTACTGATCATAAATGCCGCTGTTTTGCCATTTTCTCTTATGCACCTAAAAAAAGGAGAAATGTTTGTTTTAGACTTTTAGATTGCAAACTTCCTGATGGTGGAAAGGTGCTGTGAATTAATGCAGCAAAACATCAGTGCATCTATCAGAACATAAGAAGATTCTACTGAATCAGGCCAATTACCCATCTAGTCCAGCATCCTGTTCTCACAATGGCTGATCAGATGTCTGTAGGAAATGCATAAGTAGGACCCAGGCACAAGAGCCCTCTCCCTTCCTGAGCTTTCCAGCAAATGGTATTCAGAGGCATAGGATAGCTTTCATCATAGCCTTATCTTCCATGAATTTGGCCTGTCCTCTTTAAGTTTCGAACTAATCCTGAAAGATAATGAGAGGGAGAGTTCGTATCTATGTACCTCTCTGCAGCAGAGAAGACATTCCTTCTCTCATCATTAGGTATAATGACTGGTGTTCCTCGCTGGCTTCCTTAGCCGGTCCGAAGTCAAAGATTCCAAATCTTTAAAAAGAGGTGCAC
This sequence comes from Podarcis muralis, assembly GCF_964188315.1. Taxonomy (NCBI): domain Eukaryota; kingdom Metazoa; phylum Chordata; class Lepidosauria; order Squamata; family Lacertidae; genus Podarcis; species Podarcis muralis. Next base: position 36,874,774 of record NC_135661.1, on the reverse strand, counting down.
TTTCAGCCCAAATTTCTTTCTTTCTTTTCTTCTGCATGTGACATTAATGCAGCTGGGCCTTGTGTCAATGATATGGTATTGACTCTCCGACTTGTAAACAAAGACACAAGACAATTACAGGTTCAATAATACCATTGGCTCTGCCAAGGCCTGCCAATTATTCTTTATGGCTCAAGAGACAAAGACTTGCCCCGCAATAAAAAGGGGCTGTGCTAAGTAAATGAATCTGTTTAGAGTCGAAGACGACAATAAGGGGAGAGAAATTAAGGCAAAGGGAAAGACAGTTTTAAGATCAGAACAAATATGTGTTGTTCTGTTTTAAAAGAAAGCAAAACTCCCTTCTTCTATGCTGCTTACTGGGTGTTTCTGTGTAAGATGCTGTCCTTTGGCCTAGCGCTGCCTCCCAAGGCCGTTGTGAAGATAAAATAAGTTGATAATTTTTAGAGTGCTCTGTAGTCCAAAAGACACTTTTGGAAAGAGGAAGAATGGTGGGTGAAGTAGGACTGACTTCTAACCACCAGAGCTTGCTCCCACAGGAGCCAGGGATGGCTGCCAACATGGATAGTTTTAAAAGGGAACTGGACATTCAGGGAGAAGAATGCTATCATTGGCTATTCGCCATGATGGCTATGCTCTGCCTCCATAGCCCAAGGCAGTAATGCTTCTGAATACCACTGGCTGGAGGCCACCCAGGAAGAGGGTTTCCCATAGGCATCTGGCTGGCCACTATGAGAAGAGGATGCTGGACTAGAGGGGCCATTGGCTTGATCCGGCAGGCTCTTCTCATGTTCTTATTGGCTGTGCAGGAATGTTGGATAGTGCCCCAAGCAGCTCTCTACAACTGCCAGTTGCAGACTCCTTGGGGCAGGGATGTGTACATTTTTGGTCGTTGCTCTAAAAGCACCGCACACATGGACAGTGCTGCATCAAACACCATCATTTTAGCAGATCCGTTTATGAATTCAAATGCCACGATGGAGCTATAGCAGATCTGCAATGTATGGATATGGTTTTTTTCTCTCCTCTCCTCTCCCCTCCCTTCTGGAAAGCATGTGATTTTTATGTGCAGTTTCCCTCCTCCCTGCATGTATTAAACAAATTGCACAGCTGAATAGCTTTTCTTAAAAACTGGACATTCACCAGAAAGTTTGGCAGCAGAGACAATTAAGCTTTCTTCTTTTAACAATGCAGTGACTGACTGGCACATTTGAAATGCAAGCGAAATTTTTTCCCCTCTTTGTTCCTCTCTTCGCCCTTTGAGCTGATAAACAGGAACAATGGGAAACAGCTGGGACAGGGAAGCGTTTGAGTTTTAGATTTCCAAAGCCAGCAAGAAATATGCGTGCCAGATCGCATCTTCTGCCTTGGGGGTAGTCTACAATTGGGTTGCTGTTTTTTTTGGGGGGGGGGATTGAAGTGGGGGAGGAGGAAGAAATACTATCCATATTTTTTAATCGAACATTACATATTTATTAATGTGCAGCTGTCCCATTGTTGTGTGCGATTGTTACAGCCTCCACACCCATCGGATGTGGTGCGTTGTGTCCATCAGGCAAACACAGCTCTATAGCTGAGATTCGTCTCTAAGAAACAGAGAGCTGGTCCGACTAGAGCATCCGACGACAAAATGGCTCTTTTGGTATTATTTGAGACACGTCACGTGGGAGCCATCTGAAGTCCATGCTATTTTCAAGTCCATTTTGGTGCACCTGTGATGTGGCAGACAAAACTGCATCTTCTCTACACCCCAATTTTGCAATCCAGACGGGCACGGGAAAAAATGCATGCAGTTCTTGGAAAAAATATGTGTGTGTGTTCTAAGCAAAGCAAAATGACAAAGATCAGTTAAATTCAATCTCCGTCCCTTTTATTCAGATGAAACTTTCAGCAGCGCTTTGCCGGTAGTAGCAAAGGTTTGGCTGTTCATTAGTTGTGGGGTTTGGCCTTGTCAATTTCCATTGACTGTTGACTAAAAGGCTCACTTTATCATCATTTGTCTGCCACAGAGACGCTCTTTTATTCTGCCTTGATTCCTCTCGGGCCGCAGCTGTCATAACTTCATTGGCTTTATAGGGGCGAGTCCTGTTTCACGAGCCCCCTCGGTAATTGCCTAATAGACTTCGTTCGCCTTTTAATATTTGTTATGCTATGCGGAAAGCTGCTGACATGGAAGTGCACGGAGGGGAGGGGTATGCAGACCTCTTCGCTTCGTGCATCTCAAGCTTTCCTGCCTAACACGAGGGCAGAGGCAAGGGGGCAACGCTTTTGCAAGGGAGAATCTGTGGGCAGCAGAAGATTGCTTAATGCCCATGGCGGCTGGGGCCCAGTGGAATGGATAAGAGGGTGGAAGGCAGGGAGACCAGCAGTTGTGGGAGGCAAAGTTAACAGATTCTAGTCCCCACCCCCTGTCCCTGCTGAGATCCTCAAGGGCAACAGAGAGGCAGTGCTGCCTCCTCCTGGACTGGATGCAGGCAAGAAGGCAGGCAGGTTGCTGAAGTGGGTGGGGCTGTGCCCCCTCCATCCTGATGGATCAGTCACCACTGCTTAATGCCTTCCCCACCTGTTGCTTCATTACCTGCAATATCTCTTCCTGGGTTGCTCAGTTAGGGATGGGAGAGAAAATCGATTCTGTCCTCACTTAAAGGTAAAATTGCTTATTGTTTCAGAAAATGTGAATTAGGTAAACTGAAACGCAGCCATCCCTTGAAATTCACACACTTCTGAAATTGGTAATGCTGCTCTCCAGACAGATAACGTGGACAAATATGTGTATCCTATGGTAAAGTGTGCACAGAAATGCACCTATGTGTGAAAGCAACATGCAGAAAAATGCATTCTATTAGGGGGAATTGTGCTGCAAAAATAATATAGGGTACATGTTAGCAAAATTGCGTACAAAAATAAGTGTCTTGGAAGAAATTCGCACGATGTGGAAATGTGGAGAACTGAACTCAAATTTGAAAGAATGGAAATGGGGGGAACCAAAAGGGACAGATTTGCTCATTCCTAGCTGTTTTCCACCTGTTGGGCTTCCCAGAATCTCAGATCCTGGCTGGGGTTTGTGGGGTGGGGAAGTGGCCAAGTAGAAGCACTTTGAAGCTGGGAAGTTAAGCCTCATTCCTGTTGCCCATCTGCTTGTTCCTTGTTAATGCAGGAGCCAAAGGTCAAGGCTTTAATCCAGGAGAACCGTGGCCAGTTAGGGTCAACAACATTGTCTCTGAGCACTGCCCTGTTTGTGTATGAAACTGTGTCTTGCAATTGCCAGTCTTGTTTGGATGTCTATTTGGACGTATGGCCTGCTTATATATCAATATAGATGTTTAATGTTAGGGTTGATGGGTTACTCTTATTCTTCACGCCAGCTGCTGTTCTTTCTTTCTGTTAGATCTGCATTTAAAATAAATCAAAGAAAGAAATAGAGAAAAGCTGGAAGTGACACCTACATTTCTGGCTTGTTCCACAACACATAGCTTAAACTATGGAACCTCTTTCCGCAGGAGGTAGTGATAGCCGTCAGTTTTGATGGCTTTAAAAAAGGATTGGGCAAACCCATGGAGGAGAAGGCTATCAATGGCTACCAGCCATGGTGGCAGCATACTACCTACATTGTAAGAGGCATTTGAAAGCCACTTGCTAGGGATCACAAGTGGGGAGAGTGCTGCTGTGCTTGGGTCCTGCTTGTGGGCTTCCAATGGGCATTTGTTTGGCTACAGTGAGAACAAAGTGCTGAACTAGATGGGATCTTCTCCTGATCCACCAGGGACCTTCTTTCCTTAGTTCCTGCCACGCTTCAGTCTGCTTCCCATGGCCCAGCCAAGCCCAGGTTTCTCAGGAACGCTGTGATTTCCCGCTCACACAAACCATCCCCAGGCCTACTGCAGCATCACTTACCGTAAAAACCAGATTATGACATTCCTCCCCAGTCACAATTCATCCCATGTGAAAACAGCTGGAGACTGCATACAATGGAGCCCACATGCCATGTTGTTAGCTGCTTTACCCCGAGACACCTTTGCCATTTATAATCTTTATTTTTTAAAGGATGCTGTATAATGTGCCACTGTAGCCAAAAGGAGTATATCAGGAGACGGCCCTGAATTGAGAGAGCTTTAAAAATATATAAAAATTATATTGGTCTGCACAGAATCCTCTTTTCAGGGAACTGTTTGAAGGGGGTGGGGGAACTTTTGCAGACAGATGATGCATTAAAAAAACACCCCTATTAAATTAAGGTTACGGTCTGAAGGGAAACCCACAATAAAGACATACTTTGTGACTGGATCCCATATTCATGGAAGGAGATTGCCAGCAGGGATTGGGTGTCTAGAGGTGGGAAGTGAGGAGCTTTGGAGTAGAGGTGGCTTGGGGGCTGAAGTTCATTGAACATGGGTCCTAGGGGCAGTTTCCTGAGCTTGCCTGGCAGCTGTTCTAATCTGAGTGTCACTGAAGGAATGAGTACATGCAACTTTCCCCCTCCACCATGGTGGGGGACCTCAGACTCAGAGGCCAAAGACCCTATCTATTTGGCCCTGACATCCTCCCTAGTATAAAGGACACTGGACACTGATTCTGATAACATTTTTCTTTGGGGGGGGGGTTATGGACACACTGCTTTACCCCCAAGCCTTGAAAGAAGCAACAGCAAACATCCTGAGAAGGAAATGCTCAGTATGGTTACAATCAGACTCCTTTCACTAGTACATGTGTAGACTAATTACTACTACTACTACCACCCCAACCCCACCCTTCTGGCTGGGTTTCCCCAGGTAAATGAGACCACATTGCCAATACTTGCTTGCCCCGATAGTATCGATGAAAGTATAGCAGCTACAGTGTGTGTGGTGTGTTTGAGATTTTCATTCGGAATGCTGGCACCTGCTTTTTACTGAGTCTGATCATTGGTTCATCTAGATTTGTATTGTCTGTCCTGACAGGCAAGAGCTCTCTAGGGCTTAAGGCAAGGGTCTCTCCAAAGCCTATCTGGAGATGCCATTTGGGATTGAACCTCTACCATTGTGTTACACCAAGCAAACTTGCATACATGGTTAGAATCAGTAGATATTGGACCCAAAATTCAACACCGAGGCTGATAGATGCTTTCAAGCCGCATAGAATAATATGCTTTTTTCAGCCCTTCCCCTTTTTTGCAGCAAAGATAGCCAGAGACTGCCAGGCGGTTTTATGGAGTCCTAAATCTTCATTCAGAGCCCCTTTGCATCTCCAAATGAAGATTTAAAGTGCAATAAAAACTTGGTGGCGATGCTTGGCATAGCTGTGTGCTAATCAAAGAAGAGACAAGAAGAGAGTTCACCTTACGAGGAACATAATCACCAGTCAAACTTTCATTTTCTACGTCTAGTTAGTTGGCTTTGCATTCACTTTTTAGTGCCAATACTGAAGCAGATTTAGGGCCTTATCCCGGCTTTACGTGCAAACGATTTAAAATTGATGAGAGGGGAGGGTGGGGGGAAGAGGGGGGCAGTTTCATACTTCGGGTTCAGTTGTGGTACAAAATGAAAGAAACTCTGCTTTCTGGGAAGAAGAGATGCAAAGAGTGTCCATGCATGCTGGCAAAGCACTTTCCGTGCCCATCTCCCCTCTCCAATCACAGCCAGTTTCCAGGTGGGGCTGGGGATGTGCCCCATTTGAAACCCCAGAGAGCTGTTCCCAGTCAATGCTGAACTAGATGGACCAGTGGTCTGACTCAGTGTAAGGTACCTTGCTCTGCGTTCCTAGGCAAGGGCCATAGCTCATGGGCAGAACATCTGCTTTGAATGACGGTTCCAGGGTAAATCCCCAGCATCTCCAGCTCTGTCTGAAACTCTGGGGAGCTGCTTCTTGTGATCTGGACATAAAGCCAGAGGCCGCAGGGGCACCAGATTTCGATGAGGACTCAGAGCTGACTGCAGAAAATAGGGAGACCCTTGTGCCTGAGGTGGTTGGCAGACCACCAAGAGGAACATCCCAGACCACCAAGAGGTCCTCCAAGAGGAACATCCCAGACCACCAGGGCCTACAGGGCCAGAGCATGGAGCCTCACAGGAACCTCCCCCTGAGCTGCAAGAACCAGCTGCCTCCCACTGCACATCACCAGTCTGGCAGCAGCGGGAATACACCAGCAAGGGAGGCTATGAAATGAAGGAGGAGCGATTATTATCTTCTTCAGGCCAGAGGGTTGGCCCTTTAAGGCTCCGAGGTTCTCTCAAGTGGTGGAGCCTGCAGGAGAAAAGGCCTCAGTCTGATCCCAACCTGGTTGTAGCAAGTTGCTCACTTGGAGCTGTCCATGGTTCATCAGCAGGGTCTCCAGCCCTGCCTCTTTCCACAAACAGACCAAAACCTGACACTACTTGACAGTGTAGACAGTTTCTGAGGTAAGTGGGCCAATGGTTTGACTCAGCCTAAGTCAGCTTCCCCTGTGCTCCTGTTTCATGCCCTAAACTTCAGAGAATACATTTCATAACATGCAGCGGGTGTTTTTATGATCCGTATCTAAAATGCACAGAGTGCTCCATACGCTGAAGGAACTTTTGTGAGAAATTAGAATGGCGGCTCTGAGACAGTGGCGGAGAAAGGGGGTTGCCCCGGGTGTCATCCCTGAAGGGGGTGACATTGCCGTGTTGCCATCATGGGACGCTCACTGCGGGCGGCGGTGCCCCCATGCTTGCCCCACCCCCAGGTGCACAGCATGTGTGCCATTCCAGGTGCTGGAGCAGCTAACTCCACCTCTGCTCTGAGATGCAACCATTCCAGAGAAAATAGCCTGATGTCAGTGGTGATGGACCCTTCCAGAACACGGGTGCCCTGGCAGCTGCCCCAAGATGCTGAGTGCCAATGCCAGGCTTGCAGACAGATGCCTGCAGATGAGATCAACATGCCAGCAAGTTCATGCAGAGAAAACAGTCCTTTAGGGGTAAGAAGGGGGAGAGGAAGAAAAGGTCCAAAGCAGGGGTGAAGAACCTGTGTCCCTCCTGGTGTTGTTGGACTCCAACTCCCATCAGCCTCAGCTGGCATGGCCCAACAGCCAACAGTATCTCTAGAGAGCTGGCCTAAACCTTGGAGGGCCACTCAGCCGGATAGAACACTTATCATTTGGAAATAACTTTTGGGGGAAGAGAAGGGGCTCTATATTTTTGGTTACCTAGTCAGAAACATCTCCCCAAGCAACCTCATAATGAAAAAGCTAACTCTTATACACTGGAATGATGATTATATCCTTTTAATGTTTTCAGGGAACTTCTTAAAAAAACCACCCTTCTCTACAATTTTTTTCCTGCAATGTTTTCCATTTTTCCTTTTTTGAGTGAGTAAGAGGAACCTATACCTGCACATCAGCTGTCCCTGGTTTTCAAGGTTATACAGATAGGAATAAGGCGTTTACTCCTAATCTGCATACTGTTGCATTGAGGATGCAAACACAGTCCTTTTCGTCGTAGCCTAGATGACGATAAGGTCTTAAGTCTGCTGAGTTTCTTGTGTTCGTGCTTGTATTTATCATACGATTTCCTTAAGTCAAGGATGAATATGTAAATTCCCTTCCCCTTGCCACTGCCTTGCTTCCGACGTAAGTGGACGCCACGCTTGCGCCGCGGCAACCCCGAGCCTCCCAAAATTGATTAATATTTGTTTTCAAAATGACACGGCGGTGATGTATGGATCCTTTTACAACTTAAATTAATACTTTAAAGAGATGAATGGTCTCTACAGAGAATGTGAAAGTTCAAGCTGGGTAAATTTGCATATTTATATTACAGCCAACTGATAATAATTGTTGAAACAGAATGTAATGTGGTTCGTTTTTCATTTTAATCTGGTTGTACTCAAACACAGGACCTCATTAACTTCCCACAACTAATACAGCACTATCAGCCCCGGTAAAACAGGTTTGCCTTGAATTTATGAATTTCAAAGACCGTTTTCCATCAGTGTTACGACACTTGGGTCGGTCACTGGCCCTTGTGCTTGTCGAGTGCATCTTTGCCACAGGGAAGCTCGAGTTACTGAAATCCAGCACTGAGGAATTCTGGGGCCAGAGAACCTGGGATGACTTTTCCACATCTGTGAACTTGCCAGGATAACTCCAGCCGCTGGCTGAGGCTGATGGGAGTTGTAGTCCAAGACTGGAGGGCACCAGGTTGGCAAACACTAATCTAGCCTTTTTACTTGGGTTGAAAGGAAGAAAAGTGCACAGGCTGTATTCTACCCAATTGCTCAGTAAGCAGCAATGTGATCCAGTAACTTTTAAACTTATTCAGTTCTTATAATGTTGATGTTCTGGTGGTTCCATGACTAGTGAAGCTCCCTGTCCATAAAACCTTTGGCTTTCCACAGCAACCTGCTGGGAAAGTATTTAGTACACAGACTTCCTGTTCTTGCCTTGTCACAAAAAGAATATCAACTGCTACCTTCCCTGTTGGAACGCCATATATTCCTGGATTGCAACTCTCATCATCTGTTGCTGTCTGCAGCAGAAAAGCAGACAGGAGCACAACATGGTACAGGCATGCCTGGCATCAGCGTCCCATCAGTGGGGGTGGGGAAGGCACCTATGTACATCAGCCACTGCCACACTCACGGAGATGTTTGCACCTCTCCACTGCTCAGAATGGGATGTGAGGGTGGGTGTCCAATCACGGCATCCCATGGCATGTGGGTGTGTTTAAAGGGGCATCTTTATGTAGGAGAGGTGGGACCAGTGCAAACTGGAACTGAGCAGGAAGGGCAAGCAGCCTCTTGCATATTGTTTATTTTTTCAGGGGGTATTTCCTGAGACCATTCGCATGTGTCATAGGTCAGAGTGCTGGTAGGTACATAGGTGGATGTGGTTGATTTTAACAAACTTTTGACAGGTTCTTTACTGAGACCTTTTGTGAGCAACCTCTGAACTAGAGGCATCGGGGAGGCAACTCTTTGAGAAAGGAACACACATCAAAACATATGTGCATATATAATATTTACTCTGAGAAGCTGACAGAGGGTTGTTCTTCCTCCCTTTTCCATAGGCCACTCCACTGTGATACGCTGGAGAGCATCCGCATGCTCCTCCCAGCCCTCTCTTTCTGTCTTTGCTGAATCAATCAATAGGTACACTTAGGAAACCTGTTATGGCATGTCGTGCATCATGGATTTTGATCATATCAATCATAATTGGGTTTGATGTAATCCATCTGACTTTCACTACGCCAGGGTCAGCGGGGGATGCGATGCCTCACTTCACATCAATTACCGCGTGGAGCAAGGAGGCTGGCGAGCAATTCCCTTTGATAGTTTCCAGCTATAAATAATTGTGTAGCGCCGGTAGTTAAGCTGGCTCTTGGGCACAATACAGTATCATGAATTTTCATTTACTTTCTCTTGGAAGCTTTTAGGCCCAGTGGTTGGGAATGGGGAAGTTTTATGGTTTTGTATCAATCCTTGCCGTTAAAGATGGTTTATTTTCATGCTTGCTCTTCCTGTCATTGCAGTAGCCCTGGTTAAACTGGCCCTGAGTTGTAGCCTGAGCTGTAAAAGCACAAAGTATGTCACCATGTGAAGCTGATGGACAGAACGTGCAGAAAGAAAACCTCAAGCAGAAGCCCATGGAGCCCAGAGGAAGGGAATATTAGGGTTCAAACCCAAAGGCCTCTCCATCTGGCACTTGGAACTTTCCTCCAGAGCTTGGAAGGCCCCTTAGCTAAGCACCTTCCATGGTCATCCCCCACCCTACCTCAGTGAGCCTACCTCCTCATTGAAGTAGGTCTAAGTGGCTCTGGCAGCGGGCCTCTTGCTGACCATGGGCCTTGGCCCATTCCTAACCATGCCAGCCCTTAACCCTTGTTCCTGAGAGTCATGGCTGATTGTTGGCCTGCTGGTAAACATAGTTTCAGATCCCCCCTAGACACAACATTCACTGGCTTGGTTTATACAGCTGCAATGACTTCTGGGAAGAAACAGGAAGGCCTCATCTGAAACTATGTAGTGATGTCTCCACAGTTATACTTCTGGGCTCAGAAACACTGAGTTTTGTAGGGCTTGTAATACTTGTCCTAACTACAGTATTAAGCAGGTATTAATGCTCCCCTCTTCACCCATTTCTTCCCTGGCTCAGATTTTCATCAAAGCTGTGGGGAATGTCCCTCCACTGATCTTTTGCTTCACTCTGCTCCCTTCCAACTCACCCACTGAGCCCTTTCCCATTCAACCCTACCTACCAATGGCATGTGCATCACAGCAAGCCACAGAGAACTGTTCCCTCCCTCCCCTTCTCTCCAGTCAAAGAAGCTGTTGGGAGATGTAACCCCCCACCCCAAAAAGGCTACTGGCGACTCAGGGACAGACGGCGTTATGCCCTCCAGATGTTGTTGGACCACAAATCCTATCATCCCTGATCATTGTTCATGATGGTTGTGGCTGATGGAAGTTGGAGTCCAATGACATCTGGAGTGCACCATGTTAGCTACCCCGAAGGTAGGTATTTGACAAATTATATCATACCCAGACAGAAACAATGCACAAACCGAAACACAGCTGTCATTCGAAATTCACAGTTCTCTGAATTCTGCAATGTTGTTCTCTGGACAAATAATGTGCACAAAAGTGCAGAAACTAGGGAGAAGTGGCATGAAAATGCCTGTCTTAGTGAAAACAGTATAAAATATGCAAAATATTAGGGAAACAGGTTTTGCAAAATACAAGCATATTGGACAGCATTGCATTTAAAAAAGTGTTTGTTGGGAGAGATCTGCATTAAAATGTTGATGAATTTTCATAAAGACTTAAAATAAAACTGATGTGGAAATATGAACAACTGGTGAAAGGTAAAGAGTGGAAAGAGGAGAAATGGAGAGAACACATTTGCCCACCCATACCAGCCCCAGACCTGCCTGCCTTCCTGCCCCCACTTAACTTGATTCCAAGTATTGATTGATAAGGCATGATCCTAGCACTTGGAGGTGTCAAGGGCATATGCAGGGGCAATAACACAGAGTGGGGATAATGCAGATTGATGAAGTCAGGGCTTCCAGACAACCCTGCCTACATAGCAAGCCTAATGCAGACCACACCTACCCCATGTCATGTCACACCCACCCCACAAATAAATCCTTTGGAACACAAGAGGAACCCTGCTGGATCAGGCCAGTGGCCCATCTAGTCCGACATCCTGCTCTCACAGTGGCCAACCAGGTGCCTGTGGAAACCCACAGACAGGACCCTAGCATTCTCCCCTCCTGTGGCTTCCAGCAACTGGTGTTCAGAAGGGTTGCTGCCTTCAACCATGGAGGCAGAGCATAGCCATCATGGCTAGCAGCCATGGAAGAGGGACAGGGAAAGAGAATCAAGCAAGGTCACAGGGCAAACCCACTAAGGTTTTAGCAGGAGATTTGTTTCACTTGCAATTCAGGCTGTGCACTCTTTGAATGTCTTCAGAACCTTCCTTTGCAGAAACACTTGCTTTGCTCTAGATTTGCTTGCCCCACTTTTGCAGTCAGTTTATTTTGCTACTTATAAGTGGGGAGCAGAGCAGAGGGGAGGAGGAGAAATACAGTTACTGTATTTCAATCTTGCCTGCTTATGAAATCTCCCCCCCCCCACTTTTGTATAGCTTGTCATGTTTATTGAGCTCCACATCTGTGCTTGTGGATATTAACACGAACCTAATGCAATTGTTCCATGCCTCATTTAGCATATAACACATACCTGTTGTTAAAGCAGCGCTCAGCTGCCAGGCAAAGTGAAGAACAACCAGCTCCCTAAGCTTTCGCATAGGTTTAAATACTTGAGTTAGTGAGTCGTGATGGCCAGCTGATATTCTGAGGACCTGGACCATCAACATGATCTAGAGATAGCCAATGTGCTGCCCTCCAGATATTGATGGATTACTGCTGCCATCATCCCTGGCCACTGGAAGTTGTAATCTAATATCATCTCGAGGGCACCATATTGACAATTTCTGCCCTATCTTGCTAGGGTCAGAGCTAAAACAAATGCAGCAAGGAGGATTAAAAGAAACTGCCTACATAACTCACTGATGTCCCTTTGTAAACAAGGGCTCAGTCACACGATATGTTTAAAGGCCTAGGATGCCACTTTAAACAGTCATGTCTTCCCCCAAAGAATCCTGGGAGCTGTAGCTTGTTAAAAGTGCTGAGAGTTGTTAGGAAACCCTCATTTCTCCAAAATAGTCCCCTTTTCCAAAGGAAAAGACCACACATTTAGCAAGTTAAAAATGATTTACTTGCAAACTCTCCAAAGGTCAGATTCATGTGTTTCTATACAGTCAGAACTGCTGCACATGCAGTAAAACTTAGTTTAGTTCCAAAATGATGAAAGTTCCAAAGTGGTTGAAAGCATAGGAACTCAATAGAGGGTTGTAAGAGCCATGTGGTCTGAGCTGGAGCAACCAGCTCAAACCTCTTTGCATGCTGAACTTCTCAGGTGGACTGAGGGAGGGAACAATACTTTATTACCTAGTTCCTCCCAAGATGAGGGGAAGTGGACTTAGCTAAGCTTGGCAGGACAGCTTACTCTATGGTATTAACCCCTTCACACATTAATTAGTCTTAAGTATATTGAATATATGAGGCTGGTTATCCTGGAAGAGCAATGAATGTGAAGTCTGCCATAATGTAGGCTAGGTTCTATGCATACTCACACCTCCCCTTTGTGTCCTTCATCCAGACAAGCAAGAGGCATTATCAAAATTCAAGGACACAGTCCTGTCAGCTAAAATCACTCAAAGAGGGTGTGAAGTCTGGTGTGTGGCTGAGGAGGGTGTGTGTAGAGGCTGCTCAGTCCTCTTGCTGGCTTGCTCACCTCAAAGGGGAAGTGCAGAGCTTCTTCAAAGGGAACTTTTGCAGAGGGCTTTAGCCCCTGCCCATCAGCTGATGAGTGTGGATTAAATCCTGCTCCATTAGTTGTGCAATCCTCTTCCCTCCTGGAAACAGGATGTGCAGCCAATGCAGGGTTAAACCCTGCCCTTCTGCCCATCAACTGATTCCCCAGTGATGTCAGCTGATAAGTAGGTGGGTGTGTTTGGGAGAAATGGCCTCATGGGCCAAACTGTACCAGCTCTGTGACAATGATGGAGAACCTGTGGCCTTTCAGATGTTGTTGGATGGGAGCTCCCGTTACCCCTCAGCAATGGACATGCTGCTTGTGGCTAATGGGAGTTGTAGTCCAACAACTTCTGGAGGGTCACAACAAGTTCTTCATCCCTGTTCTAAGGAGGAGTGCAGCCCCCTCCAAAACAAGCTGGACATCCCTCAGCTGGGCAGACAAACCCCTAGCTAACTGTACCTCCATTTTGCCTAGATTAAGACACAACCTACTAGTCTCATCTGGTCCATTACTGCACCCGGGTATGGTTCAGTCCTGGAACAAGTTTCTCATGTGATCTGCTGCTATTTGTGCAGACTGACCCTAAAGCAGATCCCAAATGGCTGTCTACCTCTAAGTACCAAGTACAGCATACTTTTTTATTACGGATGTCCTCCTTTTAGAGATCATGCCCCATGCCATTTCAATACCTCTTGTGTTTATCTCTTGAATAAATCATAATGGAGGGCCAGTTTGAAGATCTGTCTGGGAGGCCTGGTGCCATCCCCTTCCATATTCATCAGCAATCTCTCTACCCCCCCCCCCCCCCGCTATTTTCCTTTTTAAAAAATCTTTTCTTCCGCTACCAGGCAAATCTTGCAAACTGTCATAAGGAACAAATAATCGCTTTTCCTCTCCCCCCTTGCTTTAAAATGAAACAAAGGGCCCCCCGAGCTGTGCTCTTTGTATAATAGTTAACATTGTCGCTAGTAATCAATTTATTTCACTGGTAGGGACAGTAGCCTCATGGCAAGTCAAAGACCTTTGGAAAACGGTACATCTGTGCCTGTTATTTAAGCATACGCAGACACAAAAGGGTGGAATACATTAGAAAACAAAAAATATGTCAGCTTACAGAATGGATCCATTGTTATCTCTGCCACAGAGGGGTTTGAGACATGGCATATGACACTAGATGTTCTCTCCTTGTTTGCCAGTCTCTGTAATAAAGTATTTGATGAAAACGCTGTAATTGATACCCAGAAGACGCGGGCATTAGCTACCCCTTCTCTCCCTCTCTTTCTCTGGTGACGCCAACCATGTCTGAGTCAAAACATTATTTCTATCAATATCAAGAACCTCAAAGCAGGATCGATAGAATCCTGTTCTAATGCCGTGGCTTTAACGGCAGCTCTTTGATGCGCTGCGAGATCAATGCTTGTTCACCTGTGATGCGATGGGATCTGAAAAAATAATAATGCAGGCTTGCGTTGGAGAGTTAAAGACCCTTGGAGATGGGAGGTGTTAGCACCCACCATTTTGAGGCAGCTGCTAGAGGGCCACCATCAACCCTTCCCATAGGCTCTCATTTAATTTCCCCTCCCTCAACCTGTGGCTCTAAGCATTGCTGGGTGGCCAACATTTAGATTTCAACACTGCTCTGGGGTAACTATACATCATAGCAAGCTGCCATATCGAGACAGACCATCGGTCCATCTGGCTCAGTATACTGAGTGGCAGCAACTCTCCAGGGTTTCACGTTTCTTGGAAGAGACCAAGGAATGCATCCTTGAGGGGAAGACACCTGGATGTTTCCACAGCCAGTGCATGGTATCTTGTGTGAGAAACAGACTGTTCAGAAAGACTCCAAGGACATGTCTACACTATTATGGGTTCTATACCAGTAGAACACTCATGGCTTCCCACAGAGGACCCGGGCAATTTCTTTTTGTATTGGACAATTAAGATACTGCTTACGTATTTTTAGACAAAACTCTAAGCTGTTAAAGTTCCCTTGTCCATGTTGGCCACTGTTCCCAGAGCCCTCAGGGGTGAGGGCATAATTCTTTGAGCAATCTGTATCTGTTGTGGAGATCAGCAGGTTGGGTTTGCTTGCAGCTTCTCTTTACCGCTAATGGAGGTTCCCAACTTCTCTATAGACCCCCCCCTTTTGCTTGTAGTTGCTGCACTAGTTGAGTGAGACCCATCATGTCACCTTCACCTTTCTTTTTTAATTACTTTCTACAGCTGCACTCGTTGTTAAAGCTGAAATTATGAGAGAGAGAGAGAAAGAGAGAGAGAGAGTTGGGCGACACGTGTTTGGAATGCGGCTCCATATGCCCTTGTCAGGTTGTAATAGCGTCATTGCTTTTTGCGGGATGTCGGGGCTCTCTGAGGTCTAGGTGGAACCAGTAAAGGAGGTGGGGGAAATGATACAAACCGTGTCTGCTAACACAGTGATGGGTCCAATTTTTCACTGTCAAAGGCAAGTGTGTTTTCTTATTAAGCAGGCATGTTATAAGTGGAAGATTTGCAAGAACATGCTGCACTCCAAGTTGCCATTCGGAAAACTATCTTCATATTGAAAGCAGGCACCGAATCCTATCCTCACGGGGATCTTTAAAGCTCCAGATCTGTGATTAATCTCGTTGGCCAATGCGTGTCATATAAATGTTGTCAAAAGCTCAGCATGGATCTGGCTGTAAAAATGCCTGCCTCTTATTAAAAAAGAATAATAATAATAATATGGAGGAAGAGGAATGGGGTGAAAAGATGACGTTAACGCTGTGTCATTCAACACACTATTCACTTTTATTTCTTGGTCTCTCTCCCCTGGCCCCTGCAGTTCCACCCCTTAACCTGGTACAGTAATTTATTTGCTTGTTTTTTTCTTCACATGTATTTTCACATCAAGTGAGCTACACTGAAAATTGTCAGAGGAGTCTTTTGTGGGATTGTTTACTTAGCTTAGGGTTAGAATCAAGGACCAGCATGACTAGGTATCTGGGTAGGACATAAACGCAACAGAGGGTTCACTGACTAGGGATGGGCATATTTGTCCATTTCGGGTTATCTCAGTTTCTCTCCCCCCCCCCCAAATTCTTAAACCCTGTTCTGCATGTTTCCACATCAGTTTGTGAACTTCTTTTGAAATTCACCAACATTTTAAGTGTCTTTGTAGGCAATTTTGCCTCATTTATACATTTCTGCAAAGCAGTGTCTCCTAACATGGATTGTTGTGGAGGAGATCTTGACAAACCTAATCATTTTCTAGGACGAGTTGGAGAATTGTTTACATCTGACCTCCCCTGCAAACTCCCCTCTCAGTTCTGAAATTAGGACTTTTCATGTTTCCAGTGACTCAGCATGGAAGAGGAGGGTGACAAAACTTGAGCTAGCTGACTCTGCTTATTGTTGTCTCTCGTGCCACCTACCTCTGGCCTCCTTGCCTTCTGCTCCACCAGTCCCAAAGGACACTAACCACCACTGTGCTCTCTGTCTTTGCTTAATGTATCAGAGAGGTGAGATTTCCTGGTGCAAAAGGAGGGCAAATGGTGGGTTACGAAGGCATACAACTTTCTTATTATCACTAAATGAAAAGATGGCATCATATGTTTTTGTTGAGTCGGGGAGAGTGGAAAATATGTGCTTAGTTGATACATGCCATAAAAGCTATCTGACTTTTAATGAGATATTTTTATGGCTCTCAGGTAATGTTTTACCTGTGTCCCATCACACTTTGTTGGATACAAAGAGTAAAAGAATCCCAGCCCTCTGAAGACAAGGTAGTTGAACTGTTTGCTGGATTGTTATACACGTTTGTTTATTATCTTCTTTTAATTAGTTTTTCCAGAATATTACAGGCATCTCTTTATGGATGGGGTGGGGAATGAAGGGGAGTGAATAATCTACAATACAAATACCCATTTTAAAGCAAAAATACAATTCAATTCAATGAGACAATCCCTCCACGAGGCCTGTATTCTTAATTCCTCTGTACAATGTGTAGATTGCAATGGGGATACAGAAGGAATTCTGTTGGGTTCACTTTTTATGTGAACCTAACTAAGGCCCTATACATTTAAAGCAGCATCATACCATTTTAAAGAGTCACAGTATCTCCCAAAGAATCCTGGGAACTCTAGTTTGTCAAGAGTTGTTTGGAGACTTCTAGTCTCCTGCGGAAGGTTGTTCAGATGGGGATGTGGCCCTCAGTTGCTATTCTTTGCTAATACTAACATATTAGTTTATTTTATGACATATTTTCATATTCTGTTGGAAGCCACTCAAAGGCATCTGAAAAGGGAAAGTATAAATCTAAATTAACATATAAACATCCCAAATACATAATGCAGAAAAAGAAAGAATAACCACTGGGCATTTCTACCAAATCAAACTGCAATTAGCATGAAGCAAGCTGGTCTCTCCATCCATTTGGAGTGTGCCAATCACAGTTCCTACCTGCCTCCCAAAACACTTTCTTTCTGCCTGGAAGCCCTATGGGTATCATGAGAATTGTAGCAAAACTGATTGGGGCCAGAAGGGAGGGCACCGAGATCAAAGCCAAGGTCACGTCCAGCCTCTTCAGGCTCCAGGCGCTCCCAGAGAGAATGTTAGGGCAAATTTGCAGCAGGCCAAGGAACAGAGGTGACGAGAGGGGAGGTCAGAGGCAGGAGCATGTTCGAAACAGCTCTGGGGAGCAGAGGGTGGCTGTGATGAAAGGCAAAACAAGGGCTTCCTCCAGAAATGAATGGAGGACCTTGGCACAAGCCTGCAGTGAAACAGGCACAAGATTCAGTGGAATGTATCTCTCTTCTGCTTGACTCAGGGCCCATTCTGGCTCAAAACATTTTGCTCCCTAGTGCCCAAATGGCACCCTTTTCTCACTAAGAACTCCTACTGCACCACTGAGACTCCAGTTCCTGCCTTCCTATGCTCATCTTCACTGTGAATCCTTCAAGACCTGCTTCTCAGGATACCTACATACTCGAGAGGTCAGATATTGTCTAGGATTTCTTGGCTTAACTGATATCAAATTTGTGCATCTTTATTTTTAGATCTGATTATGACTATTGTGGGGGATCGTTTAATGTTGTTTTATACATTTTGTTACATTTCTGTTTATTGCTTATGACCACTTTTGCTATATTTTCTGAAATTACGTAAATCTTTTTTTATTTTATATTCTTTATTGAAAAATTTAAAAAGTACAAAATTACAAAATTACAAAATTACAAGTGCACAGAGCAAGACACAAAAAAGAAGAAACAAGTAATTCTGTAAATCTTTTCATGTTGTAAGCTGCCTTGAGCATGGTTTCAACTACTGAGAAGGTGGCATATAAATGAAGAATGAAAATGTTGATGACCCCTCTTGGTGTCGCCTGAAACAGGCCACTTCATTGTCATATGTGGCAGGTCTGTTCCTGCTTAAGAACACAAAAAGAACCCTGCTGGACAAGGCCAAAGGCCCATCTGGTCGAGCACCCTGTTCTCACAGCAGCAAACCAGATGCCTTTGGGAAGTCGGGAAACAGAACCTCAATGCAAAGAAGCACACCTGCTCCTGCAGTTCCCATCAGTTGGCATTCAGAAGCTTGCTGCCTACTCTAAGAACGGAGACCTGGAGGGGTCCCCTAGCAGTTATCAGCACCTGAGCAGACAGAGATGTCACCTGGTTGCTGCCGTTCCCAGTGTGGTGAGATGCATCCCCCCCCTTTATGGTAATCATTTTTAGATCTGTATCTATGCACATGAAAAGTTTATACAACTCTGCACCTTCCTTGTCTGTTTCATTAACAGGATTTCTATACCAGGATGAGGTTGGTGGGTTGGTTAACCTCTTCCATTTGTGCCATGGTCTTGATGAAAACCAGCCCCTTCTCAAAGCTACTATTTTCATTCTCCTCCGCAGGAAGCAGTTGGCCAGGGCCAATGGTAGGTGTCCTTCTGGGAGGAACGGCATGTTGGTGCCCCTTTGGTGGGGAGGTATGTTGTTGCTGCAGCAGCAGTGTGTATGTGCAAGGGGATGTCAGCATGGCATAGTGGTCAGGGCAGGCATCCTCAAACTCAGCCCTCCAGATGTTTTGGGACTACACCATCCCTGGCCACTTGTCCTGTTAGCTAGGGATGATGAGAGTTGTACAGTGGTACCTCGGGTTAAGAATTTAATCCGTTCTTAACCTGAAACTGTTCTGAACCTGAGGTACCACTTTAGCTAATGGGGCCTCCTGCTGCCTCCATGCCGCCGTGTGATTTCTGTTTTCATCCTGAGGTAAAGTTCTTAACCCAAGGTACTATTTTTGGGTTAGCGGAGTCTGTAACCTGAAGCATCTGTAACCTGAAGCATCTGTAACCCGAGGTACCACTGCAGTCCCAAAACATCTGGAGGGCCGAGTTTGGGGGTGCCTGGGTTAGGGAGACCAGGATTCACCCCCCCTCACTTTGCTGCAAAGCTTCCATGGGTGACCCTGGGCAAGTCACCAGCTCTCACCCTAGCCTGCAGGGTTGTTGTGAGGGAAATATGGGGGGTGGGGAGAGCCACGCATACCACCTTGAGCTCCTTGGAGGAAAAGGTGGGATATAAATGGCAATGAATGAATGAATGAATGAATGAATGAATGAATGACACCACTCCATTACATGTCATGGTCCTGATTGTCTGCTATTTCAGAATACACACACACACACACACACACACAGAGAGAGAGAGAGAGAGAGATATTTTGTGTAGGGGGTTGGACTAGAGGACCTTTTGGGTCCTGGCTGCACAATTCTATGATTCTAGGGTGGTCCTTAGGATTGGCCTGCTGCTTGCTTCCCTTTGCTGCTGTCGTTTTGTCGGATCTGGTGGAAAGAAAGCAACAAATACATTCTTTTCCTTTTCCTTCCTCTTCTTCCTCTTCTCTGGACTCTCCTGTCTCCTCCCTCCCTCCCTCCCTCCCTCCCTTTCTCCCTCCCTCTCAGCTCCTAAGTCAGTGCCTTCCATCTCTCTTTCATGCTGCGACACCATTAGTGGAACCTAATCTCTTCTCTCAAGAAGCAGACAATTAACAACAGTGTAGGGTAGAAGGCACTTATGAGGTCACCCACTCAAACCGCACTTATCTAAAGTAAATGCCTTGTAAATAACCAGGGAGAAGTTTACACCCCCTTCTGCCATATTTACACCCACTACACCCCTCCCCCCATTTGTTTACACTGTCACCATGGCCAAAATTCAACCACCCCCCTTTTCTTTTTGGCCCTTAAATGAATAGCCTGGACTTAGGAGGGAGTAAACAGTGAGGTAGGGGAGGGCTGGTCTGTGGGGAGGGGAATATCCTTCATTTTTCTTCTTCAGTTGTCACAGCAGGAACAATTCTACCTCCCACTGACACCATTGTGTTCTCCAATACTTGGTGGGATTTCAGGCTCTCTTTGCTGCTTCGGTTTCCACCCCCCCCCCCCCGGCCCACCCAGTAAATGCCTATCAACCTCTTGCCTTTTGGAGACACAAAGGTGACTTGTTAATACAAATGTTGTTGCAGCTTTAATAACAATGAAAGCCCTGATGTGTTCAATGATCTTGCACCTTGGAAGGGAAATCCATCACTGTTCATGAATTCAGGTGCTGACTTCTCTATGTGTATTTGAAATTGGGATATGAGCAAGAACACCCTTTTATGAGTGTGTGTGTGTGAGGGGGGGGGTAACTATGCCTATATCTATATAATTTAAGACCATGTTCACATCCTTCACACGATGATACCACCGTTTAGTCATTGCTTCCCCGCAAGAACCCTGAAAAGTAGTTAGTTAAGGGTGCTGAGAGTTCTTAGGAAACCTCTATTACCCTCACAGAGTTATACTTTCCAGAATGGTTTAACAACCAATCCCTCTCCCCAGGGAACTATGGGAACTGCAGCTCTCTCAGGGACCTCCTTCCTAACAACTCTCAGCACCCTTAACAAACTACAGCTCCCATAATTCTGTAGGGGAAACCATGACTGTTTAAAGTAGTCAAGCTATCATTCATGTTTCAAGAAGCAACAAGTGGCTAAAGTATTCCAGGTAAATTCCTGTTTGCCTCTTCTAATACAGTGGTACCTCGGGTTACATACGCTTCAGGTTACATATGCTTCAGGTTACAGACTCTGCTAACCCAAAAATAGCACCTCGGGTTAAGAACTTTGCTTCAGGATGAGAACAGAAATCGTGCTCCAGCGGCGCGACAGCAGAGGGAGGCCCTATTAGCTAAAGTGGTGCTTCAGGTTAAGAACAGTTTCAGGTTAAGAACGGACCTCCAGAATGAATTAAGTTCTTAACCCGAGGTACCACTGTATCACTACTAAAGTACAGTCCTATTAGCTTTCTTGGCACTTGCTATCCTATTGCATTTTTATTCCACTCTTGCTCCAATGGAAAGGGCACTATCACAAGCACCTGCCTTTTTATCTTCCCAACAGGCCTATGAGATCTGAAACAGGGAGCATGGCTGGTTTCACTCAGGATCTGTAAGCATGTTCTGTAGGCAGCCAAGGTTTCTTCTTGCCTTATTTGATTGTGGGGTGTAGAGTTGGAAGGGGCTCCCAGAGTCATCTGGTCCAACCCCCTGCAATGCAGGAATCTCAACTAAAGGATTCGTGACAGGTGGCCACTTAAAAGCCTACAGTGAAGGAGAGTCCACCATAGTTAATCTTATCCGCAGTTAAGATTTACTACAGTTTGTCAGGAGCAGATCACACAACAAGCTATTGATTGCTACTACCCACAATGGCTAGGGACATGGGTGGCGCTGTGGTCTAAACCACTGAGCCTAGGGCTTGATGATCAAAAGGTCGGCAGTTCAAATCCCCACGACGGGGTGAGCTCCCGTTGCTTGGTCCCTGCTCCTGCCAACCTAGCAGTTCAAAAGCACATCAAAGTACAAGTAGATAAATAGGTACCACTCTGATGGGAAGGTAAACGGCGTTTCCGTACACTGCTCTGGTTCGCCAGAAGCGGCTTAGACATGCTGGCCACATGACCCGGAAGCTGTACGCCGGCTCCCTCGGCCAGTAAAGCAAGATGAGCGCTGCAACCCCAGAGTCGGTCACGACTGGACCTAATGGTCCTTTACCTTTACCTTTACCCATGATGGCTATGCTCTACCTCCACAGTGGGAGGCAGCACTAATTCTAAATACCAGTTGCTGGAAACCACAGGAGGGGAGGGTGCTCTTGTGGTCAAATCCTGCTTGTGGGTTTCCCAAATGAGGCTTCTGATTGGCTACTGTGAGAACAGAATGCTGAACTAGATGGTCATTGGCCTGATCCAGCAGGCTCTTCTTATGTCAGCATTTTAGTGTGAATTTCTCCTAATAAGGTCATTTTTGCATGTAATAAGCACATTTTTGGAAGAATTTCCCCCCAATATAATTCATGTTTTGCATGTTATTTTTTTTTTAAATTGCATTTTTAAGAACACTTCCCCTTAATTTATGCAATTTTGTACCAATTGTTTGGTTGGCATCGCAAAAATGGGAGAAGTACCAGATTTTGCATTTTGTTTTGTGTATTGGTTGGAGAAGCGCAAATTAGGCAGTTTCTCATTAAAATGCAAACAAAACTGAATTTCTCTTTGAATTCTATCAAATCAAACAAGTGGATAAGATGAATGCTCATTAAACAGGTCAACTGGAAGCAATCGCAGAAAGAGAGGGTGGCTGGGTGGTTGAGTAGAAAGCTTTGGAAACAAGGAGAAGTAGTTTCTCCTGGGTGAAGAAAGAGATAGAAAGTCTGCAAAGGGGTTTGAAAAGTGTCACCAGGTCTGAGCGATGAAAACTTCACAGCAGAATTCTAGACAGATGTCAGGGTGACTGGAAGACAGACAAGCAGATTTGGAAAAGAAGATTGTGTGAGTGGATTGGACTGGAGAGCTAGGCTACTTTATAGAGCCCAATGGAACTCTATGGGCTACTTCTGTCAGTTGGTCTAGGAGTTGCAGTACCATCTTCTGGCCACCTGCAGTGGTGGTGCTGCAGCACAGCTGCGCTCAGACCACCCATTTTCTCACCTTGCAAAATCACTCTGGCACTGGTTCAGGGAGCAAATCCACACAGTCTCTCATGCCAGAGTCCCAATTTAAGACCCCCCCCCCCACAAACACCTTACAGCAGCGGCGAAAATGAAAGGCAAATGAGAAGGAAGTTGCAGCAGCAAAAATCTTCTGCACTGAAGTGGCTTCAAGTTGTGGGCATTTAACAGGCATGCCCAAGGATAAAATGTCTAGTGAAAAGCAGCCCCCGGAGACAAAATTTAAGTTTTGAAACCTCACTTGGCATGCTCCCTGTACCCTGTGGCTCAGTGCTGGACTGAGTAAAATAAATATTACTGGGGTGGGGGTGGGGAGACAGAGAGATTAGGACTATGTGAGAACATTGCATCATTGAAGACCCCTCCCAAAAGCAGGGGATCAGCTGCTGTTGCTGCTGTGAAAGTTTTTACTTGTGTCCTAACAAATGCAGTCGATTCATTTTCAGCAGTGGGACATATTGTACCAAGGCAGCGAGAGCGGACATTGCACCCTTAAATGTTCTGCTTTAAGATGAAAAGAAACATTGGCCTTTTTTCTCTTCTTCTTCTTTTTCTTTTTCATATAAATAAGAGCTGAATCATTCCCAAAGCAAACTGTGCCTCCTTTGTAACTCTAAGCAGCGAGGCTTTTGCAGACAGCTGCTATATTCTTTGAAACCCTTTTCCAGTGTCATATTTCCCCCCTCCCCTCTGGATCATTACACCCTTGCACGGAACTAATCAACATTTACAAATTGAAATTAATCTAGCAAACAGGCTTTCTCTTATTAGGTTTCATTACATTGCTTTTTTTTTTTAAGAGACACACACAGAGGGGGTTACTGGAAATTTGACAACATGGTTTTTAATGCTTTGAGTTCTTTTAGATTTTTTTTAAACCTTTATCCTATGAACAATAGGCTCCCCTCTTTTTTTTAAGGGGGAGGTTCTTCTGTGGTTTCTGCTAGGACACTGTGAGTCACTGAATATTTTATAGAATTCAGTGATCTACAATATGAGTCATTCATCCCTTCCAAAGTATTTTTGGTAACTGGGCCTTAAAAAAATAATGCAGGAAGACCCAAACTGATTTTCAAAATCCCGCTGTTGTGGATTATAAAAAGAATAATAAATAAATATTTTTTTTTAAAAAAACCCCCATATGACTGGATAAGAGCATAAGAGCACAATAGCATGGAGATAATCAGTCCAAAAATTAGCGTGAGGAAGTGGGTACAAGGCGCAACAATGAATTGTTAGGGATGTATTGTCTTCTGCACGTGACCCATTTCACTGGAAATGATCAGAAGCTGCCAAAAAAATCTTTATTTCTCCCTGCATGCTTATAATACTTATAGATTCCATAGGACATTGTGGGGCTTTTTCTTCTTCATTTCTGAAGTGCCACATAATCAAGGCAAGGCTGTTTCGTGGCTCAATTTGGGGCCTGATCTTCCATCTCTCTGCAGACCATCTCATAGAATCATAGAATCATAGAGTTGGAAGAGACCACAAGGGCCATCGAGTCCAACCCCCTGCCAAGCAGGAAACACCATCAGAGCACTCCTGACATATGGTTGTCAAGCCTCTGCTTAAAGACCTCCAAAGACGGAGACTCCACCACACTCCTTGGCAGCAAATTCCACTGTCAAACAGCTCTTACTGTCAGGAATTTCTTCCTAATGTTTAGGCGGAATCTTCTTTCTTGTAGTTTGGATCCATTGCTCCGTGTCCGCTTCTCTGGAGCAGCAGAAAACAACCTTTCTCCCTCCTCTATGTGACATCCTTTTATATATTTGAACATGGCTATCATATCACCCATTAACCTCCTCTTCTCCAGGCTAAACATGCCCAGCTCCCTTAGCCGTTCCTCATAAGGCATTGTTTCCAGGCCTTTGACCATTTTGGTTGCCCTCCTCTGGACACGTTCCAGTTTGTCAGTGTCCTTCTTGAACTGTGGTGCCCAGAACTGGACACAGTACTCCAGGTGAGGTCTGACCAGAGCAGAATACAGTGGCACTATTACTTCCCTTGATCTAGATGCTATACTCCTATTGATGCAGCCCAGAATTGCATTGGCTTTTTTAGCTGCCGCGTCACACTGTTGGCTCATGTCAAGTTTGTGGTCAACCAAGACTCCTAGATCCTTTTCACATGTACTGCTCTCAAGCCAGGTGTCCCCCATCTTGTATTTGTGCCTTTCATTTTTTTTGCCCAAGTGCAATACTTTACATTTCTCCCTGTTAAAGTTCATCTTGTTTGTTTTGGCCCAGTTCTCTAATCTGTCAAGGTCGTTTTGAAGTGTGATCCTGTCCTCTGGGGTGTTAGCCACCCCTCCCAGTTTGGTGTCCCCCATCTTGTATTTGTGCCTTTCATTTTTTTTGCCTCCATTTTTTTTCGTCTCCACCAACGACACCATCTTCTGCTTCACTCAGCATTTCCATGTAATCCTACAAAGTCACACCAGACACTGTCCTCTGCTGCCTTCTGCTCCGTCTATTTGTTGATCGAACCTGGTATTGTCTGGGTGGGTTTCGGACAAGGATCTATCCCAGCCCTTCATGGAGATCCCGGGGATTGAATCTGTGGTCTTCGATATGCAAAGTGATCTCTGAACCCCAGCCCTTTCCTGAAAACCCTATGTCCAGCTGGGAAAACCTAGCAGGATTGCAAAGGTACCCACACTTCCCTGCTATTCCAGAGACGCTTCATGGGTCCATCTAGTTCCATATTGTCTGCAGATGAAGGCGCAGAACCCTTGAATTAAGCAACTCTGTAAATTCCACTCTGGCCAATCTAGGGACCAGATGCCTGGGGTGGATGGGGCCTAAGGGGAGAGGGCAATGGAAGGGAATATTTCCTTTGCGCAGTTGGGTGGATTCCAACCATGCAAAAGTCAGGGGTTTCTATGCACAGGCAGACACCCCTCTCCATCCTCCACCCAGGCAAACAAGCAGCATTATCGTAGTTGAAGGACATGTTCTACTCAAGAGAAAACACTAAAGAAGGGTATGGAGCTGGGAAGGTGTGTGGTGTGGCTTCTGGAGAGTTTGAAGGGCCAGAAAGAGAGGTCTGGAGGGCCAGATTTGTGCCTAAGATTTCCCACTCCTGGTATACACTATTCAAGTTCAGGCACCATTTCATTTCCCCATACTTCTCCAGGTTGAGTTTATGGCTGATTTAATGTTGTAATTGTTTGGGTTTTTACAGCTGTTGATGTTATTGTTGTATGGATTTTATATTTTTGATGGAAAATTGATTGCAGAGGCAGGCTGTTTATCTATTTAAGTGGTTGCTTGTTGGCTGGCAGCTACACTTACTCAGCAAAACAGTACAAGCATAGAGTATGCT
Source organism: Podarcis muralis (assembly GCF_964188315.1). Lineage (NCBI taxonomy): Eukaryota > Metazoa > Chordata > Lepidosauria > Squamata > Lacertidae > Podarcis > Podarcis muralis. The sequence continues at coordinate 36,848,599 of NC_135661.1, read as the reverse complement.
AGTCATAAAGATCTTCCCCAGGCACTAAAGGCCCTGAAGCTCACTATGGTCTCAATCATGAGGGGACCTCAGGCCCATTAGCCAAATATGACCCCAGGTCTCGCCATCTGGCCCTCAGAATTCTCCCCAGGCCACACCTGTCAGTGCTGCTGCTTCATACCTCAACGTTTTTGCCATGCCGGAATGACTCCTTAAAGACTGAGACTGTCCCTTCATTATCTGAATGGAGGATAGGGAAGAGTGCCCTGCGTTTGGCCCCTGGGCCTGAGGTTCCTCACCCCAGCTGTAAATGACACCGGACTTTAAGGACAAATAATCAGACTTGGTATAAAGTACCTCCTAGATCCTGGCTCTGCAGTTTGAAATGAATCTAAATAGGGGGATTGCTGTGGATATTACTGGCTACAAGGGATTGCTTTTCCATAGCCAGGAGAACCACCTCTAAATACCAAGGTCTGCCAAATAATTTCAAGCTGTGCACATGTGTCGATCAATTGTGTGGCAAAGATGATGGCTGGGCGTGAACAGGTGTGGAAAAATGTGGAGCAATTACCCACGCTCAGCTAACATCTGATTAACATCTTGATATATGCTTTCTGCATGATTAATGCCTACAGAGGACATCAAATCATCTCACTGGAGTGGCTACAAGTTGGGTTGGTCTGGTAATGCTTTAGACCATGTGAAAATCAAGGAAGAATGTGGGAGAAGCAAGAAGACCCCCTTCCCCCCCAAAAAGGGGGGGGGAATCAGTTTTGTTTACATCAGGCATGGAGAACCCACAGCCCTCCAGATGTTCTCTAGCTCCACCTTGCATCAACCACATCCAGTAGAACCAGTAGCACTGGATGATGGTAGTTGTAGTCCAGCAACATGTTGAAGGCCACAGGTCCCCCACCCTATTACAGGAGCTCCCAGAGTCCAGTAGGTTCTGTGCAAAGACAGCTGAAGATACAGCTGATGACAATAGAGTGGTTACTCTGTTTTCAGACATTTGGAATTAGGCAGTGGCGTAACATGGTTTGCTGCTGCCTGGGGTGGGGCAAGTGTTGTTTCCCCCTGGTGTACTGGGAAGCTGGGGTGAAAATGCATACACTGGGGTAAAATGTGTGTGGAAATGTATATGTGCAAAAATGACATACAAAAGTGAGCCGTGTTGGTCTGCCATAGTCAAAACAAAAAAAATCCTTCCAGTAGCACCTTAAAGACCAACTAAGTTAGTTCTTGGTATGAGCTTTCGTGTGCATGCACGAAAGAAGTGTGTTCAGAAGGGTATCTGAAGAAGTGTGCATGCACACGAAAGCTCATACCAAGAACTAACTTAGTTGGTCTTTAAGGTGCTACTGGAAGGAATATTTTTTGTTTATACAAAAGTGAATTATATTAGGGGAACTTGCTTTGCCAAAATGTGTATATTAGGCAACATTGCATAGAAAGTATGCCTATTAAGGAGAAATTTGCACTAAAATGTAGATGAGTACTCATGAGAACTTTTTTTAAAAAATGCAGGCTGATGTGGAGAAATGGAAAATGGAACAGAAGAGTGGAAAAATGAGAAACTGAGAGAATCAGAAATTGACAGATTGGCCCATTCCTTTTTCGATGAAAAAAATATCCTCATGGAAATTAGCTCACAAAACACTAATTTATTGGGGTGGGGGACGATATGATATGATAGCAGCTGGCCCAGGCTTGGCCAGAGTTTTCTAGGTGAGTTGTAAATTTTGTCATGACTCTGTGTTTTAATGGGAAATAAGAGGTTATAAAAATGTCTAAGAAACACTGGATTTCAGGCGTCATGGCATCTATTAACATGGTTATTCCAGCATGTCATATTTCATAGAATACTAGCTTGTTTCAGGCCTGGAATACTTCTCCATTAATTATATTCGAGGCACACGTATCCATATCAGAGCTGTTGGGCTTGTCTCTTTCTATTAGTTTAACAAGCCCTGGTATTAATGAGATTGCTTCATAATTGAACCTTTTCATGGGTCCCTTGGTTAAGAAATTATGCTAATCTGAATTTGCAAACACAAGGCATCCATCATACTTGATGAAACAGTAAACATCAACAGTGATCCACGTGGAGTGCAAATGCACCGTTAATTATTGCAGGAACGAACAAGCCTCATTATTTCATCTTTACGTATGTGGGACACATTGCAATGTGCAACCAAGACAGGATGCGCTGGACTTCCACTATGTGGCAGCATGGTCCACTTAACAGAGAGCAAGCTTCTGCATGCTAGGACTTTAGTCCTGATGCACATCGGTGGGAGAACCGAGCAAACCTTTCCATATGAAAGGCAGTTTTGACGGATCAGGTATGTGTACCTGCAAGAGACAAGAATGTCTGGGGTTTGGGGCTGTTGGGTTCTTTTGAATCAGAAGTGGGCAGCTTGCTTTGGTTTCCAGATGCTCAATGCCCCATTGTGATGCATGAAATAACCAGATATTTCTGCAGATAGATGTTCTTTTAGCCAGTGTTCACAAGCTCCAAATTTCAACAAACATTTTTGCAGCGCTTGAAACTCGCAGTATGCTTCTCATCTGATTTGGAGTGTAGTCACAATCACAGGTCTGCAGTCAGCTCAGGGCATCCTTCCTCTGTCAGAGAGGCTGCAAAATATTGGGAGTTGTCAATTCTTGGAGCAAAGCCCACACATTTGCTGTTGTGGATAAGCATCCATGACAGGCAGCAGGGTTGTGATATTTCTGTCAGATTCTTTGAAAAGCAGCAGCAGCTTAATTGCGCAAGCTGCTGCACAATTAGACCAATTACACATCCAACGAGCAACTGTGACTCTCTGATCTGCACTGCAGTTCTGCATGTGCTATTCTGAATGGGAAACATGATATGCAATTGCAGATAACAAGGCGATGTATGTAATATGAAACAATGATGTGCACTGTTTGCATGATTACAGAATGGTGACATTCATTTTGCATGGGTAAGTGCCCCTGAAGCAAATGATGCTGGTGCATTAAAGGGCAGAAACATCCCAGGAGTAAGCCCTACTGGATTCAATGGAACTTACTTCTTAGTAGACATGGTTCGGAGTGCAATGTAGGCCTGATCCGGCGGGACTGTTCTTACTATCGTGCTCCAAGTTTATTTCATAGCATTTTTATCTCACTCTTTGCCCCCTGCAATGGTTCCAAGAGCAACTTACACATATAATCAATGAGAGAGTTCCCACCCTCAGGCTTACAAATGGAAAAGAAGAAAAAGAGGATGGGGGGGGGAGCAAACTCAGGCACTATTTGTAAATTATGGGGTTCTTGCATAGACCTGCTGGATTGGGAAGATTTCAAGGATAAGAGGAGCCCAAAGTTTCTGGTCTTTCAGCAGACAGAATAACTCTGCACCCCCTCCATTTTCTGTACAGTACTCACTTTGAAGAAAGGCACTTTCCCACATGCAAATTTTATCTGAATTGTAAACTGGAAATTAAAATAGGGCTACATCCAAAGCATTAATTTAATTGCATAAAAATGTGCACGAATTATTTCAAATGATAATTTCTCTTTTAAACACCTAACAAATCTCAATGTTCCATTGATATTGGGGGGGGGGGAGGGCTTCCTTTCAATACAGGAAAGTATTAGTCCTTTCTGTACAGGATCCAGCAGGGCAGACAAATAAGTGATTTCTTCACCCCTCTCCTTCCAGTGACAATTCAGGAACGATACCTCCCATCTCTGTCCCCTGTCCCCCCCTCCCAATGCTTCTGGAACATCTCAACTGCTCACAGTTCTAGATTGCCTGGGGGGTTCCCCTCTTCAGACAAGATCCTGAGCAGGACAACACCAGCAGTGAGACAGGAGTAGTTGTGCAACTTTGGGACTGGGGCAAAATGCTTGGCTCCAGGCACTCTCTGTCTTTCAACATGATTGCCTTCTACCTGCAAGTAACAAAGAGATGAGACTCGTTTTAATAAGAAACTCAGACTGCTAGCATGAAGCAGGAACCCCATCAAAGGAAAGAAGTATCCAGCCTGATTTTTCTCAACTTGCCTCTATGTCACAAAATGAATGCCTCATTATCTTCCCACATGCTTGATAGATCAAGGAGGGTCCACCTTTGCCTTGGCACTCCAGCAAATTGTGCCATTTTTTTTGTCCCGGATCTGTCCTCTCTCTCCTCCTTTTCTGTTGTACCACACCATGACTTGGAGTTTTCTCTCAAAACTATAGTCCCTTGGGAGCATTAAACCACTTTACATGTGTATTGCAGATGCATAGTTTCACAGAAACAAAAGTGTGATTCTTTTCCGATTCTCCTCTCATTAGGAATTATTGTGGTAGACTGCCCAATCGTGGCTCATAGTTATGGTGAACTGCAGTAAAAAGGAGTAGCCGATGGCTGTGTGAACTAACCCTCAGCCACATTTTCAGAAACTGCATATATATATATATATATATATATATATATATATATATTCTAATTTACATTTCAAAAAATTAATTTAGACAACCTTAAATCAATGGCTTCCCTTCTTCTCTTTCCATGGTTCATTTTACATACCGTACATCCCTGCATATCCCTGGAACTAATCCAGTTCAGTAATCCATTGTTACATCCACCAAAACTTATTTACACTGCTGAATTTATCTTAATTCTACCAGCCTTTTTAAACGAACACAATTTCCACCCATATATTCAGTAAACATTTTCCAGTCTTCTTTAAACGTGTGTCCTTCTTGTTCTCTTATTCTATATGTTAAATTCTATATGTTAAATACGCACAGAAACTGCAGAGAGTTTTAAAGCAGTAGACTACCTCAGGAAATAGAAGCAGGTCACTTGCAAGTCTGAGGAGCTATGAGGTTGCATGGCTGCAAGCTATACAAGGTGAACCTATGGAAGAGAGTATTTAGGGGAGTAGTTAATCTGGTCCTCCTAAATGTTAAATGTGTCTGTCAGGATGCTTAAGCAGTTATGAGTCTAAAAGAGAGTTGGAAGCCATATAGTTCATAGTTAAACTTTGGAACTTGCTCCCGCAAGAGGCAGCGATGGTCACCAATTGGAGGGCTTTGAAAGAGGATTGGCCAAATTCATAGAGGAGAAGGCTGTTGATAGCTACTAGCTATGATGGCTATGCTCTACCTCCAAGGTTGAAAGCAGTAAGGTAAAGGTAAAGGTGCCCCTGCCCGTACGGGCCAGTCGTGACCGACTCTAGGGTTGCGCGCTCATCACGAAGCTGCAACTGGTGAGCCAGCACCAGTGCAGCACACGGAAACGCCGTTTACCTTCCCGCTATAAAGCGGTACCTATTTATCTACTTGCACTTAGGGGTGCTTTCGAACTGCTAGGTGGGCAGGAGCTGGGACCGAACGACGGGAGCTCACCCTGCCACAGGGATTCGAACCGCCAACCTTACGATCAGCAAGTCCTAGGCACTGAGGTTTTACCCACAGCGCCACCCGCGTCCCTGTTGAAAGCAGTAGTGCTTCTGAATACCAGTTGCTGGAACCCACAGGAGGGAGAGAGCTCTTGTGCTCAGGTCCTGCTTGCTGGTTTCCCAGGATGCTGGACTGCATGGGCCAATAACTCTTCCTGTTTCCAAGCAGGGGAGGGCTTGAGACTCATTGGCCACTATAAGAAGCCATATCCAAAACAAGATGGACCTTGGGTGTCTTCCAGCAGGGCTCTTCTTCTTACATTTCTAGTTCATGCAGTAAAGCTTACATCCACGTTTCTTTGCTAATAATGCACATACTACTTCTATAAGATGTAGCAATGTGTTTGAAATATAAACCGGTTGCTGGACAGGATTTCATTATCTATATTCAGTTTGATTACTATGGAGGGGTTGTGCGTGTTGGAGGGGGGTTAGAAGGATAAACTGACATCTAATTAGATTTCATTTTAAAGTCTAGATGCAGCAATTATGACTTCTGAATAAACGTGGTTGTTATTTAGCAGGGTAGCCTAAGCAATGCACGTAATTATAATAATTATTGTGTACCTAATGATATCTAATAGGAATCAACATAGCAAATAAAATGCCTGCAAAGTGTTTCGCAGGGTGGCCCCCGCTTTGTGGCAAACAAAATAACAGAAGGTTAATACACTGGCAGCTGATTGTTTTACAAGAACCCCAGGCACTGCTATAGCTGCTGAGATTAGCAGCATTAGGATTCGGTAGACCAAAAAACCATCCCCATCAACTGTGTTGGTCCTGATGTAAAACGGCTGTGTAGAAATTCAATTCAGTTTGCATTTACAGGCAAACCGATCTCACTTGCACTTTGCAGAACAAGATGCAAACTGAAACACAGCAATCCTTGAAATGCGCACTTCTCTGAACTTTGCAATGCAGTTCTCTAGCCAAGTGATGTGTGCATAGAACTAGGGTGCGTAGAAGAGTGCCTGTAGGTGCATGTAATAGGGAAAACAGCATACAAAGATAAATTGTATTAGCAGAATTTGTTTTGCAAAAATAAAATAAAAAATAAGCAAAATTGCATGCAAAAATTTACATATTAGGAGAAATTTGCACTAAAATGCTGATGGGCTTCTGTGAGGGTTTTTATAATATAAGATAAAAATGGCAAACTGATGTGCAAATTTGGAGAAAAAATGGGAAGAATGAGAAACCAAAATCGACTCATTTGCCCATCCCAGCTGAGTATTAATATGGTAAATCTGAATCCTCCTTTTATACTCTCCTTCTCATGGTATATACTAGTGTTTTCACCTAGGAGAGCATTTAGCTTTGGAAAATGGGGCCCCTTTTCATAGCAGATACATAATTGAAAGCTAGCAAATCTAAGGGGGGTATTGTTTAATAAGATTTGGGGGTGCAGGTTGGGTGAGGGCTATAGTTCAGCAGTAGAGCATCTGGTTTGCATGCAGAAGGTCCCCAGTTCAGTCCTCAGCACCTCCACATAGGACTATGAAGGAAGCCCGGTCTGAAACCCTGGAGATTCTCTGCCATTCTGTGTAGATACTGACATAATCAGACCAAAGGTCTGACTCAGCTTCCTATGTCACTATGATATGTATTTTCTTTAAACACACACAAACAAAAATGGGGTATTTGGTTGTCTGGTAGAATCTCATCACTAGCCATGTTGCTCTGCCCTGTGCTTGCAAAAGCTGAAGGATCGTGTTTTTGTAATTAAAGCACACAGCTGATATAGGTGATGTGCTATAGATTTTAAATAGCATGTGTTTGCAAAGGATGCACCATCTCCCCTCTCTCCTCTTAAAATCCATTGTGTTTTCAATTATCTTTCTCAAATAGACAAACCAGGGAGAGGCTAATCAAGTATTTTATCTTCAAAATGTTTTTCGTCAGGCCACCTTTAGAGAAGTTGAAAGGAAGCAGCAGAAAACTTTCAGCTGATTACAGTAGCAAATTGCTACATTATTATTATTATTATTATTATTATTATTATTATTATTATTATTATTATTAGCTAGCCTTTGCCAACCTGGACACTATATCTGAGATTACTGGGAAGACGGATTAAGTGTTAGACTACTCTGGGAATTGTAGGTCTGTGAAGGGAACAGGGGTCTCCTACTCTTGACATCCTCAACAGACTACAGTTCCCAGGATCCTTTGGGAAAGCCATGTCTGATTAAAGTGCTGCTTTAAATGTATAGTGCAGACAGGGCTTTATTCATGGTGGATAAGTCATGATGCAGATCAATACCTACTATCCGCAATGACTATATGCTACCTGTTGGATCAGAGATACCACACGTCTGAATGCCATTTGCTGGATAGCAACAGCAGGCTTTTGTCCTCATACTTGTAGGTTTCCCAGAGGTATCTGTTTAGCTTCTGTGAAAAACACAACACTGGGCAAGATAGGACTTTGATTTCTTTACTCTAGTGGTAGCTAATGTGGTGGTCTCCAACTATTGTTGGACTCCAACTCTCATCAGTCCCTGCCAGCTTGGCCAGTTGTCAGGGCTGATGGGAGTTGGAGTCCAACAACAGGTTGGTAACCCCTGTTCTAGTTCAGCCCCAGGCACTCTGATTACTAGTAATGTTTGAAAATAGAGGACATATTTACATTAGCACCTCAAATTTGGGACCCAGTTATTATTATTATTATTAATAATCATAACTTTCCTTCCAAAGAAGTCCAGGGTGGCAAACACACAAACAATAAAACTATGGAAACATCTTGAAAACAATTCCATGGCAGACTGGGAACGATTTCTACTTGAAAGGTTTGTTAGAAGAGGAAGATCTTCTGTAGGTGCTGAGAAGACTATGTAATATTTTAATGGGAAGGAATTTCAAAGAGTAGGCGCTACAACACTAAGACCTGATTCCTGTACAGTGTGGAACAGACTTCCTCATAATGATGGTATCCTCAGGAAGCCCTCTCTTGCGGAGCACAGGGATCAATTGCGTATATAAGACGTGAGATTATCTTTCAGATATCCTGATCCCCAGCTATATTGGTCTTCGTACACCCAAACCAGCACCTTGAACTTTACCCAATGCCAATGCCCAGCATTCAAGCCCAGAGCATGACCAGCTGTACATGGGGTGGCAAGGTGGACCTTCAAAGTTCTCTTGCCTCTTCAGACTTAACTCAAGGGAGGAGGGAATTTCAGTTGCAGCCAAGAGCCTGTATCTGTGTATGCAGAATGCAAGTTTCATTTGCTAGTAAATAAATATAAAGCTGTTTATTCCACAGAACAGATCCCAGCAACACCTCTCTACAAAGGAAGCACGCCAACATCTGCGTCAACATATGGTTGTGGAAATGTGGGAGGCAAGCACAGATAACAATCCTGAAATAAATCATGGCCAAGAATAGAGTTGGAGGCTATTAGATTCCCAACTGGAGGTGCAATTGTCATCTTGACAGCCATCAATCAAATGAATATTATTTTATGACCCTTGGAAATGCGGCAATGACTTTTTGATACCAGAGGCTCTGATGTTTTGCTATTTATTTTACTGAGGTTGGAGGGGGGCTATAAAATTCTGAAGCCACTTCAGCAAAAAGCATGGTTGTTGGTTTTTTTTAAAAAAAATAAATTAAAAAATCACCACAATGACAAATAGAATCCATCTTTAAAAAATTTGAGTCGAAAGCACATGTTGAAATGGAGTCAGATTTTTTTTCTGCAGAGTGAAGACCTACAATTGACATATGCCAAATTTCACGTTCATTTTGCCAGCTCTCTCTCCTATCCATCAATTAACACATTGCATCTATAAAACAGAGGCGTTTAATGTCCATTTGATATGCAAAGGAGTTGCCTCCATGCCTGTTACAAGCTGAATGCTTTGCCTTAAAGTCCATAGCGGTGAATTTTCACACATACAGTAAAAACAAGGGGCATATTTGTGAGTTATGTTATCAGCTGATCAAAATAAGCTCAACTGGCAGTGAAGAAAAAAATGTACCCTGAGGGTTCACAACAGAAGACACATTATTGTGTGTTTTAAGCTTTGCAGAACACCAGCCTCATTATATTAAGCATTAAGGCCTAGTCTAATGTTACCAAGACATGGCTTGACCAAAGTTTTGGGTTGGGTGTTTTGGGAAGATTACGTTTTGGGTGGGAGAATTCTTATGCTTGCCATATTTCAAAAACCAAAGTTGTTAAGGTTTTTATTATTAAATATTGTGTGTGTTTGTCTTTCTTTCTTTCTTTCTTTCTTTCTTTCTTTCTTTCTTTCTTTCTTTCTTTCTTTCTTTCTTTCCTTCCTTCTTTCTTTCTTTCTTTATCTTGCAAGTAGCAATAATTGAATAAGTTACGCTTCATCTTTCTGGGGCTGGCTAGGCACTAGACGGGGACGCGGGTGGCACTGTGGGTAAAACCTCAGCGCCTAGGACTTGCCAATCGCATGGTCGGCGGTTCGAATCCTTGCGGTGGGGTGAGCTCCCGTCTTTCGGTCCCAGCTCCTGCCCACCTAGCAGTTCGAAAGCACCCCTAAGTGCAAATAGATAAATAGGTACCGCTTTATAGTGGGAAGGTAAACGGCGTTTCCGTGTGATGTGCTGGTGCTGGCTCGCCAGATGCAGCTTTGTCACGCTGGCCACGTGACCCGGAAGTGTCTCCGGACAGCGCTGGCCCCCAGCCTCTTAAGTGAGATGGGCGCACAACCCTAGAGTCTGTCAAGACTGGCCCGTACGGGCAGGGATACCTTTACCTTTACCTTAGGCACTAGACGGCTAGCGTATTTCAGTTCTGCACAGTTGGGTTGTTATTGGCTCCTTTCCAAAGGGTGAGATTTTAGATTTAAATTTAGATTTAGATTTTCAGAGTTGGAAGGGACCCTTAGGATCATCTCATCCAACCCCCAATGCAGGAAACTTTCACCTAACACATGGGACTCAAACCCACAACCCTGAGATTAAGAGCCTCATGCTGAGCTATCCTGAGAGAGAGAGAGAGAGAGAGAGAGAGAGAGAGAATGCTTAATGCACCCACCCACATACCCACCCACCCACACCCCTCCCTGCTCAGAATTTCTTTCCTAACAAATGTGGAGCAATTCAACCCAACCTCAGAGTGAGACCCCAGCATTCTGTAGAAGAAATAGCAATGGCAAGTTCACATTTCCTTCACACAGATGGGAAGAGCCGTTCCTTTTACCTGCCTTGGTTTGTTTGTTTGTGTATATATATATATATATATATATATATATATATATATATATATATGCTTTCGTAGATTTTCACGGGTACAGGAATGCAGGTTTTGGTGTCCTCGGGTATCTTCCCGTGTAAAAGTTGGGGTGTCTAGGCGACGTTTCGACGAGGTCTCACTCGTCATCTTCAGGCTGGTGCTTTCGGCTTCTTGTTACTGGAACAGAGCAGGATCTCAGTGTTTGAGTTCCTATAAATACTGTTGAGGAGGTGTGGCCTCCAATGTTCTGGGCAGAGAGGAGGTTCCCAGGCTAGTGTGCCTTTTCTTCTTTTGTTCCTTAATTGCTTGAGGGATATCTTGAGTGATTTCTTGAGTGATATCCTGAGTACCACTTAGGTGGGTCATTAGGTGTGGATTAGTTGCTAAAGCCTTTGTGTCTTGACCTCTTGAACTTTGTGAAGAGTTTTTCTGAGAAGATGGGTGTACTACATTTAGTTGTGCTCTGGCTTGGCTTCGTGTATAGGGGCGAGCTGTGGTTTTGTGGCCTGTGCCAGCCAGATCTGTGTAGGGATTGCAGGGGGGTGCAGCATCCGGAGGTGCCACCATGGTTTGGCTACTGGATGGTGTCTGTAATTTATCTGTGGAGAGGGTCTGGGTTTGGGTCTGGTGTGGTTGATTGGTGATGGCGTTCTGTGTGCCTCTGGATCTGGTGTCAGTTTTTGTGGGGAGGGCTAATTTCCAGATGTCTGGCAAGCGGGATGTGTCGTCACGCTTGTTCATGTTGTGAGGGTGTTTCTCTATCTCGATGGCTTCCATGATTATTCTCTTGTGGTGATGTTCCATGTTAGAGAGCAATTTGGAATCTGCAAAATTAATTTCGTGTCCTGTTTCTTTCATGTGTTGGAAGAGAGAGGAAGTTTTTTCTTCTTTTTTGACGGCATTCTTGTGTTCTGCGATACGTGCATTTATTCGTCTGTTTGTTTGTCCAATGTACGTGGCTGGGCAGACTTTGCAGGGTATTTCATAGACCCCTTGGTGGCACCTCCGGATGCTGCACCCCCCTGCAATCCCTACACAGATCTGGCTGGCACAGGCCACAAAACCACAGCTCGCCCCTATACACGAAGCCAAGCCAGAGCACAACTAAATGTAGTACACCCATCTTCTCAGAAAAACTCTTCACAAAGTTCAAGAGGTCAAGACACAAAGGCTTTAGCAACTAATCCACACCTAATGACCCACCTAAGTGGTACTCAGGATATCACTCAAGAAATCACTCAAGATATCCCTCAAGCAATTAAGGAACAAAAGAAGAAAAGGCACACTAGCCTGGGAACCTCCTCTCTGCCCAGAACATTGGAGGCCACACCTCCTCAACAGTATTTATAGGAACTCAAACACTGAGATCCTGCTCTGTTCCAGTAACAAGAAGCCGAAAGCACCAGCCTGAAGATGACGAGTGAGACCTCGTCGAAACGTCGCCTAGACACCCCAACTTTTACACGGGAAGATACCCGAGGACACCAAAACCTGCATATATATATATATATATATATATATATATATATATATATATATAAAAGCTTAATGCTTAGGGTTGCCATATTCCAAAAAATGAAAACCAGGAAGACCCCAAAATTGTTGAGCCTTTTTAAAGAAAACCACCGAAATTATTGAGATACTTTTGTATTGTTTTTGCACAACCCCCAGAGCCACCTTAAGCCACCCAAGCCTTGCTCTAGGCCCCTTCTGTGCAGACACCTGTGGACTAGGAACACATTCCCTTCCACCTTCCACCTTCCCAAAGCCTGCCTGATTTTGAGAAGGCAGTCTAAGGGCTCTTGCAATGACACAGCTCAGTGCTACGCACCTGGAGAGGCAGTGCCAGGCTTGGGCAGGCAGTAGTTGTGTCCACACTCCCCACCTCTTTCTAAGTTCTCCACTGCACAGTTAGCAAAGGCCTTGCTCTTGGCAGGAGAGGAAGTGACCGCTTGCTTCCCCTTCCAGGGCACAGCTTTTTGTGCTCCCAAACCTCTGGACATATTGGCTTTTTAAAAAATTTCCCCCTCCCCCGGACACTATTTTCATCATTTGAATCCCAGACGTGTCAGGGAAAATCCGGACATAGGGCAACCCTAGGAATAGTGACACTGTCCAATGATGTTCATTGATGTGTCACAACATAGGATATAGGATATTTTGTTTTTAAAGGTTTGATGCTTTGTTGTGTTTTTAAATAGGTTGTAAGCCACACAGAGTGGCTGGGGAAACCCAGCAAAATGGGTGGGATATAAATTTAAAATTGTTATTGTTGAGAATGAAATTTAGTGCAAGATGGTAGTATATTGATCAAAAAGCCACCAGTCCATAACAGGTATTGCAGTGCAAAAGGAACATTAGAAAACAGGACAAAAGCTCTAGCATTATAATCAGGTAAACAGCACAATATTCCCCACATCTGGGTGCCTTCCTTATAAACCAAGAGGTCTAGGAGTGCTGTTGCTGTTACAAAGTGGCCACAAGACACTGTTGCAATTAAGTCATCCTCATTTGCTTTGCCATTGCATCTTCCTTTATGTTGCTGATGTAATCAAGACATGCTGTAGTAAACAAAAAGAAGAGATTTCACCGTGTTCCTTGGTAACTTGTTAAGAATCACGGTTTGCTTGAGCACCGTTTATTTCGAGGAGACAGCTTTGACATCTTTACATGACAGAAGACAAGGGACTGAGTGGAATCAAAATTGCCCATGGATATGTTTTCAAACTGCAATTTGGAAACCCGGCAATTGTAACTTACAAATGTAGCAAGTGCTGGAAGACTTGTGCCTCTGATTTCTCAGCAGAATATATTTTCCCACTGAAAAAGGGTGGTTTGAATGGTGGTGTTTTTAAAAATTTGACCTCAGTCTTGAGGGTCAATTTCATGTCATTATGTTGATAGGCTGCAATGAAACCCAGCCTATACAATGGGAATTCTTCTACTCAGCATCAAATTACAGCAGAAATATTGTGGCTGCAGGCACACCATACATTTAAAGCACACACTCCTACAAAGAATCCCAGGAATTGTCATTTGTCAAGAGTGCTGGGAATTGTAGTCCTGTGAGGGTAAACTACAATTCCCAGGATTCTTGTATGAAGTAGGGAAATGAGATTTAAATGGATGGTACGTACTCAGCCTAAATCTTTTTTTGCTGGCAGGAAGAAGTGTTTTGCTTTGTTAAACGGACCGTGAAAAACCAAGACTCTGTTTCAGCTACTTTGGTAAAGAATTACACTCTAATTGAAATCAATGAAATTTACTTGCAGTAGAACATATAGCCAAGTAATCATACTTAGGATGATGGCCTGAAATTTCAAATGCTTAAAAGCACAGGGACTTCATGAGGCGTACACACATAGATACCCAAACCACATGAGATCGTTCCATTCATGTTGAAGGAGGCATCTGATTCAAAAGTGCAAAGTAGTATTGTGTAGTGTTCATTGTTTAAATGAAGGAGGTGGTCAAAAGTTCTAGGAGTCCCTGTCTCAAATCTCATCCCTACCATGAACTTGCTAGGTAGTCATAGGCAAGTCACTATTTTTGCTGATGACCTAACTCCAACAGATGCACTGTGGCATGCCTTTAATAATGCTGACCCAACTCACAGAGTTGCTGTAAGGCTTACAAAACGATAATGTAGGGATAGTCTACATGGTGCCCTCTGGATGTTGTTGGACTCCAACTCCCACCAGTCCAAGTCAGTGTGACTAGGGATGATGGGAGCTATAGTCCAGCAACATCTGGAGGTACTATGTTGGCTACCCCTGGGATAATGTATGCAAAGCACCTGGGTTACTCTAGAGGCAGCCAGTGTGATGCTTTCTGGATGCTGTTGGACTATAAATTCCACTGGCGTCATCCAGCATGAGATGATGGGAGTTGTTGTCCAACAACATCTGAAGGGCACTGTGTTGGTTACCCTTCCTCTAAAGTACTATATAACTGCTTAAGCATCAGTACCTGATGATTATCACTCCACTGGCGCATGGCGCATGATGTGATACCAGAAGAGAGAAGCCAAATTTAGCATATGAAGTCAAGTACATGAAGGATCTGCTTCCTCTCCTTACAAACATTGACCACCAAACAGAACAGCACTATGAATCTGCTGTTTTCGGAAGAGGTGTGGACAGTCTCTACTATATTCAAACTGTGAGGTCCATATCAAACCTTCCTCACGGAGAGAAGGTACCGTAAACTGTAGCTCAGGGATCACAGATAAGCTAAGAGCAATGGAAATACCCTTCTTTATTGCTTGGTGCTCACATTACATAGCATCAAATGCTCAGCAAGTGGTGGATTCCACTATCCAATGGGGATCCAGCTAGTCAATGAATAGAAGTGCACATCAGCTGGGGTTTGCATATATAGTTAGATATTGTAACCTGCTATCAAAAAAACAACCTCTTCATTGTGTTGTGTTGGTTTCCATTGCTTCCTATGCAATCCACATGACTGTGCCTCATGAAGACACAGAAATTCATAAAAGGAAGCTATGTGCACATCACATACATTATAATCACAACTGTCAGTAAAACTGAGCGCTCTTTGTTCCGCCTCTTGTAATAATAGCAATCTTAGAAAGAATCCTGTTAGGTGCATTGAGCTTGGAAACACCATCTGATTATTAAGTTATTTGGAAAAACCGACAAGCAACATATCTGGAAGGGGCAGTCAGTGGCAGGTAGGAATATTTTTAAGTATTTTTTTTAAAAAAATCATGACATTTATATCCAGACTTTTTTCCCCATAATAGAACTCAAGGCTTTACAGGCACTGACCAGACCCAGATTTATTAAGCTTTAGCAAAACCTGTGGGGATCAGACCATGCCCTGGGATGCCTGAGCAAGTTTGAGTATTTTTCTATTGCACAATAGCTGTTCTTAAACTTTGGTGCAGGAAAATCAAAGATAGGCATATGGACCAAATCCCAAAAGGCACGCCTTTAAGAAAGCAGCATTAGAAATTTCTTTTCTGCCTTCTTGATTGTGTACAGGTCATTTGCCTATGGTTCTCCCAATAGTGATCAGTGCAGGAGGCTGGGAGTACTTAACTGACCTCCCATCAGCAGCATGCTATGCGATATATTTGTGAAAATGCAAACATGCATTGTACCTGTGAAAACAGGTTTGCAAAAGTGTATGTATTAAGCGAAACTGCATACAGAAATGTTAACATTAGGGTATTTTTGGTTTCTCTCCATTTCTCATGTTTGCAATTTTCAGATCAGCTCTCCACATCCCCTCATCAGTTTGTGATTCCCGCCCCCTTAAAAAGTCATTGTGCAAATACATTAGCATTTTAGTGCAATTATGCAATGAATCAAATTCCCTAGGAGGATGCTAGATGGGAAGCCCCACCCTCAGGTGGCTGGATTAGGTCCTGGGTCTAACAGCTGAAGACCCATGGTTTTAATTTTGCCATTTCGTATCCTTCCCTTCCCTTCTGTCAATATCTACATCATATGGGAAACAATGTTTTGTTTTGTTAAAAAAAACACAAGATAAAGGATGTGGGTTTTTTTGTTACGATATTGGCAGCTCATCACTGGGTCCATAGAAAGTGCAGGTGGGGGGGGGAAGGTCAGAGGTCAAGTTTAGTTTGGCGTGTCACTCAGCATCAATTGGACTCTTATCTTTTAACCTACTGAGGCTGGACATCAATGTCACAGAAAGAAAGATCTTGGGATAAACAGAGGAGGTTGCAAGGGCAGAAGGAAAGAAGCGAGGATGGGATTAATAGGGTAACATTTTAAGACACAGTCCGGAGTAAGGGAAGCATTCTTACACCCCATTGACTTAGATGGGGCTGAAATCTCTCCCAGTGACATTAATAGTAGTAGGACTTGGAAGTGCTTAACTTTGGCATGAAATGGAACATCCTTTATTGCAGTTTGCAGTTGATTAGTAAACCATTCAAACAATCCAAGTTTGGGGATAGGAATATAGGAAGCTGCCTTATACCAAGTCACATCTAGCACAGGATGGCCTATACTGACCAGTAGTACCTCTCCAAGGTTCTAGACAAGGGACATCCCCAGCCCTACCCTGAGATGCTGGGGAATGAAGCTTGGTATGCAAGGCAGATGCTATACCACTGTGCTACTGCCCTTCCCATGGCAGGATATTGCTGCTCTTGCTACACACACTCAAATAGCATGCCAAGCCCTTAGTTTTAGATCCATGGCTCTTGTTTCTTTAGGCTTGCTTATACAGGCAACTCGCCACATACACAGGGGTTATGGTCCAGCAAAAGGCATGTATGTGGGGAGCCCACCACAACACAGCTTCCCTCCCAATGGGCAGGGTAGTGTGGTGGGAGCAAGAGCTTCTGCATGCTATTTTGGAACTCTTTGAGTGTTTTTAAAAAGCCTTTTAAAACTTTATTTCTGGACTTTGGGCTCATTGGTGTCCTCTTTAGGCTATGGGAAGGGGCCCCCTCCATCTCTCTCCCACCATTTCAGGTTTAAATTTAATTATTTTGTTATTTCCCAGCACTGCACATATACGAGGTTGCGTGCAAATTGATCATGTGCTAAGTCAGGGGGATGCCTGTAACATACTAGGATCACTTCAAAGCAGGGTTGGGGAACCAGTGCAACTCTGATCATGCTTGACCACTGAGCATGGTGTCTTGGGATGATAGAAGTTGGAGGAAAACAACACCAGGAGAGAAACATGTTTCCTATCTCTGCACGACAAAGAGATCACTGCTTAACTTTCAATAGCCTTCCTACTAGCCGTAAGAGAGGAAGGGGTATTTGTCACCAGTCTTGATAATATGGGGGGAGGGATTCTAATGCATGCTAAAGGTTATGAGGGCAGAACTGTGAGTTTGGATTAATTAATCCAAATAATTAATTGGATTAATTAACCATGAACTAATCTTGTCCTGCTCTTTGTCTGTACAGCAGAAGGACAGTGATGGTGGAGGAATTTGCTTTGGTTCGCATTTTAATGTGAACTTACCTAATTTGCTGTTCCTGAAACAATATGCAAACTGAAATACATTTATCCTTTGAAATTTGCACTTTGCCAAATATTGTGATTTGGTTATGCAGCCAAAGATTTGTAGAAAAGGCCACATATTAGGGAAATGTCTGCATATAAATGCACACATTTGTGAAATGAAATGTTGAAAAATGCATTGCATCAGGGGGGTATTGTTTATAAACAAGTGTGTCTTTCTCTGTGCTAGATTGTTGCCACATTAAAGTCTTTTTAGGAGAGTCTTTTTTTTAACACGCTAAAATGCTGCTGAATTTTTGTGAGAAAGGTTTTTTTAAAAAATAAAAAATTGCTAACCGATGTGGAAAACTGCCAAACTGAATTTAAACTTGGAAAAAAATGCGAAACAGAGAGAGAGAAAAACTGACAGATTTGTGTATCTCTTCAAAGAGGTGGCTGGGCAGAAGCGAAGTAGGACTTCTCAGTGATGTCCAGCTTAGTAAGTTTTCTTCCTCAACAGAGGAATTTGGTTCTGTTTCTTCTTTTCTTGAAATACTTGGTGTATACATTATTCTTTCAGAAACAAATGACCTTCCTTCCTTCCTTCCTTCCTTCCTTCCTTCCTTCCTTCCTTCCTTCCTTCCTTCCTTCCTCCCTCCCTCCCTCCCTCCCTCCCTCCCTCCCTCCCTCCCTCTCTCTCATTTATACACTGTCCTTTAGCAAAAAGAAGGCTCTCAGAGTGGCTTACAAAAAACAGTTCTAAGTTGGGTACTGCCTTTCAGCTCACAATCTGAAAAGTCATACGACACAAGGAAAAACATTTGGGAAGGAGGAGGGTAAAGCAAGTTTAAGCACAAGTTTTGTTTTGTTTTTTTAAAAAGTTGCAGCTGCTGTCAGTGACAGTTCTGGAGGTGTTGTCCTTGATAAAGAGCACTCTGCCCTGCTGTGGTGTCCAGCAACTGGTATTCAGTATCATTATTGCCTCCGTCCATAAAGGTAGACCGTAGCCCTCATGGCTAGCAGCTATAGATAGCTAGACCCTCCATGAATTTGTCCAATCCTGTTTTAAAGCCATCTGGCTTGGTGGCTTCCTGCAGAAGCAAGTTCCATAGTTTAACTACGCATGAAAAAGTCCTTTCTCTTATCTGTTCCAAATATTTAAACATCCAGCTTTCTTGACAAGTATTGATGGTAGTCAGTGCAGAGGATACTGAGCCAGGTAGATGAATGCCCTGACTCAGTGCAAGGCAGCTTCTTATGCTTAAAAAAACCCCCCACAAATTAAATAAGTGAGATATAAACAACAACCACAATTCTAGCTGTGGTGAGTTGGATTTCATTTCCCTGGATTCAGTGCATCCCTGGGGACCGACTGAGGAAGGAAGGTGCTTTGCACATTTTCAGAGAGGCACTGTACATTCTCAAAGGTGTTTATTTCTTCACCTTTGCCTCTGAATAAAAGTTCTGGAGCAGACAGATGATAGCAGTTGAAGCGCTGACAGTGTAGTGAGGGTGGGAGTTGTCATCATTCGATGACAGCTCAACCTCTTTCCTCCCCTTCCTCCCCTCCCCAGGGACTCGGGTGTTAATAAAATCAAACAAAATGGAAAATGGGCAAATTGTTGCAAGCTATGAACAGCTATATCGTGCCACGCCTCACTAGCTCCCAATACCACCTCATTCTTGCAACAGCTGAAGAAAAAGATGCAATTTCATCCTTTAGGCTGGATTGTATAAAGGGAGGAGAAAGGAGACAAGATATTGCAATCCAAAGGTCAGTAACCCTCTTTTCGCGTATAATTATAGCATTTCATTTATATCCTCTGGACGGCTCAGGTTGTGTTTTGGTAAATAAGTCTCCTTTTTTTAAAAAATATGATTTAAAATAAAATATCTCCCATAGCTAGTAACTTGAGACCTTTCATCTCAATTGCCCCATGCAGAAAATAAAACAACTTTGCAATGTATTATCTCGTGCACATTTTAAAATAATAATAATAATAATTAAGGAACCAGGTAACTTTTTGTGTGTGTTTTGTTCAGGTCACATCTTCTCTTGTTACTTAAGAATTCCATGGAGCAGTTGCCCAGCCTTGCTTTAAACAGCCGAAGCATTGTTAGGAGGTACTTGGGTTTCTGCAAGGAAGTTTCTAAAAGCTTAACCCATCCAGTTCAACATTCCACAATGGATTAAATTGAGATCTTTGGGGTCCCCCCCACCACCACTGCCCTCCTTCCCCATGCTTTTGCTCAGCATACAGTTGGGGGAGGAATGATGTGAAAGCCTCAAAATTCAGGAAACCAGAAATTTGGGAAACAATAGAGCCCTCATCAAATTTAAACTGACAGCCACTTGTCCAAGGCCACCCAGTAAGTTTCACGAAATATCTGCAACCCACGCCAAGCTCCTCGCAGCTGCAGAGGGACAGGCTTGTCTCAGACTTCTTCAGGTGGGAATGGAGCTCTTGGTTATTGAGAGCGGCATGGACAAGTTCCTCGTCCGTGGTGCCTAGGCAGGTTAGCAGAGTCAGCATCCACCTAACTACTGGTGGTAGGCTCGAAAGCCCCACCATCTCCAGCATGGCCCACTACCTGAGGACCCCAGCCAGCACAGCATCCGGCTGAGCTGGCTTAACACTGGGGATTATGTGTATCTTAATGACCTGAACAGAGCGGAAGATTATGAGTCATGGGGTCATGGAAAGTGTGTGTATGAATTTAACAGTGTTTAGCTTATTTTTTGTTGTTGCTATTAATCTTGTTTTGTTTGTTTTTTTCTTTAACAGCATTTTATAGGTTGTAATTGTTTTTATTGATGATTTGTTAATTATTTTATATGATTTATGCTGTATTATGTTTTATTGCATTATTGTTATTTGTTGTTTGTAAGCCATTTGGGGATTCGTTTGAGTAAAAAGCGGCATAAAAATACACTAAATCGAATCAAGCTACATGAGGTGCAGAAAAACAGCGAAATGGATCTCCCAGAATTTTTGGGGTTTTTTTGTTTTTGTTCTTTGGTTGATGTATAAGTGGTCGCCCTTGCACCTCCCCAGCTCATTGTCATATTCTACCTGCCCCTTTTGCACCTCCCTTTTGTCTACAGGTTGGCAAAGAGGAGTTTAGCTGGTACTCCTCAATGCTCTGGATTTGTCTCTGAGTTTTCCAGTCACTGACCTCAAGGCTAAACCACATTGACTATCAGTATGTTGGGCTGTCCTGCTGTTGATAGGCATATTGTTTGTTCTCACTGAAAGTGATCTTGCTCCATTCTTTTAATCTGGATGACTCCTCAGCTGTCACACTACATTCACGCTTCCCAGTTCATCATTCTCCCACCCCTTCCCTGAGTCATAGCTACCATACCCCATGCCCAGTCCCAACTTCTGGCTTCCCTAGAATTCAGCTAAATGCTTATCATGTAAAACCTTAAGTGCTAATTGCTTAGTAATGAAAACTTTAATTGCTGGGAAATTAAACCTTTAATTGCTAAGTGGCTGGCAGAATGCCAGTCCATAACAACAAAGATTTTCTTTTTTTTTTCTTTTTAAGGAGAAAAAATGCCCTTTACTCAACATTAGCCACACACTAGAATGTGGAGACTTATAGTGGGAAAGGCATTTTGAGGTTCTTGAAGATTGCAGAAGGAAACCATTTCAAAAGAACTCTGAAAAGGTTGTGGCTCAGTACTAAAGCTCCTGCTTTTGCTCATAGAAGGTCGCAGGTTCTAGCTGAGGCAGGACTAGGAAAGTAGGAAAGTAGGCAAGAGAGGTATTTCTTATCACTGCTCATTGTGGACCCCTGATCGCAACTAAAGAATGGGCAACATATCTAAATGTTGAGCCTTTATTTCTTTGAATCTTCCCCAAAGGTCTGAAACGTGCTGGAATAATAGCTACATGATTGGCCACTGTGAGAACAGGATGCTGGACTAGATGGGCCATTGCCCTAATCCAGCAGGATCTTTTTATATCTCTTTTGCCTACCCCAGGGCTTCTCGAATTTTATATCCCCAGGGCCTACATAAGATGACTGAAAATTCTGACACCCACCCGTCACAAAATAGGTAGTGCAGCAGCAGAACCTGTCATGGTGGCAGAGGGAGGCAAGGTTTGACTTCATCAGCTGGAAAGCTCTGACACCTCTTTCTACTGCTATCTAAACCCTTTTGGGAAATCGCCCACTTCTTTGCCACAAGCAATTGCCTTGTAGCAGAGAGTCCCCAAAGTCAGCTTTTTTCAAGCTCTGTAAAGATTTGAGCTCTGAAAATATTGTGACGCCACCTTCCCATTTTAGGCAGAATTTGCTGATCCAGAAGCTGTAAGTGGAAGGTGATTTTTTTTTATTTTATGGGCTGGATTCAACTGAATACTTGAAGCAGCAAGGTACCAAAATCTCCTTCTAGGCTGTACATTTAATTAGATTTGTTAACCCTAATAAACATTAGCCCCAACCCAATCTAATTTGGACTGGATGAAAATGGGAAGGTGGTCACTGGATTGGTCCAGAACTGGTCAACCTAATAAGGGGTCGCTAGATTGGAGCCATGAGGCAAATTGGTGGGGATTGCACAGCTCCACCTCCAGCCATTGCTCTGGAAAGGGGTGGGTTTAACTATCAAGTTTTCTTCCCAGGGAACTCTGGGAATTGTAGCTCTGTGAGGAGGGGCCTCCTAACAACACTCAGCACTCTTAATTAGGGTTGCTATATGAAAACCCTATGGTGCTGGAGGAGACTCTTGAGAGTCCCATGGACTGCAAGAACATCAAACGCATCTATTCTTAAGGAAATCACCCCTGAGTGCTCACTGGAAGGACAGATCGTGAAGCTGAGGCTCCAGTACTTTGGCCACCTCATGAGAAGAGAAGACTCCCTGGAGAAGACACTGATGCTGGGAAAGATGGAGGGCATAAGGAGAAGGGGGCGACAGAAGACGAGATGATTGGATAGTGTTTTCGAGGTTACCAGCATGAGTTTGACCAAACTGCGGGAGGTAGTGGAGGACAGAGGTGCCTGGCGTGCTCTGGTCCATGGGGTCACGAAGAGTCGGACACGACTAAACGACTAAACAACAACAACAACAACAACAATATGAAAACCCAGACATGTCCTCTTTTGGGGGATCAACATCCCGATCTGGGCAGATTTCTTACATTTTAAAGAAAATGTCTGGGTTTGGGGGGTTGGGCTTGGGCTCAGGCAGCTCAGGCAGCTCAGGCTCAGGTTCAGGCTGCTCTTCACACCACAGTTGCTACCAGCCTGACCTGGGGAAAGAGGTGCTTGGGCACTCTGCAGGCCGTGGCCGCTGCCAGCCCAAGCTGGGGGAAAAGGCATGCGAGCACGGTGGCTCTGGCTGTTCTCTTTTTTGCTCTTCAAGATATGGCAGTCCTACTCTTAATGAAGTATTGCTCCCAGGATGCTTTGGGGGAAACCATTACTGTTTAAAGTGGTATTTGGCGCTGTGGGTTAAACCACAAAGCCTAGGACTTGCCGATCAGAAGGTCGGCAGTTCGAATCCGCGCGATGGGGTGAGCTCCTGTTGCTCGGTCCCTGCTCCTTCCAACCTAGCAGTTCCAAAGCACATCAAAGTGCAAGTAGATAAATAGGTACCGCTCTGGCGGGAAGGTAAACGTCATTTCTGTGCACTGCTCTGGTTCAACAGAAGCGGCTTAGTCATGCTGGCCACATGACCCGGAAGCTGTATGCCGGCTCCCTCGGCCAATAAAGTGAGATGAGCGCCGCAACCCCAGAGTCAGCCACGACTGGACCTAATGGTCAGGTGTCCCTTTACCTTATAGTGCTTTGAATGCGTAGTATGCAGACAGGCACAAAGAGAGGGACAGGGGAAAGAAAACAAGGCATGTGGAGTTTGCAGAACCTCCCTACCTCGTCACTTGCTCAGAGAGGGCAGGTGAACAGGTAGCAGCAACTCTAAGCGGGAGAACCAGAAAGGCCAAGAAAAAGAAATTGATTGTGGAGCCCTTGCCTGGGCACAGGTCTCAGCAGTTGCCTGGCAAGACTAACCCTTGACGTGTGCATTGTGGGAAGTGGCCAAAGGTGACAGTCTATGGGTCTGAGCCTGGATCTTCTTGCTCCAAGCCCAGCAATACTTTCCGCCACATCTCACTGGTGCCCTGTGAGAGTCCCCTGCTATTCTGATCTGTCAATTTCCCAAGCAGCCTGGGGGGGGGGGAGGGAAGGGAAGCAAGCCTTCCCCACAATCTGCAGTAGATAAATCACAGTTACCCTGAGCCAGCTGACAGGACTTTAAGCTACTGCAATCATCAGCCACCGAGGGAGTTTCTTCTTTTATCTTACTAAATGCACCCCCCCCCCCCAAAAAAAAAGTGTGCCAGGAACTGGTAATTTTGCCGGCTGACTGCCTTTTGCTTTTCTTCTCTTCTTCTTTTCTTAAACATAAATACCAGCAAGCAGTAAGTAAATTTGGCTGATAAAATGTAATAAAACAAAGACGGGCTTCAAATATGGTGATTCCCCGATGCATTCCAGAGCTCCATCTCTCCTGCTCCCTGCGTGTTGCTGAGATTATAAGGTTTGCTTTTATCTGTCAGAAATCAATATTTCAAACATCGGATAAAAGAGAAAATTGAACTGGGAATAGGCTGAAGTGCTGTAAAAAAAACTACAAAGCACAATTATCAAAAAGCACTTAAAGTACTTAATAGGACACACATATAAAAATGCTCAAATTAATGACAGGGAAGCATAATGAGAACTTTCTCCCGCCTCCCTCCCCTCCCCCCCCAGCTCTGCTTTTTGATCCAAAGGCAATGTAATTCGAACGCAAGCCCGGGCAGTCGATGGTGCTTTCGATTGATATGAAACCCTAAGGACTTCCGGCAAATCTGTTGTTAAGGGCCGCGCACCATTACATATGATTGGTTAATATTTCAGTTTATTGAAAATACATTATTTTGCGGAAAGTGTTTAAGTTGTCGGGGAGGGTTAAGCATTATAAACAGTTATGATAAAAAATAGGTCGCTGGATACGCAAAGATTTTACAGTCAAGCTTTTAATAAGTGCTACAATAACTGGAAAATTGGATTTCAAGGGGTGGGGGAAGAAGTCATCATAGGGAAACTGGGCTGTGGATAATAAGGGAACAAGCTTGCCACCAATCTTTATCTGTGGGCCTTACATTGACAAGGAGCCTGCTGGATGGTTTCTTTGTACTGTAAAAGTTAACCCCTTGATAGTTTCATCTTAAACTATATGTTGAAGATGACACACTTATCTGGGTCAGCTAAATGTTCAGAAGAATCGAGTGGTAAAATGTTCCTTGGGCCACATCCACATCATAGATTTAAAGCACTGTGATGCTGCTTTAAATATTCATAGCTTATCCCAAGGCATTTTGGGAGCTGTAGTTTGTTAAGGGTGCTGAGCATCATTAGGAGGCTCCCTTTTTGCTTCATAGAGCTACAATCTGCAGAGCTCCCTTTGAAGAAGGGTTGATTGAGACACCACTCTTGGAACTGTAGCTCTGTGGGGGGGATGGGGATGGGGTCTTCGACCAACTCTCAGCACCCTTAACAAACTACAGTTCCCAGGATTCTTTGGGGGAAGCCATGACTGTTGCTGCTTTTTTAAATACATAGCGAAAATGGGACCGGTGTAACTCCAAATCAGGCTTTTGAATAGCATAACTGGAACTGGGAGGGTCTTTTTGGTGTTTCTATTGATAAACAGTTGCAAATAAGAAACCCTGATCAACCGGCTGCAGATTGCCACAGGTTGTACCAGTAGATCCACATCTACTTGGATTACTGCAATGCGCTCTACGTGGGGCTACCTTTGAAGGTGACCCGGAAACTACAACTAATCCAGAACGCGGCAGCTAGACTGGTGACTGGGAGCGGCCGCAGAAACCACATAACACCGGTCTTGAAAGACCTACATTGGCTCCCAGTACGTTTCCGAGCACAATTCAAAGTGTTGGTGCTGACCTTTAAAGCCCTAAATGGCCTTGGTCCAGTATATCTGAAGGAGCGTCTCCACCCCCATCGTTCTACCCGGACACTGAGGTCCAGCACCGAGTGCCTTCTGGCGGTTCCCTCACTGTGAAAAGCCAAGTTACAGGGAACCAGGCAGAGGGCCTTCTCGGTAGTGGCACCTTCCCTGTGGAACACCTTCCCACCAGATGTCAAAGAGAACAACAACTACCAGGCTTTTAGAAGACATCTGAAGGCAGCCCTGTTTCGGGAAGCTTTTAATGTTTGATGTATTATAGTATTTTAATATTCTTTTGGAAGCTGCCCAGAGTGGCTGGGGAGGCCCAGCCAGATGGGCGGGGTATAAATAATAAATTATTGTTGTTGTTGTTATTATTATTATTATTATTATTATTATTATTATTATTATTATTATTTTCTGCCCACCCTTGAGTGAAAGCAGCAGGTTTTCCACAAGCTTCCTCCCAACCTACTTATTGTATTTTTCCTTGAATTGTTAAAACACAAAAGGCTTCACCTATAACACACATCCACTCCTTTGTAGCTGCCTGAATTGTAGTGGCTGTTTAAAACTAATCAATGTTTTCTTTAGTATTTTAATAGCCTGTTTGCAAAGCACCTCTTTAAGGAAAATTTGCCCTGCATTCAGTCAGGGAGAAAATGTGTTTTTATGGCTCAAGAACAGTTTGCAATAAAATGGGAAAGTTGGAGAGCTCCCCCTGTTTCTGATCTTAGATTGGTTAATACCAGGCTTTAAAGAGTTACTCTTGATGTTCCTGTTCTTTCATCCAGCACTATGAATATCCTTACACTATAGCTACAGGGAACCAGGCAGAGGACCTTCTCAGCAGTGGGGCCCTCCCTGTGGAATGCCCTCTCATCAGAAGTCAAGAAGATAAAGAACTACAAAACTTTTAGAAGACATCTGAAGGCAGCCCTGTATCAGGAAGTTTTTAATGTCTGGTGCTTTATTATGTTTTTATATGTGCTGGAAGCCACCCAGAGTGGCTGGGGAAATAAATGTTGTTCTTGTTGCTACTCCTACTCCTACTACACATTACTGTGCAATCCAGTGCCTGCTTTCTCAAGAGGTAAGCTTCATTAAGTGGTGAGTCATAACCTGCACTCTTATGCACACTTACCAATAAGTAAAATACCACTGAATTCAAGTGAGAATTACTTGAGTAGAGATATCCAGGATTGTGCTCTTTGGTGCCAGTCAAGTGACCATCCATTCCAGCAGGTCCACTCTGTTGGAATAACATTGGATACAAACCATGGTCAGCCTACTCCCAGTGTAGAGCAGAAACCTAACCAGATCTACTCAGAAGCAAGTGCTATTTAATTCAATGGGGCTTACTCCCGGGTAAGTAGGATTAGTATTGTCCCTTTTGTGTTATAGGGTTGTAGTGATGTTTAGGGTTTTGATTGCAGATTTTCATCCCCCTTGTAACATTGCTTCTATGTTCTGTTTTGATGTGAACTACTTTGGGAGGGGGGACGCGGGTGGCGCTGTGGGTAAAACCTCAGCACCTAGGACTTGCCGATCGTCAGGTGGGCGGTTCGAATCCCCACAGTGGGGTGCGCTCCTGCTGCTCGGTCCCAGCGCCTGCCAACCTAGCAGTTCGAAAGCACCCCTGGGTGCAAGTAGATAAATAGGGATCGCTTACTAGCGGGAAGGTAAACGGCGTTTCCGTGTGCTGCGCTGGCTCGCCAGATGCAGCTTGTTACGCTGGCCACGTGACCTGGAAGTGTCTCCGGACAGCGCTGGCCCCCGGCCTCTTAAGTGAGATGGGCGCACAACCCTAGAGTTGGACACGACTGGCCTGTACGGGCAGGGGTACCTTTACCTTTACTTACTTTGGGAGGATTTACCGTAACTGGAATAGAGTGACCTGATGCAAAACTGGATGAGACTCTTTCACCTTGAATAGTTGTGCAGAAGAGGCCATTTCAGCAGGTGCAGCTTGCACAACAAGCTATTAATCACTCCATTAAAATTCACATAAGGAATTGGTTCAGATTTCTTTAATCAGGTGTCAAAGTGTTGGGGGCAGCGGCAAAGCAGTGCCTTGCTTTTGTGTGTGAATTATCTTCTCTAGGTACAAGGAGGCAGAAGTGCTCCTGAATACCAGTTGCTGGAAACCACAGGAGAGGAAAGTGCTCATGAGCTTGAACCCTGCTTGCTGGTTTCCCACGGGCATCTGGTTGGGTGCTGTAAGAACAGGATGCTGGATTAGATGGGTCAAAATTGGGCTGATCCAGCGGGGCTCTTCTTATGTTTTCATATCCTTATGCAGTAGGTTTAAATCCCAGCAATCACTCTTATTGCACTTAATAGCAATGTCCTAATCCAGGTCTGATTTCCCCCTTTTTTCTTGGAATAATTTTGAACAAAATCAATTACAGAATTTTCCACCATGTGGTGTGTATGACAATAATTCCATTGAATGGGAGGTACAAATTAGCATCTGCAGCATGCATGCTCTAGGGCATCCTTTCCCAACCTGGTGCCCTCCAGATGTTTCAGATGACTCCTTCTATCAGTCCCAGCCAGGATGATCATGCTGGAGGGAACTGATGGATGTTGCCATACAGAAACATTTGGGTCCAGGCACCCCATGCTTTGCAAGCCATCGTATTGGCTTTTCCTTCTTCTGTCTGACAACTAATTGTGTTAGCTAATGAAAACTCGGCTGTGCTTTAAATATGCGTCCTCCCAATTAAATGCTTCACAGATAGAGAATATGCAATGTTTGGGAGGGGAAAAAATTAAAATAAAGGCTGTCTGCCTTTCCAGGGTAGGAGCTAAATCAATTTTATGCCAGGCAAAACTTAGCTCTATTCTGAACGTCAAACCCAAGGAAAAATTGCAACCACCAGCCCAATTTAAAAAGGAGCTTCGGATGAAATATGGTAAAGGCAACGGTTATGTAAATCATCTCTCCGTCATGATCATAGATGCAGATTTGCATGGGAATGGCCATTTCAGTGCAGTACAACCCCTAAAATGTGGGCTGCAGTGTTAAGAAAGGGGCAGAAAATGATATGTGACCTGTGCCTATGATTCTGTGCCTAAAGGGACTTTAAATGCAGAAGGTAGAGAGGCCAACAGTAGGTGTAGCCAGAACCCATGGCAGGCAGAGCAAGAGCCAATGGCAGGCAGAGCCAACTCACCCTTAGTTTTGTCCCCACCCTCCTCCCAGCTGAGTTCTACAGGGGCAAAACTAAGACTAAGGAGGAGGAAGCTGACAACCAAGGCTACCTCCTGGACTGGTTGCAAGTAAGAAGGCAGGTGTATGGAAACTGGCAGGTTGGTGGGGCAGTGCCCCATTTGCCCTAATGGACCAGTCTCCACTACTTCCATGCCACCTTTAGGAGAGATCCATGAGCTTCGAACTTTGCATGAATCCCCAGAAATATCACAAGAAGATACACAATAGGGATGACTAGAACATGGCAACTGCAGCCATGAATGACTGAAGCTGATGGACATCAACATTCACATCTGAATGCTGAAACTCCCAGATGCATTGTCTGAGGTGGCGGGTCACATTCACTTCTAAGCAGTTTTCTGGAGAGTCCACATGCCAGTGGTGCAGAGCTGGCCTGCCCACGAAGTGAGGTGAAGCACCCACCTCAGATGGTGGAAGCACCCTGCCTACCCTACCACTTCCTTGGCCACCCTCTTCCCAGTGAGAGAGAGGAATTCTGGTGTGGTGTTTCTGCTTGTCTTCCCTGCCCCTGGGGTGGAGGAGGAGGGGGGGCATTCCAGCAGCGGCAGAAGTGGTTGGGGCACATTCCTGTTTTGCCTCAGGTGATGAAACTGAACGGGCTGCCCCTGCAGTGGTGAGTGAGTTCAGAAGCAAAGTGACTGGACCAACTACGTTAGTTTTACCTTTGTAAACTTCCCTCCCCAAGCAAGAAATAAGAATGAACAGAGCTTAAGGACACATCATAACAATAAAAGCAGGGCCAGGTGAGGCTAATCCCTGGTCTTAAATAATAATCTGAGGGATATTGTGGCAATTGTTGGTGGACATTTAAGTGCAGGGACCAAAGCTCCTCAGTGTATATGAGTGAAAAAGGATATGAGTACCAATGAATGCTGGTGGCTGGCAGTGACAAAACTCATCAGGGAGTGTCAATGTTCATTTTCAAATGTCAACATTCATCAAATCTTAGATATTCACTGTAAAATAATATTATGCGTTTCTTAAGCCGCAGTCCTTGGCACACATGCCTGGGAATGAGCCCCACAGAGCACAAGGGGACTTACTTCTGAGTAAACAGGCATAGGATTGCATGTTGATTAATTAAATTTCCCACACATCACTTCCATAAGCTCTGCACTAGCTAGAATGAACCATTTAGACATTTAACTCTGAAGCTATTTAGATATTCTGAAAGTCACCCTAGAATTAAATTTAATAAAAGCGCATCAAAGAAGCTTAATTACCTCTTGCCTTTTCCCCTTTAGCAGGAGTTGTGAATTCCAGTGGAGTAAAACTTCAGCCCCCACCGTATTAGAATGGTATTTCGTTAGCGTTCCAGTCACTGTTTCCACTTGAGTAAGACATTTCTTTGTCAAAGAAGGTCCGTTTACTTTTCCAAGTATTATTTTACTAATCAATTGAAAAATTACCCCCAAGAACGACAGAACTGTAGACCTTTGGAGTATTTCATTAAAAGGAGCAAACATTAATTAGGAAACCAGCCCAACCTTTTGAAGACATAAATTATGGGGATGATCTATTTTCTCCATACTTAATTGGAAGTGGTGACCAGCTCTTTAAATTATATTTTGCAAGGCATGAGTGGAAATTGGAATGCACTGGGTGGCATTCAGAAGATTTATTTGAACCCTTAAATAACTTGCTAAAGTTAGGATTGGCCAGGTACAACCCAACAATGTGGCAAATCAAGAAGCGCAATATGTTTTGGTGGCAGTGACTCAGGAAGGTGCTATGGTCTGGAGTTGGGACTCCTCAAAGAGTCTGATGCAACTCCAGCTATAGTAATGGCAATATTTACTAGTTCATTCACAGCTCAGTGGTAGATTATCCTGTTCACATAGTGGCTTATGGGACTTAGACAGACCAGTAGACTGTCTCTATATGTTCCTTCCTGTTTTCTTGGGTGCTAAGATCTGTAGGGGGGGGGGGGCTTTCTTGGTATTTTTCTTAATATTTATTTTTATTTATTGGATTCATATACTACCCTTCCTCAAAAGATCTCAGGGTGGTTTGAAATTTTGCCTAATATACACATATTTGCAGAGTAATCCCCCCTAACACAAAGCATCTTTGTATGTTGTTTTCACTAATATAAATTCATTTTAATGCACATTTTATTTTCACTAGCGTATGTTCATTTTAATGCACATGTAGTATTTGAATTTTTGTACATATTACTTGGCTGGAAAACTTCACTGCAAAATTTTGGAGAATTTCAAATGATGGCTGTGTTTCCGGTTCCATGTTGTTTCAAAAAATGCAAATTAGGTAAGTTCATCTTTAAATCTGAAATGAGCTGAATGTCTCCCCCATCCCTAGTCTGTACAGGGTTTGTTTTGTTTTGTTTTTGTTTTTAATTGAGGTACATTTGATCAGCCTGCAACCTGACATGTTACAGTGCAGAAACAACTTCACCTCCCCTTCGAGGTCTAAATAAACCTTCTCAATTTCATATTGAAATGACTTTGCTCCTGTTACAATTGCTCCAGAATAGAGTAATGAAAACTTTGCTACTATCTCCCACCCATTCAGCTTGGCTGTAAAGCTTAGCTTTTGCCTGATTCCATTTGTATGGCAAAGGCTCAAAATTAAAAGAAAACGCTGAAGCAATATTTCTGTTTCATCAGATGTATCTTGAGTAATTAAAACAAAGCATATATTTTATATATTGAGAGATAGTGCAGGGTGAAGGCACACCATCAACAGCCTCTGGTGAGAATCACAAGAATGAACCTGAACTTAAGTTAACAGATTGGGAAGAAACACCTTAACATTGTGTGAATTCAGCAGCAGCAAGTTTATAGAATGGAGGGAAAAGCTTCTCCAAGAACAGGGGAGAGGCTTGGTGAATGATAGCAAAGGGGGGGGGGGAGAATCCACAACAGCTTATGTTGGCTGTTTCATGACAGCCAGCATCGCATGGCGGATAGAGTTGGGAGGCCAAGGTTCAAATCTCCACCCAGCCATGGAGCTCACTGGGTGACCTTGGGCCAGTCACTGCCTCTCAGCCTAGCCTATCTTGCAGGGCTGTCATGAGGACAAAATAGGGAGGAGAACTTTGTAAACCACCTTGAGCAACTTGGAGGAAAAGTGGGATACAAATGTTGTTGTTGTTGATAGTATCATAGAATTGTAAAGGACCACCTAGTCCAACTCCCTGCAATGCAGGAATATGCAGCTGCCACACATGGGGATTGAACCTGCAACCGTGGCATTATTAGCTCATCTTCTAGCCTAGTGAGCAATACTAGCATCTTCCAGATAGTGGGATGGTTGTCAGGAGGATTGCTGTATCTTCACTCTGAAAACAGTGGAAATGTAGCAACTCCAGGAGGGGAAAATGCTGTTGCACCCATGACCTGCTTGTAGGTTTTCCAGAGCCATCTGGCTGTCCCTTGTAAGAACATACAGACGTAAAATGAGCCTGCTGGGTCAAGCGAGTGCCTCATCCAGTCCAGCATCCTGTTTTCACAGTAGCCAAGCACAAGAGAGCAGGATGCTGGGCTAGAGGGGCCCCTGGCCTAATCCAGCAGGCACTTCTTATGATCTAATGTAACACACAGGGGTCCTACAGGAGAAAAACTCATGCTGAAAGCATTGAAAGAAGAAAATTTGAAACCCACTTCAAACTAATATTTGAACTGATTACTACCATGTTTGTGTTACAAAGCTCAAAGTACCAAGTCATCACTTAAAGAAAAACAACAACCCTTAACTGCAAGAGGGGGCAGTGAGTGTTGATGGCGACCTTTGGCCTAAGGTTTGGTTAATATTGCTGCTTTGTGGTATTCTCCCTAGCGTGTTTAGGGAACCATTTGTCCTTTGGATAATTAAAGAATAAGTAAATATATTCCTTGGCGTTCATTGTGATGAGGGTATTTGGATTCCAGCTCAGTGTTTGGCTGTTTTAAGGTCTGTACTGTCTGTTCAGACCTTCCATTCACCAAAATTTCGCCAGCATAGAAAAGCAAGCCTTGAACATGTTAATCTCGTTTTATGTTAATCTGAAACGTTCCCTCCTCACACATTCTTGCAAGTGATATTCTGTCATCACTGCTGTGTTGAACACTTAACTGTATTGAACGAAATGTTCAGATAAGGTTTTCACAGCCGTGAGCAATGCTACTATTATTTTCTTAGATATCTTTACAGTGTGTATTCCACTTCAGTTATTGCATCATCACCATTATCAGTATTTTTAGTATTATCAGTTTTACTATTTTCATAAAATTTATACACTGCTTGACCTTTCATTATTGCACAGCCAGAAGTAAAGGGAAAACAGATTACAGTTCTGAGCAGGTAGATCTCCTGAGCAGTGTCTTCAGGTAGAATGTTACACTTTCTAAAGGCAACCATGGTTATCTCATTCTTTAAAAGTGATTGTGAATGCAAACATCCACTGGCAAACTTGTGAATGAGTCCCGGCAGAATTGGCCAACGCTCAGTTGCCTTTGCCAGTGCTGAAAGGATGACCTTGGTGCAGAACTGCAGGCTTGTGGATTAAATAAAATGAAATAACTTTGTCGTTTGCTCCCCTTTAATGGCAGCCAAAATGGACTGCCTGGGGCTGCCACTTTAGATTCTCTCAAGGCAAGGCTAGACCTGTGCGCCAGCCTGAATGAGCAAAGCAAACAATCTGCATTGAGAAGATGAGTTTCTCAAAAACAACAGCAACCTCAGATTCTTGATAATTTAATAGAACAGTCAGGTCAACTCATGTATAGTTATGCTGCAATTTATCAGGAAACAAATCAAGGCAAATAAGGCAAAAATGAATCCAGACGTTCTCAAAAAGGCCAAAGAGTGAAATGTAAAACCATCAAAGGATACTAAAATGTAAATTGTAATTTGTGGACCACAAAAGGCACAACGATGCTTCAGCGCTGCAAAAATTGCTGCTAATAAACGCGTGTAATTTCCCAATGTTCATTAACGGCTGGCGGATGAGAGTCATAATGCTCATAGCTTGGAATTGAGTTTGTCCAGCTTTTCATGGGTGTTTGAGCCACTGATTATTTATGTACCCAAGTATCAATGTAATTACCAAGTACCATGTGGGAGATGAAGAAAAAAGGAGGAGGAGGCAGGGGCATCCTACAGTCACTTTGGACATTCCGTGTCAAATTGTTATCATCACTGAAAATTAAGTTACATAGCGATCATACACATTGCATAATCACAACATTGTGCTATACAAATATGAACATGCCTGCATTTTTTGCCTACGGCAAAAAAGGGGACAATTTCCCTCTAATAAGGAGCTCATCTAGTGAGTGCCAATAAGACTGCAGCCAAAAAGAGCCCATTGAGAAATAAATAAATTAATAATGCCCATTTAGTTTCGAAGCTATTACTTAAAACTCCACCCACACCTCTCTTTAATCTTGTGTTTTGTGGTGGTCTGGGTTTTCTAATTCTCATGAAATATTTTATTATTGTCTGTGCTTTAGGGTCGCCACATTTCTTTGCAAAATCACAAAGAAACTGGACAATATTGTGCTGTTTTTGAGGGGAAACGACAAAAAAAGCACTGCCAACATGGGGCTACTGGCTTCCATCACTTTCATTAAAGGTGCTCACAGTTCTTTACAAGGAGAAAAAGTAGCTGGAGATAAGGAAGCACCTTTGTTGGGTACTTTGTGGTATCTAAACATAACTTAATATAACATTCTTCCTTCAAGATTCAAAATCACAGTTCAAGGACACATTCTAGACATGCAGGAGAACTTGAGCAGGGCATGGAGAGGGCTTGGCAAGGGGGAATGGCCTGGAGAGAGTGGGTGTGGTCTAGTGAGAATCCCAAAAAACCAGACAGAGTGAGCTGGAGGGGACAGCATCTGGTCCTCGGATCTGTGCTTCCCAAACCCGGTTTACTCTTTTAACATTTAGGCCCCAGGTAAAACTAATATTATTCTCCCATGCTTTCAACAAATGGCTTTTATTGCTCACTGTGCTTTCTGTGCTTTTATTACCACTGCCATTTTATTTCTTCTTCTTTTATTGATAGGCTAGCCTTTGTAGTTCCTATTAATGATGCCCCAGCATTTATCCTTCCCTTTGCTTCTCTCTCTTTTTTCTGTTATTCCAGGTTTATGTTATTGCTTTGCATTAATTGTCAGCTGTCTCAGAAAGGGTTAAAGTTGAAATGTAGGCCATCAGATTCCCAACCACCACCAAAGAAATGAAAATAAAGAAAAACTATCCATTTACAATAATCCTAACTCAGGAAACAACTCTTTTAAAACTTGTCCAAGTGGCAGAGCACATGCTTTTCATAAAGAGAGTCTCAGATTTGATCCCATTCCTTTAAAGGATCTTCAGTATGGATCTTCAGCTAGATCCTTGGCCAGCCTTACTAACAGTCAGAGTGAGGTAGCCACCTCAGGTGGCTGGTTTTGAGTGTCATGAAAGAGCAGCAACTGATGAGAGGTCTTGTTCATTATTGTTAGTTGTACACTGCTAGGGAATGGGAGAGGTGTTTGTGACATGATGCTAAATCAACTTGACTGGCCTTGGAGACTTTGCACTTTTACTTTAGGGCACCATTTGCATAACCTGCAAGTGTCTTGGGAAAACCAGGACATCCCATTCTTTATCACACAAGAACGGCGGCCATTTTGGTTGCCACGATCTCGTGATTTCACAGTGCATCCCCCCCAAAAGCACTTTTTGGGGCCTCTATCTCACATGGTGCCCTAAAACACATGTTTTTGGGTGCCATGCCCCCTCCCAATTTGTTTAGGGGGGGAAGGGCTGTGGTGCAAAATCATGTGATATCATGGCAACCAAAATGGCCACCATGCTCTCGTGATAAAAAAATTGTAAGATGGCACCCAGAAAGATGTCATCCTCAATTTTGTCTTCAAGGTGTTGGAGGATCGCTTCGGGCAGCAAAATGCCCAGTTCTGACTTAATCAATATCTCCTGGAATGCCTCTTCCAATAGGAATCTACCTGGACCTATAGTTCTACTTCTCTTAAAAGTTATTTTTTAAATCAAAGCTTGAAAAACAAAGAATAAACCATATACACAAACCAACTCTCATTTTATCCCCACAACAACCCTTTAAGGTAGATAAGTCTGACAGAGAGAGATTGGTCACCGAGTGAGCTTCATGACTCAGTGGGGGTTTGGACCCTAGTCTCCCAGGCCCTAGGCTGGCACCCCAACCCAGGCATAGGCAAACTCGGCCCTCCAGAAGTTTTGGGACTACAACTCCCATGATCCCTAGCTAACAGGACCAGTGGTCAGAGATAATGGGAGTTGTAGTCCCAAAACATCTGGAGGGCCAAGTTTGCCTATGCCTGCTATAACCACTACCACACTCTGCCTCTTTTAATGAAGGACCCCCAAGAGGCCCCAGGGGAACCCCTGAATTCCACAGTACATGGTTTGAAAATTGCCTGGTCAGGCTTTTGCTTGTGCCCTTGAAGCATGGCTGCCAGTCAGAGTTGATAGTCCTGGCTTGGATGGGCCATTAGTCTGATTTGGCAGAAGATGGGTCCTTTCAGTTTGGATTCCTCCGGGAATTACATTACATTTTCCACCCTCATAACAAAAACGAGGGAAGGGGAACCCGACATAGAGGCTTTTAAAGACTTAAGACCTGCAGGTATCTCATACAACCTTTCTCCTTAAGGTTTGGAGCAGGTGGCTCCCACTGACATGTGTTTCCTAGATACTGTAAGGGCAGCTTCGTAATATCAGATTTAAATGTTAAAAGCAAGAGCGGGTGTTTGGAGCACTTAGAACTCTGGTGACCGTGAAGGTATGGCTGTTACTCCGAATGGGCAAAGCCATCTGCTTTGTAATGAAAGCAGCCCCGGCTGTCAGCACCATCCAGGAAAAATTATTTCTTCATTGGAGTGTGTAGCTGTGGAGAGTAGCTTTCTACCCAGTCCCCTCCCCCCTGCACTCCCCATCCCCATATGAGGTAATACCCTGGGATGATGTACGACTTAGATAATAGCATGGGTTAATGATCTTCAGCTGCACTGGGAAGGGAAACAAAGTAATTTCATAATACAGAACATGATGGATTAAATCATGTGAATACTGGGGATAT
This sequence comes from Podarcis muralis, assembly GCF_964188315.1. Classification (NCBI taxonomy): domain Eukaryota; kingdom Metazoa; phylum Chordata; class Lepidosauria; order Squamata; family Lacertidae; genus Podarcis; species Podarcis muralis. The sequence continues at coordinate 36,811,743 of NC_135661.1, read as the reverse complement.
ACATTAAAGAAAATGATCTTTTTGGCATACTAAATGGCAAAATAAAAAGCACTTTTAGTAAGTTATATGATTAATTGGCCTGCCCTTTTTATTTATATACCATGATAAAGTAAAACACACTCCTTCGAGTTACCTCCTGGGCAATTATTCTAAAACTTCCTCTGGATGAGCTGGTAGCATTCTGTGATGTCAGGAAGATCTAAGGATGTTCTTTCTTTTGATAAAAGTCAGAAATTATCTCCTTTCTGGATTTATTACTACCCAAGCGTCACATTTTCCTTAGGTAGTGCCTTCTGTTTGGATCTCTTATTCTTCCATTAATGTGTTTGAATTCCAAGGCATTGTTTCCATAATGCAGGGAGTGGGCTGTGGGCTGCTTCAGTAGCAGTGGTGGCTGGTGTCCGTTGGGATGGGCAGGGTGGGAGGCAGGGAGGCCAACAGTAGGTGGCGCCAGACCCAATCACAGGCAGAGCCAACTAATTCTAGTTTTGACTCCAGCCTCTTGCTGAGTGCTACAGGGCAAAATGCAGGCAGTACTCAGGGCCACCCTGCCCCAAGCTGTTTGTAGATAAGACAACTTAAGGTCATATGATTATGTGGTAGGATATAGAGTGTGTGTGTGTGTGGGGGGGGGAGAGAGAGAGAGAGAGAGAGAGAGAATGGCCTATTGCTAATTGGATGCTGAAGACTCCTTCAAATAGCAGATGGTCTTTTGACAGTCCTTCAAATACAGGACTCTCCTCTCTCAAGGAGTACACATGGTGAGGCTGGGAAAGATCTCAACCTGTATCCCTGGATAGTTGCTACCAGCCCTCTGTAGACCTTCAACTAGGGATGTGAGAAGGCTTCATTTTCCTGTCTAGACTGTATTCATCGCAGGCAGTGTTGTTTCTGCTCCTCTGCAGTTCACCTCCTGTCCAGAGCTACATTGTTCATTCCACTGTCCGCTGTGCTGAAATTATGTAACTTACACGGCATACATACTTAGGCCCATTAATTTCAGTGGGTCTAGTCTGAGTAGAACTTAGCTGGAAACAACCTTCTGAGTTTCCAGAAGTGGTGGCACCATCAAGTCAGGGCTTTAGGACCCTCACAGCAGAGGGAGGAGGAAGAGACACAGCAGGACTGGTTTACCACATTTTTGAGTGAGTAGCATTATACACATTACCATCTAAAGTGGAGGTCACCCCATAAGATGTTGAAATCCAGTGTCTAAAATTACCTAACTGCACTGCTGCTGAGGAGGAATGCTTTTCGGCTTTCTCCTACCTCATCTCCTCCTCCCTCCCACAAAAGAGTGAATTGCAATGACCCCCTCTAGTACATTACTGTTGACAAGCCAGAAATGCAAGATATGTATAAAGTGTAATTTTGTCTCATTAGCCAACAACGTGAGTGGTTCCTCTTCATCTCCTTAATTCATTTCTTATAGTTTTTCTTGTCACATTCCCCTTGTTTTATGGTTTCACAAGTTGCGAGTTATTGTTGTAATTTATGGCGGGGATTGAGTGGTAGCAAATCACAGAATATTTTCATTGATTACCCTAAATTGTCTAATCTCCTGTATGTTTTTAGGACTTGATTGGGTGGTATTTACTGATTGCCTTCATCTAATTTAAAAATCAATCAATAGCCACAATGAGAGGCAATGGATAAATTGCGTCTAATGCAGCATAACCGCTGCAAATATCCATCAGAGGCCCATTTTCAATCAAATTTGGAGGGAGTTTGAATACATAAACCAACATGTCTAACGGCTTTACTTCTGGAGCATATCATTCGGAAATTGAGCTTAGCATTGTGACAGCTCTCTGCTGTTCCGCTGTCTGTTTAGGGTGATTTCCCACTGCTAAAATGAGCATATTTCACTACAATAAAAGTGTAGCAAATGAGGGGGAAAATGTGATAAGCTTTGGTTTAAAGGCACTTTGCCTCATCACCCCCAATATTATCCATGTATAATAATGAAAATTAGCATAACAGCAGCTTTTCTTGTAAACTGTGTGTTATCATTCTAATAAGTCTCTGGATAGGAAGATGTGCTCCTTACATGGGCAAATTAATCTGTTAATGCTCTTATTCCCCTATATTGTGAGGGCTTCTATTATTTTATTTTAGGGTGTCTTCATTTAAAACCTTTTTAAGAAAACCTTTTTGATAGTGGAAATCACACATTCAGAGATGGATGTTTTAAAAACCTTTCTTTTTTGGAAGTAGAGAAAAGGGTTGTGTTCTCAATCTCTTAAAATATATTAAGCAAAGATGTCCATGTTGTTTTGTCATTTCTCAGAACCACTGTATAAGAAACATGCACTCTGTTTAACATTGTTCCTTAGTTTCAATCCCCCACTGCAACTGCTTAATGCATCATGTGTACATAATGGTAGCTGAAAGTCTCTTTTTTCTGGTGTGTCCAGAAAACCTCTTCCTGTGAACATTCTTCAGAATGTATAAACACATAAAAAGCAGGGGGGAGGATTAGTCTTCTCAAAAATGAACAACCTGTGGCCATTTGGATACTGTTGGACTCCAACTTCCATCATCCCTAGCTAGCATGGCCCATAATGAGGGATGATGGGAATTGTAGTCCAGCACTCTCTGGAGAACTTCAGGTCCCTGACCCCTGACTGCTGATTCCACAACAACCTTTACATGTGCTTTGGGTGAGTCTTTTCCTTGCTGCTGATCATTATGGGGTACTTTGGGGGGGGACCGATTCCCAGGAGCAAGGACTTTGTCTGCTATTTCCCCCACTTTCTGAAATTTCTGGTGATCCCTCTTCTGCTGGGATTTGTAAAGGAAGAGGTAGACACATAAACACATGCAATGGCAGCTCAGGGCTGTGTACGCAATATACCTTTAAAGCACATTTGAAGTACGGTATATTATTTCCCTCAATGAATTCTGGGCATTGTAGTTTGCCTTTCACAGAGTCACAGGTCCCAACAACCCAGTAACAAACACTGCCCATAATTCATTTTTCAGGGGGCAGGATGTGCTTTAAGGGTACTGTGTGCAGGCATACATAGCTTTTTTGTACATGGAACTTTTGTACATAAGCATAAATGTGAGAGGAGTCCCCCTCTAAAGGGGGACTTAGAATCAGAATTTTGACAGTGGGTAGAGAGAGAGAGAGAGAGAGCACATCAAGGCAGGGAATGGAAAATGAGTCTGCGAGAGATGACAGAATTGGTCCGGCTGTCAGCTCTCCCCATCCACAACGGAGGCCTGGAGATTGCAGAGTCCACCTGCAATCCCCAGCCCACTCAATGGCTGGAAGAAGATTGGTGTTGGTACTTCATGCAGCACCTGGCCAATGTGGAAGGAGGAGGGATGGGGGAGAGATTTTGTTTGGTTTGCATATTCATCATCATCATCATATCTTAATCACCCTCTGTACAGATGTCTCATGGCAATGTACCAAAAACCCCAGGAAAAACATTAAAAACAACAGCAAAATAAAAACACACAAAATAGAAACTCCTGTCAAAGATGCATTTATCCAGCTGGAGAAGTCTGTTGGAACAAAAATATCTTCAAGTCTTTCCAGAATGTGCCGATAGAGGGCACCTGTCCAATCTTGGCAGGGATGCCATTCCACAGAACAAGGGCAACCACACTAAAAACCCTGCTCTGAGTTACCGTGGAGTTATGTAAAATTATGCAAATAGTTATGTAACTTAAATAGCAGACAGCAGGACAAATAACATAGCAATTGGTGGAAAGCAAACTGCAGTGGAATGGAAACAAAGCAGAGTGTAAATACAGGTCAGCATGGAAACTGCTGCCTCCTTACATCCCTGGTCGCCAAATGAATTATGGGAGTGACTGCAGAGTGTAGAGAGTATGATGTGAGCTTGTTCTAAACTAGCAAGATTATAAGTTCAGAGTATTGATGTCTTTGCTGGAGGTGAGTATGTTGATTGTGTGCTTGAGTGGAACTGAATGGAATGTACTTTTTATCCTTAGTTATAGGGGGCTGGGAATTGGATTGGATTTGTTGGTCTAATTGGATGATTGGTTGGTGTGTGGCAGTTGGGAAGAATGGGCTGAATTTCTTTTGCCGAACTGTCAATCATGTTATTCAAAAATGTGGAATCTGAGCCTTTTAGCTGGCTTCCTGTGAAATACGTTTTTCACCCTAATCCTTAGAAGATATTTTGTTTAGATGTTTAATGTGAATTTTTGTGTATTTTTGGAGTTGATCTTTTATGTGCAATGTTTATTTTGATACTGAAGGGGATGCTTTGTATTTACTAAATGTAAGAACATAAGAAGAGCCCTGCTGGATCAGGCCAATGGCCCATCCAGTCCATGTCCTGTTCTCACGTCCTGTGAGAAGCCTGCAAGCTGGACATGAGCGCAAGAGCCCTCTGCCCACCTGAGATTCCCAGCAACTTGTATTCAGAGGCATAATGCCTCTGACAGTGCAAGTAGCACATAGCCATTGTGGCTAGTAGCCACAATCATAGTCTTCTCCTCCATGAATTTGTCCAGTCCTCTTTTAAAGCCATCAAGTTTGGTGGAGATCATTGCCAGGATCAGAACCAGGGTTCTTCTGAGTGCAAGGCCAGATACTCTACCACTGAGCTATGTTCTAGTTGGGATGATGCCTGCTGTCCTTTCTATGAAGGCTCTACACCCTACAAAACAGGTCAGTGGTGAGGTTCCATTAAAGTTTAAAGATGAGTTATACATTCTGCAGCATTATAACTTCCTTGTCTGTTGATGTTCATTATAAAGGGCTGTAAGTTTCAGATTCCTAAATGCCGAGCCGTTCAAGAAGACTACTGTAATGAGGGGAACAAGAAGAGACCATCTCCCCTCAAGCAGTTGTGGTAAGGAAAGTGATGTGGAAATGCACTGGGAAGTGTGGGCTAATGTTTGCTTGATGCAACACCATCTAACCTCCCTGAAAACAAATAAGAATGAATGCTCAATAAATAGCCGCTTTTGTGCAAACAAATCAGAACAAATGCTCTAGGAACAGGTTACCTGGAAGTGACTCAAGACTGCACTCTTTTTTGGGAGGGGACAGTGTTTTATCCTGCACTCAGGCACATGGGCAGCACAGATGACAATAGGCAATAAAGGAACTATTTTTCTATCCCTCCCCAGTTTTTTTTAAAAATGGGGGGAGTGAGCAAAAAGAACCACCAAGAACAGCAGGAACAAGCAATGCACTTGTTCTGCTGTTCCAGATTTGCCAAGGGCCCTCTTGCGATGACATCTACACACTTGTCATTAATGTTGCAATTCACATTACTTACCTAAACATGCCACGGGGAACCCATGATGGATATAATTTCTGGAAGATTGAAAGGCAGCCCGTTGCAATCATTAAAAGAAGCCAAAAGAGAGCTTTCTTGGATGATGAAATAGACTTTTCCTGGTTTTTTTCCTTGCTTCCTCTATGGGTCATTAGTTAAAAAGAGGGAAAGGAAAAGACAGAGAGAGGGAGAGAAAGAACGAGGGGCAGAAAGGCAGGCCTTATACTGCAGACTGCAGGTGTTTCATCCTTTTGTAAGGAAGCCGCTCTGAGACAAATGATTCTGGCTGGCATTTTGTACACACCGGAGATTGCTTATCGATCCAGATCAGAATATTCAGGCTGGCCCAGAGGGAGCAGGCAGAGTATTTTCTGAGGGAGTTAATAACTTGGCAGCTGAGCTGTCTTGTCCAATTCACTGAACCCAAGTCTCTAATCAGGCCTGAGTTTCTTATTTTGAGAACTGTGGCCATATGCGTCTGTTCGTTGCCTTCCACTCTATTGGCCCAATGACAGTGATTGAAATGACAGCCTTATAGATAGAGGCTAATCAAATTGTTTATTATCAGCCTAAATCAATATGTATAGATTGTTGAAACATCACTTGTCCCACTGAGGAAAAGTAATACTAATGTTTCCAGGGCTGCAGATATAATTTGAAATGGGCTCTTTCTTTCTTCACTCCTGGCTCTCCCTCCCTCCCTCCTTTGCTTATTTCTTCTGTTTTTCCACCCCTCGCCTTCTCTCTGAATTACGTCTGAATATAAACATGGGAGGGAGTAGGAGGGGCCATCAGCGAACATATACATGCTTACACACACCAATAAAATAAAATAAAATTAGGGATTAATGAGGAAATGTCACTTGGCACTCAGGTTAAATATGGCATCATAGAACCAGCTGGGAAGGCAAGGCGGTGGTGGCTTAGAAGGAGGAGAAAATTTAGAAGCAGTGTTATTCCTTTCTGTGTGTGTGTGTGTGTGTGTGTGTGTGTGTATAGATACTCCATTCCATGGCATGAAGACACAAAGGCCCCAGGGCTGGTGTGTTCTCTCCCCTTTCATCATTGGGGCATTTCAGGGTGCTGGGAGACTTTGGCTCCATCTGATCTAGAGCTCTCCCTAAGCCACTCTTTCCCCATCTTTGGTGTCGGAGCACCAGTGGTGGGGGAGCACCAATGAAAGTTCTTTGTGTGACCCCCGGGGGGTGGGATTCTGAGGGGCAGACCTCCCCCTTCACTGAAGGAGAGTGATATTTGCAAAGTTCTAGGGCCTCTGCTATATCTTCACGAGGATAATGGGATTGTGGTATTGATTTTTGTTGTTCATTGTTGTTCTCACCAGAGGTCCTTTCTTAAGCTTCAACTCTAATTCATAAGAATTGCCTGCTGGATCAGGCCAATGGCCCATATGGTCCAGCTCCCTATTTTCACATTGGCCATCTAGATACCTGCAGGAATCCAGGACACAAGAGCACTCTCTCCTCCTGCAGTGCCCCCACTTACCTGAGAGTCAGCCTCATTTAATCCAGTGAGACTTACTTCTGGTTTAGACTGCAGGCTTGGGTGGTGGCTACTGAAGATAGGACTGAGGGAAGGGCTGCAGCTTTTGCTTTGCATACAGAAGGTCCCAGGTTCAATCCCCAGCAGGGAGAGACTTCTGTCTGAGTTCCTGAAGAGCTGCTGCCAGTCAGTGTAGATGATACTGAGCTAGAGGGACCAGTAGTCTGACTCCAAATAACGCAGCTTCCTATGTCTCCATGAATAGTAAAATAGTACAACAGTCAGGGCTTTTTGTGGGTGTGGCAGAACTCACCGGTATGGTGAGTTCATTACAAGGAGCTCTGGGAATTGTAGCTCTATGAGGGGAATAGGGGTTTCCTAACAATTCTGAGCACCCATAACTACATTTCACAGGATTCTTCAGAGAAAGCAATGACTGTTTAAAGTGACATGATACTGCTTTAAATGCAGAATGCAGATGAGTCCATAGCCTCTCAGCCTAACCTACTTTGCAGGGTTGGTGTGAGGATGTAATGAGCAGGGGAAGACCTGTGTACACCACTTTGAGCTTCTTGAAGGGTACAAATCATCCACATCCTCATCCTCATCATTATCGTTATCGTCATCATCATCATCATCATCATCATCATCATCATCATCATCTAGTAGCATCAGGATCTCCACAAAGTGGAGCCAGTGTGGTGTAGTGGTTAAGAGCAGTAGACTCATAATCTGGTGAACCGGGTTTGATTCCCTGCTCCTCCATATGCAGCTGCTGGGTGACCTTGGGCCAGACACACTTCTCTGAAGTCTGTCAGCCTCACTTACCTCACAGAGTGTTTGTTGTGGGGGAAGAAGGGAAAGGAGAATGTTAGCCACTTTGAGACTCCTTCAGGTAGTGATAAAGCGGGATATCAAATCCAAACTCTTCTTCTTCTTCTGAGTTGTCCCAGCCACCAATGCTCTAATCCTGCATCTCTCCTCTTTCCTCCCGCACTGCATTGACTAATGCAACACTCATAACCACTGCGACTGTATCACAGGTCCCCCTGCCCCTGTTCCTTTCCATTGTTTGGCTGACATGTCTGGGGCCTGGGGGAAATTCGCCGCACCTCCGTTTCCTGTTACTGGAAGAAAGAGGTAGAGCTTTGGACAACAGGCTCTGTCTTCTGCCTCTTCTTAGCTGCACGTAGCATAATTTTGCTTCAATATGTGATTTAAAAACAACTAGTACTTTTGCTGCACAAATCCCCCCTCTGTTTTTGTTGTTGTCCATATAGAATGTTCTTATTTTACAAGATCCCTTTTAACCATGGCAGGCCTCTTTTAACCATATGCAGTCCCGGGGGGAGGGGGGGAGGGATGGGTGCTCAGAAACACCAGCCTGCAAGCTATTCATAACTGAACCGGTCCCACAAACGGTAGTTCTTTCCAAAATTATATCCTGCATACTGTAAACGGGGACAGCATATGCTCTAATTGTTGGGTTGAAACGTAGAAGCCTATTTTGGGTTCTTTCGACAGTATCCACTGATGCCCTCATTATAGCCCCCCCCCCATCCCCGCTGTTCCCCCCATCCCCATACTCTGGCATGAATGTATTACTTTTGTATCACTGGTTTCCTTTTGTTAAATCAGAATGGGAGCCAAATAGCAAAGAACATGCCCTGGCTGCACATTTTTAAGTTCAGTTTTCTTGCATGGTTTGATATATATTTGAATATTAAAAGGCATCATAAGAATTTGGCAGCATTTTAAGCATCTTATCAACCAGAATTTATTAGCACCCATGCTAGTAACAGCTAGATATTGGAAATTCTTAGAGGGTGCAGCGTTGACCACATGGTATTAAAAAAGGCTAGAAATTGCTGCTGATAGAAAATTTAACCGGTAAACCAAAAATAGCAAGGGGGAGGAAATAAAAAGACACATTTTGGATGAATGGGGATACATTTATTCTATACAGTGCAAAACAGGAGAACGTGGGATCTCCTCCACATTATAAAACTTTTTGGTTGCTGTGATGGCATGTGGTAACTGGAACTGCCACACGACTGGAATATGACAATTTAAGGGATGCAAGCTCCGATGCAATCTAAATTAACATCTTCAGAAATGATGGGAGGATGTGCTTTGTTCTAATACTGTTTTTTGTCAGTTTGTAATATGAGAAAATAATAATTTTTAAAAAAATAATCAATAAGAATTTTTATTGCATTTTCCTCCTTATATGCAATTTTGGTATGCAATTTTGCCTACTACACACATTTTACATTTCTCTAATGCCATGCATTAGGGAATTGTATGCAATTTCCCTTAATATTTGATTTTTATGCACACTTTCACTGAATATGTAGAGTTTAGGTGCACTTTCTTTTTTGGCTGGAGAACTACATTGCAGATTTTGAAGGGCAGCTGCATTTCAGTACCTGGTGGGGGGCGGGTGGCCTGGATACTGCAAATGAAGTGGGTTTGCCTTAAAATGGAAAGTGAATCTGATGTCCTTCCTGTCAGTATCAGGGGAAATGGTCTCTGCAGCATGTTGGCAGGCCCAAGTTCAGTCTCCATCATTTCCAGGAAGTGTTGGGAAAGGCTCCTTTCTTAAATCATAGGAAACAACCAGCAGTAAACATAGACAATACTGAGCTAGATGGACCAATTTTTTTACATAGGAAAAGGCGTAAGGCAACTTCCTATCTGCCTATTACTGTCCATTAAATAATAAGGAATATAAAGAGTGACTGGACCATTTCCTTTAACCATTTCCAACCCTGGTTATGAGTTCAGTAAGTTTGCCGAATTTCTTAATGAACCTTGCATTTTTTGGAATTCACCCTATTTAGTCCACCATTCTCATCCCATCTTGTTTCATCTCCCCTCAAAGAACTACAGTTCCCAGAGTGGTTTCACAATCAATCCCTCTTCCCAGGGAACTCTGGGAATTGCTCATTTGGGGGTGGGGAAAAGGGGTCTCTTCCTAACATTGGATGATATGATTTCTATACCATTTAGTAGGTATTGAGAATCTCTCTAAGCAGTATGCAAAAAAGAAGCAGCCACAGACAAGTTAAGCAAAATGTTACAAAAATGCACAATTACATATAACAATGTCACATTAATACAAAGTTACTGATACATATAAGCAAATCTGTATCAATTCATTTTCTTTCTGACATACTCTCCCTCTCAGCCTTTGAGTTCTCACCCAGGGTCCAAACTTAGCTCACCCACAAAAGCCTCACAACGAGAAGAGTTCCTGGAAACAGCGGGCATCACCCTAGTCTCTCATGCCAGACTTGCTTTTTATGGGCAGGCCCAAGGTGAATGGACTGTGCTTCCTCTGGCTGCTCACAGCTGTGTCCCATTCAGCTCTACATTCAGTTCCAGGTGTAGCAGGTTTGCTGATGCCCAGCATGCGTAACAAACTCTCCTTCCCAGGGTTCTTTGGGAGAAGCCATGACTCTTTAAAGTGGCATGATATTGTTCTGAATGACCAGATGGGATCTTAGTTGAATAGCTTCCTATCCTATGATTACCTATTATTTTACTTGCTAATGGTAAGTCCTGGGCATCGAAAACCACCATTGATCTACTGCAAAGCACCCAGAGGTCTAGCAGAAGGTCCTGATCTCCTGTTTGCCTACCGTGACATATTAAGCACCTTTTCCTCATCAGCTAGCGCTGCTCCCGACCCGAATATCCACAAGAACCAAGGCAAGTGAAACCAGTTTGGCTAGTTTAAAAGAGGCCAACTGGCAAGTGTGTGTCACTCCAACCACGGGAGACGTAATGGAAACCTCACGCTGGATAGCATAGTATGTCTTGCCGTCCTAGTTTTCCAATGTGCAAGTCATTTGTACATCTTCAGGGAGACAGGATTTGCCCCGGCGATGCTTATCGCACACGAGGGGGTTATGTTACACTGTGTTCCCCATTCCCCAATGGCTTGCCATTGATTTGCTTTTCGTTTCTGACATTTGGGATGCACCGTTTTCCAGGCAGAGCATAAGCGAGGCCTTGTTGTGACTCGGGGGATTTATTTAGCAATGTCATCATCGTGCCTCTGAAGATCTAGAAATAGGGCTCTTGTTTGCTGGGGATGGAAAAATATGGCTAATCGGAGGGACACTGCTTTTTCAGTCCACATCAAAAAGAGTGGAGGGGAAACAGGGAAGTAACTCAAGGTCGCAAAGGATATAGTCACAGTTAACAGACCATAAAAAGGACCCTCACTGGATCAGACCAAAGGTCAATCTTCATATTCATTTCATAATGAGCGTATTCATTTGACAGCATATATTTAATTTAATACAGGGGCCAGTTGTAGTAATGTGATAATTGTAATAGTAATGCAATGTTCAATGTTAACTTTTTTTACTCTTTAAAAAGTTTGCAAACAAAAATAAATAATACAGTATATAGGGCATCAAGATCCATAAAATGAGGTCCTACTCAATTGCTCACAGAAAATCCACATATGTACATGAATACAACAACCACAGCTCTTTCAATCTACATCTGCACACATTCACTAACATGTGCACACAGACACACTCTTCCCCAGTTACCCTAGCCCAACACTCCCCTGAGTGCATACAGAGAAAGTCAGTACGGTGGTACCTTGGGTTAAGAACTTAATTCATTCTGGAGGTCTGTTCTTAACCTGAAACTGTTCTTAACCTGAAGCACCACTTTAGCTAATGGGGCCTCCTGCTGCCGCTGCGCTGCTGCTGCCCAATTTCTGTTCTCATCCTGAAGCAAAGTTCTTAACCCAAGGTACTATTTCTGGGTTAGTGGAGTCTGTAACCTGAAGCGTATGTAACCCGAGATACCACTGTACAGCACCCCCAGCAACCTTACACTATGTGGCTGAAGTCAAATTCACACTCGGATGCGCCCCCCCCCCAGCATCAAGACCACTTCATTCAAACTCTATCTCTCTTCTGGTTGTATTTGCAAGCCTTACCATATACTGTAGGAGGAATGTATTTGTAGTAATGGCTACTAGCCCTGTGGGCTATGTTCTGTCTCTGCGGTCAGAGGCAGGATGTCTCTGAATGCCAGTTGCTGGAAAGCTCAGGAGGGGAGAGAGCTGTTGCTCTCAACTCTTGCTTGTGTGCTTCCCACCATCATGAATGAATGAATTTATTATTTCGGTCACAGACCAGTTCCAGGTCACATACAATATCAAGGAAGTAATAAAACACGATAGGGATACATTTGAATTTGCAATTGGGTATAAAAGGGACAATACAGATACAGCAACAGTTAAATATATATATAAATTAAAACTTAGTCACTAAAATATAACCTAAAATTATCATTTAAGGCCTTAATCGTTATGATAGCACAGCTTGTTCCCTAAGTTTTATGGCAATCACACAGAATTTGGCTACCCTTAACGTGATCTCAGGATCCTTGTCTTCTCCCAGGGTCCCACTATCATCTGTTCGGCCACTGTGAGAACAGGATGCTGGAGGAGACAGACCACTGGCCTGATCCAGCAGGACTCTGCTTATATCCTGTGGTGTAGTCTGAAGCTGAAAATGGAGAAATAAGTTAGAACTCCAGGGCAAATCGTTTGGAGCTGATACCTTTTCTGCTTCGGCAACGTGTACATTTGCACACTCAAACTTAATGGTTGTTCCAAATTTAGCCAAGCCCTCAGTGGAGGCATGTATTTAGGAAGATCTTACAGACTGATTTATTGCAGCCTGTATTTAGTCATTCTTAGGGAATTGCACTTTTTTTTATTTTTACTCAGGGTCCCTCTACTGCTGCTGCCCTTTTATTTATTTTGAAGCTTTTAATTGAATGTTGTGTATTGTTTTTAATGGTCTGATGACCCATTTTGTGTATTTAAAGTATGCTGTAATCTGCTCTGTGAAAAATAATCAGAAAAAAATCTATTAAACAAACAAAGAAGCAAACAAACTTGGGTACAGAGGGCTCATGATGGGAGAGAAGGCTGACATCTTGTTCTCTCTGGCAAAGGATGAGCTAGGAAGCTGCCTTATACTGAGTCAGCCCAAGGGTCCATTACCTGCACTCTCCAGGGCACCCCAGGGCACATTCCCAGTCCTTCCTGGAGATGCCTAGGATTGAACCTGCGACTTTCTGCATGCAAAGCAGATGCTCTACCACTGAGCCTTCTCCAAGATGGCATCCTCTCCCCTTTCCACATACAGAAGCCAGTGAGGGTGGAAACTGAATCATATGTCAACACTGGCAATGAAATGGCACCCTACATCACACTTGAGCAACGAAGCTCCTTAAGGGGGGTGTCAAGAGCTATCTCCTCCAACAGGAATGGCAGGGGGCGGGGGGGGGGGGAGAGAGAGCTGAAAAAGAACAGATACATATCTGCCTCCTCCCTCTTCCAAATGGTAGGGCCTGCCCTGCTGAAAGACCACATTTGCTTGATACCTTTGCTCCTCCAGCACCACCCTCACCCATCCAAAGGCTTCTTCAAGAAACACCACCTTGTATTGTCTTCCTCACAGTCATGTGTTTTCTTGCTGGGCAGGCAGTGGCATCTGTTGCTGCTGCTTCTCACCACCACTGCCTGGGCCAGAGAGAGACATGTGGGAGAACAAGGAAGCAGGTTGCAGTGGTAAAGAGAAGCAGGTCCACTATGCTTGTGTCAGTGGGTCCTTTGCTAAGGTGTGAGGCCCCACCTGCACCGTGTAATTTAAAGCACTAGGTTATGGGGAAGGGGCTTCCACTCGTGCAGCTAACTCTCTGGATCCAACTTGAGGTTCCCTCTGAAAGTTATGGGCCCATGTCTAGTTTCTCCTCTTCTCCCCCATAAACATGTCATAATAAAGTGTGGGGTATCAACTGCACTATTGTCACTGTGTGGAAACCAGTAAGATGGTGAAGGAATGAAGAAATATATGCCATGTTGATATATGGCATGACACGTTTCATCTATACGCCTTATGAGGAGAAGGAGGAGAAGGAGGAGGAACCAGGAAGGTCTATCTTCTTAGGGTTCTTTATCTTTACATTTATGTTGGACTGGACAGTGTTTCAAACAGGACTTACCTGAATATAGAGGACCACCCTCTGTAAAGTAGGACATATGGCCACCAAAGGCAAGGATCCCTCCTCCTCCTCCTCCTCCTCCTCCTCCTCCTCTTTAAGCTGCTTCCAGATGGAACGGAATCACCTTCATTGGAGGTTTTAAAATGACCATCCATTAGGGATTATTTAGCTGTGATTCCAGCACAGCAGGGGATTGGACTAGATGACGGGGGGGGGGGGGGTACCTTCCAACCCAGCCATTCTATGATACCTCCTTCCCTTCCTTCAGAAGGAAGATCCGGCCAGCCGAAAAACCACACCCTTTTCTGGCTTTGAGCCATTAAATATTAGAAGTGCCCCTCCTCCCAAAGCTAGAATGCAGAACCCTTGGACCAAATGCTAACTTTACATTGACAAACATATTCAAAAGCTATACTGAGCTATATTTCTCTGAGCGACTTTTGTTTGATTTGTTTGGAAACCATAAGATTCAGGAGCTGTCTGGTTATTCAGCTATAAATTAACAAAGAGTACATGGCAGGAATGTTAAGGTTCCATTCCTCAATGATTTTAAGTAGAACTGGGGGTCTATCAACGCCACAGCAATACAAATTAATCACTTTTTTTTTTAAGGCAAGCAATTAAACCAAAGTAGGGAGACTGATAAATGTACAGGTGGAGAAAACTTCAAGCAATGCATATTCAGTAGCAAGGGCCTGATTAAGTAGATATAATGGAAGGAAGATTGTCAATGCATTTATTCCAGCAATTCGGTAGAGCGACTGCTTTTTCTGTTCTTTTTTTTAATAAAAAGAAAGAAAGTACCCAAAGAGTAAATATTTTTGATGCTTTGAAGGGCAGTCTTTAACCGTCTAAGATTTCACAAATGTAATATCTATGTTAAGCATTGTCCTCATGAAAAAAAAATTTGCTCAGGGAAAAACTAATTTAGCTGAAACCTATCAAGCTGGGGAGGCGAAATGAAGGATAGTTTAAATAGCAATGGATGGAATGTTTCACTTGGACACTTGATAGCCCATATGGTGAGGCAGTTAAAGTGCTGGGCTTGGAGTGCAGAGATCTGGGTTCGGATCCCCAGTAAACCATGAATTGGAATGGGAGAAAAATCTGATTCATGTTGCATTCAAAAGTCAGTTTGCCTGATTTGTACTTTCCAAAGCAATCTGAGCAGGCCTCCTCTTCTTCCTCTTCTTCCTCCTCCTCCTCCTTCAAGTGTATTTAAATTGTTCTCTCAAAATACCTATTTCAATATGCATTTTGATATGTTTTCATTGTTCAGGACTGCATCACAACAGTTGGAGAATTGCACAATCTCAGTCCGTCTCTGCATATCATTTTCTGGCAGAGATTCACAAAATTTTGAATTCCTGAAGCAACCCTACGTAGAAGCCCCTTCTCCCCTCTTTTTTTTCCAGATGAGGAGGATGGAAATGCACTCCATAAGAGGGAACACCGACCACCAAGAACACACTTGGCTATCACGCACAGTATATCTTTAATGCCACTTTGCTTGCCGGGTTGGTAAACAAAGAATATTCATTAGTCAAGTGGCCTCTTTGACAAGGCCTTTGTTTTTACACTGATTGCTAAATTATGTATTCTGCTGATTTATTTATAGCTCTTGAGTCAGATGCTTAAACTGCAGCATACAGGAGAGGTCTCCAAAGATGCCAGCGAGAAAGCCAGCAGGCTGAGAAGGTCTTAAAGTCAACACTGTTTTTCCTGCCCCATTTCCCCCCTCTCTTTTTGCTTCATCCTGCATTTATCACACAGAAAAGGCATCAGGGAATAAGTGTGGTTGATACCTCACATTTCTGAAGACAGTTCCTTATGAGGTGTGAACGCGATGCAAAGTTTTGAAAGTTTGTTTTTGAAAGGATCAAGTTCAACGGGCCTCAAAAGGAACGAATCCAATTTCACATTTGTCCCTTTGCAAAATGGACTGGTTCTGTTCACTGGTCAGCTCACAGTTCAATTAAAATTCATCCAACTGATCCTTGGCAATCCTGCCCCACTCCAGTGTTCAGAATGTTACAATCTACTCTGCTGAAGTATAAAATATAGTTAAGAAGACTAAGAAAGCATCAAGGCACTCACATGGTAGAATGTGCATGGTTCAGTTTATTTCCCCCAACAATTGTGATCTTTAAGCTTAAAGGCCCAAAGATTCTAAAGTATGGTTACCAGATTTTTTTCAATGAATCCGGGGACACTTTTTTTTTTTTTTTTTTTAGCTGAGTAGCAACAGGGAGTCAGTAGTGGTGATGGTGAGGCAAAAGACCCTGGGCCGAAGCATACATGCATATTGTATAAAGGTGCAACGACCTTCTTTTGCACCCTGTGAAACATAAATGCACAGAGTTTTTAAAAAAACTGGGCAATGGCCGCCTGCCCACAACTCCCAAGCCTCCCCCGATCAGTCAAAACAAAGGGGAAAGGTGGAAGGGGGCAGGAGATCACACAAGACACATCATATGGGGACTTCTGGCGAGGAAAAATGGCGGGCGCCACGGCAGCGAGCAGCTCCTGAAGCCAGCCAGAGCCAACTGCACTACCAGGCTGGCTCTGGGCTGCTGAGGCTGCCGCTGCCACATTTCCCGGGAACAGATTTGCAAATCTGGGGACATTCTGGGGACGGAATTTGTCCAGGGACAGATTTGCAAATCCAGGGACTGTCCCCGGGAACTGAGGATGTCTGGTAACCCTATTCTAAAGTGTAAAAAGCACATAGAATCATAGAACTGTAGGGGTGGAAGAAACCTCAAGGATCATCTAGTCCAACGCTCTGCAGTGCAGCAATCACAGCTAAATAATCCCTGACCAATGGCCATCTAACCTCTGTTTAAAAACCTCCAACAAAGGAGAGTCCACCACCCTTCCACTGCTGAACAGCTCATACCATCAGAAAGTTATTCCTAATGTTTAGTTAGAATCTCCTTCCTTGCCATTTGAATCCATTGGTTCAGGTCCTATCCTCTAGAGCAGAGGGACAGAGACCAGTGTTGCCTGCAGAGCACTGCAGAGCATCATTCAAGGCACCCCAGGGTGCCATGGCACACTGGTTGGAAACCACTGCTCTAGAGCATCATAAAACAAGCTTGGCCCATCTTCCATGTGACAGCCCTTCAGGGATTTTGAAGATGGCTACCACATGCAAGAGAATGAACTTGAACTAAGAATCATTCCAAGTTGTTCTCCAAAATGATTTTAATTCATGTTAGCTGTGGATTCCTAGCCTTGGATTTGACAGGTACTTCACTAACGACTCACTGTTCATCAATATGCACAAGACAGAGCTTTGCAAATTTAGGGAACCTTGGTTTATTTATTTATTTAGTTTGGTTTTCAGATCTTGTAACTGGAATTGCTTCAGAGAAGCCTTCTCAATTGGGGAGTTCTCCAGATAATGAGAGTCTGTGTGGTGCAGTAGTTCGGAGTCGGACTAGGACCTGAATAGACCAGGGTTCAAATCCCCACTAAGCCATCAAGCTTGCTGGGTGACCATGGGGGTGGTGGTCTATGCTCTCAGCCTAACCCACCTCACAGGGTTGTTGTGGCGATTAAACAAGGAGGGGGAAACCATATACACTCCTTGGAGAAGAAAGTGAGGCTATAAATGCAGTGATAATAAATAAATAATATCATTTAACCACAGCTCCCGTCACCCCTGACCATTGTCCATGCTGGTTGTAGCAGATTGGAATTGGAGTTCCATGAATGCCCTTCAGTAATTCTCAGAGACTTAGACACAGTCTTAGCCCGCTCCTGCCCATCAGGAGCAGGAGGCTTTTAAGTTAAATGTAATTAACTCAAGGCAGCCCAAATAAATCATTTTTTAAGTACCATTGATTTCAGGAGCATACAAAGTTGCCTTATACCAAGGCAGACCACTGGTCCATCTACCTGAGCATTGCCTACACTGACAGGCAGCAGCTCTCCAGGGTTTCAGGCAAGGGGTTTTTCCCCCAGCTCCTTCTGGGGATTGAACCCAGGGCCTTGGGCATGCAAAGCATATGCTCTACCACTGAGCTACAGCCCCTTCCCTGAGAGGCTGAGATTGAGATAAATGTCTGTCTCATGCAGCACCAGACCTGCTAGCCTTTGATTGGATGGCACCCCATAGAGGAGGAATGCCATGTTATGCAAAATGCACATGGTGAGTTAAGTCTATGCCTTCCCTTCCCCCTAGCCACTTTGTCGACTCCAGAGTATGCTGATAAAACCAGAGTGTGTACTCTTCCTCATCTCTCTTGAAGGAGTGAAATGCTTATTAAGTGGTGGTGTATATGATGATCCCCTCCCCACCCCAAATCTTCCCTTTTACATGCCTATTTTAAGCAATTGATTATTGCCTGGCTAATAATAGGTGCTCCTTTTGTCAAAGAGCTGAATGAAGAAGAGAGCAGATATTGTGGTATATAATTGTTCCGTTGACTGCCATTGAATATTTCCCAGCTCCTACTGTATGAGAAAAATCTTCTGCCCGTGTTACTAGCTAATTTATCATGCAACGGTAATTAGGACTCTGGGCTTTCGGAAGACCCACCTGGGGTGCAGCTCTCCTGGCACCCTTGTCTTTCCCCCGCAGATCACATTCTCTGTCCCCGCTGCAAGAAATCAAAGGGGGTGTCAAGAAATGGAAGACAGAAGGCAACCAAAAATAAAATTTGAAATAAAAAGGATAGCATCATTTTCAAGCCAAGCCAATATCATTCTGGAGATTATTTTTGAGGCAGGTCAGAATCCTGTTTTATTTTTTAATAGGAAGTCATTCACCTCCCCCCTTTGCACATACCTGCCCAATGTGTACTGGTTTACATAGGATTGTAGCTAGTTCTTGTCTTACCCAGAGTAGACCCATTGAACGTTATTGGAAATGATTAACCTAGGTTTATTAATTTAAGCGGGTTTACTCTGAATATAAGTGCCTAGGATTCACTTTCTAAACCATCATCCTGCAAGGAAACATCAAGCTGGTATAAAGTGTACATCTGTATACTTTAAACATCAACATGTGTAACCCAAAGAAGAAAATATAAAATTAAAAAAATAAATAAAAGTGAATCCGTTTAAAACAGGGATGTTGCTCCAGATGTTAGTCTACAATGCCCATCAGTCCCAGGCATCATAGCAAATGGACAGGGATGATGGCAGCTGTAGTCCAGGTATGATTCCCCACTCCTGATTTAAACCAATCCAGACAATTGGAGAAACCACAGCAATAATCCTAAATCACAAGAAGCCTTTATTGAGGTCCAAGGATTACACACACATGAAAGTGGTGGATGGTTGGTGGAAGAACCCTGCGTGAGAGGCAGGGAAGGGAAGATCTCCCAGGGTGAGAGACTGAGAGAAGAAAAATATCCCAGGTGAAAACTAGGAGGGTCCACCACTATCGCTGGGTGACAAGGGTTCCAAGAGCCAGTGTGGTGTAGTGGTTAAGAGCAGTGGACTCGTAATCTGGTGAACTGGGTTTGCTTTCCCACTCCTCCACATGCAGCTGCTGGGTGACCTTGGGCTAGTCACACTTCTCTGAAGTCTCTCAGCCTCACTCACCTCACAGAGTGTTTGTTGTGGGGGAGGAAGGGAAAGGAGATTGTTAGCTGCTTTGAGACTCCTCAGGGTAGTGATAAAGCAGGATATCAAATTCAAACTCTTCTTCTTTGAGAGAGGAATCTGCATCTTCTTTTATCTTTCTTTCTCTGCTTTTGTTTTTCTTTAGTTTCTTTTATCTTATTGTTTATTATAAAAAGCTTTAATAAAATCTTATGAAAAACAATATAGGAGAAACAAATATGGCGAACAAATCTGATACCCTGGCTCCAAGCTGAACGTGCCATTTTATAATCTGTTGTTAGTGCAATTCAAGAATAGAAAAATCATAATTAAGTAAAATCACTAAATCTGTTGATAAGTGTGGGTGAAGTTGTGGCTGAGTGGGAACTGAGTTCCATGTATGATGGTCATGTCCTAAAGTTCATTCTTTTTGGATAAAATTTTTCATAGAAATTGGTCAAATAACAATCAAGAGGTTACCCTTGATCCTAAATTCATGATGATTCAACCTGGACACTAATACACAGGAATTTCATTTCATGTTTACTAGCAGGCAC
The DNA here is from genome assembly GCF_964188315.1 of Podarcis muralis. NCBI lineage: Eukaryota > Metazoa > Chordata > Lepidosauria > Squamata > Lacertidae > Podarcis > Podarcis muralis. The sequence goes on along the minus strand of NC_135661.1, from coordinate 36,791,813 downwards.
AAAATTGACTCTTGCAAAAAGTTGTCGATCCTTGGAACTGAACTTGATGAAAGGCTGATATGAACTCATGTGGCACTTGCTGTTATGGAGAAATTGATTAAGAGACAGAAAGACTCAACACACACTTGCTTTATTTCCATGCAATATGCAACTACTCTTAAATAGAAATTTCACCTTCCTTTGAGCCACATTCATCTCTGGAATGACTCTTTTGGTAGCTCAGAATGTATACCCAGAACAGCCCCAATCTCTCTGTCTTCAACTGCTGGTTTACATTGTTGTTTTATTGCTGTTGGTCAAATAAATAAATAAAAATATTTTCTAAAACATGAATGAAAGTTCATGCCCCTCAAAAACCCTTTAGCATTCTGTATTCAGAATGAAATATCTTTGTATCTTCCTTCTCCAGGATATTGGGGGTGGGGGGATCTTTGTGAAAGTTGGTCAAACCTTTGTCACCATTTGGACCTCTGTTGAACTGTTCATACAATCAATTTGATAACTTCATTAACGTCCACCGAAGAAGGCAACTTTCTTTGACCTCTCCCAACCCAGAGAAAAACACACTTGAAATGGTTGTGTGAATTCTGCCCTAAAAGCATGGGAGACCAATAGGTCTCTTGATTTCTTTTTTAATCCCTAGACCCTTTTTAAGGGGGCATTCAACTTGAACCATTTCCACAGGCTCCATGCTGTTTGCACAACTGTTTCAACAAATGCCCTGATTTATTTTTTAAAAACATACAGATTCCTGGCAGTGCTTCTTTCAATTATCAGTGTCTTCTGCTGTCTTCTTTGTCTTTTTATTCTTTTCTCAGTCAATTGTTCACCAAGTTATCCAAGCCAGGAGCTGCAGAGTTGCTTGGGTGGTGGTGATGGATGAATGGAGAAGAGTCTCCCAATGCTTTCACAACAGAATCTCCCCTAAATGAGACTGAAAGGCAAAGCTTTTCATTCTTAAATAATAATGCCAAAAAGAAGAAGACGGACAAACACCCTCCACAGTAGAGATGGAAAAAAATATTGTAAGCGGAATCCTGGGAAGGATTTGAGTGAAAGGAAATTCTTTCACAGGACAGCCCAGTCCAAACAGAAAAGAAAAGAAAATATTGTCTATGAGCTGGTGCATCCAAAGATCCTGTTTGTGGGTTTTTTGTTTGTTTGTTTTAAAAAATTACCTTTCTTTTCAGAAGTTACAGTGTCATAAGGTTTAGGAAATGGATGCCTACTTTTTTGGAGAGGAATGATCTTGGATAAATAGATAGCTCAGATCTGCTCATGCTTTGCATGGAGAAGATCCCAGGTACAATCCCTGGCATCTTCAGGTAGGGATGGGAAGGGAATGCTTGTCTGAAACCTCAGAGAACCACTGTCATGCAGTGTTGGTCAGGGGTAGACAATGTGGTGCCACCCAGATGTTGTGGACTACAGTTCCCATCAGCCCTAGCTAGCATAGCCAATGGTCAGGGATCTTTGGAATTGTAGTCCTCAAGATCAAGAGAGCATCTCACTGGCTTCTCTGGTGTCAATAATACTGAGCTTCATGATGTGATAATATGACTCATCGTGTTCCTATAGAGGGTTCTGTATTCTGTGGACTGATGCAGCATCCTCCTCCTCATGTTGAGCTCTTAGCTTCTCCGCCTTCCACTTGGAGCACTCAGTAGTACCGTTAGTATTTTGAGTGCAGGCAAACCATGCCAACCTCTAATGCCATATAAAATGACATTTTGAACCATCTTTATTGAAAGTGCCATGAATGTTTGGATAGCTGCTGTCCACCTCCTTCAATCGGGCTCTGCTCTGCCCCATCAATCACCTTTACTTTTCCAAGGGGAGACTTCATAAAGCTTTTGATAACATCACGTGCTCAGTCGGGGGAGCATATATTTCAAAACATGAGGAAGGCCTTTAAGTCTCTGAAACATTAAAATTTTGCTCTTTTACATGGAGTCCTGAAACAACACTGCCCCTGCCTTCCACATCTCTTAATTCTGCCAAAACCGATATCCCTTGTTTGGAAATAGTAAACCATTTTTGACAGTTTTAAAGCCCAGAGATGAACTTTGCAAAAATGAGAAGTGGAGTAGAGTGTGGGGAGGAGGTAAGGAAGGGGAAAGGAAAACCCCAGACTATTTACTTTCAAGTAAAAACACAATCTCAAGAAACATTTATTTTATTTTATGTTTTCACATCTTAAATTTTTAAGAGATTTATAGCTTGCTGTCTGACTTGTTAAAAAAAGAAAGAGCCTTGAGATGACTTACAAATAGGGTCAAACATGAATTATATTGCACTGTTTAGAACATATTTTGTGTATTATTATTATTATACATAATGGCATGCAATATATATGGTTAATGATCAGGGATGATGGGAGCTGGAGTCCAACAGCTTCTGGAGGACCTCAGGTCCTCCATCCCTGGTGTCTGGGCACATGTGGAGAGTGGTCATCCTGAGAAGATGGTCAGCTTTGCTCAGAAGATCATCTTAAACATAGAGTCAAGGCAAATCCTTGTATGCCATGGTTAGAACTACAGGAATGTCATTCATCGGGCATGGAGCAGTCTGAGAATCTGGTGGGCCAGGGCGAAGGGGAGATAGGAAGCTTCCTTATGCTGAGCCAGACCATTGGTCCAGCTAGCTCAGTATTGCCTAACAGAGGGACAATAAGCAGAGGTTGGATGGCCATCTGTCAGGGATTCTTTAGTTGTGATTCCTGCATTGCAGGGAGTTTGAGTAGAGCACTCTCTGGGCCTCTTCCAACTGTACACGTCTATGATTATGTCCACAGACTACCAGCAGCTCAAGATTTCAAACAGGAGTCTTTCTCCAGTGGCGTAGCGTGGGTTGTCAGCACCCGGGGCAAGGCAAGTAATTTGCGCTCCCTAACCCATGGATTTGCGCCCCCTAACCCTAACCCCCAGATGTTGCGCCCGGTGCGGCCGGCACCCCCTGCACCCCCCACGCTATGCCACTGTCTTTCTCAGCTCTACTCGGAGATGCCAAAGAACTTTGGACCATCTGCATCAAAGCTGATGCTCTTCCACTGAGCTACTGCAATTTCTACACTCTCCTGAAAAGGTTTTGCTTCTCACTTCCTCCCTCTCTCCCCTCTCACACACAGAGTGCCATGTTGAAGAAGCAACATGTAGAAAAGCCAGACTATTTCTCTCCCCTCTCTGCCCCCCCCCCCGAAACTTCTAGTTCAACCCTATGATTTGCTGTGGCAGCACATTAAGTGCTCAGGACAAGGAGTGCCGAAAGTCATGCCAGCACGATGCCACAAAAAACACCACGGCTCCATTCCGTCCCAGGCCACATGGATTGTGGAAGTTGACAGGTTGGAAATGGTTTCAGCTGAGGGCCAGGAGGAGCATGACATACCCTCCAACATTTCTCCGATGAAAATAGGAACATCCCATTCCATAATGATAATTTTACTATTTATACCCCACACATCGTACTGGTTTGCTCCAGCCAGTCTGGGCAGCTTCCAAAATATATAAAAACATAATGAAACATGAAACATTAAAAAGCCCTTCTTTATACAGGATTGCCTTCAGGTGGCTCAGGGGTTGGATAACTCCATACCCTCCAACATTTATCCAATGAATATAGGGACATCCTAAGGAAAAGTGGGACACTCTGGGATCAAATCAGAATCTGGGATGGCTTCTCTAAATCAGGGATGTCTCTGGAAAATAGGGACACTTGGATGGTCTGGCGTGACACCGGGGTCTAAAAAAATGCAGTTATTGAGGAAATGCTGGCAAATCTGGGGATGTTGAGCTTAGAGGGATGGCATAAAAATTAACTAAGGAATAGGTACCTACCAAATTTGCACTTCCTGAAATATGACACATCTTGTCTCACCACAGAGTTGTCAACCACAGTGTTTGCTCTAGGTTTTGAAGGGTCTTTGGATGAGACACTCTCCTCTCCTCACCTCACATGCAGCCTCAACTCTGCCTTGCCACAGCTTATATCCTGAACTTGTCTGACCTTGCCTTGCTGCACTGCAGAGTATAATGCCAGCGTTTTAACCACTACACCACATTGCCATTGCTTTCTCTTTGAGGTGGCAGCAAACACAATTGCTGTGCACTTAATGGACGTAAGCTAGAGGGGAAGGAAAACCACCTTCCAAATCTCCCAATATGTCCTTGTCTAGAAACCTGGGCAGCAACACTTTAGCGCAACCATAAATAACATGCCCACTTCTAATTTGGCCTCCAATAACAGCTGACCAGCCTTGATTTATCCGCTGACAAAAACAGGCCTCTCTAATTTGCTAACCAATCGCTATCATCCTCTCCTTCCCAACCAATAATTCTGCCATCTCTAATTTTCCAATAAATAATTCTGTGCTCTCAAATTTACCAACCGATAATGTGACCGATCTGCTGACCAGTGAGGGTGTCAACTGGCGAAAGAGCCCCTAGGCAAGCAGTAACTTGCTAAGCAGCATTTGGACTTTTAGCAATAAAGAGCTGCGTTGGTCTTCGATTCTGTATCAGTTGTGTGATTGCTGAGATGCCACTCGAGGCTTCACTTATTCTGGGAATCTGAAGGGTCTCCATGCATGCCTTGTAAAAAATAAAGAGCACACGATACGTCTCTCTTTTGGAATATCAGCGGGGAGCTAACACTTCCTCTCTTCATTGCTGCTCCTCCACTGTGTTCCTGCCATCAACCTGGGGTTTGGCAGGGCCTTTGCTTGAGTTTGGACTGTCTGTGTCAGTGACAGAATGATATGTTTCGCCACATCTCTTACCCCACTGACCCCGCCACCCAGGCTGCTCCTGCTGCGGCAAGAGGTTTGGCTCCTGCAGAAAGCAAAAAAAAAAAAAGGGGGGGGGATTCATTTTGGTGAGTCTCATTTCATTTGCACTTGGAACTGGAGAGAATCAGACCATGACATGTTTTCCTAAAAGAAAAGAACCCCCCTAAGAGGCACTCGTCAGGTAATCAGAGCGATGAATCAATAAATTCATTCATAGCCAATTAAAAATGTGGCGATTCATGATTAGTCAGAGGTTGTGGAAAACAAGTTCTACAAGGCCAGGGGTATTTGCAGAGGAGCAGGGAGGAAGTCCCATGAACAGTTGAAGGAAGTGAGCATCATTATCTCACAGAAAAGAATAGAATTATTCATCATCATACATTTAATTTAATTTAATAATAAAAAATTATACCACTTGACTGGGGAAAAAACCCCTCAGAGTGGTTTACAAAGAGATTAAAGCAATAAAATTATTAGTAGAAACAACTCTTTAAAGCATTCAAAAGATAAAATCAGCAATGACTGCAAACAGATCGAAACATACAACAGCGTTCTACACGTCTGAGTTGGCTTGTATTAACAAAAATGTTTTTAGCAGGTGACAAAAAGAACACAATGGAGGTGCCTGCCTGTCTCAACAGCTAATAAACAAGGAATGTAGGACTGATAATGCCAAGGTTGCAGGTTTGATCCCAGTAAGGGACAGCTGCATGTTCCTGCATTGCAGAGGGGTTAGACTAAAATATCCTGGGGTCCCTTCCCAACACTATGATTCTATGGTCTGTGCTGGTCAGGGGTACTTCCACCTAATGCTGCAAAAAAGCCATCCAGATATAGGAAATGGGTCACAGGCAATGGTCTTCTCTTCTCTTCTCTTCTCTTCTCTTCTCTTCTCTTCTCTTCTCTTCTCTTCTCTTCTCTTCTCTTCTCTTCTCTTCTTACTGGAGTTCTGCCATTAAGCCAAACTGGACTCCCTTTGGGGAGGAAAGACTGGAAAGTTAGCATGAATTAAATGGGACTTACTTCTCATACCCTCCAACATTTTTCTGATGAAATTCTATTTAATAATAATAATAATAATAATACCCCGCCCATCTGACTTGGGTTGCCCCAGCCACTCTAAGTGGTTTCCAACATACATAAAAACATAATAAAACATGAAACATTTCTTAAAACCTATCTCCTTGGCTTGGGTGTCGCATAACTCCATTCCCTCCAATATTTCTACAATAAAAATAGGGGAATCCTAAAGAAACCAGGTTGACTTCTGTAAATTTGGGACTGTCTCTGGAAGACCCCTTGGAGGGTCTGACTTCTTGATAGGTCTGGATAGGATTGGAGCCTTTGTGGCTTCTGTAGCCTGGTCTGTTGCTGAAACTGTATATACGCAAATCGGAAGATGACAAGCAATATAGCAGTTTCTTGAAGGCTCCTTAAGGAAGCTAGACCATGTGCAAAAGTTGTGTAGAACTCCACATGGCTCAGGCAACAGGGACTGTGAAAAAAATTAAAATAATGGATGCATGGACAGTGAGACAGGGAAAGCTGACACACATGTAACCCCCCCCCCTTTCTTTGCTGGGGCATCAGAGTACTATTGATTTTCCTAAACAAATAGGATACTGCCCACATCCCACTGTGCAGCCCTTGCACAGGTTAATTCTTTTATCCATTCCAAACACAGCCGGTCGATAGCAGTGATCAGGTAAGGTTGTGAAATTGCCAGGAAAACACATCCGCAAAGTAAACCCAATACCGCGCCTTGTCTGTGTGACTTAAAGCTTAGCGCAGCATTGAAAATCACTAATGGAACATACAGAGCGCTGCGTCCATGCTGGGAGCAGTCGAGGATCATGCATAATGGAGGAACACATCTGCTAACAGCCGCTCACACAAGCTAATTTAATCTTACTTTAAAAGGAGACGCAAGGAATTAATCTTTGGAGATGTTCCTCTTTGGCCCTCGCTGGCGTCGAGGCAGCCATCCATTTGCACCCACCCTTTCACTGGGGAGGGCATTTTCCTGAGGAGAAGCTCTCACTTAAACCATCATCTGCTTATGTGGCTCTGGCCATGTTTAAGCTGAAAAATGAATGGGGTCGTACATCATCGAGGGGTCAGAAAAGGCTCCCGCTGCTGAGTCCAATGAAGGAGATGTGTGCTTCACCCAACCACGCAGAAGCGTGGAATTCAAAAGCGGGGTTGTCTTGGATGGTCATTCTGCACACAGATCCATGATGTAGGCTTAGCTAGGGTGGTGTAGCAATTATCGTGGTTATGTATTTAGGTTGGTGCTTAAGATGCTTTCCTGGCCCACAGAGCTCCAAAGGGGCACCTTAAGAAGAAGAAGATAAGAAGAGTTTTGGATTTGATATCCTGCTTTATCACTACCCAAAGGAGTCTCAAAGCGGCTAACATTCTCCTTTCCCTTCCTCCCCCACAACAAACACTGTGAGGTGAGTGGGGCTGAGAGACTTCAGAGAAGTGTGACTAGCCCAAGGTCACCCAGCAGCTGCATGTGGAGGAGCAGAGAAGCGAACCCAGTTCACCAGATTACAAGTCTACCGCTCTTAACCGCTACACCACACTGGCTCTCTTAAAAACAATTAAAAATGCAACTATGAAACAAGGAAATAGAAGAACAAGGCAAAAGGAAACCAGGGGTTGCTCCTTGCTGACCCAACCCAAGGAGATGCCAAGATGGAGCTACTCTGGATCCTCTTGTGTGTCGGAGAATGAAAGGATGGCAAAGGGAGGGGGAACGTGAGCTCTCAAGGTCAAGGGCCCGACCGTGGCCACTGTGTGGTGTAGTGATCAGAGTGCTGGGCTGAAACCTGCAAGGCCAGGGTTCAAATCTTCACTCTGCCATGGCCAGTCACCCACTCTCAGCCACTCTCAACCTACCTCACAGGGTTTTCTTGAGGATAAAATGGGGAGAAAGGTGGAATATAAATATAATTAAATGTAATTAAAGAAATAAAATGGCATCCTTGGTTCCTAGTCTTTCTTAAAGGAATCTGTGAGTGGTGAACTGGGGTGTGCGTGATTGACCCTTTCCCACCAGAAAGATGGTGGAGTTGTTTAATTTTCACATCATTGGGTCTGAATTCTCTGAAAATGACCATCTTATTGGTAGTCAAGAAAGAAAATGTAGGGTGTTCACAAGAGGGGGGGGAGAAAATAGCTGTGCATAAAATTGGCATCTGTTCATTTATGTGCATAGCTGCAAATTTAGAAATCATGGCTGGTATCCAACTAAGTTCTGCTCAGAGCAAGCTCATCAAAATTAATGGTCCTGTCTATCAAAATTAAGTTACTCCTGTCTATCAATTTCAGCAGCTTCTACTCTAGGACTGACACTGGACGCAACCCAATGGCTATAATTTAAGCAGACATTTGCTGCATCTCACCCTCTGGTTGAAGACTTTGGTCAGGTGACCTGGGTGTGCCTGCTCAGTCTGCAGTCCAGGAGCTCACTGCTGATGGGCAGCTTCAATGTTCCTGCTTGTCCTTCCTTAGGCTTCTTTATCTTTCAGTTGGACTTGGACCTGAAAGGGCTGCCCTGTGTACAGCAGGACCGTCATGGCCACCCTAGTCTTTTTGCTGCTGAGGGACCCAAAGGGAAGAGGGACTGCAGAATGTGTTGCATGTATGCAGGAGAAACAGAAGGGCCAAAGGAATAAAGGGTTCTTTGTTCCTCCCTACTTCTCCATTGGAGGCTGGTACCTGTGGGACTTGTAGGGCAGAAGGCAGGGAGCCTAACTGAAGGCAGAGCTGGAGCCAGTGATAACCAGAGCTAACCAATTCTGGTTTTGCCCCCATCCTTCTCTCTGCTGAACTCTACAAAGTCAGCACTGAGACTCCCTTAATGCTAGAGCACCAGTGGCTGCTGCAGGCAGTTGGAGGCTTCTATTCACATTGCAGGTGGTGGTGGGGACCAAGTCACCAGATCCTTTTGAACAAGTCAGATCTGCAACAGAATGTTGTGGTTCAGCATGCTGCTCAGCGTTCCATGCACTCCAATCTTTCCCGTCTTTGGTTTTACTACTACTAATAACGATAACAGGCACAAGAAATCAGCATTTTGTGGCTTCTCAGTCCTTTTTGTATCTCAAACCTTGTGACTCCCCCAAACCCGCTGACACCTCCTTCTTTGTTTGTCTCTCTGTGTGGTGCTGTTTTGACTACATTAGCAATAGCATAAGCACTTCCCCACTGTACCCCACAGTTTAACTTGGAGTATAACAAAGTGTAATCCTCAGGATGTCACTGAACCTTGCTCTTCTCAGACACCCAGGAATCCTCTGCCTTCCCCAAGGTCTACGGCATCCCTCCTGCGCAGGCCTGCCCTGTTACATCTCACACGGAAGAGGAGAGAGGCTTTCTGTAAGCAAGGCACAGCAAATAAATGAATGAATAAATAGAAAAGGGAGGAACGGGAAAGAAAGAAAAATCTCCCCATGCCAAGGGAAGTCAAAATGCATTATTAAGGGTGTCCAGGAAATTATAGTCCATGTCCATTAGCCCTTTCAGGGTTAATATTGATGCAGATATTATTTCCATCCATGGTGCCATTTATTTGAAATATTATGACGGGGAGTAGCTGCAGCAGTGAATCACATCAATTGATAGAGCAGTTAGCCCCGCAGACAAGCCTGCCTTTACACCACGCAATGGGCATGAAATATTATGGAGATTGTTCTTTAAAGGGATCACTTTATCATCATTTGTATGCTGGCCTGGTTATTCCTCGCCGGCTGGCTTCCCTGTTGAGTTAGGGCTGTCATAACTCAATCAGCCGTATAATGCTGCTCATAGCACCTCCTTACCAGGTACTGCAGCCCGTCAAGGGCCGCGGAGGGAATTGCCCTTATCCCTTTTGACAGCTCGCAACGCCACTCCGATATTGATGTCAGTTTATATATGTATGATATGTATTTCTTAAATGTAATTAGAAGCCTGTTTGGGCGCGTGATATATCTGGATGGCCCAGAGCTGCTCATGATGAAGGCATCGATTGCTAACCTTGTGCCTTCCCCAGGAAGGGAATATGACAAGCTTCATCACTCGAGGGCAGCGGGGGGAAAGAAACCCTTCTGTCTGGATGCATCATATGAAATTGTCACTTTTGCTTATCCGTCTGGGCAAGTTGACTGAAAAGCAACTCCCGGCATTGGCTAACCGGCTGCAGGAGGGACCGAACGAGAGTTCAGGTGCTGTGGAGCACCAAAACTTTGCAAACAGTGAAGCAGGAACCTCAGGGAGTGCAACTTGTGTACTTTCTTCACAGCAGGAGTAAGGACATCATCTTCTGGAGCGGTATTTACCAGTGCTTGGAGGGACAGTTAGGAGGACAGGTCTGGTCTGGTGCATGATCCCCTAGTTTAGCTCAGACAGTGGCAGAAGAGAAGCGCCGTGGCTTAGTGGAAGAGTACCTGCTGAGCATGCCAAAGAGACTTCTTGTCTGAAACCCTGGAGAGATGCTGCCAGTCAATGTAGACAATACTGAGCTAGATGGACCCGAGTATAAGGCAACTTCTTGTGTTGCAGCCTGGCCCAAAGTCTTCCTAAGGATGGGAAGCCTGGTCTCCCCATGACTCCCCAACATGCTAACCACTACTGCATCAGGAGTGGGGGGGGGGAAATGTGGGCCATCAAATGTTCCTATGTGGCCCTTGGGACTCTTGCCAGGCCACCCTCTCCTCAACCAAACCATCTACAGTATCTCTGGGCCACCCATTCTTCACACCATTCCTTTAATGTTTTAGTCTGGTGCGAATGTGTCCTTGATAATGCCTGGTTAGCCCCTGTAAGAACAGGAAGCAGGTCTAGATGGGCCATTGGCCTGATCAAGCAGGCTCTTCTTGCATGTCTGGATGATGATGAGATGACCAGAGGGTATTTCTGACTGTCTGTAGAAACAATTTGCATTCATTGTTCTCTATTGCTGCTCTTTCAGGCATAAGGGGGTCAACACATCTGGGGGTCAAGAGATCATCATGATGGCCTCCAACACATCTTTTATTGAGATGTGTGACTATGGAGTCTCTTTGAGAGTGTGGCTTTGGAGGCCATCATGATGATCTCTTAGATTTGAAAACTTACCCCTACACCAGCAGCGGTAGCAGAGACTCTCAAGCTAAGTGGACCCACTGTCTGACTTGTGGTGAATATGGGGCCCCCTAGATGTTGATGGACTCCAACTCCCATTAGCCTCAGATAGCATGGCCAATAGTCAGGGATAATGGGAGTTGGAGTCTGACCACAGAATCTGGAGGCCACAATACTGAGTAGAAGCCCCATACATCTATGTCAGATTCTGCCCGAAGGTCACTTTCTCTCATGGGAAATGGTGGATAAACCAGTGGCAGCAGAGCAACACAGATGTGACTCTTGGGCTGTATATGAGACTACATCTCACCCAGACAAAAATCTACACCCCGCAAACATCTCGCCATAGTTCAGGTAAGCAAGAGGCCTGTAAGGGCATAGTGCAGCCAGAGAACAGGACTGGAGGAGGAGGAGGAGGCAAAACAGGGCCTTCAAGAGAAACATTGAATTGTAGAGTTGGAAGAGACCCTGAGGATCATCTTGTCCAACCCCCTGCAATGCAGGAATATGCAGCTCTCCCATACAGGGATTGAACTTGCCACCTTGGCATTCTCAGCACCATGCTCTAACCAGCTGAGCTGTCCAGGCTGTAGGATGAGGACTGGACAGAAGGCCCAAGGGGCCACATTTTACTCCAGGCTCCCATTGCTTTGTAGTTTGCTATTATTGCTAGTATTAACTTTTTAGTTAATATTAAGAAGTGAAAAGGATAAGCGCACATTCTGCCGAAGTTTCTCTCTCTCCCTTTTTCTTTTTTTAACAGTCTTGTCATCATATGAATTCTGATAACAACTTCTGTCCCCAGTGGATGCCAAGCCTCAAGGGCCTGCTTTTCTGCTGCTTATATTAAACAGAGACTCACTGTTGGCATGACTGTCTTGGCACTTTACATTAAAATCAAAATGTACGAAGAAATTCGGCGGCAGTGGGAGACAGCTGTCAAAACGAGAGAGCTGGCGCGTTCCAGAGCAAAGCCTTACCTGCAGCGTCAAACCTTGGCTAACAAAGCAAAAGAAGAAGAAAGAGATTTGCTGTGGTCTCTCCAGTTCAGGATATATTGGACAATTACATGCCATACCTTTGCTACCCATTTCCCATGGTTCTTCATGATGCAGGGAGCCTTTGTTTGTAGGAGCAGGCTTTCTGCTGCAGTCAGTCACCCTCCAGCTTAGGGAGGATGGCCTGGAGGCCAGATTTCCCTTCTTCAAGGGAATGAGGTTGGGAATCCAGAGTAGGAGAGGGAATTGCCCCAGAAGCATCTAGGAAACTGGAAGTCCTTCTGCTAAAAGAGCATATAGTAGCAGTGTCCCTCTGGCCCAATGGCATCATGCTGCCCTCCTCTGACTTGAAGGGCTCCATTCTGGAGCCTTAGTGCAGGAATGGGGAACCTTTTGGGTTCCATGGGTGTGATCTTTCTCAGGATCAGCTTTATGGATCAAATTGGACACTTGGGCAGCCCACTTGTCAATCACCTTACATCACAGAGCCACCAGGTGCAAGGTGCCTTCAAGTTCCAAAGTCAAGACCTCAAAGCACTTTGCAAAGTGCTGCTAGAGCAACGATTCCCCCTTTCATTTTAGTAGGTGATTCCAGTGCAGGCCTCACCCTGAATCAGAGTCTTCATTTTACCAGTGGTTTCCATTCAAACACCTTTCGGAATCTTACTGAGCTGAGTGGGATTTAACCCCTGCTCGTCAGCTGATGAGCAGGGTTGGGAGTGGGGTTAAATTCCACTGCTTTGGCAGTTCCCTAGTGGGCATGCATAGCCGATGCAGGATGTAACCACACTCTCTGGCCCATCGGATGATGTCACAACTGGCATCAGATGATGAGAAGATGGGTATGGTTTGGGGAAGGTGGCCTTGTGACCCAGCTTGGACACCCAGGCAGGTCAAGATTATCTCATGAACCAAGGGTTCCCCACTCCTCTCTTAGATTCCGAAGTCTTCCCTGCACTATTAGAGTTCATGGTTGCTAATGCATGCTGGGTCCTTTTAAATGATGAGGCTCCTCCCAGCAAAGGCTACTGAGCCAGAGCTAAAGTTTCTATTTAAGGCTCAGTCTGAGAATGATAGTGATTCCCATGAAGTCTTTAGTCTGAAACTTATCCACTCACAGCAGACCAGAGATGGCAACAAGGATGGAGTCGGTGTGCAAATCAGTGCTCTTTGCTCTTGTGTGTAAAGAAAATGAGTTATTCAACTCAGAATATGAATAACTGAACATGGCTGTAGGGAAGCCTAATGGCAGGGCTAGTTCCAAATGTGAGGGGGACCTTGACCATTGTTTAACTTTCTACCATTTTGATTTCCCCTGAAGCATTCTTGGAAATTAAAATGCTGGCTCTCAATACACCACTGGAGCCAACCATTAATGCTATTTTAATTTATAGAGGTGTCTCCCTAACTAAGCATGCAACTGAGCCTTGCTTAAAGGGGTTTCCCCATCAGCTGTGGGCCCTGCCAGTGTTAGGTCACTGATGGCTGCTGAAGGATGTTGCATGTCTGCTGATGTTGGAACTGATTGATAGGATCAAGAATCATTGTGAAAATATTTGTACGTTTTTACTGTACTGGAATAAAAAGTAATGGAAGTTTCCTTTGAGAGACAGGCAGCTAATTTTGAGATCAGAAATATCTTTAGGCGATTCAAACCAAAGTATACTTGCTATTAGGAATCTTTATACACTGAATTAAGATTATGGCCGTGATTGTTTGTCCACTTTAATTATTTTCGTTTTTCAGCTGGGGGAAAAAAATGAGGGCCACAAAGAGCAAGCTGTGTCGATATTGCAAATTCTTCAATAAAAAAGTTGAAGAAGAAGAGAAGCTCTTCCTTTTCCAAAAGGGCTTTCCCCCAGCAAAATAAATAAACAATTGTGCTTCCCTTGCATTTTCTGCAGGATTCACGCCTGTATTTGGTCTGTCAGCCGCTCTGCTGATTCCTCTGAGCCTCTCTTTGCCTCCCACTGTGCTTGAGATCAGCAGAGCCAGGCTGGAGGAGAGATCAATCGAACAGCTGAAGCAGCCAGCTGGTAGAGGAAGGAGTGGGGGGGGGGCATAAGGAAAGACGGGTAAAGGAGGGGAAGGGGGGAATTAACAAAGAGCAACAAAGTGGGACCCGCAAAAAAACACGCTTGCAGCACAGAGTGCTTCTGCTCTGTCATGTTCCATTCCATTCCACTTCATCCCTTGTGTTGAACCCCTATGAAGAAAGGCTGCACCATTTGAGACTTTTTAGTTTACAGAAAAGGAAAGGTAAGAGCTGGCATGGCAGAAATTTATAAAATCATGCATGTCGTGGATAAAGTAGACAGAGACAAGTTCTCTTCCCTTCTCTCATAACATTGGAACTTGTAGACATGCCGAATGTTGGAAGATTCAGGACACATCAAAGAAAGGACTTCTTCAAGCAGCTGGTAGTTAAACTATGGAACTCACTGCCACAGTGATGGCCACCAACTCAGCTGGCTTTAAAAGAGGCTTGGACAAATTCATGGAGGAGATAGCTACCGATGACTACTAGCCATTATGTTGCTAGTATACCTCCATACTACATTTGGAGGTAGTAGTGATTGTGAACAGCAGTTGCAGGAAAGCTCAGGAGGGGAGAGGGCTCTTGCGCTTGGTTCCTGCTTGAGGGTTCACCCAGTTCTGTTCTCTGTAGCTTCAAGGAAGCTAGAGCACAACTAAGAAGATGGCCGAGCTGCTTATATAGGCATAACATTACTTCCCGCAGGGGTAGCCAATAGCATAGTTGTGTATCATCTTATACACCTCCGTCTTGTCCCCCTCCCTCCTCACTCCCCATTTTTCTAACTTAAAAAGTCTCAAATGTTGAAACTTTCCTCATCAGGGAGTTGCTCCAGCCCCTTTATCATTTTGGCATTCTCAAGTCTTTTGTATCAAAAAAAGTACTAACTAAAAAACCCCACCTTGTTGTTCACCCCTTGCTCTGTCCAAAATGCACTTCATCTGCACAAAGCCCTGATTAGCATCAGGGGCTACAGGAGCCGTACGTTCCCACCCTCTGATTTTATGACAATGCAAAATAGTAATTTTTTTTATGAGCTGTGGAGCAGAAGAGGAATGTAGCACCACAAACCACAGAGGAACCTCCTGGGGTTTATTTTATCTGTCTGGCTATATAAGTGGCAGTGTGTGACAATTTTGAAATATTCTTTTCTGTGTTCAACAACCCACAAACCTTTGCTGTGGTTTCTTTCCCCACCCACCCCCAAATCTGCACATTACATATGTTATAGATTCTTGTCCTCTCACATGTCGTGCTGAGACTGGGCTCGCTGTATTTGAGTTCTGAGTGGAGTGCCCCTTTTTATATCTGTCTGTGGGGGAAATGGCCCTTTTGATTGTTATGCCTGACAGGAATACAGCCTTCTGTTAAGTGTGTTTGAAAAACGATAGCTCAGCATTCACAGACATCATGTACATGTGTAATCCACATATGGCTGCAGCAGAGAGGTGAGACAGTGTGGTCCTCAGCATTGCCTCAGGTGGGACCTCTCCTCCTGGAACTGCCTCCATCAGTGGTCGCTGGGCTGCAGCAGAGGGAGAGGTGAGGCAGAAAGGCCCCCTGCGTCAGCTCAGCTGGAAACAGCTGCCGTTTGGCTCCTTCCCTTCCAGAACTGGCTCCAGCAATGGTCATTCCACAGTACTGCAGCAGAGGGAGAGAGAAGGCAATGAAGGCCCTTCAACAAGCTCAATAGGAGCTGCCAGAAACAAGTGGAGGGACGTCTCTGCTCAATTCAAGCAGGCCCTGCCTGGTGTAAGGGAGGTGGGTTGGATTTCATCATTGTTGACATAGAATCATAGACTTGTAGAACTGCAGGAATCTTAACATGCAGTCACCCATCCAACTGGGTTTTTTTAATTGTATTTTATGATTTGCCACACACTGCCCTGAGATGCTCACAGAGCAGGCAATGTACAAATATGTTAAGAATGGATAGGTGAAATGGTGCTGGTGAAAAGCAAGAATGAGAAGATTTGCCTTACTTTCACTGACTAAACGTTCTGAGATTCTGGAACCTAGGAACAGAGGAAAGCTGCCATATACAGAGTCAGACCATTGCTCCATCCAGCCTGAGCTGACTCTCCACTGACTGGCAGCAGCTGTTTGGGGTTTCAGACATGGGGACATTCCCAGCCCTCCCTGCCGATGCTGAGGGTTGAGCCTTGGACCTTCAGTCAGATGCCCTGCTGCTGAGTTATGGCCCTTCCCCCTTCTGCCATCCCTTTGTTTCCATCCCACCTGAACTGTACTCTGTGCATGGGGCTGCCAAGCCATCTTCCATCTGTGTAGTGACCAGTTCCAAATGAATCTCACTTTAGCAAGATGTGACTTTGCGACACCATGTATATGGTGTATATGGAGAATCAGGGCTCAACCACACCTTCCTTTTGCTCCTCTCTTTCCTGGCACAGGTCCATGCTTAAAAGCTCTGTGTCCAAGTGTGGGTTTTTTGTTTGTTTTTTGACCCAGAGCTTTTACTGCAAATACCCACTCTTTAGCACTCAATAAGAGCAAACGTCAATTCAGGTTTCTGCGAATTGCTGTGGGCTTTAGAGAGCGAGTTTTGGAACAACGAAAAGGGAGAGGGTGCTCATACCTGGAGATTTAAATTGAGGACCATGACTGGAAAGAGCAGAGGAAAGGTAAGTGTGGATAAGCCCTCAGTGTAGTATTTACAGGCTAAGACTGGGAAGACTCCTGTGTTCAAATGCCCATTCAGTCGTGAAGCTCACTGAGTGTCCTTACTCTGGACTGAGAAATGGGGACTAGCCTACCTGCCAGGGTTCTCATGTGGATCAAACAATAAATCCAATAATAAATGATAAATCCAATAATAAATGATAACATGAGAATGATGCCGTTAGGTAACTCTAGACTTTGGACTGAATGGTCTCAGCAGGAATCTGCATCTGCCTCATCAGTGGCTTGGACTAGATGGTATTTGGGGCCCCTTCCTATTTGATGATTCTGTATTAAAATGTGGGACGCTACATCCCTAAGGTTGCCGTGTGTCCCACTTTACAGCAGTTTTCTATTTGAGGGGCTCTGCGATGCAAGTTTAGCTTAAAGATAAAGGACCCTAAGAGAGAAGCCTTGAAGTTGCCCATCAGTAGCTTGCACCAGAACAGCAGATTGCACAGGGACACAGTTTTTAGCAATGCACAGGTGGACACCTTGGTCCATCTTGCTGCATTTAGAGACACTCTGGTTCTTTCTGCTCCACAGGGCTCCAGACAACTGCCCCAGTCATAGAAACATCAGAAGCTGACCCTGATGGTGCCACAGATTCCGAAGTCTTGGACAATTCTTATTTAAAAGGCAACATCTCCTTTGGGATTTGTTCTTATAACCCACTGAAGAAAAGGAAAAGGGGGGTGGTGCATGCCCAAACACCTCTTAAAAAGAACAACTCATCTCCTTCCCGCAAAATATATTTAGACAGAGATTGTTGTTGTTGTTATAAAATAATGGTTGAAGGATGCTCATCTTTACAATAGCACCTCTTTTATTAATTTAAGACTTTTGTGTGCAGGAAGGCCTAATCATAGGCTGCTAAGGGAGATTTATAGATCATTGTAGGGAGGGGTAATCTACGCGAAAAGCCTCGTAAAAACTTAACGGTGAGGCAGGAATAATCGGTGGGCTCACAGAGGCCATGTCAAGGCTAATTGAAATGTTTAAGAGCAACCCACCCGCTTTTCCCGACTCCCTGGGATACATACTAAAAACGCATCTTGAGACCATCCCTTTGTCTCGAGCCGGACATATATTATCTCTCTATATCATAGTTCTGCCACCCCAGACTCCTAATTGCAAAAAACCTTTCGACACAGGGCAGGTAATAATTGCAGCACCATGCCCTAGCTAATAATAAAAATAATTTACTGTTCAAAAGTGAGGGGTAATTTGTAACATAAATGGCTTTTTAAAAGAAAAGGAAAAGGAAAGAAAAAGGCCCATTTATCCACGCAATAGTCTCTGTCTGTAATTTATTTATTTAGTTATTGCATTTGTATCTCACTTTTTGCTTCAAGGAGCTCAAGTTGGTGTACATGGTTCTCCTCATTTAAATCTTCACAACAATCCTGTGAGGTAGGTTAGGCTGAGAAACAGTGACTGGCCCAAGGTAACCCAGTAAGCATTGTGGCCAAGCGGGGATTCAAACCCTGGTCTCCCAGGTTCTAATCCAAAACTCTAACCACTATACCGCTGTGGCTGTTGAGTTCTCTCTGCTCCCCCCAACCCTACCTGGCCATCACTCAAAACAAACCTGGCTGAAGACATGATTTCTGCAGCTGTTTTGAAAGTTGACGGCCTGAGGAGAGGGATCAAGACACAGAAAAACAACACAAGCATGTCTCCAGTTAATTTCTCCTCAGAGTAGACCTACTGAAATTAATGGACCTGAGTCAGCCTTGTCCATTAGTTTCCATCAGTCTGGAAATTAATTCTTAATTTCTGCAGCCTAATTTAGCAGAAAATGCCGTAGGAACTGTTAATCTGTTGGCAGTCAAAACCTCTGGTATTTGGTACCTCGGGTTACATAGGTTTCAGGTTACACATGCTTCAGGTTACAGACTCCGCTAACCCAGAAATAGTACATCGGGTTAAGAACTTTGCTTCAGGATGAGAACAGAAATCGTGCTCTGGCAGCACGGCGGCAGCGGGAGGTCCCATTAGCTAAAGTGGTGCTTCAGGTTAAGAACAGTTTCAGGTTAAGTACGGACCTCCGGAATGAATTAAGTACTTAACCTGAGGTACCACTGTATTGCAATTAACTCCAAGGTCTGCAAGCAGATCCTGGTGTACACAATAAGAGACATATTTACACAGTGCATAGAAACTATGGAACTCATTTCCACAGGAGCCACCAACTTGGATGGCCTAAAAGAGGATTGGACAATTTTACAGAGGACAACGTTATCAGCAGCTGTGATGGCTACTTTCTACCATCCCTGTTAGAGGCATCCTACATCTGAGTTTCCAGCTCTGCAGAGAAATGAACAATCCATGACATTTGTTGGTCTGATTTAAACCTTAGATTTACAAATCGGGGGTCACTCTCTGGGTGCTGTGGAAATCCCAACTCTCCTCACCACATGCCATGCTGGCTGGGTTTGATGGGAGCTGGAGTTCCACAACATCTGGAGGGTCACAGTGCCCAACAGTCCCCGACCAGCATGCCCAATGGTCAGGGGTGGTGGGCTTTGGAGTCTAGGAACAGTTGGTAGGTGGAAGGAGCCCCACTCTGTGTTTTAAGCAACAAAAGCAATTTGTGAAAATTATTGAGAATCTAACATGGGGGGAATTTTTCTTCCTGCTTGCAAAGCAGCTGACCTCACTCGCTGGATCTTGTTACAGTTAGCCCCCTCCCGACATCCCTAAGTGACTTTGCAGAGTGTTCTGAAGAGCCTTCTGAGCCTGTGCTATGCCAACAATTCTCATTTCAGCACTAAGCCTCTATTACACAACCACCTCCCTCTCCCATTTTTCTGTGCTTTTGACTCACCACCCACATAGAAAGGACCAAAACCTCAGCTACTGTACATTCTTCAGCTGCTTCTGATGGTTTTGGAGGGTAGCCTTGAGCAATCCCATTTCGAGATCTGGGTGAGTATTAACTGCCAAGCGGCCAACAGAGCAATCCTATGCATCACTAAGCCAGAAGTAAGCTCCATTGACTTCAATGGAGCTTACTCCCAGGTAAGTTGGTTTTGGATTGCAGCCTAAGATATGAAGCAGGAAGTCTCATCTTACCTCTGCCATACGTTCTTTGGATGTCATTGGGCAAGTCTCTCTCTCAGCCTCAGTCCTCCCATTGGCAATATGGGGACAATGATGCTGACCTACTTTACAGGGCTATTGTGAGGCTTAAATTAAGAGAAGGCATTTATGAAGCACTCAGTCAGAACATTCTTGGTGGAAAGGTAAGCATTATTTATTGTATTTATGAGTTGCTCCACAAAAATGTTTTCTGAGCGACGAACAAGTAAAATGGTTTACAATTAAACAGTTTCTCGAGGATTGGGGAGTTGTTGTCTTATATCTCTCTTATATCTGGCATCAGTACCAAGAAGAAGCTTGGACAAGGCTTGGAGTCTAACTGCTAGACTAAAAGTGAGAAAAGACTAATAAAGTCCTTCGTAGACGGGGCTGCTGAGCCAGGGTGGATGGAGACAGCTGGCAACTAGCGAAGGCCAAAAGTCCTGGATTTCTTTTCCCCAAATGCAGAACATCTTGAAAGTGTGAAGAAGCAGAAATCTGGGCTTGTAAAGTTAACCCACAAAAATTTAAATACTTTGTTTTCTAATTAGGCCAAATTGCTTTAAGCTTGACTTGCTTTCTCCACTGATTCTTGAAGACCTGTATGTTCCCCATTCTCAATGGGTTATTTTATTTGTAAATGTCCCCAGATTGCCATGCCAGCTGGGTTCCCCCTCTCCAATTCTGTTGTGAATGGGCGCTCTTCCAGATTCTATTTTTGTTCCGGTGTCGTTGATGCAATAAAACTGTGTTATTGGTGGGTGTATACCATACACAATGTATAAATAAAACATTTAAATGAATGTACTGGACCTGTCCATGCATCATTCTGTTTGTTTGTTTGTTTGTTTGTTTGTTTGTTTGTTTGTTTGTTTGCCTGCCTGCCTGCCTGCTTGCTTGCTTGCTTACTTGCTTGCTTGGTTAGTGATGGATGGATCAATCAATCAATCAATCAATCAATCTGTATACATTCCATTTGGCTTATGCATTTCTAAGTTGGCCTTCGCTGCCTCCTGTGGGAGAGAGTTCCACAGTTTAACTATGCGCTATGTGGAGAAGAATTTTCTTTCTTCTGAAGCCTCCAACATTCAGCTTCAAGGGATGTCCAGGAGTTTATTATGAGAGGAGAAAAACTTCTCTCTCTCACTCTTTCTCTCTCTCCTTTCTCCATGCCACATCTAATATTATAAACTTCTATCAAGTCACCTCTTACTTACCTTTTCCCCAAACTAAAAAGTCCCTACCAGTCTCAATGGACAGCAGCCACCACTGCACTAGAGATCTCAAAGAAGAGGCTGGATGGCATCTAGCATCTATTGCAGAAGTGGATTTCATGCTTAGTGGGGCTCAATGGCCATAAAATTCAAAAAAGCCACCTGTGTAAAACTTAGGTTAAGCAAAGTGGCTATTCACAACAGCAGCCGCTGTTGTGATGATGCCAGTTCTGCAGATCGAAGCGGTCGAGTGGACAAACTTGCAATGCCCCATTTGCCCTGATGGGACAGCCTCCTTTGCTTCTGATAATACTTCAAATAGAGGGAAGCCTTCAGCAAAGTACAGGACTTCACCGCCGTGCACAGCAAGCTTAACATTGAGCAATTGCTTCATGGTGAATGAGTAAGATGTGAGTCCCATTCCATAGAGTTTGATCCCAGTTTCACTTTACGGTCTTTTGGATGGGGTTGAGGCAGAGCAGAACTACTGCAAGGAGTAACCAGGGGCAGAAGCTCAGCGCAAACAGCTGCTTTTTGTTTACACTGTGGGGCTTGACTGTTTTTCAAGCTCAACCAAACCGGCAAACCAAATGCTTTCGACTCCTTGCCAAGAGTCTCCCACAAATGGCTATATTTAGAACCTGGTCATTTGCCTTTTCTTTTCTTTTCTTTTTTATGCAAACTGAGGTATTGCACGTTGTGCAGATGCTTCAGTCACCCTGTTGTTTGTTTCGTTTCATCGCATTTTAAAACTTTATTTCGTTTAAGATCTGAATTATTTCTACCCCTCGAATTTGAAGGATTCAGCAGAACTCATTAAAGAAATCCGGGATCTCTGTTCAGTCTGGTACAATTTATAGGCTTTTCGGTTTAAGAAGAGAAGGCAAGATTGGAAGGAAACGTTTTGAGGGCTGAGCCAAGATGGAGGTGTGCGTTTTAGGAAAGCTGCCCGCCCCTGACTACATGGAACTATTTGTGATGTAGTGAGTGTTGCAGGGAGAGGAGGTGTAGGTGAAGCAATAATACCAACATTCCTTTGCCTCAGAGAAGTTTAAGGTGGCCACTAAAAATGAGGGAGAAATTTGATGCAGATCACATTTAAAGGTGAAGCTACCAGATTTACTCTTTCCAAAAAACGATGCATGAATGGAAATTTACAGTGCAGTTCTCTAGCTAAGGCATCAGTATGAGAATGCGCACACTAGGGTAAAATGTGAATAAAGATGCATACAGCCACATAAAGAGCATGAGAAGACATGTTATTATTAGGGGAAATTTCTTCGCAATGGTGTGTCTATTAGGCACAACTGCATATTTTAAAAAGGTGCCTATTAAGAGAAATGTGCTTTAAGATGCGGATGAATTTTCAGGAAAGATTTTTTAAAAAGGCTTTGCAAACTTATTTTTATTTTATTTCTTAAAAGCTTATTGGCATAAACACATACAGAATACAATAAAATGATGGACACGGCGAATAAAGATAAATGTAAAAGCAGAAAAATAAAACACAGATACAGAAGAGGGGTTAAAAAAAGCCCAAGAAACTTACTGAAAATACAGCAGCAAACTGATGTGGAAATGTGAAGAACTGTATTTAAGACTGGAAGAATGAGAAACAGACAAACTGAAATTGACATATCTGCCGATCCATCGTGGTCACTTATGTATTGCCCAAGAAAGGGGACCAAAAACAAGGTCCAGATTTTTTTTAAAAAAATCCATAAAATGTGCATGTGCGAATTAAAATGTATAGATGCCCACATAATGCCAGCCTCACCTCACCCCTCTGTATCCCAGTGAGTACCACTGGCACCCTACTGGAAGGTTACGGCTTTGCCCCTGTAGACAATCTGCTCCCGCTCATGCCCTTTGATTCAAAGCTAGAAAGGTGCCTATTAAACCAGAAAATTCTCCAAAAGTGGGGCAAACAGGACATGTTCCAGCCTGTAAATGTAAATTTTCCCCCTCTCCAGCTTTCTGATTTTGGAGTTCCAGGTTTCCGCCTCCAATTTAGCAATGCTTGGGAGCAATGTCATTGGGAGCAAATTTATGAAGCTCCATGTGCTAGTGGTGCTTCAGGTGACTGTTGGAGCACATATGAGGCTCTGGATCAGAGTTCATGAGGGGAAGAAACCCAAGATCCTTCCCCCATACCAGCCCCAACCCCCCTCCTTTTAAAGGTAAAGGTAAAGGGACCCCTCACCATTAGGTCCAGTCGTGGCCAACTCTGGGGTTGCGGCGCTCATCTCGCTTTATTGGCTGAGGGAGCCAGCGTACAGCTTCCAGGTCATGTGGCCAGCATGACTAAGCTGCTTCTGGCGAACCAGAGCAGCACACGGAAACACCATTTACCTTCCTGCTGGAGCGGTACCTATTTATCTACTTGCACTTTGTCGTGCTTTCGAACTGCTAGGTTGGCAGGAGCTGGGACCGAGCAACAGGAGCTCACCCCGTTGCGGGGATTTGAACCGCCAACCTATTGATCGGCAAGCCCTAGGCTCTGTGGTTTAACCCACAGCACCACCCATGTCCCCCCTCCTTTTACTTTTGAACAAATCCCCCCCTTTACACTTACCACTACATCAGCAATCTCCTCATAGTTTGCTCTCCATTCTTTCCCCACAGTTTTCCCAAAGTCCCTCTCCCAGTTTTTCTGAATCCCCTCCTCTTCCCCTCAGAACTTGCCCCAACTTCTTTTAAAGGAGAGGGTAAGTGCTTCAGGGAGTGGTTTGGCATTCAAGGAGTGGTTTGACTTCTTTATGAAGCACCTCCCAACTAAACAGATTGCCTGGGCGACCAACCACCCTGTCCTCATCCTGGGCTTGCCCGGGCCACCTATTGGGAGCAATGTGAACGACAGCATGACAACAGCCTTGCATTTTTCCTTATACAGGAAGAGATACATGCACACAGCATTTTATTTTCAGGATTGCTCTTTTGCCACTAAAACCTCGGTTTTGCTTGGTTCAAGTCCATTCATTCAACACTGAAGCTTTATGGGGCTGTGTTCTTTGCAAGAAAAACGATGCCAAACCCCGAGAAACTTGTTCCAATAGGGATTCAGCCCAGAGCACACTTTCTATCCCAATGCCAGGCGGAGGCTGACAGCTGTAACAGAGATTAGTGCAAAAACATCTGGAGGCAGGGAGCCAAACATTTTACGCAAGTAGTTTCAGGCTACTAGGCTACAGTTTGTTTTTACATCTGCCTGGTCTTGGAGAAGGGGGAAAAATATATGAGACTCCAGCTGCCATAATGGGCTGATAGCAACTAACTACTTTTTAAGCGCTGCAATTTAGTGCTATTATTTGAGAATAAACAATCTGTTCTGTCAATTAAACATTATTTAGGTTGCGTTTATTTTCTGGCTATATCAAGCAACCATTGAGAAAACTGGCATGCTTAAGGGATGCTGCACGGCTGCCTCTGACAATATCCTGGAGCCAGAGCTGCTGGAGGACTAGAATTTACCAGGTGACAAGAAGGTACACAGGACTAAGAGCAGAGCCTCCTTTGCACATGCCTATCCATGGAGGTCTCCCTTTGCAAATGTCCACACAGGCCATGCCCAATGCATGGGCATCTGGGTGGGAGGATGGCACTGTGGGAGCTCAGGGGATTGACTAGAGGCAAGACCTCTAGGGTGGCCACTTATGATTCTCCAGTTTCTCCATCACAACTGTATGTCTCAATGCAAGATGAGAGTTCCAAGGTGAATTTTCCCTTCTGGGAAAGGGGGCCAAGGGTTTGTTAGCATCAGTTAGGGCAGGGATGAGGAACTTGTGGCTCTCCAGATGTTGTCAGACTACAGCTTCCATAATCTTTGAACCACTGGTCAACCACTGGGGTTGATGGGAACTGGAGTCCAACAACATTTGGCAGGCCATAAACTCTCCATCATTGAGTTGGTCCTTGAACCAGGAAACTCTTAATCTGCGTGGTGCATCCCCCTTATGGTGAGCTCCTGTGGGCTGCAGAGAGAAAAGAACAAATAATATTCCAACATATGGAGTGGGGAGTAGGCATGTGGTATAGTCCTGCCTGCTCTTGCTTCCTGTAAGCAACTTAAAGTCATAAAAACACATACAAGACAGATTCAACCATTCAGGACATTGTCTTACTCATTCTCCCGTGAGTTTTTACTGGTTGTTTTAAATGTTTTATTTAAAAAAATAAATAAATATTTAAGCCAAAACGTTAGAGCTTTTTATCTGATGTTTTGAATTTAACAAGAATGTTTGAAACAACCAGTAAAAACTCACAGGAGGCAACTAGAGAAACAATGAGCAGGACTATACCACCTGTTCTGAATGGGTGAATCTGCTCCCTATGTTTCTGTGTATGTGCTAATATCACATGGTTTGAGAGAGGTACCAGGTTCTGGTCAGGAAGCAGGGCAGAAGTATCAATGAAAACAGGACTGTTGCATTCAGGACATGGCATGTGTGGATTGCATTGCTTCCCATGAAAGAGAGTACTCAGACAGAAAGCTAAGGTTGGGGTTTCCTTCACGGCGTGCTAGCTTTCTGAATGCAAGAATCTGCAATGTGTATCAGGACTTCTAGCATGGCGTTCTCCCTGATGTGCTAGCCTTCCACCTGCAGGGTGGTTTTGATGTGTGGGGATATTCAAATAATCAACCCGATGTCACCTGATATATTCTGAATGACACGATCCTGAGAGGGCTGTGCCATACACCCTCATCTTCTCTTGCATGCACACACACACAAGTGCAAATTAGCTCTGTTAAGCTGGTGATTCAAAACTCCCTGATGCTACCAATTAAGCCAGCTTGCCCCCCACCCCCGCTTCCCTGCTTCCATTGATGGAATGAAGCTGGCATATGTGGGGTGTGGATCACACTGTTCAGCATGCTGCGCTTTTGAATCTCACCAATCCTTGGCAACGCGCCTCTGCGAAAGGCGGCAGGGTGCCAGGAGGCTGCCATAAGTCAGCTAGTAATTGCCCACACACAAATGGGTAAAGGAAGTTAGACCTAAATATTTGGGGATGAGTTCCCTCTGCTTTTAAAATGATATGTGCCACACAAGGAGTGTGATTTTGTATTGAGACCATGGTGCCAATTTTGTAAAGATGAAAGCATTACACACACATCATGGAAGTGGTTTTGCTGTAAGCCTTGGCACTTCTGATAGTCTTCCTTAATGCAAGGAATCTTTCCAGATTCTTGATGCTGTGTGTGTGTGTGTGTGTGTGTGTGTGAGAGAGAGAGAGAGAGAGAGAGAGAGAGAGAGAAGGAGAGAGTGTGTGTGTGTGTGTGTGTGTGTGTGTGTGTTTGCCTGCCTGCCTGCCTTTGAGATTTGAGTATTGAGATTTGGAGAAGTGATGCAGACCATCTGCCTCTCATGCACAAGGTACCAGACTCAATTCCACTCATCTCCAGGTAGGACTAGGAGAGACATCCTTCCTGTAATCCTGGAGAGCTGCTGCCAATCAGTGTAGACAGTACTGAGCTATTCATTAATTTACTTATTGCATTTATTTCCCACCTTTTCTCCAAGAAGCACAAGGTGGCCCACGTAGTTCTCCTCCTCCCGGCAACCCTGTGAGGTAAGCTAGGCTGAGAGTAAGGGGCTGGCCCAAGGTCACCCGGTGAGCTTCATGACTGATTGGGGATTTGAACCCTGGTCTCCCAGTCCCCCCTCGAGGGACGCGGGTGGCGCTGTGGGTTAAAGCCTCAGCGCCTAGGACTTGCCGATCGAAAGGTCGGCGGTTCGAATCCCCGCGGCGGGGTGCGCTCCCGTTGCTCGGTCCCAGCACCTGCCAACCTAGCAGTTCGAAAGCACCCCCGGGTGCAAGTAGATAAATAGGGACCGCTTACTAGCGGGAAGGTAAACGGCGTTTCCGTGTGCTGCGCTGGCTCGCCAGATGCAGCTTGTCACGCTGGCCACGTGACCCGGAAGTGTCTTCGGACAGCGCTGGCTCCCGGCCTATAGAGTGAGATGAGCGCACAACCCTAGAGTCTGTCAAGACTGGCCCGTACGGGCAGAAGTACCTTTACCTTTACCTCCCAGTCCCCCGCTGTAACCACTACACCACACGGGCTCTAGATGGACCAATGGTCTGATTTGGTATAAGGCAGCTTCCTATATGAGGGACGCGGGTGGCGCTGTGGGTTAAACCACAGAGCCTAGGACTTGCTGATCAGAAGGTCGGTGGTTCGAATCCCCGTGATGGGGTGAGCTCCCGTTGTTCGGTCCCAGCTCCTGCCAACCTAGCAGTTTGAAAGCACGTCAAAGTGCAAGTAGATAAATAGGTATCGCTCCGGCGGGAAGGTAAACGGCGTTTCTGTGTGCTGCTCTGGTTCGCCAGAAGTGGCTTAGTCATGCTGGCCACATGACCCAGAAGCTGTACGCCAGCTCCCTTGGCCAATAAAGTGAGATGAGCGCCGCAACTCCAGAGTCGCTCACGACTGGACCTAATGGTCAGGGGTCCCTTTACCTTTAGCTTCCTATGAGCCTATGGAACTTAAAACCAGAATAAGTGGCAGATGGGGGTGTTCTTAGGGGTGGCCCTGATCCCTGGGCTTTTTACACCAGGCTGCCCCTTCTCTCTCTTTTTATACTTTTTTTACAATATTGCTTAAGGGATGCTTTCCCTGTAGAGATCAGAGGAAATGTGCAGGCATAGGTAAATTTTATGCAAATTTGCACTGTTTGCCTGTGCCCTGAATCTTTTTAAAGGACCTAGTAATGCCTCCTGGTGGCAGAAGGGAGTAATGATGGAGGTGGTTAGTGATGGATGGATCAGCCTGTATCCATTCCATTTGATTTACCCTAGGTTGGTAGCCATCACTGCCTCCTGTGGGAGCAAGTTCCACACTATACACTGTGTGCTGAAGTATTTTCTTTTATCTGTTCTGAATCTTCCAACATTCAGCTTCATTCAGTATTTGTGAGAGGAGGAAAACATTTCTCTACCTGCTTTCTCCATGCCATGCATAATTTTATAAACTGTTATCATGTCACCTTCTACTTGCCTTTTCTCTAAATGATGGCTTAACTATGCACTGAGTGAAAAAGTAATTTCTTTTATCTGTCCTG
The DNA here is from genome assembly GCF_964188315.1 of Podarcis muralis. NCBI lineage: Eukaryota > Metazoa > Chordata > Lepidosauria > Squamata > Lacertidae > Podarcis > Podarcis muralis. The sequence goes on along the minus strand of NC_135661.1, from coordinate 36,763,842 downwards.
AATCTTCACAAAGAAACCTGGGAATTGTAGCTCTGTGAGGGGGAATAGCAACTCTCCACACCCTTAGCAAACTACAGCTTCCATTTGGGGGAAACCATGACTCTATACAATGGTACCATAATGCTTTCAGTGTATGGTCTGAACATGGCCTGTGTTCTGATCCACACATCAGTTTGTTTAGGAAGCATGGATCGGGCTGGATTGCATTGGAAGATTCAGTTCCTCAAGCACTCCTGGTATTTGTGGCTTCTCCAAATTGGCTTCCAATCTGGTCCTTGGCTTGGGCCATTCTTGATATTGTTGGACAGAGGCAAGGAGCAGCATTTCCCCTGTATTCCTCTCTGGCTCTATCTTCTTTCCAGCTTCCTGCTTCACACCGGAGTGCAGCAAAGGATTTAAAGGAAGGCAGCTATTCCACATGAGAAATAAAAAGAGTCAAAGGAAAAAGGAAGTGCCTATATCCACCCCTCTCCCTGGTGCCCCCTCCTCTAATATTTCTATTGGTGAGTCACTCACTCTAGAAGACTTCTTATCAGAAACTGATAAGATGCGGAACCAGAAGGCTTCCCTCCAAAAAAACAAAACAAAAAACCAGTTCAGTTGTCGGGAAGCCTTCTGTTGCTCAGTGCACATCTGAACTGCCCTCAAACCAATTCTCCTGAGCAGATGTTTATTAGTGAGCTCAGATGTAGGAGTAACAATTGACAGTGTTGTGTAGTGGTTAGAGCAGGGGTGGGAACCTCAGGCCCAGTGGCCAGATATGACCCTCCAGGCTTCTTTATCCAGCCCTTGGGACTCTTACCCCAGGCCACACCTCTCACTGCTCCTGCATCCTATCTTTTTTACCCTGTATTTAGTAAATATATGCCAGAAGAAAATGACAGGCAGTCAATGTGTGGTGTGAATGTTCCAGAGACACAAAGTCGGTTGCCAGAGCGGAAAGCATAATGCCGGAAGTTGTGTCTTGCAGCAGAGCCAAGCTCTCATCCCAGAGAGCCACCAGAAGGAAGTCAGGTTCCATAAGGGTTAAATGCCTGTTCTATTTCCCAGGACAGAGGAGGAAATGGCTGACAGGAGAGATATGTGTAGGTACCGTGGGAAGTGGGAGACCCAATCAATGAGCTGGTGCTCATTTTGCTAGAGACTATCAGGATGGAGAGAGATGGAACACAAGGCTGAGCCGGCTGCAAGTAGATCAGACATGTGAGGCAGGCCATTGGCTTGTCAACTCCAGTCTTAGCAGCAGTTCCCCAAGGACACAGGCCAAGAGAGGGCTAACCACTTATGCATAGTGGTGTCCTTGCAGAAGTGCAGTGCTGTCCTTGCAGAACTGTGAAAATATTTAGAGGCGCACCACTCAAACAATGTGCAAACTGAGATGTGAAGCCAAGGAGAAGCATGTAGGAACCCCTCTTAGCATTGTCCCATCAAGCTCAGTATGGCCCATACCACCTGTCAGGGCTGCCTCAGGTCCCAGCTCACAAGAGACCAACACCAAGTCCAGTTTATATACAAAGACGTTTATTGAAGTGTATTGTATGCTCCACAGCCGAGGCGCACAGCCCCACGTCTGTTACGCTTAGACCGCTGAAGTCCCCTCTGAGTCAGTCCCGCCTCTGCACCACTTTAAGAGGCTTGTGCTGCTCCACCTCTTCCTTTCTTTCCTTTTCCGCAGGGTCTTCCTGCCCCCTGGGGTTTCGCCCCTCCTGGATTCCCCTGACGCGGAATCCCCAGACAGCTCTTCCCCCCTCCTGCGTGCTTTGGGACCTGGCTCCTCCTCCGGGCTCCCTGTTCTTCCGCGCGCCTCCACATTTGAACTTGGCGCGCGTTCGCAACCTCTAACCTTCCTCTTGACAGTTACACTACTCCCTGCACTACTCCCCTCCCCTTCCGGGAGGATGTCTTGCTCCGATCTCCCCTCCCTCTCTGCTTTCGGACCTGCTTCCCCTGTCACTCTGGAATCTCCACCCCCTTCACTGCGCTCTGGCGGAGAAGCCGGTCCCGACTCCCAGCTCCCACTCTGGGTTCCCCCGCTGGTCCCCTGCTCCTGACGAGTCCCCCCTGTGACTCCCCTTGGCCTGACCACAGGCGCCCCCTTCTGGGAATCCTCCGATTCACTTGAAAGACTCATGGAATCCCTCAGTCATTGTCACCCTCTTCCTCGCTGCCCTGGGATTCTTCCCCCTCGCTCTCCGTCTCCTCCCTCACCTGTGCCTCTGTCCCTGAACCCCTGACACCACCCTTCTCCCACTAGGTGATTGGACTACAGCTCCCATCATGCCCTGACTGTTGGCAGCAGTTCGTGGGAATTTTAGTCAAAAAATATCTGGAAGGCACCAGGTTGGGGAATGCTAGTCTACCCTGAGTCTCAATGTTTTTCCTGGATTACTAACAGAGGACTTGGAGGTGGTAGAGACTGAGTCCAAGATCTTTTGCTCCACCACAGAGGCTGCTGTGGGCTCTGCGGACTGGATGTCCATACTAAGTTCAGCATCAACGCCATATGCATTATCATATCACTTTAAACAGCTATGGCTCCCCCCCCCCAAAAAAAAAAAAAATCTGGGAACATTGGTTTCTTAAGGGTGCTAGAAGACCCTATATCACCTCACAGAGCTACAATTCTCAATTCTTCAATGTGAACTCTTGGAATTGTTGCCCTGTGAGGGGAATAGGAGTTCTCCTAACAACTCTCAGCCCCTTTAATGAACTTCAGCTCCCAGAATTCTCTGGGGGAGGCTGTGACTGTTGGAAATGGTATCATAGTGCTTTAAATGTATGGTATGAACATGGCTAAGGTGCAAAGAAAGACAACGGTTCTTGTTGTTTCAGTAGTTATACAGAAGAAGGGTTATCAGTGAGTGCAGCTTCTCCACTCATGCAATGGATGTTCTGCTCATGATTTCACTCACATAACCTGGACTGTTCAGTTGACATGTGGTGAACCAGCCACTGGGAGCTGTGCGTGTATCCACCATTTGTGTGTGCAACTCAGTAATGTTATTTGGAAAGGTCTTAGCAGGTCTCTGTTTTTATTGTTTTATTTTTGCTTTTTGGATGGAGAAAGGTTCTGCTGATGATAAGCAATGCCTCCTCTTGCTAAATAAATGGGACAAGCATCCAGCTGTTCCTTGCCGGGTGTTTTGTTTTGAGATAATTGTCTGCTCTTGTCTTCTGTGTCAAAACCTCGCAGGCTGGGAAGCTTTCTGGGGGACTGTTTTCATTTGATGACACGGGGTCCCTGGGTAGTTGTACAATCAGTAACACTTCAGAGAGCCTTCAGTCCTAACGAATAATTAGCCAAAATTGAACCAGAGGTTCCGTACATGCGTGTCATAGATTTGATATGAATAATGAGGCAAGGGGTTAACCGAGGGTCAGAGACAGTTCCCTATCTTCCAGCTTATTTATTCAGCGAAATGAGAAATTGATCACATTATTTCGTATAGAAGAACCTAATTTATTACAATCAGCTCAGAATTGGCAGTTTGGGCTTCAGGCAATTTCAGAACATTACTTACGCCTAAGCAGCCATCGGTAAGGTCATTTTACAACTTGTTATCACCTTTTTGACCCCTTCGATGATCAGTGCCGTCCCTCCCCCAGCTCCCAAATTAAAAGCACATATTAAAAAAATAACAAACATCTAGAGTCCTGTATCTGAGCTCTTTTGCCGGGCATTGGAGCCAGTTTTAGAGCCGCACAGCACTCTTTTTCAAACTGAAATTAAGAACAGTTCAGTCTCCTTCCTTCTTGTCTGAAGAAGCAATCTGTACAAGCTGAAATTCTGGTTCTCTAATGAACAAAATTGGCCCCTTGGAAGCCAGCTGGTTACAACCTGTTGTATTGGGTTGGTTGAACAACTGAGGTATCTAAAGGAAGAGTACAACATTCCTCCTGATTTTCGTATGTAAAGCTAAGGCAGTGGTTAGACTATGTCTGGTCTTTATTGAACATTTGGGCAAATCTGTTTACAGGGAGGTTATATGGCAGCATTCATCCTGATCTACTTGTGAGGTGTCCATCCAACACTTTCTGATGCATCCCCTCTTCACTTTCCAAACTGCCCCCCCCCCAAAAAAAAATCCTTTTTTTTAGTGAATTTGTTTCACTAAGAGAGCACTTGAATCCACTTTAAATGTACCAGCTGTAAATTCTGGCACACTTAAAACCTTCCTAAAAATAGTGGTGGTCTGGAGGCACCCGAGGTATATGTCAAGAATTAAAATTTGAGCTATATGGGGAAGCAACAGTTAGGGATGGAGGAGAAAGTCAATTCAGTACTTACTAAAAGCTGAAACGATCAGATTTAGACTTCCCTTTTTTAAAAAAAGGCAATCTGAAACACAGCTGAAATTTGCACTTAGCCTCAGTTTGTGATGCAGTTCTACAACCAAACAATGTTTACAAAAATGCATTTACTGGGGAACAGTGTGTTGGGGTGATGACTTGCAAAAATGTATGTATTAGTGAAAACTGCATATAAAAATGTATTCATTATGAGAAATTTGCACTAAAATTATGAAGATTTGTATATATATATATATATATATATATATATATGCAAATTGCTTTCAAAATGTGGAGAACTAAATTTAAGATTGGAAAACATGAGAAACTCACAGACTTCCTGACAATTAAGAGCTGTTTGACTGTGAAATGGAGTACCTCAGAAGGTTGTGGACTCTCCTTCATTGGAGGTTTATAAATCGAGGTTGGCTGGCCATCTGTCAGGGATTCTTTAGCTGTGATTCCTGCATTTGGGGGGTGTGGACTAAATGACCTTTTGTGGTTCCTTCCAACAATTCCTATAATTCTATGACTCTAAGGTAAAAAAGAAAAAAGAAATGTGTGCGCTAAGATAAAACATGTATTTAAATACACATTTTGTGATTTTACACACACACACACACACACACACACACACACACAATATAATATTTGTAAGGATTAAAAAACCAGCAACAACAACCCAGAGGCTAATACAGAAAGAGGATAGAAAGGGCTTACAAATGAACTTGTGCAAAATGAATGCAAACCATAATTCAACTGAGTCGCCCATCTACAGCAAGAGAGCAAAGTTGTGGCTTTAAGCTTTATAACTGCATGAGGATGTTGGTTTGCAATGGGCCATTTTGGGCCATTTTGGGGAGAGACTGCATTGCAAAGACGCCCCTCGCCAGGCTCATGGGGGCGATGGGGCATGTTTCAGTCTGTGCGACTTTGAAATACGCCTTCCCAGGAGGCATAACAATGTCAAGCTTCATAACCCAGGAGTTCGTTCACTTGCTTCCTCTTCTAAATGGATCATAATCTGAAACATGCAAGCATTTCCACTTTTATCAAGCGAGGCCACTAAACAAGATTATGGCTGCAACCTGCAAGCTTTACGGCCTCTGTATATTCAGAGAGACGAGCTTTATTAACATCGACTGTAAACAGGCCTGGCTCATTATGGAATCGCTGAGCCTCTTAAAAAAATGAAAGATCTTAATTTGCGTACCAGGCCTCGGGAGCCCTTTGGGGAAGGAAGATGAAACACAACTGCCTCAAGAGAGTCTGCACGCCGTCCTTTTCCCAACCTGGTGCCCTCCAGCAATTTTGGTCTACAACTTCCAGCATCATGCAGGACCCCAAGCCATCACTGCCTCCCGTGGGAGGAAATTCCATAGCTTAAGTGTGTGTTGTGCGAAGAAGTACTTTACTCACTCCTTCTTCATAGAAGGGACAGGGGGAGTATCAACTGGGAACCTTCAGGATGCTGGGCCCTGAAGCCTACCCAAGGATGTTGTGTGCTACTGTCTAATTCACATACCTAGAGAAGTGTAGCATCCAGATCCAGGGAAGTAAGATCACAGCTCCACTCTGCCTGGATCCCACCTGGAGTCTTGTGTCCAGTTCTGGGCACCACAGTTCAAGAAAGATATGGACAAGCTGGGAGGTGTGCAGGGGAGGGAGACCCAGGTGGTCTGGAAACCAAACCTTATGAGAAATGGTTGATGGAGTTGGGTGTGTTTAGCCTGGTGAAGAGAAGATTGAGAGGTGATATGATAGCTATCTTGAAATATCTGAAGGGCTGTCACATGTATGAAGAAGAAGAAGAGGAGGAGGAGGAGGAGGAGGAGGAGGAGGAGGAGGAGTTTGGATTTGATATCTCACTTTATCACTACCATAAGGAGTCTCAAAGCAGCTAACATTCTCCTTTCCCTTCCTCCCCCACAATAAACACTAAACACTCTGTGAGGTGAGTGGGGCTGAGAGACTTCAGAGAAGTGGGACTAGCCCAAGGTCACCCAGCAGCTGCATGTGGAGGAGCGGGGATGCGAACCCGAGTCCACAGCTCTGAACCACACTGGTTCTCAATGATGGAGCAAGCTTGTGTTCTGGTATTCCAGAGGGTAGGACTCAAACCAAGGGATTAAAATTTCAGGAAAGAAGATTCCGGCTAAACATTAGGAAGAACTTTCTGACATTAGGAGCTATTTGACAATAGAACAGACTCCCTTGGGAAGGTGGTGGGCTGTTTTTCACTGAGGATTTTTAAGCAAAGGTTGGATGGCCATCTGCCAATAATTATTTAGCTGTGATTCCTGCACTTTGGGGAGTTGGGCTAGATGACCCTTGTGGGTCCCTTCCAACTCTACAATTTTATGGTTCTAGAATTTTAAGTTTCCTTAAAATTGCACATGCAGAGCTCTGGATCAGTACACAAATATGAAGCGTTCAGAAAACCTCGAACTCCTAACATCAGGGACTTGTTATAGAGTCCGATTCTGAGGGACTGGAGTCCATGCTGGATCAGCAAATCAGGGCTCTTGGGTTGAAAAGATATAACCAGAGAGATCCACTATTTTGTAACACTATTTTGTCCTAATTTGTCCCCTCCCCCTCCCCAAATCAAATATTTTATGTTAGGTGCTGTGCTATTCTTGCCTAATCAGAATCTGATTGCTTTGTCAGAAAAAAAATGCTTTTCGTCTATCTTTTAGAAGGGTGTGTGTGGTTGTTGTTCTGGCTTGAATAACCATCATTCCTGACAATGACACTGTGTGCATGTTTCATGAAATACCCAAAGCTCTCTTTTCATTATGAAAGATCAGTACAGTGGTGCTTATGATGTATTTAGGTCGTCTGTTACTGAATATTTCTACTGTCAGTACAACAAAAAGTGTGATGATCACAGTTAAAGCTTAACAAAGAAAATGCTGTCAGGCAATTAGTCAGCTGAAGTCAGCAGTACAAAAGTGGAAATATATCATGTTTGGGGTAGCACATTAGTTTGCTTGTGATAAAAATGTTGAAACGGGACCCTGTACACAAACAATATCTTCCCCTTTCTGCCTCACCAGAGATGGAGAACTTTTGCAGCTGCTCAAGAAGGGAGACATGTTCAAAAATAGCCTTTGAATTCTTTACTATTATTTCCAAATGGCCTTGGTCCCCCTCAACCACCTGAGCATCCAAGATGGTTTTACATGAATTAATTGCAACACAATTGGCTTTTTGTTGGGGGAAAGGTAACATCATCCTGGCAGGAATGAACCTTGCATGGCAAAGAGATACCTTTCTTGTGGGTGAAAGGCTGGAGGAGAGGGCGTACCGTGAATGGAAGAGAGGGGAGAAAATGTATGGATACAGGCAAATGGATTTGCTTCCAGCAGTTCTGATCTAGAGCAACAATAAATCCCAGTCTGACTATTTGTCCCCCCTATTAACGTGTTTCATCCCCTTCCTCTTTTTTGGTCAGAAAAGTAGCAGCTTTTTCCAAGCCAGTCAACTGTTCTCTTTTAACTACTGAAAGAGAGTGAGGGAAAGTAAGAGAGAGAGAGAGAGAGAGAGAGAGAGAGAGAGAGAGAGAGAGAGAGAGAGGTGTACTAAGAATAGAATTAATCCCTCAAATTGTGTATGGGTGTTCCACTGCATGAAACTCCTTTGCCTAAAAAGTTCATTCGTTCCCTACCTGTTAGAGATGGACTCAGCCCACCCTATATTTCCTCTTCACAAAGTGCATAGTCAAAATACAGAACTTGTTCCCACAAGAGGCAGTGATGGCTGCCAACTTGGATGGCTTAAAAAGAGAACTGGACAAGTTCATGGAGGAGAAGGCTGTCAGGGGCTACTGGCCACCACGGTCGGAGGCAGAAATGCTTCTGAATACCTGTTGGGGGAAGCCATGTGATGAAAAGGTGCCTGTGTGCTCAAGTTCTGTGGGTTCCCCATGCAGTTTTCCATGAGTAGCTCATTGGCCACTCTGAGAATGGGATTCTGGACTAGATGGGCCATTGGTCTGACCCAGCAGGCTCTTCCTATGTTTTCTACGTTGTGAATGCAGCCTTACTTGCTGAACAAAGATGCAGAGGGTCACATTTCCAAAGGTGTGTTCAGGGTTAGACTTTGGTGGGAGACGAGTGCTTGCTATGAGAGGGGGGAGAGTGCTGTACTTCATTTTTTTAAAAAAACAATAATTTTTATTAACAGGCCAATCAAATCACATTAATTCCAAATCACATTAGTTCCAAATTACACAGCCAAATTTTTAAATTTTTGTTGGGGGTACCCATACTTCGAGCTCCGAAAGGGATCCAAACATCTCTCTTGCTGCTGCTTTAATTACATAGTTCTGTCCAGATAGTCTCTTTGTTATTTTCCTCATCTTCTTGTTGTTATCATATATTCCTTTCTTTGTGATCTCTGATAGTCTCCACAAGCGGGTTGAAAACAAACGTTGTTAAGAGTGCTGTACTTCAGAGGGAGAGCATCTGCTTTGCACTCAGAAGGTCCCAGGTTCAATCCCCAGTATCTCCAGGTTGGGCTGGGAGAGATGCTTTGACTGAAATCTTGGAGAGCTGCCACCACTCAGTGTAGACCAGGGTTTCCCAAACTTGGGCCTCCAACTGTTTTTAGACTACAATTCCCATCATCCCTGCTAGCTAGGGATAATGGGAGTTGTAGTCCAAAAACAGCCGGAGGCCCGAGTTTGGGAAACCCTGGTGTAGACAATGCTGTGCTAGATAGGGCTATGTTCTGACTGGGTATAAGTCAGGTTCCTACTTTGGGGGGGGGGCTGCCTTTAGGCATAAAGCACAAAGTAATTCAGTCACCCCTACCCAAAGAGCATTTAGTTCCTTCTCGCAGGACCTGCTCCATTAATGCATCCCATAAGGAGAAATCCTTTCTTCCACTTGGCATGCGCCACAGATACTTGAGCACTGACCGACCTGCACACAGCTGCACACCGCCTGCTCCGCAGCTTGGGAAAAAGCTGTGATATCCACGTTAGCTAGCCAGCAGCCAGATGTCAAGGGAAGCCCCCCTCCCCACCCTGCTTTCCAACATTGTTCTTTTCATAGAAGGAGAAAGAATGGCCTCCTGGCCAGGCGGCCACCAAGCCTTGGCCGACCCATATTCACAATAAGGGGTTGGGGGAGAAATTCAGTTCAGTTCGTCTTCAAAGGCTAATTCGCACTTTCCAAATCAATATGAGAACCAAAACTCAGCCGTCCTTTAAAATCCATGCTTCTCTGTTTTGTGCCATGTAGTTCTCCAGACAAGTAATGAGATTTTTTAAACTTGCATAACACATGCATACAAATGCATTGTGTTAGAGAAAATATAAATATTAGAGGTTTGGGGGGGTGTATATTAGATGAATTTGCACCTAAAATGTGTATATGAGAAGGCATTCACACTAAAATGCTGTGAATTTTCGTGTTTTTCTTCTTTTTTTAATGTGGAGATTGGGGAGTTATGATTGGGGGGAAACAGGAACTGAGAGAAACTGAAACTGACAGGTTTGCCTATCGCTTCCTTGAAAGCCTTGAAGAACCCTTAGCCCCGCTCCCTGGTTTGTAGGTTTCCCCTGGGTGGCAAAATGGCAAAATCACAGGGTGTATAGATTGGAGTCATGGGGCAGATCAGGGGTCCATGTACAGCCTCAGTAGTTACATGGGATCTGGCCTTCTGATGGTGCCCCAGTCTTTTAGTGTGGCAGCACCGCACTTTGGAATTCCCTGCCTATTGATACCAAGCAGGCACCACCACTGTAATTGTTTTGGCACCTGCTAAAAACAATTTTGGATAGACAAGCCTACCCAGAGCTGATGTGAGCCTTGATTTGGTTTTAGTTTGTTGTTACCTTAACTTCTCATATATCCAAAATTGATAAGTTTTCATAGTGATAATTTTATTGCTTTATCCAGTGCTCTTTTTTTTCTAAAAAAATGTTTAGGGGTACTCTCATTTTCCTTCTCATATTGAAATACTGCCTCTTAGTGAGGCCAAACTTAGATTCACAAAATGTTTAGGGGTATGCGTCCCCCTGCGTCCCCCCAGAAGAAGAAAAATGCACTGGCTTTACCTTTTTTGTAAGCCATTTTGAGGTGTGTGTGTTTTTTATATATAATCAAGTGGTGTATAAATTTTATAAAATACATTTTTTAAAAAAAAATGTATGCAATGTGACACACACACACACTGCGATTGACTTAAATTGACTTAAAACAATGCATAAAACTGTGGAATGAAACAATTTGAATTAGGGTTCCAGAGGGCAGGAAGAACTTCAACCTCTCATTGGAGGGAGGGGGCCGATTGAGTTTGGTTTGAAGGAAGGCAGGGAGCCCAACAGTAGGTGGAGCCAGAGCCAATGACAGGAAGAGCTAACTAAGTCTGCTTCTGTCACTTCCTCCCTGCTGATTTCTGCAAGATCAGCACTGACAGACAGCACCACCCACTGGACTGGTAAGGAAGCAGGCAGGTGGGGGCAGATTGGGCTTGGTGGGGCAGTGCCCACATTTGACATCACTCTTGACAGCATCTATTGCAGCCATTAGTCAAGCCATTTCTGAAAAGCATCCCTAGCCTGCAGTTTCACTTTCCCCACAATTTGCAAAAAGAAACAAAAGGGGCCATTTTTTAAAATTTATTTTTATTTTTGCTTTGCTCCCTGACTAGTTAGCAATTTTGCATTGGGTGCAAAATTACTATTGCCCAAAGATGACTTGATATTTTGTCCACCCTAGTATGGAGAGAGAGGTGGAAAAAATCTGATCCTTCTTTTCTATACAAGGTATTTCTTTCTCAGACAAGGAGGATGGAGATCAATTTGTATACTTAGTGAGGCTGCCTGCAGTGAAAGTAATTCTCTTCCCAATAAATCTCAACACTGGACAGAAATTCCAATAGAGAACCAATATGGTTTCTATCTTTGCTCCTCCTGTATTTAATATGTAGCTATGCGGTTTGTGCAGCTTGGGAGACTGAACTGGGACAGAAGAACAATTTGTGTCTAATTCTCTGAGACTATCCTATAGCAGGAGAGCATCCTCCCTTCTCTATGAGGATGGGCTACAGCTCAGTAGGAGAGAACCCCTTTTGCATGGGGGCATCCCAAGTTCAAACCCTGTCTTGTCCAGGTCAGAATTCTGAAACCCTGGAAAGCCACTACCAGTCAAATATTGACAACAGAGAGCTAAGTGAGCCAATGGTTGGAGTTGGTGTGATGAAGTTCTCTGTGTTTTTGAGAGGTGATGCAGCACAACTGAACTAAGAGGGATTTACTTCTGAGAAAATGCATTTAGGATTGGCCACATGTCCATTAGGCTCCTCCTATGAAGATCCAGAGCTGAGCAAGTGTGCAGTTGCTCCCATAACCCAACACATTGTTTATTCCACAGTGAACCCCACCAAGTTCAATGGGACTTATGCACTTAGGATCACTGCCTGAACATTTCCATCCTCCCACAGCAAGTTGGCCAGCAACCCTATGCTTATCGATTCATGTAAAATGTGTGATCTTTAAGCATTTGTGCATATTCTCAAGCCACCCACTTGGGTGTAACAAAAAGAGAAAGAGGGAGAGAGACAGTGACAACTTCCACATTAAGGTCAGAGGTCACGGTTATCGACACATGACTTTAATCCCTTTGACACTTCAAAGGCTGAGAATTGGGAGAGGCCCGCTGAGCTGAAACCCCGGAGATTAGTATTTGTCAGAAAAAGTTGATATTATTGACATTGTTGGAAGTACAAAAGGCTTATTTTATTTTATTTTACCTAATAAATGGCAAGCCCTGTTTTGTGAATAGATTTGTGTGTTTTGGCTGGTCCCTGGCAGATTTAATACGTGCCAAGATTAAGTTCAGATCACACTTGTAAAGATTTCACTGGTTCTGTTTCTTTGTAGGAGCAGATAGGTGCGTAGTGCAACCCTCACCAGTTTTACTTCAAAATAAGGATGGGGGGGAGAAATGTGATTCAGTTCACATTGAAAGGCAAACCTATCTAATTCACACTTTCTGAAGCAATACATGAAGCGAAAGATAGCCAACATTTGAAATTCGCTCTCTTCTGAATTTTGCAGTGCAGATCTCCAGCTATATAACGTGTTTAAAAATGCATATACTAAGGTAAAGTGTGCACAGAAACAATTTATATATTTATGAAAACATCATTAAAAATGCATTCTACTTGGGGAAATTTATTTGCAAAAATGGGCATCTTAGGCAAAAGCACATGCAATATTAGGATAAATTTACTCTGAATTTTTCTTGAGAACTTAAAAAAAACCTGATATGGAATTGTTGAGAACGGAAGTTAAGATTAGAAAAATGAGGAGTTGAGAAAAACCAAAAATGGACAGATGTGCACAATCCTGGAAGCCTTCATCATCAGAGAAGAGCACTGCTGAAAGGGCCTCTGCCATGATGGAGACCCCAGCTTGTCCCTAGAATGTGGAAAGTTGCCACTGGAAGTTTACCCACCAATGGAAGGTTGCATCAGAATGAGGAATTGAGGGGTTGGGCATGGCACCAGAGCCTTGAGGTCCTTGGATCCTCAACCTGCCTGAGTCTCAGGGCTTCAGATGAGGTGGTAGAGCCACTCCACAGCTCCCTGGCCTCTCTGTTGTTGTTGTTGTTGTTTGATTGATTAGTCCCATTTTGCACAAAAGGGGACCTGAAGCAACTGGGGGGGGGGATCTTGCAAACATTAAAGGCAAGCATAAAAAACAAAACAAACAAACAAACAAACAAACTGGAGTTAAAATGAGGTACTGAGCAAACTTGAAAAGGACAGATTTGCCCATCTCTTCTCGGAAGTAAACCCCACCAAGTTCAATGGAACTTGCCCCCTAGGAAGTGTGTTTAGGATTGCAGCCACAGCGTTTCTTTATTTCTTTTCTTCTACCCACCCAAGTTTTCCATCTTAAGAGTCTTTGTTTCTTTCGGGATTTGTAATAAACAACATAATTACATGCCTTTTTCTTCCTTGATTGAGCACATGTCTTACAAATGATGATTTACCACTTGCGTGTCGCAAAATAGACTGAATAGTCATAATTATTATGTTGGAGAGCTGAACTTTCAGATTCAGAAATGTTGTTTTAAGGAGAAGCAGCTCAAAAAGTTTGAGCACTCAGGTTGTGTTGGTTCGATCGATCTGGGTGTATAACAAGTGATGGGCATGCTGTCACCCAGAGTCCTCTGTGTACCCCCCACCCCATCGCTCAATAGAAGGTGTGTGTCAAGACGATGCCTCCAACGAAGTTATTGCCAACAGTGATGCAATGTGCTCTGTGCCTCCAAGACTCCCTACCTATAGAAAGACCCAGGGAAGGGGGACACCAAAAGCTATGCATTAGGAGCATTGGAAACGGCCTAATACCATATCAGAAATATGGTATTAGTGGCCCATATCAACTGGCACAGGCTGGTGGTCAGCCATTTCTGATGAATTGTGAAGAATTTGTTTTGAACGGCATTTGTTTCCATATTGAACAGTTTGCTTTTGCTTTATTCATACGGGGTTGCATCTCGTCATATATCTCTTTGTTGACAGAAACGTGATTTGCTAATTTTAAATGCTTCATTATTTTGAGCTGCCTTTTTTGTCATTGGCAAAATAGAATGCAAATATTTCATCAAATCAGCTCATCCAAATGATCTTGAAGAGCTGTCAGGGGGAAGGTCCTTTTTCAAGCATCCTGGTCCCAAGTTGCTTAGTGCTTCGTAGGTCAAAACCCAAACGCAGCCTGGGCGCTTATTGGTAGCCAGTGAAACCAATGGTAAAGGTAAAGGGACCCCTTACCATTAGGTCCAGTTGTGACCCACTCTGGGGTTGCAGCACTCATCTCGCTTTATTGGCCGAGGGAGCTGGCATACAGCTTCTGGGTCATGTGGCCAGCATGACTAAGCCGCTTCTGGCGAACCAGAGCAGTGCACGGAAACGCCGTTTACCTTCCTGCCAGAGTGGTACCTATTTATCTACTTGCACTTTGACGTGCTTTCGAACTGCTAGGTTGGCAGGAGCAGGGACCAAGCAACGGGAGCTCACCCCGTCGCGGGGATTCGAACCACGACCTTCTGATCGGCAAGTCCTAGGCTCTGTGGTTTAACCCACAGTGCCACCAGCGTCCCTTCGAAACCAATGGTATACGTGCACAATAAGAGGCACTGCATGCTAGCTGCAGCTTCCAGAACAGCTTTGAAGGCAGCCCTACATAGAGCACAGTAAAGTGGTCTAATCTTGAAGTTACCAGTGGGTAAGTGATGGGTGATTGGAGAGGTGATGAAAAAACCGGGTTTCTTAAAGTCAAACCTCTGAACTGAAATTCAAGATTACTTTAACAAGTCACTGACCATATGACTGAAAAGAGTCAGATTACAGTGGTACCTCGGGTTACAGATGCTTCAGGTTACAGACTCCGCTAACCCAGAAATAGTACCTCGGGTTAAGAACTTTGCTTCAGGATGAGAACAGAAATCGTGCTCTGGCACAGCGGCAGCAGGAGGCCCCATTAGCTAAAGTGGTACCTCAGGTTAAGAACAGTTTCAGGTTAAGAACGCACCTCCAGAACGAATTAAGTTCTTAACCTGAGGTACCACTGTACTTTGCTTTTTTCTTAGCTCATTGAAGAGTTCAGAAGACTTCACATGCACAATCTCAGTATCCCTGCAAGAGGGCTGGAGAGGCGTGTGGCTGAGGAGGGGGTATGGCCTGGGGAGATCCCCAAGTGCTGGATGTAGAGGCCAGAATGGTCCCATTTGGTGCTGGGTCTGAGATTCCTCATACCATACTTTGGGCACTAGGATGACTATGTATGATGACTATGCACTGCACAGTCAGAGGCAGCAGTACTTCTGAATAGGTAAAAAGGTAAAGGACCCCTGGACAGTTAAGTCCAGTCAGAGGCAACCAGGAGGTGTGATGTTCATCTCTCTTCAGGCCGAGGGAGCCAGTGTTTGTCTTTCTGGGTCATGTGGTCAGCATGTCTAAAACGCTTTCCCCCCTACTTGCACTGGTGTGCTTTCAAACTACTAGGTTGGCAGAAGCTGGGACAGAGCAACAGGAGCTCACCACCGTCGTGCGGATGCGAACCGCTGACCTTCCGATCGGCAAGCTCAAGAGGCTCAGTGGTTTAGACCACAGCGCCACCCACTGAATACCAGTTGCTGGAAGCCATAGGAGGAGAAAGTGCTCTTGTGCTCGGGTCCCACTTGCAGGTTTCCCACAGGCATCTGGTTGGCCACAGTGAGAGCAGGATGCTGGACTAGATGGACCACTGGCCTGATCCAGCAGGTTCTTCTTACATTCTTATGAAAAACAGTCCAATCATCATCATCATCATCATCCATTAAAATATAGCTTTCTTTAATAAATACTGATTAAATATCAATTAAATGTTCATAAATAACTTTAAAAAAACCCTTTATATTACCCCTACTATGTGTTCCAGCTGTTCTGAACTGCTGCCTTCTTTATGTCCTCTCACCAGGGGCTTTCATAGCTCACACCACCCACTTGTCGAACCTGCTGCTGGATTTCCCCTTCAGAAACGATTAAAAAAAAATTTAAAAAATTAAACATGGGCTATGGCTCTCACAGGTACAATTTCATTTTTCTGTTATGAGAATTGCCTGCATTTCCATGAAAAACAACAACAGCAACAACAACTCACAGAGTCGTGGGAAAGAAAGTTTCGCTCGTTTCGAGTTGGACCTGTTTCCAAGTAAGTATATTTTAGGTTAGAGCCTGCCTGAGCCACATATTTGGCTTTGCGGACTCAATAATATAAAACACATCTCCATTAAGCCCTGATTTAATTGGAACTACATTTTCTTTAATCCCTGCCAGGAATATATATATATATATGAGAAATAAAGGCTTGTTATAGACTACACGGGCATCTTTTTTTATCTGCTTGACCTGCTTGAAGAGCTAAGCCAAGTTTCATTAAAAATTATAGGCCTCATAACTTTTCGGGGGTTGCTTTTTGTTTTAAAGCAGTCCCATATGGAGGCAACAGTATGCCGAATTCATACCAGTCTGGAGATCTCCATATTTTGCTCTATATACCATAAAGAGTGATTGTCATTCCCCATCCGCACCCCTCATCCAAAAAAGAAAGAGAGAAAGCTCACTCCAAGAAAACTGAAGAAACAAAACCCATGAAAATCTTTACGATGAGGACAAGGTGGATGAAATTCAAGAAAGTATCGCTCTTATGTCATCACGTATGCCACCCAACAGCGTTGCACGTTGCAGCGAAGTGAAGCATCTATCCGAGGATGGTAGTGGCAATTGCATTCAGCTTCTACTGCTGCTTCCTCCGTTTCTTCCTAGGTGCTAACGCATACAAGTTGCATTAAGGAATTCTTCTTCGTTTTTTGTTTTGTTTTTGTTTTTTGCTGTGGCATCTGCTAAAAATGTCAGATGTGATCACAGTCTTTGCAAAACAAGTATTTTAACAACCCAAACCTTATGATAGGGTTATATTTCAGTGACTTGGAAACAACACTGCATTATCTGATACGAAACAGCACAGATGTTGCTTAATAAACTGTTTGGTTTATGCATTGCATTAACCTCATGAAACATTTATGCAAATCTCACATTAACAGAAGGTAGAGAGAGAGAGAGAGAGAGAGAGAGAGAGAGAGAGAGAGAGAGAGAGATTTGGGGGGTAGGTTATGCAGAAAACAACCTTTGTATTGGGATGTTTTTCTTCCCGGTATTTTATAGGGGTGTATTTTAACTCTTTGGGTTTCTGTTTCAAAAGACACAAGGAGCATTACCGATTATTCCCCCCTCCCGCTTCTGCTTTCCGCTCTGCTATCATTCCTTCCAGCTGATTTCACATTTTATAATGCTAATAGTGGGTGTACGGTTTGGAGTTTCTCTACTGTCAGCTGGTCAGTAGGTCTGGAGGATATATTTAATGGAATCTGACAGCTGATGGGATGGTTCCCATTGAAAGGGGGATTTGATATGTGGGATGAATATCTTGACCCTCAATTCGCCATATTAATGACCATTATTATTCAAACTCGCACCGCCGATATAACTCTTTTTTTCCTGGACACACCAGTACATGTGTATAAAAGAAATGACTTATGGATGAGTTAGTTCGTATACTTGTTGGAGTGCCTTTTTAGATAGCATGTCAAAACAGATTAGCTGTTGTGCCCTGCCATAAAATTAAAAGCCGAGCTTTTGTGCAACATACACTTGTAAACAAAGCGATCATAAAAGTGCAGGGGCTCTCTCTGTTGTGTCAGACACCAAGCAAATGCATTCCCTTTTAATAGCAAAGACAAAAAGTGGTGAGGATAAAGGAGGAGGGGGCGAGAGAGATGCTTTTGGACCAACGAGCAACGGGAAGTTTATATGCAAGAGTCAACCAGTTAAACTCAACTGGAACCTAGCCAGCCCATCTGCCTCCCTCACTTTGGTTGCTGGGAAAAGAAATTTAGTTTTCACACAACCCAGTTTCAGGAAACGCAACCCTTTCATCCCAATGAATTCAAAGCTAAGTAAAGACAGTGGTGCGATAGCAGAACATGCAACTTCCACATCACGTATTGATCTCATTCGAAACCTTTTTTAAAAGCCTCCCTTTTCACTGATTACTGATGGACAGAACCAGTCGTCCTGGGTTAAGATGGCATTTGAAACACGGGAAATTAGACTGTGCCGATGTTAAGGCTTGAACACATGTGTCCTGATTTTATGAGCGGCAGCATCTTCTAGTTGCCTCTTAAGGATATGTACGGAAAACCTCAACAGCTAAACCTCAACAGCTAAGGTGTGCAAGGATTCGTCTGGTTTTTAAAATATATGGCTCCTTTAAAAATGGAGGGGGGAGGGGAGACAAAGGCATAAAAATCCTGTATTGATCCTCAGCATCGTGTCCCAGTTTGAATGCCTTTTAAAACCTGAGCCACTCGAATGCCTCAATCAATAACCCTTTTTCACTCCCCCCCCCCGTTTCAAATATGCAATTTTGTTTTCACTCCTTAAAAGCATGTAATATCCATTGTCTTTGATTTTCTTAACAAATGAGCAGGGAGGTAATGTTGCAAAAAAACGTTCAGTCCTTCTGACTGCCGTGTGTACAACATGCCCATTAAACCCTTTCCATGACAGCATTATGGACCATTCTGGTGACGTATAAATAATGCAAGCATAATGCATCCCCCTCGTTATCTTAACAAGTTTCATTCCTTTCCTTTCCTTTTTTTTAGTTGAAAAAATCCAAGTATTTGAAACTATCCAAGTTCAGCCGTGTGTGTGTGTGTGTGTGTGTGTGTGTGTGTGTGTGTGTGTGTGTAAAAGAACAAACCACCATCTGCCTAATGACATGACTCCAATATGCACCCAGAAGTTTGTTGGCATACGAGGAGCATGCCAATAACTCTTAAAGTAACCGTTGGACCAAGGAGATGCAATTAGGCCCCAGTAATGGGATTCACATTTGGTTTCCATATTTTGGAGGATGAAGCTGACATGATAATATCTCAATTACTGTAAGATTGAAAAGCCTATGATGATGTGCAGCTTCACATTCTTTTAGCCAGACAGATGAAAGCTTTCCAGAAGTTTGGACGCTCAATTGGGTATGAGTCATCATTCATCTCTCTCACACACCCCAACACACACACACACACACACACACACACACACACACACACACAGTCTTCTAAACTACAGTAAAACCCTTAATCATCCTATGGATTACAGCAGTGGTTTACTGAGGTGAAGCTGTTTAATCTCCCCTTCCATCATGGCCAATGAAGGCTGTTCCCACCCATGCATTAGACTTTGTAGACTATTAGCCCAGGCAGCTCATACCAACCAACCAATTAAGGCAAAAGCTCCAAGCAAATAGTTTAGTGGCCCATTGGGATAGAGGGGTTCCATTTCTGCAACTTTGAGTTAGGGGGATTTTTACACCCAGACCATTGAAAAACCAAGGGGAAGCTCCTCAGTCCAGTTTGAGATGCCCTCTTTGTCTTTCTCCACTGGGGTGATCAAAGCAGAACTCCACAGGCAACTCACCTACTGAACCCCACCCCCACCCCCACTATCACAACTTTCCTGCAGAATAGGAGAATTCTTGGAGAATTCTTCCCATTTGCTTTCCAGATTTTTGAAATTTAAATCTGTCTGGTCCTGTTTCTGAAGTGGAATGGATGCCATATAAATTCTCCGTTGTTCCACTCTCTGCTTTCATATAAATTTATTACCCCAAGGATAATGGGTGGTGGGTGGGCTTCTGCCTCTCCCTCCTCCCCTGGATTTTTGGAGATGATGCCTCTACCCCTGGGATCTCTCTCTCTCTTTTAAGTTGCACAGGAGAAGGAGGCATTGGAAAAATCTCAAGGAAAGACTGGTGTGGGGAAAATATCAACCTTAGCCTCAAGGGTCATTGGTGCCGATTGTAGCCTTTCTTTCAAACACATATTTTTGAGGATACAGTCTCCCTCCCTGAGAGAGATATCTGTGTTGCCTTGCATACAGGAAAGGGCAGGAGACAATGAGTTGGGGAAGAAGTAGCAAGGACTCTGTTACCCCCGAGTGTCACTGCTGGGAGTAGCCTTCTGCCCCGACAAAGGTTTTTAGGGATACAATGGAGATCTGTCCATTGACTTGCATAGGGGAAGTTTTGGATCAAACAAGCCCAGTTTGTAATCCATCCCAGTGGTTACAACACCCTGGGAAAACAAATCACTATGATTGAATATTAAACCTGTCCATCGAAATGAAAGATCCACCCTCTCCCTTTTAAGCTCTGGGCATTTGGGCTCTTAGTTTGGGAATCACTGTTGGTGCATCTTTGATGTTATATTACTACAGTGGTACCTCAGGTTAAGTACTTAATTCATTCCAGAGGTCCATACTTAACCTGAAACTGTTCTTAACCTGAAGCACCACTTTAGCTAATGGGGCCTCCTGCTGCCACCGCGCCGCCAGAGCACGATTTCTGTTCTGATCCTGAAGCAAAGTTCTTAACCTGAGGTAATATTTCTGGGTTAGCGGAGTCTGTAACCTGAAGCGTCTGTAACCTGAAACGTATGCAACCCGAGGTACCACTGTGTGTGTGTGTATATATATATATATATATATAGAGAGAGAGAGAGAGAGAGAGAGAGAGAGAGAGAGAGAGTATTATTATTTGTAATAACTAAAACCCTGCAGAAGGTGCCATGTTCAACCGCTGGCATCTCCAGGTTGGACTTGGAAAGACTCCTGCCTGAAATCTTGAGGAACTGCTCCAGTCAGTGCTGCTGATACTGAACTATATGGACCAATGATCTGACTCAATATAAGCCAACTTCCAGCCTGTTTGCATTCTGTGGCAAGAGCACTGCCCTGTGTCTTCAGAGCAGAAATCGGGAGCTTTGCCTGCTTTGTGCCCCCACCCCATTGAAACTCTGCCATCATAACAAACTTGGGTTTTAATGGAATTGATTATTTTACTTTTAGATCTAACAGCTGGTTGGTATTTTATTTTGTGAGGGCTTTGGAGAGACGCTCATTGATTTTTGCCAGAGCTGTTTGCTGTTTTCTTCAGTCAATATTGTCACATAATGAAAAACTTGACTCAGCTGGTCAGATCTGGCAACATGCTTGATACAGAACAGAACTGTGCAGTGTTAAGCCCCTTTTAGCAAAACACACTGCTTCCTTCCTATATGTGTCAAAAAGTGCTCTGGAACAGCAGCTCGGGACGTTTTTCATTTTTAACAAATCTGTGTGCTGCTGAACAAGCGGTGACCAGCTGCCCCTTGATTTACAGAAATAGTCTTTATATCACAATACTGTGTTTGCATTTAAACCCTCTAGCCCAGTGGATTTCCAACTGCCTACATTGATCTGTTGCTCTGTCTGGGAAAACTCCTGAGCAACAGGACATAGAATCATAGAATGCTGCAAATAACTTTGCTAGGGCGCTCTCTCCAGTTTCTGTTGGTGCTGCCAGCTTTATTTGTATTTTATTTATTAATTTTATATGCCACCTTTTCCTCCAATGAGCACAAGGTGGTGTGCATGGTTCAGGGCCGAAGCCTAGAGCTCCACTCAGCAGAATGAACAGGAGGAATCAGCCCTCCACCCCAATGCAACAAGACTGGCTTGCTACATTTTGAAGCACTGGAAGAGATCTGAGGCAGCCTGTCCAATATTGATGGCAATCTTCTCTTTGATTTCCTGGTAAGCTTCCAAGAAACCTCAGGGTTTCCTAGGAACACAGTTTGAAAGCCGTTGATCTGTGCAGTGAATCTTCCTATCAATCCTCTCCCCACCCCCACCCCCTGCCACTCCATCGTGAGTATGGATGAAGGGGGAATTTGATCAGTTTGCATTTAAATGTGAAAACACCTCATTCCCACTTTCCAAACCAATGTGTGAACCAGGATGCTGCTTTGAAATTTGCACTTCTCTGAATTTTGCAGTCCAGTTCTCTGGTCAAATATAGTGCAGAATGCAGACAAAAACAGTGCGCACACAAATGCCTCATAATCAGAGATAGCGCTTGCAAATAAATGTGTATATTTTTGTGCAGGGCTAAAAGCACACACAAACCTATGTGGAAACAGAGTGAACAGAGAGCTGCTTTGAGACGCATCGTGAGAAGTGGGGTGTAAATTTATTAAATAAAGAAGTCTGAAAAACAGAAATTAATAGATTCAGCCATCCCTAGTCACGAGCTACAGAGAGCGCTTTCCTGGCACTGACATGTGTCGTCTGTAAGCTCCTTGGAGAAGGCCCTTTCCTCTTGTACTCCATAAAGCTGCATGCACAGGGGGCTCCATATCAATCAATCAATCAGTCAATCAATACTTGGCAGCATTTAAGGATCAATGGTGGCTGGTGCCCATTGGCACTAGTAGGGCAGAAGACAGGGAGCCCAACAGTAGGTGGGGCCAGAGCTCGTGATAGGCAGAACTAGAGCCAATGACAGGCAGAGCTGATGAATTCTAGTTTCCCCACCTCTTCCTCTCTGTTGAGTTCTACAAGGGCAATACTAGGGGGGATTGTTAAGTAGGATGGCAGGCGAGTGAGGGCAGACTGTGCCTGGTGGGTCAGTGCCCCATTTTCCTTAATTGACTAGCCCATACTACTAAGGACAGTTTTACAAATAATGCTGCTGCTGTTTTAACCCGGTGTGCCAAGCTCTTGTGGCTTCTTCCCCCAGCTATGCAAGATAAAGCGATTGCCAAATTAATGCTTATCAAATAATTTCACAGCACATTATCCCCAATGAAACGTAAATGAGTCGGCTTCTCCACAGTCGAGCAGCGAGACTGAGCAAGGCACTAAAAGTGCATTTCACCCAATCAAAAATAACTGGTATTATATCATCATAACCTCTTCCTTCAAGAAATAGGCTTCTGAAAGGCCATAAAGCAGGCATAATTATAGGCTGAAGTATGCTAAAAATATATCCCAAACCACACATAACATGAAGAGTAACTGTTTGACTTCATCGTAACCCTTCCATGTATTTCCCAGCCTGCAATCATATCTTATGCTTTGACTGCCCCCACTTTTTTTTTCTGGGGACAGTCCCTATTTTTGGAATACTTTCCTTATTAAATCATTTCCCTTATTTTCTTCTGACATTTTGCCTCTTTAGAGACGCTGCCTTAGCATTCTGTGAGAATGAGCAGCCAGAGAAAGAAGAGCAGCTAAGTTACGACTATTAATTTTAGTAGGTCTACTCTAAGTAAAAGTTAATGGACTACCATGTTTTGTCTCTATTCAGTTCACAAGTGATAGCGCTGAACTTCGTGCAGGGGGTTGGACTAGACCAGTGTTTCCCAACCTTTTTTGGGCAAAGGCACACTTGTTTCATGAAAAAAATCTTGAGGCACACCACCATTACAGCCCCGTGACGTCAGCGCGCAGCGTCACGCCGGGAGGGACGCACGAAAGTGTAAGTTTCAATTTTTTCCCCTCCCCCTTGCCTTCCTTCTGTGCCAACCGCCAAAAAGCCAAGAAAAAAGCCAAGACTTTAGGGCAGCAGGTCGACACGGAAGAAGCTCCTACCTAAGGACAGGTGCGACGGCCGTGTCCTCTTCTGCCACACTTGGCAGCCCTGCCTCACGGTCGTGACTCCCACCCTGATTTCTCCCCGCAGGTCGAGCGGCACAGGCAGCCCAATGTGTCCAGCCCAGACACAAGCCCCGCTTCCCCACTCTAGATCCTGAATGCGACCAAGTGCTCTGGACTCCCGAGCAGGGTGGGAAAGAGGACTCGCATCTGGTAGCCTCCGGGCTCCTCGCCTGCTCGAGGGATGGCATTGCAGGCAAGCTGCCGGCCGTCGCCATCGCCGCCCCCTCATGCGAGTGGACCTGCCCGGAGTGGTGGGCCGGGGGAGGCTCGCTCTCTGTGGGGATGTGGCCCGCACGCGCGGCCCCGCTTCCTCCTGCCCAGGGCTGAGCTCCTTACCCGCAATCTCGGTCTCGTGCACGCGGATCCCACTTATTCTGAAGCTCGCGCCACTAGCCGGGGCTCTCACACCGTGCCAGGGCGAGGCGGCGCGGCCCACTGACGTCATCGCGGCTCGCCGCCGCCCTCGACTTCCCTGTTCCCTCCCCTCCCTCGGGTCGCCGTGGTTACCGAGGACTGCAAGCTGCTCGGGCGAGCGTGGGGCATTAAGTGGGAGAAGGAAAATTAAAATTAAAACTCGCCTGAAGGCCGCCTCTCCGGATACAGTGGTGCCTCGCAAGACGAAATTAATTCGTTCCGCAAGTCTCTTCGTCTTGCGAGTTTTTCGTCTTGCGATGCACGGTTTCCCATAGGAATGCATTGAAAATCAATTAATGCGTTCCTAGGGAAACCGCCTTCAGACCAGGTCCGGGGACAGTCTGTCCCCCGACCTCTTCTGAAGGCTGGGGGGGGGGACAAGGGCTTTTCTTCCCACCCCCAGCATTTTAAAAAACCCTGGGACAGCGGAGGACTTCTCCGCTGTCCGGGGCAATCTTAAAATGCTAGCGGGCGGCATTTTAAAATCGCCCAGGACAGCGGAGGACTTCTCCGCTGTCCGGGGCGATTTAAAAGCCCCTGGGAAGGCAGGCAGGGGGGACAAAGATTTGCGCGCAGCTTCGGCATGGCTCTGGGTCCCGTTCTGGGGGAGGGGGAAGCTCGGGCTTCCCCCGCCCCAGCCCCACGCCTGGCGGTGGGGGAATAATTTTTCCCCCCTTTATTCCCCCCCCCCCCGCCAATTTTTCCCGCGGCACACCAGGCAACGTATCGCGGCACACTAGTGTGCCGCGGAACACCGGTTGGGAAACACTGGACTAGACGACCCTATGAATCTCTTCCAATTCTACAGTTCTATGATTCTTGATAAGTTGCCATTCAACCATTGCTCATTAGAGTATAGAAATAAATTCCTAAATGCATTTTTAATCAAAGCACATAGTATAAAATAGATTTGGATATATTTTTGGAGCTGTGTCGGGCTACCCAAGGTTTGAGAACTTGAAAATAATTAATTTTGAACAACATGGTAGCCAGATGGGTTGCAGACCTGGTTGGTTTTGAACACCCCTTTCAAAGTTTGGCTTGCTCAAACATCTTTAGGATGACTATTTGCTACTTCAGTTGGGCTTGGGCTGAAGACTGAGACATTGAGCCATGGTCAGATCATTGTCCTTCTAGATCAATCTACACCATTGGTTTGTTTAGCTTGATATCGTCTGCACATAGCCAGTGATGGCTGGTGCCAATTGGGGCTTATAGGGCAGAAGGCAGGGAGGCCAACAGTAGGTGGAGCCAGAGAGCCAATGACAGGCAGAGCCAACTAATTCTGGTTTTGTCCCCATCCTCCTCCCTGCTGAACTCTACAGGAGGAAGCTGACATGCATCCCTGGACTGGCTATATGTAAGAAATCAGGTGGGTGGAGATGGGTGAGGGCAGACCGAGGGTGGTGGGGCAGTGCCCCATTCACCCCATTTAATGGACTGGCCTCCATTGCACACAATGAACATAGGCAGTGGGCACAGAGATGAAAGGAAATGTCATCCAACAACCTCTGGTTGACTTGCAGAGGTTTTGAAGGGTTTCAGACAGGGCTCATTCCTAGCCCTATCTGGAGATGCTGGGAACAGAACCTGAAATCAACAGGTCCCATCTCTCCCTTTATTAAAAATAAAATAAAATACCCGGATCTCTTGAGTGCTTTGGAACTGGCAATGCTCATCTTTTCTGACACAGGAAGCTGCCTTCTATTGAATCAGCTCATTGGTCAAACTAGCTCACCATAGGCAACATTGACTGGCAATGGTTCTCCAACATCTCAGAGAAGGCTCCTTACCAGCTCTATGAGGAGATGCTGGGGTTTGGACTTGGAGCCTTCTGCATGAGGGGAGTAGGGGGTTTCCTCTAACAACTCTCAGCATCCTTAACAAACTACAACTCCCAGAATTCTTTAGGGGAAGCCATGGCTGCTTAAAGTGGTGTCATAGTGGATTAAGTATATGGTGGGAATGTGGCCTGAGACTGCTGTTTCCATCCCGAGTTCCTCCGGCCCACAACAGGAGGCCTCGCTCTCTTGTCGGCTGCTTTGAGAAACCAGGCCTTATTTATGAAAGCTACTGAAGTTTAGCCTATCAGATAAGGCCATGACGTGGTGGGCTGCTTGGATGCCAGAACACACTTCCAGCCTGCTTTCCCTTCCTGTGCCAATAACTCTCTAACACTTTGCTAAGAAAACATGCTCCTAACCATTCCTATCTGTTCGCGCTCTCCAGAGATCTCCAGAGCTTATGCTTTGCCGGCTGCCAGGACGCCGTCCAGCTACTTTGCCAGTGTGTGAGCCCTGTATAAACTGTCTTTGGTGCTAACATGTAATTACACCCTCTGCAGAGCACTTCAAGACGCCCGATGACAAGGAAAGCGCTACAGAGACATGGGAGCTGCCATTGTTTGCAATTTTTTTTCATGCATTGCTGCCAAGCACCTAAATAATGAACTGATGCCTGTCCGAAAACAAAACAAAACAAAGAAACCCCCTGAGCAAATAATCCAGAAGGTTTGCTTTATTTTAAGTTAAAGGAACACCCTTGCAAATCTTTAAGCAAAAGCCTTAAGTGGAAAACCAGACATTTCTTCTGCACCGTTGCAGCAAAGATTTTACCTTCCTCTGCTGCCTGGTGCTTCCCCTTTAAAAAACTGGCCCATTGAACTCCGAAAGCTGTTTTTTCTCCAGCTGGCTGCTTCAGCTGAGAGAGTTCAAGGAGTGATGCCAGGTTTCAGAAGGCTAGGAAGGCTCGCAGCGAAAGCTTCGCACAAAACAAGGCAGGTCTGATGGGGAGAGAAAGAGAGAAGCCGAGCAAAGGCTGCTTTGTAGACAGAACCAGTAGGGTTCTTTAAATGCACACACCCCAATGCACCCTCACAAAGTTATGGAAGACCATTGTTGGCTGCATGAGGCTGTTCGTGCCCAAAGCTCTGTGCTTTAAAGCACCAGAAGGCTCCTGTTTTAAAAAGCTGGTGCTGTCAGCAACTTTTGTTACTCTCTGGACAGAGTCACATCCGACACTTAAAGCACATCCAGTGCACATTTCAAGCACATGACTTCCCCCAAAGAATTCTGGGAACTTCAGCTTTCCCCTCACAGAGCTGCAATTCCCAACACCCTTAACAAACTACAGTTCCCAGGATGGGGGGGCAGTTATGTGCTTTAAATGGCTGTTGGCCATCCTTAAAATGTGTGAAATGGGTTCAACTATGGGTTGAAACTGTGATCACAGCGAAGGCTGTCCTGCTGCCAGTTTAATTCTTTGCTGCAAAGTAGCACTGGGAGGAGTCATTTTGCAATGGAGAAATAATTGTGGGGAGGACATTTGACACTTCCATTCCTCCCACCTTGAAATTCCAACTGTTGTCTGACATGTTTGTGTTCCAGGCCTGTGTTTGCAGTGGGAATGTGGCTCTGAAATCTTGTGGAAGGTGGGTGAGTTTTAGCCTAGAAGCAGAAGATGGGGCATAGGTTCAGCATCCCTCCTGGCTGCTTCTGCTCTTTCGATGGTCTCCTCCTCATGCTGCTTTTTCATCACCTCCAGGTATGGATGTGGTTCTGGCTAGTCATTGCCCAGCCAGGCTGTGACATTGCTGCCATTATTAAGTGCCCCTTGAGAATTGCATGGCAATAGATCTAAAGCAGGGGTGCCAACTGTTGGGGGGCCAGGTAAGCCCCACACTGCGTAATTGATCACATGACACATCACATACACACTATTTGAATGGCATTGCCCATCATCGGTTAGGGGGCAGTACCTTTAAATATTTTATTGGGGGAACCGAAGGGACGTTGGCTCCTATGATACGAAGGGTCTAGCAACTTTTGTTAGCTACATAGCTGTACTTTTAAGTCCAGGGCTTCTATTTTGTTTTTAACAGAATGCTCCACACCATTCATTTAAAGTGCTCTTATAACAGCTATTGGTTATTGCTCCCCCTCAAAGAATTATGGGAGCTGTAGATTGTGAGGAATGCATAAATCCCTCTTCCCAGGGAACTCTGGGAATTGTAGCTCTGGGAGGAGAATGTGGGTTTCCTAACAACTCTCAGCACCCCTAGCAAATTCCAGCTCCAGTATTCTTTGGGGAAAGCCATGACTGCTTATAGTAGCGTGATGCTGTTTTAAAAGTATGGTGTGAATGTAGCCTCAATATTCCAGTCTGGAACTAGTGTGACAAAATATTCTTTATGAATTCTTATATTTGTAAATCTTGCCCACAGCCAAGTACATGATTGCCAAGTTGGTCAGTATTATAGAATCACATAATTGTAGGGTTGGAAGGGACCCTGAGGCTCAACTAATATATTAGATGATTCAAAATACTAAGCCCTTATTTCAACTTTAGATGTGAAAGGATTTTTCTCCCCCCGACCCTTTTAAAAAATGATGGATGCATATTCATCTATACAACCAGTTATAGATTAACAATTCTGAATACCACTGGGAAGAGAGAGAGAAAAGAAACTTAATTTTTGCATTTCATTCATCACAGCTTTTTATTAAGAATGTCATTACTTAATCCCCTTTGCTTTCTAGTTGTGAACAATGGGACCAAGCTCCTTGGTTTTCCAGAGTGACCCACAACTGAGAAATTGATGAATAGTTTCAGGGAAGGGGGGAGTAAATTACCCATTATTCATAATTGTCTAATGAAGCATTAACCCAAAATCTTTAATGGCTGAGATCGGAGCCAAACAGTTTATGAGTGATATCTAAATTCCAAAACCACTTTGATTTAACTCACTTGCTCTTTGCAGGGGGGTGGGGGGTGGGATACACACACACACACACCCACCCACACACACACTGGAATTGCTTTCTCAATTCATGCAATTACTCCAAAAATAACACCCTTATATAGATGAACCAAAGGGTTGGGAAAATATTATCATAAGGGTGTAATGTCTTCCAGAGGATTTACACAGCTGACAATGAAGGTATTTAGGGGGGTTTCTGTTAGCAGTGACACGCCATGATATACGGCTTTGCATTTTATTTTATGCTTCCTACCCATCCACGAAGACACAGCTTTATTGCAGTTTTGTCTTTGAAAGAACTGTAAGCTCATTCAGAAAGGACTGTGGCCATGATGTTGTTTCTAGAGTTCCTTAACTTTAATCACAAGAACCTTCTTCCAGATTCCCCCCCTTTTTTTTCTTTTGGAAAATATATTTCTATAGATCGATCACACAGCTAACTTCTTAACTTTTCATATATTCACATTAAATGGCACTCACTTACCCTCATTCACCATTACTGGCCATTGGTTCCGTGATTCTCAAATGCTGGATCTGTGAAACTCTTTCCATCCCACTGAAGTCTCATCTTCATACTAAGCTTGGTTTTAGGTAGGTGGTCAGCTTTTGCTTTTTCTATTGCCAGAGAAGTACATCCAGAGCAAGTTCCAAGTTTGGTTTGGGGTCTTAGGAAATATATCATGGGTGAGTTCTACACCATCAACCACTACTGAGCCCTCCAGATCTAATGCGGAGCTTAGAAAGTTCATTATAAACAGGAACTGTTTTGAGTTTGAGTTCAACATGCCACAAAACTAATTATAGTTCACATTCATCCCTTTACAAAACCAACCAGCTCACAGAATCATACAATTATAGAATTGGAAGGAACCATGAGGGTCATCTAGTTCAGCCCCCTGCAATGCAGGAATCTTTTGCCTGACGTGGGGCTCAAACCCACAACCTTGAGATTAAGAGTCTCATGCTCTACTGACTGAGCTATCCAAATGATCCTTTGCAATGTTTTCATTCCAGCATTCGGAATGTTACAAGCTGCTATGCTGAAAGATCAAATATATGTCGTAAGACTAAGTGGAATGTGATTTAAAAATTTTTTTTAGAGTTTGCTTTCCCTAACAATTATGATCTTCAAACTGAAGGAACACAAGACGAGCTGCTGGGTCAGGACAATGTCCCATCTAGTCCAGCATCCTGTTCTCACCGTGGCTTGCAAGCAGGACATGAGGACAACAGTACTCTGCCCAGGTGTGATTCCCAGTGAGAGCCAGTGTGGTGTAGTGGTTAAGAGCGGTGGACTCGTAATCTGGTGAACCGGGTTCGCGTCCCTGTTCCTCCACATGCAGCTGCTGGGTGACCTTGGGCTAGTCACACTTCTCTGAAGTCTCTCAGCCCCACTCACCTCACAGAGTGTTTGTTGTGGGGGAGGAAGGGAAAGGAGAATGTTAGCCGCTTTGAGGCTCCTTTGGGTAGTGATAAAGCGGGATATCAAATCCAAACTCTTCTTCTTCCTCCTCCTCCCCCCAGGAACTGATATTCAGAAGCACACAGTGGAGGTAGAGCACAGCCATTGTGTCTGGGGCCTTCGGGTGAATTGGGATGATGATGATGATGATGATGATGATGATGATAGTAGCTGTTTATAGTCTTGTCTTCCATGGCCCAAAGAGTCTGAAGAGTAACCACCACAACAAAGCCACATGTAAGAGAACTTGAAGATGAACAAGAAATTGTGCATACTTCTACCCCAAAAAGAAGTTTCCGTTCATCCAACAACTATGGGAACTTTTTCGGGTGTAGATCAGTGATGATTATTATTATTTTGTTACCTATAACAATACAAATGTTTGAGATGTACAGAAACAAACAATGGCTTGCCTGTTTGACATCATCTATCTGCTCCACAGCTTAAGAACGAAAACGATGCAGGGCAGAGAAATGGCTGTTGCAGAGAGATCAAAACAATGTTGTGAATAATAAGATCCTGATTCCAGGGAAGCACAATGGAGCAGTCAGCAATAAGTCATGGGGTGCAGTCAAAGCCAGATCAAACCACACCTTGCAGGAACTTGCCAGCCATAAGTTTGGCTAGATCAGAGGTTTTTCAAACCCATTCAATGAAAATCATTAAACACTACTAATTTGTTCCCAGCCCTGATCTAATACCACTTACTCCCCAGTGGAAAGAGGCTGGTGAGTGAGCCCAAAGTTTTGGCTACTGCTCCTCTGAGATTCAGTTTCTTGAGCTACTCTCCCTCTGGGCCAGAAGTACACCACAGGTGACATGAGATCCATAAGCAAATGCCAGCAATTTCTCCTCTGGTTTCTGACACCCCTAGCCAGGAAAGAGCCCCCCCCACACACACACATACCAGAAACCATGGAGAGCTGCTGTCAGTCAGTGCAGGCTATACTGAGCTAGATGGACCAGTGGTCTGAGACTTGGTAAGAGCCAGCTTCTAATGTAAGAAAACAGCTGCTGATCTCCTACTCTGGCTTCTTAAAAGTGTTTTGGGGGGGTTGTTTTGGGGTTTTGTTGTCCACCGCCCCAGTCTCTAAATATAATGCTTTTCACAGAAATAATTCTTTTTAAAAAGCCATCCATTCATGTAACCTTATGAGCTCATAAGGATTGAGGGCCAGAAGGGAGCAGTTTGCAAAAGGTATGTTTTGAGGAGGAGGGGGCAGGAGTGAATCTCAAAGCATTCCATAGGCTATGCACTGCTGTTGTACATAATTGTTAAGCAGGAAAGATCACAGACGTCTCAAATTATGAATGGCCACTAGCAATTATTCTTTTCAATGGAGCAATTTGAATCATGGAAGGAAAATAAAGGGGAAATATTTCTTTCACTCTCTCGCACACATAACCTCCCCCTTTCCAGGTTAGAAACCTCTAGCTTCACCTATCGTGCATGAAACAAAGAATTTTCTAGAAGATTCTGTGTTGTGGATGTGACAGAACATTTTGATTTTGAAGCAAGGCATGCACTCTTTGCACGTGTGAGAGAGGAAGAGACAGAGTGTGTCACTCTTCTAGGGATAGAGTTAGGGTCCTGTTGAATGACAGGAGCAATGGGTGCAAATTTTACCTTTACACAATAAGCTGGTTTCTACACTCACACTCAACCTCTACCATCCATCCAAGCAAACAAGAGGCATTATTAAGGGCACATTCCAGCTAGGCAAAAAACTCTCAAGGAGAGGGTGTGGCAAGGCTGGTGAGGGGTGCAGCCTGAGAAGAGGGTGTGTTGCTGGGGAAGAGGATATGGGCCAGAATTCGGCCCCCAGGCCTGAGAGTTCCTACCGCTGTAGTAGGCAGCTTCAGTATAAGGCAGCTTCCTATCTAGGCTCTAAGTTGCAATCATCTGCATTCAGATTTAAGTGGTTTGGTTTACTTCAGAGAATCAGAAATGATCTGGAGAAGATTAGTCTACAACTGCAGTACACACACACACACACACACACACACACATATATATCCCACCCCAGTCTTGAACTCCCTTTGATTTACATTCATCAAATAATTCACACCTCACCTCCCAGAGCGAACTAAAATTAAATTAAGTGTCAACGTGTGAGAAAGTTACTCTCAAATTAACAACTGGCACACACTTCAGTTGTGGCTTTGGCACACAACATTTGCTGCATTTGCTTGGGAATATTTTGTGCTTATTATTCATAGCACAATCTCTCTGTGTGTTTTCACAAGCATATTCATAGTGCACGCTCTCTCTTTTGGCTCTCAATCTTTTTTTGTGGGCGGGGGGGATTTAAGACCTCAGCTTTATTCTTGTCAGCCAATATTTTGCATTCTCATTCTCTGGCTCTGCAAAGAATTACATCATCACAAACAGGGGGTGGGGAATCTTCTTGCATAAGCCAGCCTGCTTTCAGGACTTTGAGCTCTGTGCCCCTTGACCGCTATAGACTAAGAGCCAAAATAGTTGACATGTTCAATGCAGGGAAGGGGCCATAGCTCAGTATTTGAGCACCTGCTTTGCATGCAGAAGGTCCCATGTTCAGTCCCCGGCATTTGCAGGTAGGGCTGGGAGAGACACCCTGTCTGAAATCCTGGAAAGCTGCTGCCGGTCAGTGTAGACAAGCTAGGTGGGCTCAGTGGTCTGACTCAGTATAAGGCAGCTTCCTATGTTCCTCTGTCGATAAGCATTTAATGTATCTGATGGATTTAAAAACAACAACAACAGCCCTTAAATAACAACTCTGGCATTGGGGTGAGGAATGGGACTGTGATGCGCAGGTAGAGCAGGTTAACCCTTTCCCGCAGCATCACATTGCCAATGAAAGCCACCCTCTTCTTATTAACCCTAGTCTGTGTGGCAATATGTAATCCTTTGGGTACCTGAGTTTCAGGTCATATGGCTATTCAAGGAAAACATGCTCTATTTAAGTTCATGTTTCCAATCTCAAAGATTCAGAACCCTGCGACTGACGGTCCATAAGCTTTTAAAGTGAAAGGAGTTCCTGCTTTCCCTCTCTCTGCTTAAAAATCTCTTGTAGCTCATGAAGCAGATTGGGTTTTGATTGAAGAAACCTGCTGTGGTCTGAGTTTCAATCAGGAATGGGGAACATGGGGTCCTCCAGATGTTGCTAGACTCCCATCACCCCAGTGAGTGCAGTTAATGGTCTCAGAGATGATGGGTGTTGTAGTCTAACAACATCTGGATGGTTGCAGCTTTCCCATCCCTGGTTGAAATGAATGGCTGTTAGAGCATTTCCTAGCAAAGCTCTCTCTCTCTCTCTCTCTCTCTCTCTCTCTCTCTCTCTTTTCTCACCTACGTTGTTGTGCAGAAATTAGGGGTGCACAGATATCCTCAGTTCCATTTCTCTTCTTGTTGTACGGCATTGGTGACCCTCCAGATGTTGCAGGCTACAACTCCCATGATCCTTGACCATTGACCATGTTGCCTGGGGCTGATGGGCTTTGAATATGACAACATCTGGACTGCCCCAGGTTGGTGAAGGGTAGATAATAAATTTAGTAATGATGATTACAGCAACAGCAATGTGTGATGAACACTAAAGGATCACAAAATGTCCATCATGGTCTGACTCAGTCTAAGACAGCTAGGCTAGCTTAGTCAGTAGTGCATGAGAATATTAATATCAGGGTTGTGGGCAAACTATCTTTGCATTCTCATAGAATCAGAATTGGAAGGGACCCTGAGGGTCATCTAGTCCAATCCCCTGCAATGCACGAACATGCAGCTGTCTCCTACAGGGATCAAGCTTGCAACCTTGGCATCATCAGCACCACGCTCTAACCAATTGAGCTATCCACCTCAAGGAGATGGACTAGGCAGCCCTTGGTATTCCTTCCCACTCTACAATTCTACGATTCTATGATTCCAATGTTCCTGTAATACAAAATGCTTCAACAGTTTCTCGGGACAGAGGTTCACCATGAGAGAGGTCTGGAGACCTACATCTTTATTTTCCCCCCTCAAGAGTTTTTGTTTGTTTGCCAATGCAAATGGCAACAGCAGGATTTGTGTTGACAGCCTGGATGCCCCAGTCCTGGTGTTGTTTCAAGCAGGAAATTTGTGTCCATTACAGAAGAAAATGAAAGCAAATATATAGACAAAATTCTGCAATGTGACCTTTTTTTTTCTTCATTTTTTTTTTTGGAGCAGTGGTGGAAAGGAAATAAAGATCCCAGAAATTTTCCCAGGAAAATGTCTTCTGAGAAATGTTGGCACAGCTCGAGTGTATACACACACACACACACACACACACACAATATAAAGTGCAATTTCCAGGCAGCCTTTTATTCAGTCATGAAACTGATTCCCTGCTAGTTGTGCACGACTCTCAAGTGCTTACTTAAACTTTTCTCATTGTTTTAGAATGTTTAATAGGCATATAAAATTATTCAGCCTATTTCCGCATGAATGCACTTGTGTTCTTTACATTTTTAAATAATCCAAAGGAGAGAGTGTGCTCCCTCCCCGTAAACACAATGCTTTCCTTCCCCGCTCATTGTAGAGGGATCTCATTTTCCCCCACTTCTGCTTTTCTTCTCATTTCCCATGTTTGCTGAAAGTCCTTTTCCCCTGCCTCCCCCAGAACAAAAGAGCCGGGCCATGTGAAAACAGAGGCCACGAACCTTCAGCTTACACTGTACTGTACTGAAATACCTGCACAAGGGGATAGTCCTCAAGGTGTCAGGGCACCTGGTACAAAATGCCTAAGGGGCTAGGTTGCTTGGGGTCACCAGTCTGTGGGATGGAACAAGACTTCATATTATTATACTACCCATGTTCATATGTCTTAGACACTAAAATAATACACATGGCTCCCACTTCATATCTACCTTGGTCCCCCCAGTGTAATTTTTGCCTTATCCATGAATTTGTCTGATCCTCTTTTAAAGCCATCCAAGTTGGTGGTTGTCACTGCCTCTTGTGGGAATGAGTTCCATAGTTTAACTGCATGAATAAGTACTTCTTTTTATCTGTCCTGAATCTTCCAACATTCAGCGTCATTGCATATCCAATGAAAAAAAGGAGAGAAACTGAAAAGGAAACCAATGCATGCCAACCATAGATGAATTATTTGTGAGAAGACAGAGGTGGTTGATGCTGGAATTGGGGGACAAATGGCATGTTGCGTGAAATGTGTGTTTTCTGATTGTGTGGCTCCTTTTAAAATTTCAAATAGGAGCCATGTGGCCCACCTGATCAGAGTCGGGGGCACCACAAGGAGTGGGGAAGATTATTTGGCACAGAAGGGCCACGGGTTGTAGCCAACTTAAATCAGAGTAGATTGAAATGAATGGGCCTTGGTATGTCTTGCCTATTCCATTCAATGGGCCTACTCTGGGTAGGACTAATGCTGGATACAACCCTGTGTATCTTCCTTTACTGGGCATGGTCCTCTATTTGAAAGTGTCCCCTCTTAGAAAGGATGTTTGGACCAAGTGCTATTTTTAAAGGCAATGAATCATTGGGGGGGGGGATCAGAGACTGTAAAGTTGCCCATCAACAGGTGCACAGGTGTAGAGCTGCGAGGGGCCACATCTGGCCCTTGAACATGAGGTTCCCCACTCCCGCATGGAGGGTTGTTCTCCTGTCTGTGGTGCTGAAATGAAATTCAGCTGCCGTTCTGGCTGGCTTGTGTTGATGGAAGGCCCTTTGTGGTGGAGTGGGGTGGATCCTGTCCTTCGCTTTGGCAGCAAAATGTCCCAAGTTGCCCCTGTCGCCCACAGGAGTGGTAATCTGTGTGTCATAAGCCATTTCCTGACAACCCGCTTGTATACTTTTCAAAAATTGAGCATAAGGAGCTGTTCATCACATGATTGGAAATTGGAAACGTAAAAACAGACCACTTGCTTACCCTAGCTATAAATCCTTGTACAAATAGCTTCCATGGATGAAATTGCAGCCCGATTGAAGCCAGTGGTTTTTCCGCTGAAATCAACAGAGGAAAAATTTATGCCATGTGAAAGTACACATGTGTGCGTTATGAACAGAATTGAGCTCATAACGTTAGCTGGATTTATGATCCAAGGGAAGCCTGTATAACAACTTTTCCAATAAGGTTCCTTCTCTAAAGTGTGGGACATTACCCGCTCGCCGAGATGCCTTTTACGCCAAGAATACAGTTGTCATTCACTTCACTTAATGAGGTTATGGATGCTAAATTATCCCCTTACATAAAATGTGCTTTTATACTGCAGATTACAAAGGTTTTAAGAAGTTTAATATGCCACTTTTTAATTGATGATGGGTACCCTAAAGGAGTCTCCCCCCCCACCCCTTCTGTTTACTGCAGTAGCATGCAGACATATCATTATAATACAGAAGATAATTGTTGCAAATGGGATTTGGGTCAGTGAAGGCAGCTATGATTTATCCTGAATAAAGAAGCACGGGGTGATATAAAATTGTAAATATAATCATCAAAGGCACACTTTTTTCTTTTTCCTTTGCAATGAGATCACTGAGTTTTAAATGTAATTTCTTCTAGCCTTACTCTGCCACTTAGCTTCAGACAAACATGCATTTTTATTGCATTCGTGTTGCATGCAATATCTACTTGCATCACTGACATGTTCTTTCAATTTCACTGTGATGGTTATTCACCCAAAATAGCTATCATTCATGGCTGTCAAACCTCCTTGCTTTATTTATGTATGGATTTAGCTGTACAACATCTAGACATTTGCTTGGCAGATTTAATGGTTATTCCTTATTATTTTTCAAACTGTAAAATGGGGATTCACATAGCATCAGGCTTGCTAAGAATTTGGCTTTGAACCCAGTATGTGTTGTATACTTTTTTTTACTACTGGAAAGTCAAGAGTCGTTTTACTAGGGGTCCCGCAGGCACAATCAGAACTGCTTTCTGCCGGGTGGGATGCAATGTACACAAACGGCTTTGTAACTTTTGCAGGTCTTCCACAACCAATGCAAATTAATGATACCGTGGAAGCGAAGGAGACAGAATGGATCCTCACTGCTGCATCCACTTAAAATGACACATGTCTGAACAGGAGGTTTTGTTATACCTGGTTAGATACTTTGTTCCCCTTTGTGATTTTGTCTGGGGTGGGAAACCTCAGACATAGGGACAAACAACCAGTCTTGGGGTTTTTCCCTAGGACATACCCTCTCTGCACACACCCCTCACTGGTCCTGGTCTGCATTCTTCTCAAGTACTTTTGGTGAGCTGGAATGTGATAATATTTCTTCCTTGCCTGAGTTGAGGGTGGAGAGATGTATGCATGTTAGGGTTGTGCATGGACCACCTAACCTGACCTGTAGTCCCTTGGTCAGGCCAATCTGACCTGTGCCTCCCAAGGGCACCTGTGCCACCCCACCCCAGATCCATCCCTGAAGCAATGTTGTGGTTTTGGAACTCTCCCCAGGCCACACTCCTCACTGGACCTCTTTTGCAACCTGGCTAGAGATGCTTCTTCCTTATCTGGAGGACAGAGAGGAGTGTGTGAGTATGTGTCGGAACTACTGTCCAAAGGTGACATTGACATCTGTTACTCCGCCCACCTTTGCCTCTGGCCCTGCACACCGCCGCCATGTGGCCCTCAGAAGGTTACCCAAAAGGCAATGTGGCCCTTGGGAGGAAAAGTGCTCAGAGACTGCAGCCTAAGTTATGGAAACTCTATTGACAAAAGTCCTCTGCCGGTCTCGAAAGGAAGCTGTTCCGCCAGCCTCTGTGCGTTCAGCTCGGCCTCCTCTGAGCCTTTGAATCCTAACCTTTTAAACCAGCTCTCCCAACAATAAGGTCGCCGGCTCTCATTTTAACTTCCCACTCGCTTCGCAACAAGACAAGTCACTTTCCTGTTAGCGTTACCAGCGCTGCGTCGAAATCACAGCTTGTGCCTGCACTACTGGGTTGAAACGTGGCGCACCATGAACTTTCCAAATCCTTCTCCTGGTTACTGTTTATGCCTGCAACTGAGGCAAAAACAGCTTAGGAAAATCAATAGCTTTAAATTATAACCTTTATGTCCCGACTATACAAAAGCCACCTTCAAAAGGAGAAGCGTTTTTTGTTTTGTTTTTTTGGTTCCCATTATGTAAAAAAAAAAAAAATCAATCTTACTGATGCTACTGTTCCTTAAGCTATTTATTTCTTAATGTAAAGCTTCTCTCTCCCTCCTTCTCTCTCTCTCCCACCATACGACTCTCCTACCCTCTTTGCATCTGGTCGCTTTGTGAAGTATTTCTTCAGATTTCCTGCTCAAGAGACGAGTTTTATCTAAAAGGTCAATTCATTCAGTGGGGCACCAAGCAGAATTGAATATAATTATCCCAATCTTTACTCTGTAGAATTCATGCTTGAATTCATTCAAAAAACAGAAAGAAGTATAATTAACTCCAAGCCCAACCAAATCTATTGAGAATGCCTCAGGTATCATACAGTCCCACTTACAATAGAACATTTTCATTTAAGGACATTGTACGTATTAACCCTAGTCCGCATCCAATTACTCTGAATAAGTGAATTCTCTGTTTCAGGAATGTAATTTGAAAATGTTGTCATGCAATCGGAGGTAAAAGGTCTTTTTTCATTAATCTAACTCTCATTAAAGCAGGAGCCTGTAGGTTGTTTCAAATCCATTAGTTTTAAATACAGATGATTGCAATTCGGCGTGGCATAAGACAACAGAAATGTCCGTCAGGGAAAATAGTGTGTACTTTAAAAAGGGGATTTGATGAGTTTGTGGCTTGCTGACTAGTTATAAAAATTAAAGCGTCTGCTGGAGCAATGCTGGGACTTGTACAGCGCTAATCGGACACCTACACAAGCATCTGCTGATGGGTGAAGGGGGAAAATGGGAGCATTAATTTAGATGCTACAGCAGTAAACATGAAGTTGTGAATCTGAAAAAAGTCCCGTGTAGTTCAGACATTCAGGTGAAGAGGCCCAATGTTTTAGGATTCCTTCGGAGAACTTTCAAATTGCTTATGTCTAAACTGGTGTAGTAATGGCATGAGAAGCTCAATTGATGTTGCTTGTTCTACTTTGCCCCTGGAAAGAGGGCAGCCTTTTAAAAATCAGAATGAAAATGAATAGTTGGGGTGGGAGCTATAGGAACGAGTTTGAATTGAGATGTAAAAGTGGCACTGGGTGGCATGAAAGCTTTATGCGGTGATAGATGGCTGTTTATACACGCAGGTCACCTCTTGATTGTATAATCAACACAAAATGAACAGCTGCATGTGGATCTCACTTCTAAGTTGGTTCACTCACTAACAGGGTCCATTCCGTTCCATTCCATGCTTTCACCTCCTACGCCTTGATTATAATAGGTGCCAGGCAAAGAGCTAGAGAAGAGAGCCAGGGGGAAGTCTGCATGCAGCCATGACTATAATCCTGCAGCAGTGACATCCTGCAGAATGGCTTTATCTGAATGAACTTAGATGTGAGAAGACATTGTATAAGGAAAGAAAGAAAGAAAGAAAGAAAGAAAGAAAGAAAGAAAGAAAGAAAGAAAGAAAGAAAGAAAGAAAGAAAGAAAGAAAGACAAAGCACAATAAGGCTTTCCTATTTATTGGGTAATAACATCTCCAACTTTGATAAATATTAATCCTTCTGTTCCAGATGCCACAATTTGTGCTTACCAGTCTGGTGTTTCATTACATTTCAATAATTGCATGTGTTTGATTTTTTTATCTATAAAAGGCATCTTCAAACTTTTCAGACTTAGGACCCGCTTCTAACCCAAACATCCATTTGGGGACCCATTTCTTAATGTATTACATTATACAGTATTTTTATGGTGGTAGAGCTCTTGTTAGGGACGCAGGTGGCGCTGTGGGTTAAACCACAGAGCCTAGGACTTGCCGTTCAAAAGATCGGTGGTTTGAATCCCCGTGACGGGGTGAGTTCCCGTTGCTCTGTCCCAGCCCCTGCCAACCTAGCAGTTCGAAAGCATGTCAAAGTGCAAGTAGATAAATAGGTACCGCTCCAGCGAGAAGGTAAACGGCATTTCCGTGTGCTGCTCTGGTTCGCCAGAAGCAGCTTAGTCATGCTGGCCACATGACCCAGAAGTTGTACTCCGGCTCCCTCGGCCAATAAAGCGAGATGAGCGCCGCAACCCCAGAGTCGGCCACGACTGCACCTAATGGTCAGGGGTCCCTTTACCTTTACCTTTAGGGCTCTTGTTGCAACTCACCTTGGATTAGGCAATGGCCCAGTGGCAGGTCTCTACCCACCAGTTTAAGACCAGTGATCTATAAGATATTCTTTTGTTACTAAATTAAATCCTAGGACTGGTTCACATGTGAATATTCACCACCTGATAGGGGTTTCTAGTTCTGGCACGTGTGAACGTGCCACCACAGCCACAGGGAAGACATTTGTTTCAACCAGTGCCAACAACTTTGAGGGTTGTGGTTGTTTTTAACAACCAAGTGGTGTATACATTTTATGAAATAATAAATAAATAACTGAAACACCGTACTTTCTGATTGAGTCCATTCACACATTCAGCAGAGAGTTGCTCAGTGTTGGTTAATCAACAACTCCCAGCACCCTTAACAAACTGCAACTCCCATAATTCTTTGGGGGAAAGCACGACTGCTTAAATTGGTCTCATTCTGCTTTAAATGTATGGTGTGTTATGGCCAGTGTTGTGTGTGTTAAACTATGATCTATTTTAATGCATATACACACTTGTTTATAATTTAGCATCTTTATATGCTCCCCGCCCCCCTTATTATATGTCATCCAGGATCATATAAGGTTTTACTGTAATTCATCCCCCCCCCCAATTCCAGTAAGCTATAAAGAGGTTCAGTAAAACCTGTTGGTGTTAGTCAGGCTTACCCTGTTGGTGTTAGTCAGTTTCACCATTTGTGCCATGTCCCAGATCTTTATCAGCCAGTCTTCCAATTTAGATATCTCTTTGTGACAAGACTTGCATCCCTTGTGCGAGCTTCCAGGCTGAGATTGGATGCTACTATTGGTCCATCTAGCCTGTGTGGTCTCCTCTGATTGGCGGTCATACTCTAGGTCATCTGATGGAATTCCTTCCCAGACCTACTGCCTTTGATCTTTATAATAGGGAATGCCAGAGATTGAACTGGGAACCTTTCTGCATGCTAAGTGTGCCCCTGATGACTGAGCTATGGCCCCTTCGGGCTACAGTCCCTCCACTGTCAACTCTTCATTTGCTCTCCTACAGCCTCTAAGTTCACTTTCCTTTTCAAACCCTTAACCTTCTGTCCTTGGGAAGACTTCATCCTGCCCCCTCAATCGTGTTAGTTGCTCCATCATATCTGAAATCATTGGGCACTTTCTCCCCAGTCATCGGTTCATGTAATCTACCGCCTGGGACCACAATGGGCCATAAATCAAGTTGTCTATGACCCTCTGGTGACATATTACAACTTGCCCCGTCATCCAGCAGACCGCCGGAGAGGTGACCGTCTGAAACCTGGAGCCAGGCTAAATTATCCTGACAACAAGGGAGCTGTATTTTACACAAGGGAGGTGGAGGGAGTTTATGACTGTGGGGTGCATGAAGAAGATGGGCATGTTCCAACCCCTGAATCCATTGCCTCTTCATAAACTTTTCAGTTGTGTTTTGGTTCCTGCTAGCCTAGCCACTTAGAGGATTTATGGATTTGGGGACACTAGCAGACTGTAAGCCGTTTGTCTTGCCCCATAAATCTTTCTCTATATCTAGATTCCATCTGACCTTCTGAAGAGGAGCTGTAGCCTTTGTAGATGAAAACTATACATCTCTGCACAAAGCTCAGATGCATAAGCAGGGCTGCAATCTCCTCCACACACACACGAAACCCACAACCATGGAAAGGAATGAAGATCCATTGGACTGGGACTGCCTGTCCAGTCCAACTGGGCACAGGGAGCTTTAACACACATCCTGGCAGGATCCGGTGCAGAATCTGGTGGTGGAACACCAGAGAAGACCAACAAGAAGGTAGCTGAGAACAAAAGGTTGGTCCTCGGGCCCATCTTAGTCCACCATTTTGTTTCCCTGAATGACCATACTTGATACTTTGGGGGAGCCTCCAAGATGGGCTCATATGGCTGGTGACAGCAGTAGGCATCCTTGGGCATCTGACAGGGTCCACACATAACCTGTGAAATGTTCAAGCTTTCTACAGGTTACGAAAAAGATGGCCATGGGCCTCTTCTTTAACATTATTTGAAAACTGGGGCATTGTTAACACATCCAACTCAGTACTGTCAACATTGCCTGGCAGCAGCTATTCAGGTTTTCAGAAAAAGGGTAAAGATACCTGGAGATGCCAGGGGTCAAACCTGGGACCCTGAGCATACAAAACAGATGCTCTACCACTGAGTTATAGCATATTTGAAGATACAAAGCTTTATCAGCAGTATAGTATTTATAGTTTGATTCACAACATGCACAAATTTTAGTGGGTGGACTGCCTGAGGATCGTTAAGTGTGGGAATGTTCAGGGATGCAGGAGAGGATATATTGTTTGATTGTATCCTTTCCAACTTGTGTTAAGAAGTTCTACAATTTAGCAGAGTAACATTCCCCTTTTTAAACTTGCATAGCAGATGTGTTTGCTCAGGCTCGCTAAAGCCTCTAAAATAAGTTACCTTGGTAATTTCCCCTTTGGTCCCTCATAAAAAGATAGACACGACACAGTCTTCTATAAAAGTATAAAAAGAGTTTACTCACACATTCTGTTCACAAATGGATCCCATAAGGCAGACTTAAGTTACAAAAGTAATATACACCTGGAAACTATCCCATAAGGAGATAGCTCCATTGTCCTCTCTTGGCTGGAAGCTGGAAGCCAAGAGAGCATCTTAGGCTAAGCAGATGTTGCTTCTTCAACAAATGTAGTCAGAGAGGGGGAGATGGCAGCCAGTCCTATGCCTTTGTTACCTGCACAAGTGAGGCCACGCCCACTTCGGTCAC
Organism: Podarcis muralis; assembly: GCF_964188315.1. Lineage (NCBI taxonomy): Eukaryota > Metazoa > Chordata > Lepidosauria > Squamata > Lacertidae > Podarcis > Podarcis muralis. The sequence goes on along the minus strand of NC_135661.1, from coordinate 36,720,865 downwards.
ATGTAGTGGAAGTCTGTCCCAACCTAGGAGGAAACAGGAAGTTCTGGCTGGCTGGTCCAGACATCCCCTTTTTATGTCCACTCTAGGGATGTTGTACTTGACTGCTCTGTGTTTCACATCCCACAGTAAGAAGGAATATAGGAAACTACCTAGAACTGATTTAGACCATTGGCTCCTCTGCTGTTTACACTAATGGGAGGGTTTCAGACAGTCTTTCCCAGCCCTACCTGGAGATGACAGAGACTGAACCCAGGACATTAGGAATATCAGAAGGTGCCATAGACTCAGTCAGATAATTGATCCATACAGAGCAGTATTGCCTATTGACTAGCCACAGATCTCAAAGTCTTTTCTGGCTCTACTGAGAGCAAAGGCAGATTTAGGGGAGCATGACGGGTTCACCCTCACTGGGCACTGAGCCAAGAGGGCACCACAGGGGCCACCCCAACTATGTAGAACAGAAGGTGAGAGGTGGTATGTGTGTGTGCATGCTGAATTTTGACTTCTCACAGGGCGCCACTGAAATCTGAAAGTGCAAATCCTGCCACTGCTGGGAGATGCCAGGGAATGAACCTGGGACCTTCTGAATGAAAATCAATTGCTCTGCTACTGAGCTAGCACACCTTCCTTCTTTTTACATTTTGCCACCGGGGCAGCAGAGTCCACTGCAAAGTGCAGTGCTTGTGAGACCCCAGCTACCCACCATCTCTGCAACTTGAACAGCACACGCACATTTCATGGAAATTTGTGTCCTGGGCTCTGGGTACCATCCTTTGCGTGCCTAGCATATGCCCCTGTTTAGAGAGCAGGCCAGCAAATGTTAACATGATTGCCCAGTTTCCAGTATGCTGTTTTGCCAACGCTCGATTGATTTAACCTAATAAGAATGGATAGAAGACATTACCCAGACAGAAGGGGCTGCAGAGACTAATAGCCCCCAGAAGGGACAGGTAAGCAGAATGGAAGCAGTTTATATAAAAAAGTTTGAAGATGCATTCATCTCCAAGAACTTTATAGACTTTTATTTATTTATAAATTTATTTATTTTTAAAAAATGAGAGACCAGGGAAGAGCTAGTGCTTAGAAAGAAGAAGAAGAGGGGGGAGAATTAAGCATCCTGAATAATTATGTCCCTCAGTTTTCTGCATTCCGTATGTATTGGGTCGATAAGTCATTTAGGCTGCAATCCACAACCTGCTTGTTCTGGAGCAGTTTCATTAATGTTAATAGGATTGCTCTGGAGTAAATGACTGCAGGCTTCATCCTGGTGTGCCATAGCAGGGAGGCACAAAAGTGGGGTGCATGATCAAATCAATATATACTCTCAAATTACAGACATACAGAACTCCCCACCCTCACCGCACACACACCTCTATATGTGGACTGAACTGAAACCTTGGCCAGGTTCTGTGGTACCTAACACAATGACAGTAATACTGCCAATTGCTGATTCAAAAGCAAACCAAAACCAGAAGGTGGAGGCATGCCAGAACTTGGTGGGTTAAGGGTTAGGGCAGTAGTTCCCATAGTGGGTGGTAGCGCCCCCTGGGGGACAGTGGGATTATCTAGTGGGGCATTAAAGCGCAAGAGATTGGCAAGGGGGCAGAGGAGGTGTAAATGACCATCAGAATTTGAAAAGCTGATATTCCTGGATCAAGTTCACCCATTTTGTTTCATTAATTAAACTTAGGAGTTTTAACAGGAGTTTGAATAAATGTGAAATTAATGGTTACTGTTTTGAATTTTACAGTGTTATTAACTTCCTTAGTGGGTCATGCAAACCACTGTTCTGAATAATGCTTTTTATAGGGTAAGGAGCACTGGAGATGAGTTTATGAAACCAAGGAGGTAGACCCAAAAAAGTACGGGAACCACTGGGATAGGGTGTGGGAATCTTTCACCCAGTTTCATAGTTCATCCTCCCAAACTGGGAGCAGTTTGCAGGATCATGCCAATGGAAAATCATCTAATGCCCTGCTAATGCTGGGTGAGCACTGTTGCAATATTCTTCATCAATGGCCATCCAGCCTTTGCTTTGAAACCTCTTAGCCAAGGGTAGGGGACCCTCTTCATCTGGACAGTCACATTCCCTTCTTGGCAGGCTCCAAAGGGCTGCATGTCAGTGGTGGGCGGAGCCTTCCCACCAACAAACCAGCCAGAATGCTCAAGAAACAGGCCAACATCACTTGAAAATAAATACATGTCCACCACAATCTGGTCTATTTTCGCCCTTTGATATGCATTGGACTTTTTTCCCCCATTTAGAAAGGAAGTCCCACTTTCTAAAACAAAGTTTTTTATTTGTTGGGTTGTGGGTGGGTTTTTTTAAGAATATCCAAAAGGAAATGACTTACAGGCCTCGAATTTGAGACTTCGCTGTCTTATTCCAGGGCATTTCTAAGTTAATAGGAGAAGACAGAAGAGTTCTCCCTATTGATGTGTGGCCTTTTCTGAATGAAGGAGGTTTTCATTAGCAAAGTAGCAGAAGGGATCGTTTTTCCCTGAGCGGCCATGGTATGCCATTAGCACAATGTGTTATTATTAGCGGTGCCGCAGAAAATCGCAATTAGTCCAACCGCTTGTCTGTCTGTCCACCAGTCTGACCATCAAATCTAGCATGCTCATCATTCCTGTATGGACAACAAGCCTTGATTTCGATACAATGACCATTTAACATGATCGTAATTAAAGTGGAGATTTATTGTGAGCCTTTTTCTCTTTTCTGCCCACTGAGCATTCTGTCTGGTTGGCACAAGGGACCATTCAGATGCCACCTTTGTAGCTCAGGTGTTGCTTACTGGAATCCCGACAGGAGGAACCCAGGGCTCTGCTGTTGGACTCCATCTCTTGTTAGCTTTATGGCCAGTAGTTGAATTGAGAATCACAGACACTCCACCTCTGCTGTAGCCCTTTTGCGTCCTGAAGGTAATGAAAACATCCTCTATTGGGGTTTATTTCATGCATTTAAAAGACTTATATACCACTTCTTCAGACAATCATTTCACAAAGTGGTGCACATCTTCAGAATTATTGGAGAGTCTATAGTTGCTTCTTTGCCAAAGGAAACAAATGATTTCACACTTTGGATCTGAAACCACGCAACATACAAACTTATGAAGATAGAAAGGATAGTATCATCAGCAGTGCTTTTTTCTGGGGGGACGCAGGGGTACACATACCCCTAAACATTCTGTGTATCTAAGTTTGGCCTCATTGAGGGGCAGTATTTCAATTTGAGTAGGAAAATGAGAGTACCCCTAAATTTTTTCCCCTGAAAAAAGCACTGGTCATCTGTATGCTGATGACTCTCAGCTCTCCATTAAACCGAAGTCAGGAGAGGCCTTGAAAAATCATTAGGAATAAGCTTCTGCTGTTAAGAGCTGTTCAACAGTGAAACAGAGCGCTTTGGAAGGCAGTGGACTCTCCTTTTGGGAGGTTTCTAACCAGAGGTTGAATATCCATCTGTCAGGGATTCTTAGCTGTGATTTCTGCGTTGCGGGGGGTTGGACTAGATGACCCTGGGGTCCCTTCCCATTCTACAATTCTACGATTCTATGATTCTATGTTTAACTGTTTTTGTATATGTGATTCTTTTATATGTGCTTGAATCTTCTTTCATACACGCTTTTGTCCATGCTTTTGTCCAATAGTTTGAATCTCACATAAAGATTGGCAAATCAGTCTACTTCTTTGAGTTTCTCCACCTTCTCAAGTTCTCCGTCTCTAGTTCTCTACATTTCTGTATCAATCAGGGGTTTGTTTTTGTTTTTTAGACGTCATGAAAATTCATCAGTTTTAGTGAAAATTTCTCCTAATAGACACATTTGCATGTAATTTTGCCCAATTCACTCATTTTTTTCATATTCGCATTCCCCTAATATAACAGTTTGGTACATTAATTTCAAGCCGATATACATTTTTATAACCACTTTGTATGTGCATTTTTTATTTTATTTTTGGGTACTCATTACTTGGCTGGAGAACTGCATTGGAAAACTGGGAGTAGTAAGGATTCCAAAGGAGGACCCTATTTCGGTTCTCATAGTGCTTCGGAAAGTGAGAATTAGGGGGGTTCGTCAACCTAAATGCAAACGGAATAAAAATTCTCCCTTGTCCCTAGTCTCACACAAACTTATCCATGGACAGATGTGTGTGTGTGTTTGTATATATATATATATATATATACACACACACAGAGACACACACAAATCAACAAATAATTTATATATATATAGCTTGCCAGAAGCCGAGGGGGTGGAGGGAGAGAGGGGGAGAGAGAGAGAGAGAGAGAGAGAGAGAGAGAGAGAGAGAGAGAGAGGGAGGGAGAGAGGGTTTGACCTGTAATGGTTTGAGTCAAGCTTCTTTACTGTTTGGTCTCAGTGGAGTATTTTAGGAGCCGTTTTATATCCCAGGGCAACTGCAAAGATGTTGCCTAGCTGGTCTGTGCTGTTGCATTGTATGAACGCTCAAGCGAAGATGATTATTACTCCCTCACTCACAACGCTGCCACCCCACCCCCCCACCGCCCTTAGCAATCTTGGCATCTCTATACATCCCCTGTTGAAGAAAACATCAAGCTTTCATAACAGGAATGCTCTTGAGGACCAGAACGCAAATGATACATGGTATGCCAGGGATACATGAAACCATGAAATAATAAATACAGAAATGGCTTGTTACCTTTTCTTTGGCTCGCACATCAACCTTATATTTTTACAAATGAAAGCCTGTTTAAACTAAAAATATGACCGGCTACTGCCAAACCAATGCTGGGAAAGTGCCATCAAAAAGGAAGGGGGGAGGAGAGAGATCGTTTTTTAAAAAATAAAGCTACCTCCCCACCTCAAAATTTGATGTTTTTAATTTTTCCCCTCCCCCTTCTGTCCTCTGATATGCAGCACCACACCCCATTTCCGTTGAAACGGTGGTTTTCGAACTTTCTCCCTCCAGGGAATCATTTCCACGTCAGCTTGCGGGTTGAGGGATCCCGCTGCATCTTGCCAGAGAAACCCTGTGCATCGCAGGGGCATTGTGGGAAATCAAGTGCTCACAGTGGGCTGCATCAACTTTGCTGAACCTGGTGTTCTCAAGATGTTGAGCATTACGAATTCCATCAGCTGCAGGAAGCATGGTCAATATTCAGGGGCGGATGGAAACTGTAGTCCAACAACATCTGGGGGGCCACAGATTCCACACTCCTGTATTATCAGGACCCTAATCACTTTACAGAGAAAAATGCAGGCAGCTCCTTGACGATTCTTATGAGTGTGTGCTATGCACAGGACTCTGCCTATAACTTGTTTTACAACTCGTAAGGAGAGCCGGCTGGACCAGGCCAATGTCCCATCTAGTCCAGCATCCTGTTCTCACAGTGGCCAACCAGATGCCTGTGGGAAACCAGCAAGCAAGATTCAAGCAGAGGGGCCCTCTCCCTCCTGTGGTTTCCAGCTGTGGAGGCATTTCCATTGGACCATGCTTGGTCCTAATGTCTAGAGCAGGCTTTGCCAACCTCCATAAAGTTTTTGGACTAAAACTCCCATCATCCTTGACCATTGGCCATTTTGGCTACGGCTTACGTGAGTTGGATTCCAGCAACACTTGGAGGGCACCATGCATTTTCAACAAGCGCCCCAGAAAAACCAGGACACCCCCTTTACCCCCACAAGAACATGGCCCAAGAGTTCACCCCAATATATCTCACAGCCACACCCCATTCATGTTTTTGGGTTCCTTGCTCTCATGCGAGAGCACAGCCCCCCAAAACCCCACAACCTTTTGGTCCCGATTGCCATTTGTTCCTGTTCAGAGCTAAAGATTGGGTTTCCCCAGAGGAAAGCAGTGGGGCACATGGAGGTGAGGATAAGCCCTCAGGCAGGTCCCATATGGTAGCCTTCTGCTGAAGACTTCCCCCTCTCAACAAGTCTTCCTAGTGGAGATTTGTATCTCTGTCAATATCTGCATATTATTGGTTTCAAATTGTCTTTACATATGTGGAGCAGACTACTTCAGAAGGTGGTGGACTCAACTTCACTGGAGGTTTATAAACAGTTTGAATATCCATCTCTATCTGTGAATCCTGCATTGAAGGGGATGGACGAGATGATCCCTTGGGGTCCCTCCCAATTCTACCATCTCATGGTGCTGTGACATGTTTTAACTGTTTTTATATACAGTGGTACCTCTAGTTGCGGACTTGATCTATTCCGAGGTGCCGTTCGCATCCCGAAAAATCCATAACTAGAGCACTGCTTCTGTGCATGTGCAAAGCGTGCAGAATGCTCCTGCACACACACACGTGGTGAAACCCAGAAGTATACACTTTGGGGTTTGCCGCGTTCGCAAGACGCAACATGAACTCTAACACAACACGAGGTATGGCTGTATGCAATTGTCTAGATGTGCTTTCATTATATTGTGAAATTGCTTTGAGATGCTTTCTAAGAAGCGATGCGTAAATGTAATAAGAATAATAGTAATATCCCCCCCCCCTTTTCATATATTTGAAGAGATCATCCAAGACAATTAAATTAAATACTCCTGGTGGCAAGAAAGGCCATTTAAAAAGGATGTGCGTGTGTGACAATATTCACAAAAGGAAAAGAGGAGCTCAGCAAGCTTGGAAATCTATAGGACAGGAATTAAATGCTATAATCAGATTGTTTGTGTAGTCATTTACCATCTCATTTTCTTGCTGCGCAAGCAGAGGGACCACTCGAGACAGGCCATCTCAGAGAGTAACAAAGTGCGCCAATAACGAACATGGGATTAAAGGAATATTGATAGCCCGTGACAAGCGGCTTCCTGAGAAATGTTTCTTGGTCAAATAGCAGCAATCATTAAATATATGAGGGTCAGTCAATTTAATCTGCTCTTTTTATATGGATTGATTAGTTTAGCAAAAATAACAGAGTTCAGAGACAATTAATGGTTTGCCTCCCGTAGCTTTTCAGGAGGGGAGAGCCTCTGGTTTCTTTTCTTTCCCCTTCTTTTTCTTCTTCCTTTTTTATTTTAAAGGAAGGCTTAAATCAGCAGCTTTCAAACTTTTGGGAAGCTCTTGCCCAGGATCCCTTGCACCTCAGCAGAAGAAGTCTTAGGTGACACAGAGAATTCAGGGGCACATTATGGGAAATATGAGGCACCAATTGCAAGAGACGAGGCAAAGCAGGGCCACTGGGCTCGCCTTATTCACGCAGCACATTGTTAAACTATGGAACTCACTCCCATAGGAGGCAGCAATGGCCACCAACTTGAATGGCTTTAAAAGAGGACTAGACAAATTCATGGAGGAGAAGGCTATTGATGGCTTGGCTACTAGCCAAGATGGCTATATTCTGCATCCACATTTGGGAGGCAGCAATGCTTCTGCATCCCAGCTACTGGAAACTGCAGGAGAGGAGAGGACTTTCATGCTCAAATCCTGCTCGTTGGTTTCACACAGCCATCTGGTTGACCACTGTGAGATCAGGATGCTGGATTAGATGGACCACTGGTCAGATCCAGCAGAACTTTCTTAGGTACCCCCCCCCTCTGTGTACTTAGCATGTGTGTGAAGGAAACAAGTGAATAAGAATGGTTTCAAAATCAGCGGCGTGAAATCTCCATCCTTCTCAGATACAAAATATGGATTTTCAATAGGGCTTATTCTGGCAGGGATGGAGAATTTAGATATTGCTAGACTCCAATTCTAATTTGCTCAACATCAAAAAAACGAAGATTATGGCCACTGGTCCCATCACCTCCTGGCAAATAGAAGGGGAAGAAATGGAGGCAGTGAGAGATTTTATGTTCTTGGGCTCCATGATCACTGCAGATGGTGACAGCAGTCACGAAATTAAAAGACGCCTGCTCCTTGGGAGAAAGGCGATGGCAAATCTAGACAACATCTTAAAAAGTAGAGACATCACCTTACCAACAAAGGTCCGTATAGTTAAAGCCATGGTTTTCCCAGTAGTGATGTATGGAAGTGAGAGCTGGACCATAAAGAAGGCCGATCGCCGAAGAATTGATGCTTTTGAATTATGGTGCTGGAGAAGACTCTTGAGAGTCCCATGGACTGCAAGAAGATCAAACGCATCCATTCTTAAGGAAATCAGACCTGAGTGCTCACTGGAAGGACAGATCGTGAAGTTGAGGCTCCAATACTTTGGCCACCTCATGAGAAGAGAAGACTCCCTGGAAAAGACCCTGATGTTGGGAAAGATGGAGGGCACAAGGAGAAGGGGACGACAGAGGATGAGATGGATGGATAGTGTTCTCGAAGCTACAAACATGAGCCTGACCAAACTGCGGGAGGCGGTGGAAGACAGGCGTGCCTGGCGTGCTCTGGTCCATGGGGTCACGAAGAGTCGGACATGACTAAACGTCTAAACAACAACAAAGACTCCAATTCCCCTCATCCCCAGCCAGCCTGGCCAGTGTTCATGAATGATAGGAATTGTAGTCCAACAACATATGGTGAGCCATCAACACCTTATCCCTGGCTACACTTTTATAATTTAAACACCAAGTGACAACTATTTTTAATTCTCCATGCTTTTGGCTAATAAACTGATCTCTGAACTGCTGTTTTTTAAAATATGTTTGTTATCTTCCTGTTGCTATATTTATTTGAGGGGTTGTTTTTTGCTGTTTAAAACTGATTGCTGTGTGTGTGTGTGTGTGTGTGTGTGTGTGTGTGTGTGTGTGTGTTTTCCTAAAGGGCTTGTAAGCTTTGGACGCAGAAAATTACTGAAACAAAATAGATCAGGGATAGGGAAGCAGCAGCCTTCCAGATGTTGTCAGATTCCAACTCTCATCAGCCCCAGCCATCTTGGTCACTGATCAGGGATGATGGGAGGTGGAGTTCAGTAGTATATAGAGGACCACAGGTCTCCAACTCCAGAAACAGGTAATTAGAAATCCCTATCCCCATGTATTAGCAGCAACATCTGAAAGATCTTTGGCTGAAAGTCCTAAATTTCAGTGGCAGAAATGATGTTTTGCTGTGATAATTGGAGTGTGTGCCTTTGCACACACGGAACATGTATGAAAAGTGCCAATTGCATTTTCACGTTTGCACCTCAAAATGCACCCAGGCGGCCCTTTCCCAGAGACCCAGCATTTCCGAGCAAAGATTATGCCAAATCCCTTGTAGCATTTCCTTGGTTTCAGGTGCCCCCTCCTTACTCCTCATCTGACAGTTGTTTGACAGATGAGTCGAACCGCTGGCACACATTTGAAAGTTGAACATTTTAAGAAAAACAAATTACAGCGGAACATCTTTTTGCCATAATGCATCTTGACACCGACAGTTAAGGAGAGTGACACCGCTGGGGAAACGGGGTGGGGAATTAGGCTGAAAGCCTTTGGAAGAGCTCCTGTTTCAAGGTGACTTTGAGAGCGAGTTGGCTACTTCGGTAATTGCTCTGTGACCTGATTTGGGGGGGCTGGTCACAAAGGGCACCAATCCATTGGGAATCCTCCTAAGTGAATGCCCAGAGTTTGAATGGAACCTTTTTCTGAAAGGAAATCTCTAGCAGGGGGAGTAATACCTCCTAGGCAGAGCTCATGTTTTGCATGGGAAAGGTCCCAGCTTCCATCTCCAGCTTAAGAAAGTTTAGGGGTGCAGAACTAGGAATGCTCCTGTAATTCTCCTCATCTAAATTTATCCCTGGATTTTGGAATTATGAATGAGCCCTCTGTTTCTGGAGCGCAGCTAGTGATGCATTAAGAATTCTCCATAGTTCCCCCTCCCCACCAAAGAAACCCCCACTTTGTATGGTATCCCGTGCTTGGGCAATTGTATGTTTTATTTTTTAAACTATGGTGGTGGGGCAGTGCACTCAGAAGTGAATGCCAGAAGCATTCTGGAGCAACGAAGATGGCAAGTAGCTGCAACCTTGCTTCGCACTTTACTTCTGCCCATTCATTGCCTGCCAACTGTTCTGTTCTTGTTTGTTAAAGGGTGCCGGTGACAGGTATGGGTGAATCTCCCAATTTTATTTTTTATCTGTCCCCACCCCATTTTCAACTCAGCTCTCCACATTTCCACGATAGTGTTCGTTTCTTTAAAAGTCTTGTGAAAATTCACCAGCATTTTAGTGCAAATTTCTCCCAATATACGCATTTTTTATTGCAATTTTGCAATAAAATGCATTGCTGTATGTTCTCCTTCACAAATATATGCCTTTTATGCCCATTTCTACACTAGAATATGCATTATTATTTTTTACTAAGTTGTAATACTTGGCTGCAACTGCAAAAATCAGAAGTGCAAATTTCACAGGATGGTTGTCTTTTACATTCGTTTGGGAAAGTGTGAATAAGGTAAGTTCGTCTATACATGTAAACTGAATCGAATGTCTCCCTCATCTCTACCTTGTGACTGGCATCAAGACCAGGGAATATGAGCTTCAGGACCTGCCCCACCAAGCTGGGCACTGATGCCAAGTCCAACCACTGAATACCAGCTATAGAGGAGCAAACTGTAGGAGACGTTTGTTGCAAGGGTGGGGAATCCTTTGCAGTTTGAAGGCCACATTCCCTTCTGTGTGACTTCCTGAGGTCCGCATGGGACCAGGGGCAAAAGTAAGCAAAGTAACAAATGCAAATTTTACCTTTGTGCAATAGGCTATATACATTCCTCTTTATGTTCCATTCAGACAAGCAAGTGTTCAGGGACGTATTCCTGCCAGGGGAAAACATCTGAGGTAAGGAGGAGGGTCTGTGAGGGGTGTGGCTGGGAGAACATTCTGAGGCCCACAGATAAAGAGGACTGGAGGGCAATATTTGGGACCTGGGTCTTAGGTTCCCCACCCCTGGTCTGTTGGCTTCATGTCCTACTTTGGGGCCTTCCTGGAAGGCCACTGTAGAGAAAAGGATGCTGGATAGGATAAGCCTGGACTGATCTGATGCAGCAGAGCTCTCTTTATAGTCTCACGGACTGTGGGCATTGGAAGCTGTCCTGACTCTGGAGAGGCCAACTCTCAGGGACGTGTCCCAATTATACCCTGAGTGATCTATTCTTTGCCTCTTTTATACTCGAGTGATACAAAGTGACAGAGCAGGAAATATGATATGTTAATTCTCACCCAGTGAGTTGCTGTCAATGCAAATTAAGTGTGCATTAATTAACTGTAATTCTCTTTCTGGAGAGAGCACTTCCTTGAGATTATCACATTTAATTATGAAATATTATTCTTTGGAAAATATTTATCCACATTAATGAGGAGCTGATGTTCATAAATTTAAGTGCTGAATATTCTAGCTTATTTTTTCCTCACTCCCTCTCTCTTTCTTTTTGCATGATTATTTCTCAGTGCATTCATTAAAGTGCATGGTTTAATGCTGGATCAATGATTCTCTCCCTTTCTTTTCCCCAAACTGAACCAAAGCAACTGGAATTGCCCCTCCCAGCTTAAAAAAGAGAGTATATAAAGCAATAGAATGTAGTTGAATTTGTATCATCAAACATTACTTTATGCCGCTGGTGGTAGTGGCATGTGAGGTGGAGTGGAGACAAGAAACCTCCCTCCCAATATTTGTGCTGCTACTTATCTGGATGCCATTCAGGGCTCCGCCAGTAGAAAGCTAGCACATGAAGGTGAAAAGGATCTACCTGCTAGCACTTCACGTGTGGAGAAAGTATTTGAATTTGGGGAGGGGACAAATTCAAATTAATTATGTTCATGACTCCATGTATGATCCACATCTGTACCTATATTTACGGCCAACTCCCACGAGTTCTAGACATTGACCATTGTGTGTCAAATTGGTCTGTGTCCTTGGTTCATATTGGCCAGCGTTTCAGATTAGAAAACAGGGGTCACAGGGGCTGTGCATGGAACCTTGAGAGGGTGAGGGGAAAGGAAACCTGGAAACCTGAGAATATCAGCCATCATACTAAGGAAATCAGCCTCTTTTGTCTGTATTTTCGTTATCTAGGGCTGGAGTGGAGAACTTCTTCCAGACTAAGGGTCTTATTTCCATCTAGACAGCTCTCAGAGGCCACATGCCTGTGGTGGACAGGACCAGAGACAAAAGCAGGCTGAGCAATGAACGCCAATTTTAACTTTGTACAGTAGGTTAGTTTCTACATACTCACACACTCTTCTTCCATCCAGAAAAGGGAGAAGCATTATCAGAGTTTAAGGACATATTCCAGCCAAGACAAAAAGGGGAAAAAACTGAAGGAAGGAGGACTGGAGAGGGTTGTGACGCCTACCTCTGAGAGCCCCCTCCCCCCAATTCTGGAGAAACTTCCTTGAAATTTCAAGCATTGCTTGCAGGAAGGAGGAAAACTGTGTCAGCATTGGTCATATCTCTGCACCTCAGCTTGGACATCTGAGGCAAGGGAGCCTCCACAGAGACCTCTAGCCACTCCAGCAACTGACAGAGGCTCCTGAAGAGCCTTATGGCCACATCCAAATCATTCATTTAAAGCTCCCGTATGTCACTTTAGCAGTCATTATGTCCCCGTAAAGAACCATGGGAACTGTAGTCTTTTAAGGGTGCTGAGAGTTGTCAGGAGAGTTGTGGTGTAGTGGTTAAGAGTGGTAGACTCGTAATCTGGTGAACCGGGTTCACGTCTCCACTCCTCCACATGCAGCTGCTGGGTGACCTTGGGCTAGTCACACTTCTCTGAAGTCTCTCAGCCCCACTCACCTCACAGAGTGTTTGTTGTGGGGGAAGAAGGGAAAGGAGATTGTTAGCCACTTTGAGACTCCTTCGGGTAGTGATAAAGCGGGATGTCAAATCCAAACATAGCTGTTAAGTGTCCCTTATTTGAAGGGACAGTCCCTTATTCCAGCGCCATGTCCCGCTGCTGTCCCTTATTGATGGATGTCCTTAAATGTCCCTTAAATGATGTCCCTTAAATTTTCAAAGGAAGTAGCTCCTCCTCCCTCCTTCCCTGCCGGCCAGGGAGGAGGGAGGCTCCAACTGTGTTGCTTGGCTGTGTTGCTCACCCAATAAGAAGTCTAAGAATGACTGGGGGGGTGGAGCTTGCATGCCTTGTGTGTGGCTAGTTAATGCAAGCTGAGGAGTTTATTGAATGCTGGGTGCCATTTTGTTGCCCGTGCTGCTGCAAACTTTGTAGTGCAAAGCCAGGCCGGGGAGCCATCTTAAATTGAGGGCTGCATAGGCCTTGTGGTGCATGTGATTCAGATTCTATTCAGTTGAACCTCTGGTTACAAAGTTGGTTAGACAGTGTTCTCGAAGCTACCAGCATGAGTTTGACCAGACTGCAGGAGGACAGGAAGACTGGAGTGCCTGGAACAGGTGAGGCTGCAGGTCCCTTATTTTGGCTGCTGGTCCCTTATTTTCAAGGCTGCTGGTCCCTTATTTTCAAATCTGTAAGTTGACAGCTATGAATCCAAATCCAAATCTTCACCATCCCTATTCCCCTCACAGAGCTACAATTCACAGAGTTCCATGGGGATAGAGGCTGATTGTTGAAACACTCTGCAAATTGTGAGGCAAATAGGCAGATTTGGCCCCTTCAGCAATGCACATTACTTGAGTAATGCACAAAAGGGCCAACATTGTCAAGGTACATAGGGAGCTGCCTTACCCCAAGTCAGAGCTCAGTATTGTCAGAGATCAGTAATGTCTACACTGGCTGGCAGCCACCTTTCCACAGTTTCAGAGAGGAAACATTCCCACCTTACTTTAGGGCCTCCTGAATGTCAAGCAGGAGATTGAAAATGAAATAAAACAGGAACAGGAGACCTTCCCACTGCAACTTCATCATTATAAATAGTCTGTTGTTGTTGTTGCTAAAGTAGTAAGCCTTTATTCAGACGGCCTGCAGTCAATTTATCACTCTGTCCTAGTGAGCACCTGTTTGCGGGGTGGGGTAAAAACCTTTCTAAGAGGGTGAAAAGATCATCTTGATTGCAGCTCCCAGTTCTACATAACAAATGAAGTCTGGTGGGAATATGTGGGGCCTTCC